>NC_067284.1:48946834-49611417 GCF_020740795.1 Apus apus | reverse complement strand
AGTAATATAGAAGGAAGCACTATAGCAGAAGTATTATTATGAACAGTAACAATCTGATAGATTAAGAGGTAAAAAAACAGCCTACAAATAGTATAAAAAAACAACTCTTGAATCAACAAAACCTTGTCTTTGCATCTGAATGTAAGGCAAAAGGATAAAAACAACCAGTCTATTTGATAAAGGCTGTGGGTGTTAGTAACAAAAATACGGCACAGCCATTCAATTCCTTCTTGTTGCTGGCTTCTCCTGGGTCTTTGGAATTACCCAGGGGCGCCCTGACATGAGCAGTTAAACTGTGGCTCTACTGAAGTGAATGACAAAATACAGGACCTATGATTGCCTTTCCTGAACCCAGAGAAGAGCCTTCATTGGCATGACTCCAGCCTCCCTCAAAGTCACTGTCTTTACTGCTGCAAATGGTAAAGTCCATTTTGCCTAAACGAGACAAGCATCAGCTTCTTATCCAGCAAAACAAGTTTAGGCTAGAGTAACCTTAGACCTACAAAGGCCATGGGGACTAGTTACATGCTCAGAGATACACACAGGCATAGGCACTTTGTTATGAACTGCAATCTCAAAAAAGAGGTTATATACCAAGGCCAAAGAAGTGGGAATTAAGAGCATCCAGCCAAATCCTGTTCATTAGTGGTCAACATTTTTTTCTGTTAAAAATTGCCAGGTCTTTAAGCCCATGTGTTCACAGCTAGAATGCTGGCCCATAAAAAAATCCAACATATAGAGAACACCAATTTCTTCTAAGGAGGGCCAGAGACTTTCCATTAGAGTGAGTCACTGAGTTCTCCGAACCCTTAAGGTGTAGCAGAACAAATGAAAATGAGGTTAGCTGTGGAATGCAAACAGATTATATGGCCCATATAGACATTTATCTGTCCTCCAACATCCATATGTAGCCATAAAATACAGCTTCTTAAATATAAAATGTATGGATTTCCCTCTGCAACAAAGGCATAAAATATTTCACTCCCAAACAAGTATTTGAGTATTTGAACATGATCTTTCACTTCATCTAGGACTACGCACCCAGTAAACCAAGCTGTATTCTTTCTGGGTGGCTCAGAGAATAGCATATTACAGTGGAAACACCCATTTATTTCATTTACTGCCATTTATAATATTTTCCACTATTTGCAGATAATGAATTCATCCCCTTTTTGCCAAGATTATGCAGACTGTATTATAGCCAAAATTATCCAGAATCCTTCTAAAAATGTGTTACCCTTCATTTTCCATGATTGCTTAGTGGTTCTCTTGGAGCAGGACCAAGATCAACCATATTAACAATGTACAGCAATAACTGAACTGTCATGCTCATACTCTCCTAGCAGCAGGAAGAGTGTCATTGAGCTGGTCCCTGAAGTATGCACAATTCAAGAGCATAACTGTTCAGGTTAATTAAAGCCATTAGAGTAGAAGTGAGGAATTACTTTTGGAGTTCTTTCCATGTTCTACAATGGCTTTCTCATAAAGGTAGATACATTTCAGATTATCTGATATTTTCTTGGCACCATTGACTCTTCAGTTTTCCAGGATAAATTGTATCTGTAGAATGTAATACAATGGAGACCTACACCGTACAACATGACTGAACAGACCTAGCTCCTGACCCTGTAAAGACTGACACACAACTTTAATGTTACACAGCACAAGTAGCCCTTTCACATTCAACAGAGCCACGGACACTGATGACACAGACACTCAGCAACCGAGCCCATGCACACCACACTGGGTGGCTGCACCAAGCCACAGGCAAGGCAAGTAGGAAAGAGTGGAAGGGGACAAGCCCTTTGTGAGATTATGTGTATTGGGTTAGTGCTGATTTCTTGGTAGACAACTTCCCACTCGCTTCCCTGGCTCGGCTGTGCTGGCATGCTATAGAGGGTGGAGCTGCAGCACCACTCACTCCCCTGCTCTGCACGAGAGAAGAGGAGAAACAGGCCGATCACATCTGCTCTTCCCCTGTGCAGGGTCTGGCAGTCTGAAAATCCCATGCAGGGGAGGAAGAGGGCTCCTTGCCATCACCAGGCTCAACAGCTGGGCCCAGCATGTAAAATGAAACACATGCAAATCTTTGCAGGAATTCCTTGGTGTTCAGCCTGAGGGTTTGATCTTGGAATTGAGGAAATCTAGCTTGGGACCTTGAATGCAAGAAGAAATCCCTACCCAGAGGTTCCAGTGGTCAATGTTAACAGTGATAAAAGAAGTAATCACACCAGTAATTATAAACAAAGGATAAACAAAACAGATTCACTATTTTATTTTATTTTACTTTATACAAAAAGAAAATTAGTGCAAGAAGTATCCTAACAGCCAGGTCTTTGTTTCTTAACATTATCACTATTTTCTTTGGCACTACTGGGAACCCTTAGCAGCAGTTAAGAGGAAGGAGAAATTCTGGCTCAGCAAGAGGCCTTGAAGCAGCCAAAATCTGCTCTTCACCCAAGTCACCATTGATCTGCAAGACTGAAGTTGAGCAGCTGGTACTGAACAAGTTAATCAGTCACCACGTGTGATTTGAGAACAGAGGGAGGCAGGGGAGCCACATAGCAGGTTGAGTTATGGCCACTGGAACTAAAACAGGTTGTCATGATATATAACTGAAGATTTCTTAGCACTGGAAACTGACAGCACTGCAATAAATTTTAATACTCCAAACTCCTCCTTGATTCCCATAAATACTCCAGACTTCACCAGGAAGTCCTTTCCCCTTGGCCACTCCATTATCCAGTTTTGCTATACATTTAACCTCAATTTCTCCCTCTCTCTACATGCAACACACTGGCACCACCACAACTTCCTAGTACAGCAGCCTCCACTGATATCCCCCAATCTAGCCTGGCTTAGATTTCTCCAGCCTGTTTCTCTGGCTCCCTCTCAGTAACACGTTGTGCCTCTAATACTCATCTACTTGATCTCAACTGAGCAGGATCTCAGCTGATTAGCTTTATTCAGACAGGTTTGTTTAATCTTAATCTCTCTCTTTCTCTCGCCTTTTTTTTTGTTTGTTTTTTGCCAGGCTCTTTGATTCCCTTTCTGGTTCTTCTCAGGGTCTCCAAGTTTCAGGCACTTCTCTGAACACCCTCTAATGTTTTGATTTTTGATGGCTAAATTTAAACAAAAACTTAAAAGCTTTTCCAACTATTTTTACTCATTCTCAGAGTCATTTATCAATCCCACAGAGAGCCTGGACTCCTCCTATATAAATTGATCGCCCTGGTCACGTGTAACCTTCTTTATCCCATAAAGATGAGATTCTGGCCTCCTTCTTCTGGGTAAATAAACTAGAAGCCACTGATCTTTTCCTGCACAAAACATAACCACTTCTAGGGTATGTCCTGTCAGACCCACCACTAAGGTCACAACCAGTCCAACCCCAGGCCTTTGAGGCAGTTGGGGTGCCCTCAGGATGCTGCAACATATTCTGGCTGCGAAGTTATTAATATTATTTTCCCTGGCCCAAAAATTCCTGTGTGGCTGAAACCCTAGTCTGGACAGCTGTGTACCAACTCTTCCTATGTCAAAGGTATATTTCCTTTCAAAGCCTAGCTTCAGGCTATGTAAGATACATGCATGCTGCTTCTCTTGTCTGTCCAGTTCCCTCGGCAAAAATTCTGACTTGCACTTCTTGCACTTACTGGAATTGCAGAGAGGCATATGAGAAGGAAATGTATGGCCTCTCAAATCCTCTAAACATTGTCCAACTGCCACTAAAAAGGTGGCCTGAGTTGAATTCATTTTTTTCTTTTTATTTTTTAACAGACAACTACTCCGTGCTTTTGTACAGAGCCATAGGAATTTTATTCTTGGACCAGTAGATAACCACAGCACATCTCTCCCAAGTTTCCAACCCCAGAACCATTTTTCTTAATTTTGAAACTTTAAAGGAAGAATGCTGCTTTGGCTTCACAATTTTACACAACTTGTTAGAACCACAGGAGAATGTTACAATCCCAAGCCACATGAAACGGAAACATTTGAACAGACCTTTGGGCTGGATCCCCTTCTTCCACCGAACTGCACTCAGCTCATGACTGAAGAGCGTCTGGCTTGAGTAGAAGACAGTTTTTAGTGACCTCAAGTCCTAGTGGCCAGCAAGAGTGGTTTGACCTCTCAGTGCAATTAAGAACTGTCTTAAATCTACTCAGAATTGTATCCCTGACTCAGGACCTCCTGAGGACCACCTGACAGCTAGTGTAAACTGAAGCCCTAAATGCTGGGTTGTACTTGGGAACTTGGGTGGTGCCCCAGCTCACTGACATGAGCAGCTCTTTCCTAACACCTTCGGCAGGAGGCTCCTGAAGCTGGCTCCGTGGGTTTTGCTGCCAACATAGCAGTATGAGGAGACCAAAACAGTTCCAAGGAACTGTTTCCCCTAACAGGAAATGAAAAGAGAAACTGAAGCCACTGGCAAGATGTACATTAGACATTTTGGTTAAATGCAGCTGGGCTGCCCTTCAGAATGACTGCTTTTTGCAGAACGTTTTGTTCTTCTGCATGCATTGTACTACAATTCACTGCTGCAGACACAGAGGATGATTTTACTTTAGTCCTCCAAAATTGCACTTTTATATCACAAATTTCCAGATCGCAACAGGGCTTAAAATTCAATAGGGGTATGTAAGTGGTGTTCTGCTCTTGTAGACTTGCTGGCTCAGTCACTGCATTTCAGAAGGACACAGCCCAGTTGTAAGAACAACATAGGAATGTGCATGGAGAAAAAAAAAAATAAATAAGCATGTTTAGCAGGAATCAAAAACAGATATTCAAGTGAGATGGACTTCTATACAACAGGCCTGAACTGGGATCTACGTAGCTCAGAGTGGAGGTGCTTTTGCCAGTGTGGTGTTCATCCCATCTCAGGATGATAATTTCTTAGTCTGGGCTATTCTGCTTCCCAGAGCAGGGCTAGCCATTCCTTGGTTCCTCTTGCCTTTAGAGGAGCAGACAGCCACAGCCTAGCATTAGTTAGGTCAGGAGCCCATGCCATTGTGCTCTAGTAAAACATACATGCTTTATCACAGTATCTGCCCCAATAACCAAAAAAACCCTACACATTTAATGCAGGCAAAGTTTTAGTAGATAATACTACTGTATTACATCTCTTGTATACAGACAAGTGAAGCACACAGCAATTCTGTAACCTTCTCAGGGTTAAGGACCATCTCAAAGTGCGGTATTACACCCAGACCTATTAACAGTTAGCCCACTGCCTTCTGCAGTTCAACCCAAGTTGAGCTCATCCTACAACATCACTTAAAACAAAACAAAATCCCACAATCCTGGATTTGAAAATGCTTTTCAACACAAATGTTATGAATAGCAAGAAAAGCCAAGAATAGGAACAGAATTAACTTATGAAACAGAGGCAAGGAAAGAGAGATATATTTCAACTGATAAGGGAAGCTGATGAAGAGATAAAGTCTTTCCAGACAGCTGGAGCTGTAAGAAACCTCTTGTTCTGAAGCTGGCAATATCAGATAAACAGAGAGAGACATTTTGGGGTGATAATGGGACTTCACTAAGGCCCCAGGACAAAGTTCTTTCCAGCAGGGCAGACGTTCCACTCATAGAGAGGCAGACTAGTGGTGAGCCCTCAGGTGATGCTGAAAGAGAGAAGGGCCCTGTCTGTAAACTCAGGCTGCACAAAGACAGCCAATGCGATCTGGAAGAATCTCTGCAATTCTTCTGGGAGTAGCCCAGTAAAGTACTGACAGCCACATAAAAGCAGTAGCAGCACAAACCTCACCACAGGATAAATGCCTGAGCACTTAGCTATCCCAGGTGGGTTTCGCAGCCCTGGCTGAATCTGCATGGCCTCTGCTTTGTTGTCACCAGTACCCTATTCTGACCAGTCAAAAGTGACCTCAGAAGTATCCCTATGGTTGCAGTGACATCTGTAAGTCAACCAGCACAGATGTACCAAGTGATTTTGCAAAATCTTACCCCCCCCCGCAACAGCTACTTTCTCTTCCTTAGCTTAGCATGCTTGGAAATGAAATGAAATTAAATAGCTCTAAGGGCTTTTGGGTTTTTTTTGTTAGATTCTTCACCTGCTCTGTCAGGATGTTCTTTTAATGCCATTCATATTTCCCATGAAAGACTGTAAGCTCCCAAAGCCCCAGCGTATCTGCCATCTCAGCTCTATCAGGAAAGAGCTGATGAGAATATGATTGTCAGTGATGATTACAAGTACTTTACAAACACAGGAAAGCATGTTCTGCATTAA
Organism: Apus apus; assembly: GCF_020740795.1. Lineage (NCBI taxonomy): Eukaryota > Metazoa > Chordata > Aves > Apodiformes > Apodidae > Apus > Apus apus. Next base: position 49,605,173 of record NC_067284.1, on the reverse strand, counting down.
TTGCTAATCTATTTCAGCCAATTTGGCACCATGACAAACGTAACTGGTTGTCTCTAACAAGGCGGGGAATCGGGAATTATTGTGTTTCAGTACACTACGTCCAGGGAGAAGAATCAACCGTTAATCCCAGGTGACTAGTTTCTTTATAAATATATTAGCAACATAATGGAGTGTTCTTTAATGGGATTATAACCACACAAGCAGACCCCAAGCAGCTGCTCGGCCAGTCAAAAGGAACATGGCTGACAAGAAGATTTAAGAAACTGAATGAGGGGAAAATGGCGAACTTCTGGCATGGAGCACTTAAATGACCTTACTGCTTAAAAGGAATTAGATAGTGCTGCATACATGAAAAGAAAGTCAAATATTCTTAAAGAAATCTCTTTGGGCATGCTCATCATTACTGATCACCTGCCAAAAGGGGAGAAAATGGCAAACCCAAGTAGAACTCATCTTTTCATATGCTGGGGACAGATTTTAAAGCCAAAAAGTTTTCACTCATACATTGAATAACTAAAGGGTCATTGTCAAGGATGGCAGAGCCCGTATTTCCACACAACTTTTGTGTTCCTCTCATTGCAGAGCTGAAATAATTAATCCTGAGTATAATATAACAGCTCAATGCTATAAATAAATGAGAGTGCAAACATGTCTTTGAGTGTATGTGTGTATGGGTTGGACTAGATTATCTTTAAAGGTCCAGTACAACCCCTGCAACCCAATTCTATATATGAATATATATACATGTACATAAAGAAAAGGAGAGACAGCCACAAGACAGCCACCAGGAAGAGCCCTGCAATGGCATGAGCAAGAGATGAAACACTTTTCATTCAGAAACTTTACAGGACTGTTAAAATCACAGGCTTAGATTCTGTCTGTGGTAATACTAGGGTTCCATTTCTTACTATTACTTTAACTTAGAGGTATAAAAATGGTATTGTAGCTTACTAAAGAATATTTTTTTTTTCTTTTTATGTTGAGGGAGATAATGAAAGACAATCATACCTGAATAAACGGCATATACACCTCAAAATATAATACTTATATATATATTTAAGTCATTACTTGTATTTAGTTTGTTGGCTTGAAGCTGGGGCTAGGATTGGGCTCTGTGGCTTTGAAATGGCATGGTATAATGCACATAACAGTAGTGGAATACAAACACTGCAATATGTAGCTGGTCTAGCAAGGACTATTTAAGCAGCTTAAACTTAGCTTAGCAAAAATAATTTTTGAAGTCCAGATCTAATTTGTGCAGCTCTAGAATTCTGTTACCAGAGGCCTTTGGTTCAGGGTGGCAGAATGACTCACCAGTGTATTTAAGCCCTCATTTAACCCTAAACTACACTTTACATCACTCTGAAATGCTTTTGTGAGAATCAGATGAAACAGAGGACACTGATTCACCTTGTCTGACCAACCCACACTGTCCATCTGCAATCCACCAACGCTAACAAAATATCACTAGTGACTTCAATGGCTGGGGATGAGACCCACATCATTCTTGAACACCTCTTAAACTTTCAGCGCCTAATCTCAGAACACCCTGACACCAGTCCAGGTGACATTGTGCTTCCTTTCAAACAGCTGCATGAAGCATTTTGCTTGGTCTCCTGTTCCCCAGATGCTGCTGAGCCCATCATGGTGGCACAGGAAGAGTTTAAGATACTTATTTCTATACACGTGGATGCATTAGCAGGGATAACGAGGTGTGGAAAAGTTTTACGGGCATCAATTTTCATGGTTGTGACAGCAAGCTAACAATCTTCAATATACTTTTTCTATCACACCATCATGGACTCTGCATGCATTATCAAAAGTTGTCAAGTACCTAACAGTGCCTTCCAAAACCATTTCCAACTAGGTGCACCACCCTCCAGCCAAGTAACCTGAGTGTCTTTGCTGCCTTTTCTGTATGACACTAATCACAGTTATGAAAGCTTCCCATCTTAAGTCTAGTTGGTGACAATATTTCTGTAGTGCACATAACAGTGGATGTAATATGATCCCCTGACACATTTACATTTTACTAATGATAAGCACTGGCTGCGATGCACTAAAAATACTGTGACTTTGGGGAGAATTAAGTGTATCTCTAGTGCCTGATTCAGGAGAGCAGTTAATGCTGGGATTAAGTCTGTGACTAGTCAGGACAAGACAGCTTATGGTTAAAGAGAGCTAAGCATGTCCAGTAGTACCATCCTGAATAACACCAGCCTCCAGAATTGGGTCTGTACCAATTGTGGAAGAGTATCCTTATGAAGCTAAAAGCTCCTACAGTCCTAGCCATCTGGTACTCAAAGGATAAGATGTGTTATTTTGAACTGGCTTTATCATCAAATGTAGCAACCTGTGTAATTTTAAACTTAGAAAAAATTTTAAAATCTAAGAAAGAAGACTACAGTGCACACATTTCTCCTTCTCAAGAAAGGATGAAAAAGTTTCGATGTGACAGCTATCAGGCACACTGAATAACACACCACTGGCAGGGCACTGGAAGAGTAGTTATAAGTGCCTATCAGAATCCATACAAAACCAACCAACAAATGCTGGAATTAAAAATGAAGACTTGCAGGGAGACAGAGGCTTTGAGCAGCAGAGTATTTCAGATCAGCTTACTGACAGCTTTAAAATACAACCAGCTTTCCATCTGAAGTGCGTCAGCAATCGTTTCATTTTTATCAAAACACAATTAGGCTGTGGTGAATGACAGTATAAATCTTAAATAGGAAAGATACAGGATGAAAGACCACCAGGGTGGAACATAACTGTAAACCTCTCCATAAAACTACATTTGAGTTCTGATCAAATACGCAGGAACTCCTTTAAATGATCCAGCAAGAATCTTAACTCGCTGACTTCCAAAGAAAGTGTTACCAATTAAGTGGGAGAAACTTTTAACAGTCAATTTTAATTATGTTAAGAGATTCACCAATCAATTCCCAGCTCAAGCTGAAGTTTTTACTAGAGACAACTGGAACCAATTTACATGCTTTCATGTTGCGTCTAGACTTTAATAAATGGTCTAAGCACGAGCAATTCTATGCCAGTATCAAACTAGTTTTCATGAGTGCTGCAAAATGCACCAGCTTCTCAAAAATTTTCCAGTCTTCGTGTCTTTAAATGCTCCCCTGAGAAATGATTGCAAAGTTTACCGAGTATATTACATAAGCACCACTGCAGGGTGGTACCAAGTGAGTGATGCCACAGATTGTCCTCCAGCTCACTGCTTTAATCTATCAAACACAAAGCGTGCAGAGCTAGCTTTTCACTTGAGCATGAAATGGAATCACTTTTCTGATTACAAGACACCATTCCTATTGAATATTAACACAAGTCCCTTAGACCAAAAATAACTAAAATACATGGAACCACCCAGGACAGCTACAAATATTTAACTGGTGGCCCACAAAGATAAATCTAGGCAATCTCTTGTACACCTAAAACCTTCTCTTTCTATTCTGTCACCCCTTCTCTCTACATCTCATGGTCCTGAATAAGCTGTGGGCTATGGTGCTGAAGGACCTGAGCATCCAGCCAGTCCAGCAGCACTGCCAAAGAAGAAAATGAAGCACCTGGTTGCTAGATTGCTTAAACCTTTCAGTGCCTGCTGCAGCACACTCAGTAGTGCTCTAGCTATATGAGACTTACCACTATGGCATCACTTTGATCATTGCTGTAGGTCATAGAATCACTCTGAAACTAAAACAGTCTTGTTAAAAAATTGAGTTACCATTTAGGGAGGTCTGTTGTTTTTTAAAAAATTTTTTCACTCCCTTCCTTCTTTTTAAACATGCCTGTCAGGAGTGTGAAATTGTATGCACTTGTCGCTACCCTGCTGAACAAAGCTTGTTAAATTAAGAAAGACATATTTAATAAAATTAATTTGTAAACATTCACATACTTGTATTCAGAGGGCACTGTATGTATTTTAACTTTTTAAAACTGAGAGGTTGCTTTGGTGATTCAGAGTCCCTTAAGATGTTTCCCACAGGATGATGTCAGACTAATAAACCTCTAGGGAGTTCTGCATGCCAGAGGTCTGACAAAGCTGAGCCTCCTTGTTTCGGAAGGAACACAAGGATTTACTTGCTACTGTATTTTAGGAGAAAGCAGCAAACAACTTTAGAAGTGCTGCACCAGCTCTGCTGCCACCAGAGATAACATCCATGAAACCCAGAAGGAGTTGTTTTCCATTTTGCAGTAGCTCATAGCCCCTTGGTGCAGCAACAAGCAGAGGGTGCTCGGTATCACACCTCTCACCTCCCACCAGTCCCTGATACAAAGAGCTGCAGGCTGTGGTGCCACAAACTAACCTAGCACAGCATACACCTGCATACAGGGTCATGCTACTCTGTAGGGTACTGGTTGGAGGGTTGTCTTTGGAGCTATTCTAAAGCTGCAATATGGAGAAGGACTCCCATGAAGTATGCTACAAATATACAGAAAAGAAGTCTGCTTCAAGGATAGGACAGTGGGGGGGGGGGGGGGAAGGAGGGAGGGAAGGAGGGAAGGAGGGAAGGAGGGAAGGAGGGAAGGAGGGAAGGAGGGAAGGAGGGAAGGAAGGAAGGAAGGAAGGAAGGAAGGAAGGAAGGAAGGAAGGAAGGAAGGAAGGAAGGAAGGAAGGAAGGAAGGAAGGAAGGAAGGAAGGAAGGAAGGAAGGAAGGAAGGAAGGAAGGAAGGAAGGAAGGAAGGAAGGAAGGAAGGAAGGAAGGAAGGAAGGAAGGAAGGAAGGAAGGAAGGAAGGCTTGTACTTTTCAAAGTTGAAGAATTTTTTATTTATTTCTGTCATCTTCAGAAAACATACCAAACTTTGGGCAGCCACAATGATCACCATTGCTGAAAATAAATTATTAGCATTTAAAAATCTTCAATTTCTTGCACAGTTTTGTTACACAAAGTACACAGTGTGAAGATTCACAGTCTTTTGAGGAAGCATCATGATCTTCAGACCTGGCCTTGTGAATGATGTAGATCACAACTCTTCACTTAGTGTTTGCTGCCTCAAGCCCAGATCTTGTGGCTAAACTGTAGCAAGTTATTCAGAAAAATATTCATCTTGGTTTATGGGTACCAGTCTCGATGTGAGAACACCACACAAAGCAGTTTCTGTCCTGAGTTTCATGCAGGGAACTGAGATGTTAAACTGGTTCATGGGCTTGAAACACCTGTAATCTAGAAAGATTCTCTCTCTGTTTCCAGATAGAAATACTGTGTAGGTGGCTTATAAAACTTCCTTTCCATAGTGACCTCAAATCTAAGGAAAAGGTTAGAATAATTTGTCTTGCTTCAAAGGCTCAGTTTTTACTCCGGACAACTAGTTAGCCATGAAAAAACTATATTCAATTTTTCAATCTATGACATAGCTAAAATAAATATGGTTAAAGATTGTTACTGTTTATTCAAATTCTTTCTCTACTTAAATTGCAATACTAGTTTTCAGTGCTTTAATTGCTTATGGTTCTCATGCCATGCTTTTTAAATTCTAGGTGCTAATAACTACATTTTCTTCCCTGGTACCTACATGGCCAACAGTCTTTCTTTATAGCAATTCCAAAACAGGTGGATAAAATACTGGTCCCAGTAAAGTTAAAGGGAGTTTTGCCAAAGTCTGTAACCAGCAGAGCCATCAAACCCTTCTGGGAACAGTACCAATTCCAGTACCAGCTGAGGTACCAACTGCAGCACCAAGGTGAGGAAATTACTCATTTTGCTTGACTAAGGAAGTTTTCTGTTACATGACAAATACAATCTTGGAAATGTTCTAGTTTGATGTAGGGAAGGATACATAAGTCTGCATCTCACTACAGCCCAAGGAGCTGGCTGTTGCTCTGTATGTGCATGTGCCTGTATCCAGTAACACAGCTACCCACACTGGAGAGAGAGAGAGAAAGAGAGAGAGAAAGAGAGAAGAAAGAGAGAAGAAAGAGAGAAAGAGAGAGAGAAAGAGAGAGAGAGAAAGAGAGAGAGAAAGAGAGAAAGAGAGAAAGGAAAGAGAGAAAGGAAAGAGAGAAAGAGAGAAAGAGAGAAAGAGAGAAAGAGAGAAAGAGAGAAAGAGAGAAAGAGAGAAAGAAAGAAAGAAAGAAAGAAAGAAAGAAAGAAAGAAAGAAAGAAAGAAAGAAAGAAAGAAAGAAAGAAAGAAAGAAAGAAAGAAAGAAAGAAAGAAAGAAAGAAAGAAAGAAAGAAAGAAAGAAAGAAAGAAAGAAAGAAAGAAAGAAAGAAAGAAAGAAAGAAAGAAAGAAAGAAAGAAAGCAGGCAAGCAAAAGCAAGCAGCTGGTGCTGAAAGTGAGCAGGATTCTTTCTTTCCCATTTTCTTCTGTCTTTTAATAAATCATTGTAGCAGCTTTGTGACAGGTCTCTGTTATCCATAATGCCCAAACAAACAGCTTTTCTTTCAGCCTCTATTCAGTTGGCTGCCAGGGAAGCAGGACTGCAGGCAGGAAACTTCAGTGGCTGAGCCTGCTCCCCTGTAATTCAATTAGAAAAGCAAGCATGAAGTCAATATTCATTGCACCAGGCCAGAACTGCACAGCACAATGAAATGATAATGAGAAAGTTCACAAAGGAGACGGGCTTAATGATAAGTTTTTAAAGAGGTGCTGCAATGGGTGACCCTCTGTGCTACTGACAAAAACACATGGGCATATGGGTCTTTACCCTCAGGGATTTACTCTCATCCCTTACCATCTGTAACTAGGGCAGACGGCCGATTGTGAATCCAAGGGAATCTCATGATATACTGTTGTAGGTTGCCCTATTCAGCTGTTTTGCATCTCTGAAGGGAAATAAGGCATGTTTCTTAAACACCCAGGACTCAAGGGAACATATACCACTTGCTGGATCACAGGCAATGCAGTTTCAAGTGGCATGGAGTTGTGACTTCCAAGCCCAGCGTGGAGGTTGGGCCACAGACCAAGGAAATGAGAAAGAACTTCCAACACATGCAAGTACAGAAGGAGAACTGCACCCTTGTCCTTTCAGAGCAAGGCAGCACTCCTCTGCAACCATGAGAACTTAAAGCATTTGTGCTTTAAATTGATCAGTACTGGGTAAATGCTGGACTCAGATCTGCAGCTCCTTCCCAAAGAGATCTCCCACTGGTGAAGGGCTCAACATAATTTACTTTATTCTCCTTTTAGCACTTCACTGGTGACATGAAAATATGTAGTTCTTTATTTTGTAAACATAATTGTATTTAGTTTTAAGAATAATGAGTGATTGAAGTAGTAATTAAAAAAACAGCATTGTGGGTACAAGCACAGAGTTGCCTTGTTCTAATTTTGCTTTGGGATTCAACATTCCAGATACGACAAAATTCGTTCTTTTCAAAATGAATTCTATGGTAAAGTTCTGGGGCCTCACAGAGAGGCTTGAGCCTCCTTCTTTTTAGTGTAATACAGAAAGAACGAGTAGCTCTGATTCTAAGTAGGCAAACATGAGAAAAAATGTAGTTGTTGTTTTTTCTCCTTTAACAAAAGGGAAACAGGGCTTACATAAGTTCCCTGAGGTCACAAAGGGTGTAAATGACAAAGTAAAAAATTTAATGCAGATTCTTAGGCTCTTGGTCCCAGTTATTGTCATATTGTAGTACAGGGCAGCCCAAAGCTTTAATTTAATTTTCAGAAATATGTTGCTATTTCCCTAAATTATTAATCTCTCAGACTAACATATGTTAACATTCCATATATCCCCATAATCAGTAATGGCTGCTTAATATGCTGGTAAATAATTAATATAAGTCAACAGCTGTATTTTTTTTTTTCAAAATCAGGAGGCATTTTTCAACATTGCTCATGACAACAGCCCATTTTTTACTTCACAGCCCAACAAAAAGGAAGTCAATTTTGCCATTCTTCCTGATTCAGAAAGCCTTCAACTACTAATAATAGAAGTGGGTGGTGAATTGCTTCATCTGCAGTAGGAAGCTCTTCATGTCTTATTGGGCCAGTTCTTCAGCATCTATAAACCCACACAGCTTCACTGAAGGCAATTCAGCTTTGTCAAGTCACACAAGCCAGGGGCAGATGTATTTGTGTTTCCCTGCCCAATGAATCTCTTCAGATTGACCCAGTCTCTGCATGTCAAAAGGAGAATGAGGCACTGCCCACAGCTGGAGCTCTACCCAGGGAGGTTACAGGCAGAACAGACTGGCTAGGTGCCTCTTATGGCTGCCACACTTCTCCAGAAATCCTCCGTGGGGAAAAGCAGAGTAAAATACCAGAAACAGCAAGCCAGTCCCAACAAGCCATGCCAATGTCCTGGACTAAACACCCACTCCTCTGGAACATAACATTGTGCGAGCAAAGTGTCTCAGAATGAGCTGCTGTCTTCTGATATTGATCAAGAGATGATACAAGGAAAAGGGAAGAATTTAATCTCTAAAGTTAAACACACTTGTGGCTGCTTTGGCAGTTCAGAGTTTTCAACAGTTTTCTTCCCCTAATTGTAAATTGTTGGCCTTTGCCAGAATTTTGAAAGGTTACTGACCCTTGGTGAACATAAAACCCTTCTGCTGGCAGAATGGATCAGATGCTGAACAGATGCATGTTCATATCAGTACTGGATTATGCCAGGAAAGGGTCAGATCCCAGGATTTTTCCATTTGGCTAATTAATCTCCTGTGAAACTCTCTCAGAGAACAGAGAAAAAAGGGTAGGATAGCCATATCTTCCATAGGTATTTGTTCTCATTCTCACCACTACATATAAGGCCAGATAAGATGTCACTTCAGATGCCAATACAGAACATAATTATACTCTCTCTATCTTTTCACAGGTATATAACCCCCAATTTTCACAACTAAATGCAAATTTAGAGTACTGTCATACTGTCCAAAGGCTCAATATGAAAAATTACATCCTTACTGCTCAAAACAACTGGAGGTCAAATGTCCCCTTGTAACTCCTGTATGTAGCTGTTGGAAGGAATCACAATAACTTCCCCTTTCTTATTTTAGAGGCAGCACTCTCACTCTTATGTAACAAAGGCAAAATCTGTTGAGGTCAGGGATTCAGAGACACCAGCTTCACCCACTAAACAGGCTTTGCCTCTCAGTGACGGGCCCTGGGAAGTTCACAAGACACTGCAGGTATTTATCTCCCTTTAGTCATCACTTGTTCATGTCAGACCCTGCTGTCCTGTTTTACACTCTGGGCTTTGATGGGAGATGTTGTCTGCACAATATCCTCAGTTGAGAACTGTTTTTTTCCTGGACACATGAATGCATGTAATTGGCGCATGCTTTTCTGGAGTATTTCTATCACCTTTCAAAGATAGAGACAATCAAATCTCTCCTCCACTCATCAAGGAAATGCTTCAAGCATCAAGTGGGGAATTCCAGGCCAGCTTATGGCTGGTACTAACTTTACATTTCTTCAAGCAGTAAAGTAACATGGGACTAAGACTGTCACAGTGTTTATTTTCAGTTCCCTGGTGAGAAAAGCATTTGACACTTATCCTGGATGGTTGAAACCTTCCTCCCCTCCTGAGGAAATCAGGCTATCTCTGCCATTCATATATAGCTGCTGTTATTTGACTTTACACAACCCCTCTGAACACACACCACTGAAGTCATTTATCCTAGGCTCTAACCTTCACAAGGGTAAGGTAGAGGAGAGCTCTCTTCTCTAGATAGGTCACAGTTTTCATTAGAGGTGAGCTCAAAACTCAAAAGCCCACCTTGAAGAAAAGAAAAGCACTAGCAAAAGACCAAAGTTCTGTATTTCTTCAGTTCCTGCAATGTAGTTTTCAGTCCTGAACTGGGCCATTTTAAAATGAAAGAATCAAGAAAAATACAGTTAAAAGAGACAACGTGGTCCTGTAATTAAGTGATTAGCCTGATCAGGATTTCATTTCAAACACTGACATAAGACTGCCTTGCATCAATAGGCAGATGGAGCTATGGGCTCTCTTCCCCACACCATTTTAAGAATAAATGAGAGATGACAAGGTTTTTCTCCCATTCTTTGTTTTGATTGTCACTGTTTAGAGGCATATATTTTTCATTTGATCAGAAAGTAGCTTGCACAACAGCCCTCTGATCTTCTGAGAGACTGCTGTGTTGGGATACACCTTTTATCTGTGCACTGCAGAACATGACCAGATTACAAGGAATGCAATGCACCTCTGTTGTCCATGTATCCTTTCAGCAAAAAGAAGTGAATTTGAAGGTGGAAACACAGATTATCTAGGTGCAGTTTACAGCCAAAGGCCTACAAAATTGCATGCTGAATTCAATCCAGCAGAGAAATTACAGAAACACAAAATGGAGAGTCTATTTATGTTATTAATAATAAAGGTACTGAAACCAGCGAGTGCAGAGCTATGCAATTACAAGGAGACATCAGGAATCCTTATCAGATTGTTTGGTCTATCTTTTCCATTTAAAAGTGATGTTTAAACTGTGTTTATAGACAAAAGGACTGATCAATGAACCTGTCATTTGCTTATGGGTAACATGGAAAAAATTAATCAGGTGATGAAAATATTGCAGTGTCTCTATTTGGAGAAAAATTTGTCAAGACTCTGGGGACACGTGCATCATCAAAGTTAAATGCTACATCTCTGAAAATTTCCCATAAAAGCAAACATCTCTAAAGATACTCGGAAATTAGATTTTCCAAAGGTAAAATAGCTGGAAAGATGGAAAACAGAGATTTACTATTATTAAGCTTTTCAGCTGCTCCCTAAGAAAATAAACTTGGAGTTAAACAAAAACTTCACTGTTTTTCCACAAAATAAATAACAGTAATTTTATACCCACTAAACAGGAATCAGCTGTATAAACAGTTTACCTGCTTCTGACAGGATTAGCTATAGAGAGAATTTCTGGCAACTGTATTGAAAGAAGGAATAACCCAAGTTATGGGAGCCATTGAAATTCAATGCATAATAAACATGAAGCAGCAAGTTGGAGGGGAAAATACCTAAAAACTTCATCACCTTGACTAAGCATCTTCAAATTTTATACTTTAAAAAGGTGACAGTCAAGACACTCTTCTACTTGCCACTTTAAGCCTGTCCAATAGTTGCCATCATAAGGACTTAATTCAAGATTTAACTGTCTTTAACTGGCTAATCTCAGTTCAATAATTTCTGAAACCTGAGTGTTGAATTTCCTACCAAATTTTCATTCCCTTCACCAAATGGACAGACAGACGTTATATGCCATTTGAAAGTATTTTGCATCAGAAACAAACACTTATTTTTCTGTCATTTAGACCCCTGGATATTTTGATTAATTTCAATGAACCAAGCCTGAAAAGCTCACAGGCCTCTGGTCCAAGCAAAGGAAGAAGAAGAAAAAAATCAATATATTGTTCACTATTTGTGAACTATATTCACATATATTTGTTCACGATTGTTCGCTATATTGTTCTCTGCAATCTTTAACTCAGTTATACTCAGTTATCAAATGTTTTGCATTTGTGAATACTAAGAAATGGGAGCCTGTGAAATATGTCAGCATGGCAGAAACTTATCTCACCCTAGTCTCATCCTTCTTGCCAGCTCAGCATATGTAAACTTTTAGATATTGCGTGTTCAAGTTGCTCCCACAATGTATAACAGAAGAAGGTATGCTGTTGCAGAACAGGGGCATGTGTAATAAATAATTTCTGTGCTTCAGAGAAGATACAGGTTGTAGGCTGCATGTGTAACAGAGACTTGTGTCAAGACAGCTAGATCCATCAGGTGCATGAAGAGAAATGATCCTGATGGACACAGCTGGGTTTCAGAAGCTGCCTCTACAACCTTATTTATAGCAGTAAAACTGTCTTATGTTCTAGTTCAGCTCTTGATAAAAGGAAATATAACAGAGCTTTGCTAATGGGACTGCATCTACAGCAGAAGTACATCAGCTGCAGAGCATATGATACTTGCAACTGATACAAATCACCCGGTACAAATCTGGCATGAGACGTAGGGATAGAAGCTGGATGCAGAGGGATTACATCCAACACTTTCTAAGGCAGTGCTCTCTGAAAAATGTAAAGGGCTTGACTCTACCTTGCCCTAAATTTTGTGCTGTCATCCCCATCTAAGCAACCAAAGACAAAAAAACTTCCCTCTGCAATCTTGGATACCGGTACATTTCACAGTACTTTGTGAAAAGCTTTGTTTAGCAACCAAGTGCCTTGAAATAACAAAACTGAATCCTCGCATACAATTTCAGTTCTGTCACGCCTGTAGTCACCTTTAGAGGATTTGCAATAGGAACTGAATGCTGAATTTCCATCTGTGCTTCTTTGAACCAGATCCTCAGCTAGTACAAACTAACTTAACACCCACATATATCACAAAATCTTCCCATATTTACAGCAGCTGAAAAGCCAGCCTTTGTTTGCCACTGAGTATGTTGCTCTACAGTAACACTGTAATACCGTCTGAGTAATTCCTAACATTGTAATTTACAACACTACCAGGCACAAAAGGAAAAGAGTAACCACCAGGAAGAAATATTTTCTCTAGAATATGTGCAAGAAGGTAATATATGGTCATCAGAAAAAAATAAAGGGACATGGCCATAAAAATATCCCGTAATTTTCTTAACCTGCTGCTTTGGGACAGACTCCATTGTTCACTTCCCTCGGATGTTCTCCTGCCTCCTTCCTCACACCCTGAGCGCTGTCAGTTTGCTGTCAGCTTTACAGTATCAAGTGTGTGATCTCTCCATTGGTACCCTGTTCTGTGTCATTTAAGCTGGCCAGTCTGCAAGGCCACCAAGGTCAAGGAACTATCAGGAGTAAGGTTTCTTAAGTGCAACGTGTGAGACACCATCTGACACTGTTTATAGATAGAGTTAGCCTCTTATTGACCACAGGATAGAAGTTAAAAGCATTGCTTTGGGAGTTCAAACGTGTTAACCTCTGAAGTGATGTTTGAATTAGGGTTATAAAGGGCCTAAAGTTTTGATCAGAGGCTTGGAGAATGAAAAGGATTTGGAAAAATTTTAGAGCAGGATCAGAGTAGCTACATTAAGCGTGCCAACTGCTATATTATTGTTGATTTAATTGAGTCCATCTATCAGGTCTGTGCATTATGTGATCCAGTTCCAAAGATGTTTCTCTGCTGCAGCTGACAAAATACAGACTATACACTTCAAATGCAGTTGTCGGTCTTTAAAACAGGCAGTTACAAAACATGTTGGCTGCTCTAGCAATCAATAATGGGAAGGGCAGTGTACATTGGATTAACTCCCAAACAATTAAATACTTGCCAGTGTAAAGTAAAAAAACGACGCGAAACCACGCCAAAAGCTTGTTCACTGTTTGGCTACCCACAGTACTACAAACACTGATGGTTTAATAATCAGGCAAAATTAACAGAGCTGGAACAGCAGAAACATTTTTGAGAAGTTTTCTGATGAATACACTGAAGAGGCAAGAAATACACCTTCCCTTGATTTGTATCCACATGCTACCTGAAATTCCTGATACATCGTTTTCCTGGAAGCTGACTCAGAGAGGAGGAGTTTAGGTATCTGTCATGAACAGCATGCACAAACTATGAAGACATCACACCACCTTCAGTGAAAGAAGCAATACCTCCTTCCAAGAAAGAAGGCACTGAACAGCTTAAATGTTCTGGAACACTGAACCTGCACTTTGTAGACTGACAATGAACAATTCAGCCCAGCCCAGAGAGCAAGGGAAGGAAAGTGCCATATCAGGAAGCAGCAAAGGCTGGTTACTCCCTAAGGGACCAGGAGCTGAGCATGATGACACAGCCAGGGGACAGGCCAGCAAGGGAAGCAGGGCAGGTCTAGGGCCAGCCCAGAGCCTGGAGCCACCTGCCAAGTTCACGAAGAGCTGAGGCCAGTATATCAGATTCGTGCAACAGGGGCCATGGCCAGGCAGTGCAGGCCTGTGGCAGAGCTGGAGAGCAGCATCCTGTAGTGTCACTGGGGAGGCAAGTGATGGCCTCAGCTGGGCTGAACTGGAATCCCCAACCATGCACAGGAATGTGAGTGGAATCCCCAGGGGAGTCAGGCATGACCAATACGGTCCATAAGTGCCATTTTTTCCTTAAGAATTTCACTGTTTTCACTATTAAATTATCTTTTCCTATGCCTTCATTTCCCCACAACAAGCTGTTAAATATATTGACATTTTGAGTACTGTAACTAGTTTTTACACATTTGTGATCTGTCTTATCAATGCATAAAAGAGACAGAAAGAACACCAAAACTGCAGAGAAAGAATGGTAGAAAAGTCCATGCTATACATTATTCCAAAAGTGCAGACTTCCTTTTAATACTCCTGAGTCTTGCAGTAAGTATGTTACTCCTCTTCATCAAAACAATAAGGCTCAGGCATCCGTACTTCGATTTATGGGTGGAAGGAAGGAGCCACTTGGAGGCTTACAGCCAACCTCCCCCTTGCTGCTAATGCCAGTTAATGTTTATTCATCACCATGTAACATGCAGGTACGTGGCTGTTTCCCTCAACCTTTCCATTCAGACAAGGGCTGGGCATAGCCTTGCTGCATTCCAGGAACAACTGAGAAGTATCTGCAGCCAAGCTGGATAGATGGTGCTTCAGAGATGTCATAGTGTCAGTCAATGGTTATTGCTCATGTGGCCAGGAACAGAGACCCTAAATGGCATTAGAGAATAGCTATGAGCAGAAATAAGTCCTGTGAGCCATTCTTTTTCTGGATTTGTATTAACAGTTGCTTGTTGCAAATCTCCTTAATCTTTCAAAGTGTGGAAAACACGGTAGATTTTGGTATTATTTCTCTGAAACATAAAAGGAAATGGCACTTACTTAGCTATTCCTGCTGCTTGCTACTGCAGTATAGCCTTTCTATAGTGATGTTATAGGATATAACATCCATATTCACCTTTTCTATTTCTGTCAGTTATCTAGGATGGTAATCTCTTCATACTTTTTAAACCTCCCAATGCACAGGTGAGGAAATGACAAAGTATTGGTAGCTATTACCCTTGCATTACAGGTCATTTAGAGTGCTCCCATTACACACAAAAACCTCTGCACTGGACTTATCTTCAAAGACACTTCTCTTTCAAAAGATGGTGCATTCACCTGGGACAAAAAACATTACTAGATATCAAATATTCTGGTGCCCAAATTAACACTAAATAGGTTGGTTTCTCTACCCCCCCACTCTTCCTCCCCACCCTTTCTCACTTTCTTTTTCCCTTTCTCTTCTATCTTCTTTTCTTGATTTTTTAAGTGTAGTAAGTTAAACTACCATGGATACAGAAGTACATGTCTTTGAGCTTTTATGCTTCTGGTAAAATATGGCATTGTGTGATATCCAGGAACGTACAGAGAAAGACAAAACAAAGCAAAGTTACATAGCAACTGTCAGTCTTAATATTCCAAAATATAATTTCAGAGTGCTGCAGAATAGTTCCCTTTCTTTAACACTGCAATAAAATGTGTGTCAAAAATCTGTAGACCAGTCAGCAAATAGTTCAAGTCCAAGGCTGTGCAACCCTTCCAGTTGCCACTCAGCTATCAACAAAATAATTGTCCTGGACAAATGTGTAAATGAATTATCAAAATACTGTAATCTGTAGCACCAAGGTCTCAATGTAGACATCAATCTCTGACTAATGAGAGAAAAAATTGATGTTAGCCGAATTAAGAAGACCTAGACCTGGAGATGACACCATAGGTAAACAACCAAAAAATTCCCAGCCAACAATATAGAAGGAAATCATCACAGTAGTGACATAGTGGTAAGTGGCATTTACTTAAGAGGTGTCAAGAGGTGGATTATTAAGCAGAGCCCCACAACTATTCAGGGGACGCTTGCTAGGAGCAGTGACCTTCCTAAGGAACTTTTACAATATCACCAGAATATCAAAACAGTGTTACTCAGGAATTTTCCTTTTCTCACCCTTCATGTTTACTCTGAGGAAAAGGAAATGTTGTTAGAAAATGAAATCTGTTAGGACATATTAGTTTGCAGCAGAAGATACAAAGTTTTGCTCAGTGCTTTATAAGGAAATGCACTGATCTGAGACACAGTCTAAGTCAAATTGCCTGCTGGCAAATGGTTTGACTGAAACCCTGGGAAAACCAGACCAACACTGTGTGCCCTGTAATAGAAAACCAAAATATAGTTCTAGAGGCTAATTTTGACTCCACAAGTTTTTTTGAGCTCTCTTATAATGCTAATAGCTTTTTTCTAAGGCAGGATTGGTTTAGATAGACATACAAATCTGAAGTGAAATTTGCAGTTATTTGGAGGACTAGTAAAAATTCACTGACATTAAAATCGATACTTGGTCGGAGTATTCCATCCTAGCAGGAGTCAGTGAATA
Source organism: Apus apus (assembly GCF_020740795.1). NCBI lineage: Eukaryota > Metazoa > Chordata > Aves > Apodiformes > Apodidae > Apus > Apus apus. Next base: position 49,588,876 of record NC_067284.1, on the reverse strand, counting down.
TTTAGAAGAGAAATATCAGATCCTGAACACCAGTCATTTGCAGAAATTCTGTATAAATAAATACATAAATAATCAGAAATAATAGTTTAATCTTGAAATTTCATAAAAACCCAAGCGTGACTCTCCATATTTTAAGAGCACGTTGAAACATAACTTGGTTGACTTAAGGTAATATTTTAACCAGAGAGCACAACAGAAGAAACATCCTAATTGACTGAAAATCCAGCTGTGGACTTAAAATAGGATTTTTAAAAGGCACATTTTTCATGTTACTAAGTTCAGCACTGTCTAGTCTTTGAAGAAATGGATTGGCTCAACAGAGCTAGCTGGAACACTCGGCATTCACACGGGAACTCTCTTCTGTTGTCAACAGGCCCAAAGTCATGGCTGTGAGACTTACCATATCCTGGCTGCTTGCTATTAAACATATCTGCTAGGGCTACCTTCATGCTTGCAGGAGAGACTGAGAGATGGAAATTCTTAAGCTTTTTGGGGATGCTTTGTTCTGTTTAAAAACATCTTTGCCTTTACCAGAGAGATTTTCAAAGCTGAGGAAAGAATCTGTGGGCTGGATTCATTCCATTTTAGTAGTAATTAAACCCTCTGTTCCTAAAGGCCTGGCCTAACTTCTAATGAAATAAACAGCATTGCTCCAATTGCATTCTAGAGAGGTAGGACCCAGCTCCATCTGCTTTGGATCCTTCGTATGAATGCTTCCTAGCTGTGACTAACACAGCAGCAGATAGAAATCAAAGTAGAGCAAAAGTGTTTGAAATTAGGTTCTCTAGTACAATGACTAATCTCTCCCACATTTTCCACTATCAGTCCCTTAATGGAAACTCCAAAAACCATACTCCCTGACTGTTAGATCAGCATTCTGTACTTAAACCAACCACTTCATTTGCTGATTTCCATGTAACACCCACCTTGTAACCGCATATATTAACATCCTGCAGTGCCAAGTGTTTCAGGGATCCTGAAACTAGTTCCTGCTCCCACAAACTTTTCCATCTTCCAGGCCTTTACCCTACCCACTGAACTCTCCCTCTATTTCTATGCTGCCTCATGACTCACCACCGAACCATGCTGCCTGTGCAATGCGACAAAGCGATCTCTAGCCACGGAGCCCCAAAACACTCCTCACTCAAAAGCAGTACAGTAGCAGTGTTCTGAAATTCAGCTGAACCCATGGGGCTTCTGACTTCTCTTAGTACTGACACTGGTTGGAAAAAATGCTGACTTGGTGAAATCAAGACATTCCACAGAATAATTCTTTGCTTTTTTTTTTTTTAATAAAGGAAAAAAATCATGAAATGTTTCAACCTGAAACCTTTTTAGTTTCCTGACAGCTCATCTATCCAGCACACTGACAGCTCATCAGGTGGAGGGGCATCCAGCATCTGCAGTTTATTACTCAGATGGAATCAGGGAGCATCAAGCTTCCAACCGATCACTGGAAAGCTCTGTAGTAAGACCTAGTATTTATCTCATTTTATAAGCCTCAGGGACAAGGTTCTTCAGAGAGTGAAAAATCAATGCAGCTGAACGGAAATTAGCAAATGCCAGGGCATTTGCAGGAGCTGGGATTTGACCCTTGTTTTGTAATATTTTATTAGAACAGACTTTCACATCTCAAATGCTATACTGCCAAAGTTGAACATCAACTGCATGAGCAGCTATGTGGCAGGATGTGGAAAACTACTTTGTGTTAATGATTCTGTGCTCTGATCAATATTCTACAGTCTCCCCATGAACAAGTTAGTGTTTCACAGAAGATAACACAGAGGAAGCAACAAGTGTCAAATCACTTGGGCACTGCCAGATTTCATACTGCTACAATCTTGTACTGCAAGCATTTGAAAGGCTGCCTGAAGTAAAATAACTGTAATTGCATAAAACATACACAAAATAATTTCACTGTTGTATGAAATATAACATTAATCACATGGATTCTTGCTGTTTGGTGGATAAGAGAGGTGAAGAACTCCAATGAATTCTCTTTGATAGGAAGTCAATCAGTTTATGGCATTATATCACATAAGGAATTGATCGTATGTCAGACTCTCATTTGGTATTTTAAAAGAATTAATAGTGTATAAATCACGTTATTAAAGCCATTGCAGGGTGTTTTATAACTGTAGGCTCTCTTTATAAACCATAAGCTTATTATGTGACCTAAACCTGGCTCTGTTTATATTTTTTTTTTTAATCAGTTGCCAAGAAAATCAACTGGCAACACTTCTGTAATTGTCTGCATAAACAACAGTTTTCAGGGATTCATCTGATTAAAAACTTTCTACCTGCCTTTATTAAAATTCTGTGAAGCTCTGCTGATTAGTCAGAAAGACCTTCTCCTTGAATAGCCTGTCCCATCTATGATTACAAACCTGTGGTGCTCTGTCCACATGGACTTCACCAGGGCACCCATTCATGCGGAAAAAAGTGCCAAACCTGAGCTAGCAGTGACCTCAGTTCTACACAGACACCCTCCAATTTCCCACAAATCACATGTAATTTTTCCCATTAATTACTTTTTTCAGATCCCAGAAGCCTGTTCTGGGTGTCTGATCAGTTAGATTTTCTGTTCTTATTTTGAGGTCTAAAAGAGAATGAACAATGTAACTTGAGACATAGTTCACTAACATCAGTGTGAAAAAGGTCTTTGGCACTGCCAAAACTAACTACTAAAATCAATATATTTTAAAAAACCTTCTCTCACTTGATGGCATGAAAGGCTAGGCATTTTGTCCCATAGTTTTGCTGTCCTCTCTTTTTATTTTTTCCAGATAAATTTCCAATTCTGTTATTTAAAGTTGGCTTCAAACTGTTTCTGTCTGTAAAGTACCTAATAATTTACTAGTCTGAAGACAGGAAGTATTCTGCTCTAGAAACCTCTTCTGCTTGTGTGCTGTTGGAATTGGAAAGTGTTAAATATCTGGGCAGTAAGGATCATTCGACATAGGGCAAACAAGCCAACAACGCACAGTCTCTATTTTTTTTATACAGGCAATACAGGAAGAGACTGAAAAATAGAATAAAAATGAAGTTACTCTTACAGCCAAGGAATAGAGAAGCCTATAAAGGCAACCATGAATAATAAGTTCAGAGCCCAAATACTTCATTCTGAAACTAGAAGACAGTTGGGGGAGAAGGGACATCTGTTCCCAGAACAAAAGGCCAAGAGGGACAAGATGGGGGAAGCTCAGCTTGTTGCAGCCCCCCCTGAGCTGCAACATGTTTGTTTTAGCCTGATATGATTTTTAGCTCTCTTTGGAAGACACATGCATCTGACACTGTACTTGTTCTACTTACTGTCATTACTAAACCCTTTTTATCTCTCTGCAGAGAAAGTTTAGTCACTGGATCTGTCTATTCCTTCTGCCATCTCCTCCCCTCCCCTCTGACCTCTCCTCAAAGCCAAGACATGAAGTTACGTTTCTCTATTTCTTCCATCAGCTTTTGTGGTATGAGAGTTCCACTAAGACATGGGCACATTCCAAAAATAACATGTGAAAAGGACTTCTGTGTTTTTAAGACCTGACCCAAAATATTTATTTATCCAGAAGTAGAAATTCTCATGAGCAATGGGTGAAATTCTGAGGAGAGGAGGTCTGCAGCAGGCCTAGACACAACCTTGAATCTCAGGGCAACAAGTGCTATAATATAGGCAAATGAAGGATAAGCCATAAACCAAGCACCAGCAGAAATCTATATATTAGCATAATTTCATAACTCACATCAGTCACTATTGTATTAGAAAGGAGTGAGAACGAAAGCCTAGGTACAGTTAAATAATAATAGGGATTCCCATAAATCCTGAGGTTATTTACTATTGACAGTGCAGTAATGGATTGCTTATGGCAAACAGGAGATTCACAGTTTCCCAGGAGGCTTATTCCCCCACTGCAGGATACAAGTAATTCCCATTGACTTCAGTGCCTTTCCTTCCATAAAGGACTACGAATTTATTGGCTTCAGTGAAAGCTACAAAGAATTTGCAGGAGGAAAATGAAGCTCTAAACAAACATCCTAAAGATTACTTTGTCTACTTCTTAAATCTATTTTAAATGTTTGTATGTTACCTGGAAAAAAACATACACTCAGATCAAACTTACCCATCTATAGAAACTAAAAATTCTAGCAATGTCTATGAACAAACGTATCTTGTCAGTGTAGAGCAGAAGTAGCAGCAGAAGTTGCTACTCTGCTTAGCAGAGTATTCACTACCACACATGCTGGCAGGACAGTTTGGGGACACAGGAGTTGCTCCATATACTGGTTTTCCTTTTAAGTAGAAACTAGGCCCTGAAAAAGCTCACAGTGAGTGTGTACCCAACATTAAATCCAATGTATTTGCTAGAACTGGTTTTTCTTTGTTTTTGAAAACAGTGTGGACAGCTTGTATGACTAAGTAATACAGGTTCTACTGGAAGGGAATGAAGCAAAGATACAGTTTTGTGAAGGATCTAGAATGACATAGGGGGGAAAGAGAAACTTCATTCTTTATTTTTTAAAACACCTGGCATTCTGTCAGTTCCTAAAGCTCAAAAAGAAATACTCCTTCCAGAGTATTTGCATGGGCCCTGGGGCTAGGCAGTTGCTAATCTGGGTGAGTCAAGAGCATCCACTATAAGAGGAAACAACAGCAGGAAGCAGGGAAATCATTTCAGACTTCCCTTGGCTTTACTGTCTGACTTAATAGGGAGACCCCACCTACACATTTAATAGGGTCAGAGCCATAAACCGAGGCTAATACAGTCTTGATCACTCTGTTACAGTAAGGATGTACATTTCTAGTTAAACTCACAAACAATGCTGAATAGCTATTCAGAAGATTAACAGGACCTACCACTTCATGGAAACAGGGACTGTTTACATAATAAGTAATGACAGTAAATCATAACAAATCCTAGGAGAAAACTCCAGTGAGAGATAAAATAACATGACCTCCTGATTTTTCTTCTTTTCTCAGTCTTACAATCCATGTCTTTATTCCCTCATCCTGTAAGGATTTCTGCATATGCTTAACTTCCAGCATATCAATAGTCTCACAGATTTCAATTAGCCTAATTAGTCGCAAAAAACCATATGTACATGGATAAAAGAATGTCCTTTTTTCCCTTTGCTTATGCAGTGCTTAACGTGGCAGGATCCCTTTCCATAGCTTGAGCTTCCTACCACAGTGATATAAATAATACAATATGTTCCACTTTGCAAGGTTAAACAATTAGCATTCTAAACACAGGCCTGGTGTAAAATGGCACCACTATTGATCTCCATTACTGTGCCAAGCTAGACCAGCTGAGGATCAGCCCCTGCCTAAGGTGGTGGGTAGCTTGCAATATGCAAAGGAACTAAACAAACACACTTCTCTGTGCAGAAGAAAATTGCAACTGGACAACTGGTTTCTGAAACTCATTTGTCAGTTGAAATTAATTACTGAAGAATGTCCTGCATGAGAAATTCTTGTCCTATCATTTGCTATATTATAATACAACATAGCTTTCGCAAGACAAACAGACTTCATTACTTTTCCCCTGGGAACTTCTCCACTTGCTTTTTGTGCATGTGAATGTGAGTAGAACCATAATTACACAACCAGAACTCAGATTTGCCTAAAATGAACCATTCTACTACTCATTTCCCAACACGACACCCACATAAAATAATACCTATTCCCTCCTAAGAAAACAGAGTCAAAGCTAGGAAGAAAAAATATTTAAAAGCAAATTTTATTTCTCTTAACATCTAACATTTACTTGTGCTGCACTTGCATCAAGAAGCTAACAGGTCAGTCCTGAAAACCACTATGCTAGGTACTGTACCAGAATGTGAAAAAAAAAAAGACAGTTTGCTCCTGAAGCTTCTCATCAGAAGTGTCTGCACTACATTACAATGCATGACTTTTAAGGGAAGGGATTGTCTGTAGCAGGTGTGCCAGGCTTGGTGCAAAAGGTCTTTGTGCCCACCAGGGGCTGCAGGAATGCCAGTCCTTCACATCAATGCTAGAAGGAAGTGATGCTCATCCTGAAATCACTGTCTCCAGTCTTCTGCCTGCCCTCGCGATGTGGCCAGGGCATCTGACACAGACAGCTCAGAGTCCTCCTGCAGAATCTGACCACGTGCTCAGCTGTCATAAGAGGGTTTTGGCTGCCCTTTTAATGTTGTTAGTGATGTAATCATCCAACAAAGAAACAAAATTTAAAAAAAGGTGTCTCACATGTGAATTCACTATGCTTCAGCAGTTGTCCAGCCCCTGTTCACATGGCAGCTAAAAGATCTAGCGGAAAAGGGCATGTAGCGATAGAACAAGGGATAATGACTTTAAAATGGAAGAGAGTAGATTTAGTTTAGACATTTGGGAGAAATTCTTTAGTAAGAGGGTGGTGAGACACTGGAACAGGTTCCCCAAGGAAGCTGTGGATGCCCCCTGCATCGAGGGGGCTCCTGTTCAAGGCAGGGTTGGATGGGGCCTGGAGCAACCTGTTCTAGTGGAAGGAGTCCCTGCCCATGCAGGCTGGCAGGAACTACATGATTTTTAAGGTTCCTTCCAACCCAAACCAGTCTGTGATTCTATGATTCTGTGAAAAGAACAGGCTTTAATCACCACGTGTCCTTGTGCTCTGGAGTGTGGGCTACAGCAACTAATAATAGATGAAGCTTTACATGTTTTTCTTGTGTTTATTCTGGGGCTGCCGTGCCATTAATTCAGCTTGTGCCTGGCTACTTATGTTAAACATTCCCTTTGTGGCTTTCTCTAAATCTTAAATTTTGCATGTGACCACATGTAAATGTAAATGTGTATTTTTATGGTCCTGTAATCTCAGTGCTTTTAAATCCCAGTTGCCTGAAGGCATACAGGGAGCTGGAGCAGAAAAGCTTGGTCAGTTTGTGATCATTTAGAGCTAGTTTATTTGCTCTTTCTGAGTGGATTTGGTTCCTGAAGAGGTTTTTGCCTTTGGTGTAACAGAGTAAAGATAAGATCTAGGAGCCTAATTAACCCTGCAGGGCCTGTGAACAAGGCTCATTAGAAAACAGTCAAACACATTTATATTTAAATACCTTATTTACAGGAATTCATATCATGCTTCTGAGTAGCAGATATACATGCCACACGCTCATACCTTTAACCACTGTAAACCATTTCCTTAAATAAAGCTGAAAAATGCATCAAGCTTGAGCTCAAAGTCACCTGGATTATACTCATAAATAGACTCCAGTTTGAAAAACCACCTACTAATAAATTAAAGTCCTGTCTGCAGGACATTGTAAGCTATAGTGATCTTTCACCTGCACCCCAAAAACAGTGCACATGTTCCACAAAACCCATGCTATTGTAGCCCACATTCTGGCCAGTAAAATCACTCTAGAAGAAATTTCTCTGGAGACTTGCCCATCTGTTCAAGGCAATGACAATAAGATATATGCAAACACAGATGTGTATGAGGACTTCGAGAAAGACTTTGTAAGGTGTCAGAACAAGGTTATTAAAAAGCTCACTTTGAGGTTTCTTCATATCTCTGTAAATATTGTGGGTCAGACAGTACCAAAGCATGGGTTCTAGTGCTCCGTGCCTATGAATATATATATACTTGTCATACAGGCTCCAGTTATTTGAAAGCAGAAATATTCTCTGCAATTCTGAGTTCTCCTTCTCTCCCGAACCTTCATTCCCTTCACTCCTCTTCACAGAGCAACCAGAAAAGCCAAGTCAAGAGACATCTTCAGAAATATCTGATATATTTTTTTAACTCTGAAGAAAAGTATGAAAAAAAAAAAATGTTTACTTGTGGGCACAATTGGTAGTTTGACTGATTTAACCAAGCACTTGATGTATCCTGTTGATTGAGGACTTCAGGATACAACAGCCTGATGCTGGTGATTAGCCCCCATCTCACACACTGCTGCATTACTGGATGCAGCTCTACTTAAGTACAATGTGTGTGGTGGCTTGAAAGCCAAAAGAATTAGACTTGCTTCTCGTGACATGTTGAAGGGCAGCCCAGAGTCAGAAGTAGGTCTGGTCAGTACTTCACTTTGTTGCGATTGCCTGACCAGTGAGTAGGATAAATGATGCCACTGGGACTGAAATGTATCTTTAAATTAATCATTTGCCTAATGGTTTTCCTGGAGAAGAATGGGTTTAAATACAAGTTTAAGAGCATTTTCTGCTGCAGGGCTTGTGGCAGTGAAGATCCCATCATAAAGAGACTCTAAGCAAGACAGACCTACCTCGTGTCACATATATTTTAAAACCAAAGACATTACAAATTTCATTTACTTTAAATTCTCTATCCAGATACAACTGGTAAAAGCAACTGAATCTTTATACTATAAGTTCTTCAGGAAAGGAATGAGCTTTGTTTGCCATTTATATGGCATTTAATACACCAAGAACTAGTCTAGGACTAGGGCAACTATACTGTAATGCTATACAAAATAATATAATGGTGTATTTTCAAGAACATTTGGCTTAAAATTTTGCTTCAAAGGCCTGAAATTAATATTTTATTAGCCAGTTTAAAAGCATGCTGTTTAAAAAAGACAAAGCCTTGACTGCTTTATAAGTAGATCCATTATTTATTTTGTGAATCACTTTGGTAAGAGCAAGAAAATCCCAAATCAAGTTAGTCTTCAGCCTGCACTAATAAATCCTGTGTTGACATGAATTCTTTCTTCAGTGCTTCATTTTCAAGGAGTCATGTGTTTTTTTAATAATCACTGTTGTTTTTTCCTCTTCATGTTGTTCAACAAAGCACCGATAAATGCAAAAGCATCTTAGGCAACACACAGCAACTCAAATGCAGCACTGAGAAATACCTCTGTGAAATTAAATTTAATGAGATATCAAAATATTACATCTGCAAGTCTTGGCTGCTGGACAGTACTTTGGAAAGCAATGCTAGCTTCCCTAGTCCAGATTAGTCAACATCAGGTTCACCGGTCTAACATTTCACAAAATATTTTCCCACATTTGTCGGACTGCAGTTTGAAGGGTGTAGCTGACAACATAAATGTGCCCTAAGGTGAAAATCCCTAAACATTTCCCTCGGTGATCTTTGCGTCTGGACATTACCAATGCAGATGTCTGCAATCAAGAGATCTCCATGGACCCGCTAATTATTCCCTAGGCTTTTCTACTGGTAATAAAAATCCCATTTGTCGCAGCTTGTTTGCAGAACTGCTTCCCTTTCCACAGTGGTGGCATTAATTAGCAAAAACCTGTGAAAATTGTTGGAGTTTATAGGCTCAAAAAAATCCACTAAGCATTGCTCCTAAATATTCCTATAAATTCAGCCATGGCAACAAGTCCTGAAAGTCCAACTTTCTCAGTTGGAACAATTTTTCATGCTTGTAGCAATAAGTGGGAAATAATGGGGGTCTCAGATTCACATTAGGAAAGTTGGTTCTGTGACCTCTTCATGCAGATGGATGTTGAATTTCTCAGATAATAAATCAAAGTTTCCTGATGGTACAGTGGCATCTCTTGCTGAGGCCCGTCGAGCTGCTGGCTGCCCTCTATTCAAAGGCAGCAGGCCTCTGCCCTGCAGGATGCTTTCTCTGCAAATCCTTCAGTCATGATCAGGAGATATTAGGGCCTCTATAAACTGCCAGGGCATTTTGGTGAACAGCCAGCATCCTGCTGGGAAATGGACACTTTTCAACTTCATTGACATCTGTCACACATACAAAGAATAGAAAGCAAGCAGGAAAAAAAGCCACATTATGACTTTCCCATCAGCAGGGTCAGTAAAGTCTTTGTTCTTTAAAGAAATTTAAAAGGTTCATCAGAGCTACCTTGCTTAATAATAACTTTACTAAAAGGATCTTACTTTCAGGTTTTGATGACCATAGGATGTTTCTCAGTTTCTCGATACTTTTTGCATTCAGCTCACTCTCCTGTAGGAACTGCAAACAAACAAAGAAATAAAATAGCTGTGATGCTAGTTTTTCCATGCAGTTTTTATTAACTTTGTTCTGAATATGTCCCTGCAAGGAAAACAACACCGATGTTTATTATCAGAAATGTATTTATTAAGTGACAAGCTAAATCCCAGAATAGTAATGCTTTTTTTTTTTTTTTTTGGAGCTAAAGCTTTTTCCCAAATAACCCTATAATAAACATGGGAAAGCAGTATTGTAAATACAGTAATGATCTTCAAGCAAATATACTTTTCCCCTCAATGTATTGTCTATATTAAACACGGTTTGGGGAACAGGGCTGTCAATTATTGTACTTTTATAACATAAGAATAAAACTTAAGGTGATGCTTGCTTGCTATATATATTAATTTTTGTCTCAGATAACACAGATAACAAAACTTCAGTAAGAGTTCCCTCCCAAGAATGTGATGTGTATACACAACTACTTTTTCAGTTCTTTCTTTATGCAAGTACTTCCCTCAAATTTTAATAGAATCCATTAGGTAAAGGCACCTGCTAGGGAAACAAGTATTTTCAGCTGTTGCTCTCTCACACTATGGGACCATGGGCATACTTCTAGGACTCAGTTGCTGCAAGAGCTGATGATGGATAATATAAGTGATCATATATGGCATTGTGATACCTAATGATGAAAATAATTTGTAAATGCTTTTGCACTTACCACAGAAGGCAATATAATCTATAACTTCTGGGTTTTCTCTATCAACTTCAGTCGTGTAAGTGTGGTTTACGCAATGGTAATTGAAAACAGCATTTGGCCAACTGGCTTCAGGGTTTTTTGCCAGTTCCACCCAAGTCTACTAAATTCAACAGTGAGATGAATTAAGCAAGGAGGAATGGATCACATTTTATACAAAGATGATGTTGGGGTTGATATGGCAGAAGTATGGGAGGTAAGGTACTTATCCAAATAAAAACTGGGGGAAAAATCTCAATACGCTTACTCGGCTACGATGACAAAGCCTAGGTACTGCACAGGCACCTGGGGAAAGGGATTTAGCTGCTGGTGGCTGGACAAAAGGGAGCTGTGATAGGCTGGGATCATCAGTCACTAAATGCTGACCATGGTATAATATTTGCAATTGAAGATTAGTCATAAGATTAGACAAGTAAAGGATAAGATGGGCTTAGAAATGGATCCTGGTGAGGCTTACAGGAGACCACTAAGCCCAAAGCCAGCTGGTGCACTGGTTTCCCAAAGCAGCATGAGAGACAAGGAGTCATACAAATGAGTCACACCTGCTCAGACCTATCGCAACAGGGAGCAGTGAAGGGCAACCTGGTAACGGAAAGCTGACTGCATCCCTCCATTGGGTGATAAATTTTTAATAACCTTTACACCCTCTCTAGTTAGACTTTTTTCTAAAGGCTGAGCTTGACTGAGCAAACTTAGCAGCAATGTCAAACTTAGCAGCCTTCAAAGTTTTAATGGAAAACACTAGCAAATTCTACTGGGCATAAAAGGTGCTTTTCATGAAGAAAAGCTCTTTGTTAAAAATTAACATACTGAAAGAATTAACATAGTGTTTAAAAGACTAGGCTCATTCCGAACACCTTAAAACAAAAGTAACTGCAACATTCCAGAAATAGGTTTTCATTCAGTCAGGAGCTTAACAGTTAAATACCTCTAAAGGTTCAAAGTTTAATGATTCAGACCCTGGAATGACTTTTTAAAACTGCCCAATTCTACTAAAGCATGTAATTTTTATAGCAAATGTGCTTTTCTAAAACTTCAACTTCCATCTTTCTTCTTACGATTTCATGGACTGCCTACAGAATGTAGTTCACTGCATACTTCAGTCCTGGGGGCATGTGAACACAGCACAAGGCTAATGGAGCTCAGTTTCTCACTGTCAGCCCTACCTGTGCTCAGAGCTCAGGCTTGGAGCAAAGGACAATCCAAAGAAACATTTCAGCATAGACTTACTTCACCTTCTAGGATAAAAACAGCGCAACCAAGTCAAACAGTCCACTTGAAAGATTAAAACTACTCACAGCCTCAAGCGTTTTGCTACATGAGCCTACAGTACTCCTTGTCTTGCTGGAACAAACTGTGATGTAAGGGCAAAGAGTTATAAAATTGCAATGCAGCCAAATCAAGCCAAAGACAGCATTGAAATCAGTCAGTGGTCTTACCAGTCCATGCTAAAGCTACTCCATACAAAACTTTTTAAATGTCGATGCTTTAATTATCTATTGACTCTACTTTAGAAAAGGGAAGTTATTCAAAATAATTCAAAAAGCATCTTCTATTTTTGAACACAGTTTAAATATTGCAAAACTGAGATTCTCAAAGTTGTTTTGTTTTCTGCTTATTTTCTAGAAACTGCCAAATAAACTATTGTTCTTGTACTCCTTCTATCAGGCTGTACCTTTCTCTGAACAGCTGCATATTTTAAAACTCTATTTAGAGGACATTTCATCACCAACATTTGAAACAATCTAGATCTTATGGAATATAAACATTCTAGAAGTGTCCTTGACAATCTGGAAATATCTACAGATACTAAAGAAGTGCATTTAATACTGACAGTCAGTGCACAGCTAAAACAAACAGCACAAATTCTGAAACACAGGCATTTATGGTTTTTAACTTTATATGATCAGGTCCTCTTTCAGGCATGATGATATAGTTTCAGAAATAATCTGATATTGTTCCCATGTGCCCTGTATATTACAAGAGACTGCTATCCTTCTTTTGCTTATTGTCTTATTCCATGGAGGGAATCTTGTTTTGTTTAGAAAAATCCTACAGAACGCCAAACATGCCTTACTATCAGTCAAGCACATATAAAAGCTGAAGGGATGTCTCTTCTCTCCCTGGATCAAATAATTTCCTCTGTGTAAACATGCTAAACATTTTAAAACTCCTTTTACACATGAAAAAAAAATTTGACAATCTTTTCCCCAGGATTTTCTGAAGAAAACATGAATTCTTCATACTCCTTTGCTGTAAAGCGGAAACTTCATTCATCCTTTGCAGTTATTGCAGAAGATAAGCTAACAACCCAAGAATTGCAAGGGGACTGCCCCATGCTGGGACTTCCAGCTTTGTAAAGGCCACACGGAAGGTTTCATTTGTCTCATTAACTTTCCCACTGTACCAACCAGAAGTTTATTATACAGTACTTTTCTCTTTCAACTTTTACAGTTCATATACCTCAGCAGGAGCCTGGTCACAATGACCCAGAACACCCCTTCCAGTCCTATGTTCCTATGAGATGCATGAAAACAAATGACAAAGGTCCAAAGCAATATATTTAGAAACTAGATTAGATGAAGCACAACAATGGAACATATAATTGCAACAACAACCTTCAAGGTAATATGACAGACACAAACCATATTGTGTTGTATATAAAATATACAAACATTTCCACTTGATTTCCTAAGGAAATGAGGTTTCTCCAGTCATGCTGTCTGTCTGTTCAGATCTCCCCCTAATAACTTTCAAACCCACTGGCACATTTCAATGCAAGTTGTCAGGGGAGAAGCAAAAGACTTGGAAATAATTATGTTCCTAAAGGTCTTGTCATTGCACTGAGGAAAGAGACCTAAATTAGTGTCCCCAGCTGAGGAAAATATCCTTGAAGGTGTGGGATCAATGGTTACTCGTCCAATTAGTACAAATCAGCTTATTTCTAGCCTTCGAAGCAGTACACGCATAGCTCCATAGCAGATGCAGCAGAAGCTGACTTTTGCCCTCCTGGTCATTAGTGGTTCTTGGAAGGATCTGGGGGGTCTCATGAAGGTCCTTAGAAGGTGTGTGGGAGACAGAAGATATGGTTCTATAGGAAACTGAGCTTCTGCTACTCCTGGAACAGATCCTTATAGTTTGTCACAAAATGAACAGGATAGTTCTTGATTTAAATCACTTGACTGGACTATTCCCTACTCCCCCATTGGCCTCTAAGGGCTAGGAATCCAGTAGGCAGGCATTCAAGAATGCTTGGTCACACTACTGGCTGCATTTTAAATTTGAGATTGAGAAATGTGTTATTTGGCTCAGCATTCCCTCAGACCTTTCAGAGACTCTTCTAGAGAGAGCGTGTCCCATTCTCCTAACCTTCCAGCAATTTATTAAACCATATGAGTCCCTGCTGACATGTAAGTTTTGCTGTTTCTCACAGTACAGTTAAATCTATCTAATTTTATTCTTTTGCCACTCTTTGCTGGAGGGTGTCTCTTGGAACCAGTTCATCTTCCAGTTCCCAGTTACCTTCCTTTCCTCCCCAACCCTGCCTTCTATTTCCAGATCACATACACCAATACTGCCATATTCAGAGGCATTCTGAGATAACTGTTAAACTCATGCTAAGTGGAAAGCAAAATGAGAAGACACTCCTTGAAGCTGTGCTGCTGACACGCATCATATGGAAATGTTTTGTTAAAGTGGCTGATTTCAGTGTCCCGTAGAGCATTCTAAATCCTGTCTCTGCACATGATTAAGAAGAAAAAAAAAAAAAGAAAAAAAGAAAGGAAGGTAATACATCTGGGTGCAAGAAACATCACTTAAAAAAAAGAACTAATGCTCTGAAAAACATCTGACATGGTTTCCAAGTCACTAAGAAAGTCAAGTAGAAAGGTAGTGCAGCAACTTGAGAAGTGAGAAGAATAAAAAGAAAGCTTTCATCCAAATGTACCTGGAAGTACACTAGTTACTGATTCAGCAAGGTCTGTCCTCTTAATTTAACAGCTATTAAGTACTTACAGAGAAGAAGGACAGATTCTTTGCATGTGAGATAAACAGAACACCGATGCCAAGTTGGGGAGTCTTTTAAAAGTCAGATCAATTCAGTCAATAAATTAAAGACTTCACACACTTAGGCTTGAAAGCTTCCTCCCTTTCCATGTTATCTGACAATTCTTTTGAGGAATTACAGTATGCATAAAGGATTTCTAGAGATTGTGATTTTGGAAAATGTTTACACTTACATTCTTTGCTGAGAGTGAGTTACTTGCTAGGGAGGTAGTCATATTTTAAAAGGATTCACCAGCAGACCTTATTTTTAGTAACTGTTTAACCATTCTGCCAACAGAGCATTACTCTTAAGTAATAATAAATGGATAATGTTGTTACAATAGTGCTTTTCAAGAAGGACCAAGGGAAAATGAAACTGCTATCAGGGCATCTGAACAAACAACACACAATCCTCCAAATCCAGTGTTTAAACTCGGTTGGCCACTGTTGGTAAAGTCAGCCTGTTATTTGCATGGATATGAATTGTGAGAATTGGGCTTTTTTCTTTCTAATGACTTATTGATTTTAGAAAATCGCTCAAGGCAGAAAATCCATACATTAACAGGCTGGCTTCACTTGCCAAGATGTGTTATTTTATAGCACTACTGAGAAAATTCAATGCATAAAGTCCTTTAAACTACTCTAGACAAGACAGATCAATGTGCCTCTTAGACAGAGATCAACGCTTTACAGTATTGATCAATAAGGAAATACCTGAGAGACTGCTTCCTCAGAGGGATTAAGATGTTTACACTTTTTTAGTATGACAAAGACAGGAGATGCAGAAGTAGGGAGTGAAGTAGATACCCTAGTTATTTTACACAGAGCTCTTAGAGATTCCCAGCAGATTGCCTTGTTTAGGAAATTCCAGGTCTAGAAGACGTAAGAGCTTGTGAGTATGTAAAGGCATATACTCTTAAACTCAACAGGATGCTAAAGCAAATGTGCTTTTGAAGGGAAAAAAAAAAAAAAAAAAAAAAAGAAGAAAAGCAGCAAGATGCCAGAAAATAGAGCTCATTTAAAATAGCTGAAGCACACAAGCTACATGTCCAGTTCAGGAAAGCATCCTTATTCAGGATAGGTGTTTGTGCACACAATTACATGCTATTCATATGAAGGATGGATTTCAGTATGTGTTTAACTGTTGTCAGAGTCTGGATTGGCAGCCTTCTATAAAATAAATGTGTTCAAACACATTTAGACAATATTCCTAAAATTAGGAAATGCAATGGTAACAAAGCTCTGGGCTCACTTGTTTTTTAAATACCACCCCCCAAAAAAACCCAACAAAATATATATATACACTTAGTATAAATTAAATCCCTGCTTTGACTATCTTAAGTGTTAAATGTACTCACTTTCTCGTGACTTGTTAACCAACAAATATTTCCAAGTTAAACATTGATTTTCTTTTGCGTCCTTTCATCCCTGTCTTGAGCAATCTCTCAGATTGTGGGATTGAAAAAAAGGAGCACATACATACAGTACTCATTTCAGGTTTCATGGACTTTGCAATCATTAGGACTGCATGCAGTAAACCTACAGAAGCCAAGTCAGACTACATCTTTGGAGAGTGCTAATGCTTTGAAACCGAAGTAGTTAAAGTCAGCAGAGGTAGGATCTGGTCCACTATCTGGCAGGAAATAGTTTTGCAGAGATAACTGAGTAGAATTCCATGGCAAGCAAAATACATATAGTCATATTAGATAGCCTTGAGTTTCCTTCTCATCTAAAATCCATTAATTTAGTTATGTTTCCTTGGTAAATGAAAGAGCAACATTTGACGAGATGCAGATATATTTGCATCTTCACTAAATTTCTACTGTACCTCTTGAACTCAACATCGTCCCAACTTTGGACTAACTTCACTGTGATTTTATTGCTTTCTGTTTATGAAAGTACTCACAAAAATTAATAAAATAAGCACAACATCCTATCAAAAACATTTAAAAACTAAAATGTCAGTGAATTAGACAAAGCCCAGAAGAAAAATATTCAAAGTTCTGGGTCTGCTTTGCTACTTGCTCCCAAGAGCTGAGTTACTTACTTCATTTTTCTGCCTTGGCTGTTGTTTTGGGTTTTTTTATGTCTGCTTTTCTCTCATGCATATTATAAAAATTAATTTATTTTTGTGCTTGCTTGGTTTATTTAGTTTACTCAAATTTAATAAGGCACTCATCCAGCAAAGCTCCTAAACATATAATCCACAAACAACTGTACAGCTTTCTGTAAAAATAGAATGCCTTGAGCAACTGTCACTTTTTCGTCTTGCTTTCCATGCACTCACTGACATTTACTAGTTCATGCAGGGGTTCTTGTTAAGATGGATTTCCCCTTCTACCCTTGCAATGAGACTATCTCTAAGAGCAAACCTGCCTTCCAGCTTGGCTTCTCTGGACACAGTGGAGACTGCATCAATGGAGGAGTAAAGCTTATTGGAGAGACATGTAAGGGAGATGAATGGGGATTTATGTTTCTTCTGCAGGCAAAAGAGAGATGAAATAGAAGGGCAGGAGAAGACATTTAAGATATTGTTCTGGGTTCTTCAGGTTAAGGCCAGGGTCACCTACCCTGGTTTCTAAGGAAAAAAGCAAAAAGGAGTCCCGTGGATCCATAAGGAGTATGCATAGCCCAGAGCTTAAGTGCCTAAATAGCACATTTAAGGCTCATGGGAACTGTACCTTCAAGAGGCTCTGATATCTGTCAGTAAGACTCTCATTAGCAAATCAGGCTCTAGCATTAAAGTGATGTCGCTGCTAGGAGTGAAGCAGGCTGTTGGCTAGGCAGAGAACTGTTCCCCTTTATTTAGAGCAGCTTCTGAGAACTGTAAAATAATGGGAATAAAGTGAACACAGACAGTATTCTGTGTGGAAGAAAGAAGAATTAAAAAATTCCACCACAGTTAAAGCCCTTTAGAAAGACAGAGTAGGGATAAATGACGCTTAAGCAGTAACTTTCCTTCCTAGTCAACAGGAAGACGGTCTCCTTTCAGGTAATGGCTGATTCTGAAGCCACAGATGATGTATATAATTTAGTTAATTCAAGGCAGGGGAGGCAGACTGCTGAATGTACAGGAGTGTTAGACTGAAACAGTACAGAAAAAAAGATGGAAAAATTATGTTACTAATTGATAGCTGAAAATACAAACTGGTATGAGGACCAAGCTAATATTACACTGTGGGGGAAAAAAGAGAGAGAGAAATATTATTAAAAGAGTTAGGAATAACCCAACTAGAGCTTTCCAAGAAAAGGAAGCCACTTTACCAAAACTGAAACTTCAGGGGTAGGGACAGTTCTGACAGATATAAGAGACAACGCACAGAAGAAGAAACCTGTGAAAAAAACATTAGAGTCTGCAAAAACAAGACATAGTTTGTGGATAAGAGAAGCCAAGACAACATCTGGTATTTGGAAAAAGATACCAGAACTGCAATGGCTCACATCGCTTTGGCATTTGCAAAGTCTTGAAGGGAGATACTGAAGAAAGTCCAGTACAAAGTCAATGGCCACTGCATGGCTAGCTCAAAAAACGTTGTAGGACATTAAATAATGCTGCAGAGGATTTGCTGAGAAAATGGATCGTGTCATTCAAATTGCACACAAATATGCAAGACAGTTTGATCCCTGAAAAAGCAATATTTGTGCTACCTTGTCAATATTAGCGATGACCACAGAAAATAGCCAACAAAAAGGCAAAAGTCTTCTCTCTACTAAGGAAATGTAAACTAAGCATTGAGGTAGATAAACTAGAGAAATATATTGTGTAGCAGGACCAAGAAGAAGTATCTCCTTAGGTAAAAAACATGTTCCTGGGTCTTCTTAAGAGTGTACATTCACTACAAGGTTATGGGACAGAAACAAATGAAGACTTTGATGTAAACTTTCAGGGGCATGCAACTTATCAGAGTACACAAAACAAAGAGAGCCCAAGCATGTGTTATTTTACACTCCTGGGAAAGTGTCCCTGGAAGCTACTAGAATACTTGAATAAGACTATTGTTTGAGAATAAGCAGAAGAGTCAAGAGTCAGTTCAATCATCAGCTCAAATTAAGAGAAAACCTGAGTTCTTCAGCTGTATATTGGCACCTCCATCTTCCCCCAACAAAAAAACCCAAAACAACTCAACCTTCAAATGTGCTCACTCAAGCAGTCAAAGAGATCAGATACAGATACCCATTGGGAGAGCAGTATGAGACATGAAGAAAAAGCTCAGTCTAACCATCCAATGCTGATCTGAGAGGGCATGGCAAAGAACCAACCCAAGGGCAAATCACAACAAAAAACAGGAAAAACTCAGGGAAAAAGTTCGAAGTGCCAGACACAAAGTGTGACTGCAACTTTAAACTTGAACTCCCTTGGAAATGTCTAAAGTGGGTACCAGCACAGCCTTAACAGCTGGAATGCTGAGGTTTCTGAAGACTCAAAGCTTGTTGTAGGGGCACGGAGCATCCTGAACACTGAAAGAATATTACTAATCAGTTAATAGATATTTAGACCACATAAAATATTTTACTAGGTTAATATATTGTGGGAAACTAACATAATTTGAGTAGGTTGGAATTTCATGTCACTCATTCTCATATTAAGTAAAGCTAGGTCTGTCAGACACCTTGGCTCCAGGCAGTTTCTGCATGGCACAGGACTGCATGCTACTCTTGATCTTCATATGTTTTCCAGTTATGACAGTCCTCTGCCAAAACTTGCAAGGTTGTACCTATATCAGGTTCATGGTGAATGAAGTAAGGCTCTGCTCACTCTGATGTAACCTGAAATAAGTGGGATGGACAAGTGATCAGATTAAAGAAGTGGGTCAGATCTGCGTCGCTCCACTGACGTCAATGGAACTAAGCTGATTTACACCAGCTGAGTACCTGGCCTGGAGGTTTCGTGTGTTTAGACAAAATAAATGAAAATGCACATAAAAATCCCCCCTTGGAAGATCCCAAGTCCAAATGCCTCAAACCTGAACAGAGTAAATAAATTACAAGAAAGCGGTTACTGTAGACATCACTCGTTACAAGTCAACAATGAACAGAATAAAGGTCAGGCCACCCTAAATCTTTAATTGCCCCTCACACTCTGAGTGAGAAAGAAACTGATAATTCAGCACAAAATCACCTTAACTGTGACCCAAAACAAATATCTTAGTAGTTACCGTTCCTGGAATGAACAGGTACAGTCCTTTGCCTCATGAAACATTAACTTCAATCCACATCAGGCAATTGAGGCTACAAAATAAAGTTTAGCTTCTGTCCAGGACTGGGTTGTACTTTTATTGCTAAAGAAAAGCAGTGTTTGTTGTCTAAATATGGGAATGCAAATATTTTCTGATAACGAATCTACATGCACAGATAAACATTCAGGTGTTTCTCAGACTTAAGTTCACACTCCCACATCCTTATTCTAACCCTAACAGAATTTCCTTTGGAAAATGTTTTTATAATTGCTGTTCTCCTAAAAAACACAATGAAAATATGACAGAGAGTTACACAATATGTATGCATTGTAATACTTCCTAACTTCTTCCCTGATGAAGAAACATTTAGGTGATGATAGTGTAAAACAACCATAAAAAAAGAAAAAATACATTTATTATAAAGAAGTTATAAATCATACACATTTCTTTGCATCTACAAGCCATATCCTTAAATTGTTGGAAAATAGTGTTGCCTTGCAGAAACTACATAGCTCTGTCACTCACACCAAATGAGTGCTTGCTTTGGCACGTTTATGATACCAAAAAATAAAATATTTCCTCTGTTATTTTAGGATAATGATCTAGAGAAGTCGAATTTCAGAGAAGTTGAGATGTACTTATTTTCACGAGTGACACCAAAACTGTATGTATTCCATACAAATGCACTGTAATATGTGTTTCCAATTTACTTCAAACTTAGCAATTCCTATGTGCTTCTGTTCACACTGTGTTGACTTAAAGCACAGATGCTTCTGCTGAGGCCTAGAAGAGAGCTGGAGACTTATTTTTTAAAGTCCATCAGATATCATTCAAGAAGCAGACAAATTGTCTTGCTGGACATACAAACTTCGTATGGCATCTCCTAAATCTCTACCGCTTGTGTTTGCCACAATAAACTTAGGTGTGTTTCACATGTACAAACTCTTCCCCCCAAATTTGCGAAGTAAATATATTTATTTGTATTGTTGTGGGTTTTTTCCTCACGGAAAAATAACTATTTTCTACTTCTCTACTTCACTCCCAGTTTTGAGGTCTTACTGATTCCAGCTTTCTGCTGTCTTAGGACTCAATCCACACCTGCTTTGTTCTGTAGAGAGCATGAGCAAGGAGGCAAACCTGGGAAGGCTGGTTTGCTAGTATAAACTTTCCTCTTCTACATGCAATTACCAAAACCTTCCTTTCTCCTATGTGTTTGCGTACTAGAAACCCTCCTCCCCAAAAATCTACCCTGGGTAGCTGTATGCAGAGCAAATCTTGTGTTGAACTCAATGCTGTCAGCATTCCTAAAATGCTACAGCTAAGCACAGAATTTTACTTATAGCATAATGAAGGAAAAGTTCAAACACAAAAGAATATATCCAAGCCACAATCTGAATTCCAATAAGCAATTTCCTTTTCCCAGTGTACCATAGATTCTCATCAGATAGACAATAACAGACAGAAAACGTGCAAGTTTTTATTTTACCTTTTAATAACATTTCTTGAAGAAATTGTACAGATTTCAGGCTCCTCTTTGATCGGTCTTTGCAACAATGACTCCAGGCCTTTGCCTAGGTATGATTCCTCAATCCCAACACATACAATGGAAGTGCCCTAGCCCACAGAAAGCCTTCTCATTAAAGCTCTAATCTGTTCCACTACATTCTTGCAAGACAGAATTATCCAGCTTTAAAGCATGCCTCAATAGTGAGCCGTAATAAGACTGATAGAAACAGCTTAAGTAATTGGATTGCTATATGGTATTGAATGTCTGACAACAAAAGATATCAATCTCTATTCTACTACCAAATCTTTGTTCCAGCAATGAATTCATTTAGTAATGCACTTGGAGGCTTGCAGTCCCTGCAGGAGAAATAACAGACTGCAAACACAAAAGCAGGGCCATCTGATGAGCACAGAGAAAGTGACTGTGCCATTCCAAGAAGTTAATTACAGTGAACAAAAGCACAAAACTATGACTTGTTGACCATTATCATAATCACATTACTATAGTCTTCTTTTATTCCCAGCAGCAGAGGGTCTATTCTTTCTTTCCATTTGGCACTGTGCATCATGTTTGTGTTTTGTCACCTGAAATGTACATTGAACAGACCTCCCTCCAAAGATAGCTGGAAACATCACACTTCTGCTCTAATGCTGTTTCTTTTACCATTTACTCTTTCAAGGTTGATCCACAAACACTGCGAGTAGCTCCTTTTTTTAAACTTTAAACAAAGATAACAGGTCCCAAGATTTTCTGCAAATGAAAATTTGTAAGAATGATTGCCTAGGAAAGCTTGTGCTTATGACATATGATATTCTATGATTTATGTATATTATTGCAACTCAGATATGATAGAACGGTTCATGACATACTGTTTACAACCACATCATTTTGGAGCAAAGTATATCCCACACTTGCATATAACTAAAAGAGAGTAGATTTTTACTCAATATAAGGAAGAAATTTTTTACAATGAGGGTGGTGAAACACGGGAACAGGTTGCACATAGAGGCAGTAGAAGCCCCATCCCTGGAAACATTGAAGGTCAGGCTGGACAGAGCTTTGAGCAACCTGATCTGGTTGAAGATGTCCTTGCTTGCTGCAGGGGGATTGGACTAGATGACCTTTACATGCCCCTTCCAATCCGAACTAATCAATGATTCTATGATATCTAACCATGTTTTAAATCCTTCTCATTCCTGATTTACTCCACAGTAAGACTCCTTCTAATAACATGCAACAAATATTTTACTTCTGAAAAAAGCAAGTTCTAAGACCTTTGAAATGGATGACTTGCTGGAAATTGCATTGAGATCCAGTATTTTCATATCTATTTGACATAGTAACATACTAAGGGGATAGTATACATAGAATCAAAAGAGCTGGGTGGCATATGTGTCTGAGAAAACCTTCAGCTTTCGATGGCATATGCCAGGGGACAATTTTTTAACTGGTGCACATCAGCCTAGCACAAAGTTAATATATCTGGTTCCAATAAGTCCACGCATTTTATACAAAATACAACCAAAATAAAATGTAGCTAGATGTCTTCTTCAAAGTAGCTTAAATGGCACAGTGAATTAATTCCCAACCACTTACAATTATTTAAATGGTGTTGTGCCAAAAGCTGGATAAATTTATTTTTTAACAGCACAATCAGCTTCAGTAGAGCAGTAAGTACTTTGTGTTTGGAGGATAGGGGGAAATGGGACTGCTTGCAGTGTACATGACCAGAGCAAGTGTCTGCTCCTCCCAGAAAGCTCCAGAAACAAGATCCCCAAGTGCTCTCTATGAAAGAGGAAAAATTTAACAAAAACATGGGAGAATATCAAGATCACCAATTTTCTCTGGTGTTCAAACAATGGCTAGGAAGAAAATCAGTAAGTAGCAGGAGCCTGCCTACAATCCATCATGGATTCATAGTTTCTGTACTAAGGGCCCATAATGTCTGCTATTTAACTTAATATAAGGAACATAAATTAGCCAAACAATACTTTTTAACTAATCAGCCAGGGTATCAAGAGTGCTGCCATAGGAGTAACTGAATTGCCAAGTGCTGACTGAACAATCAAGCTTCAAAAGAAGCTCTAGTATATTCAAACCCTACCTCACCCAAGGTTGGTCACAGAACACCTTAGCACGCTGTTACAGCCCACATCCTTCCTCTGTAGTGAACCATCTCCGGTCACAGCACAGCTCCCAAATGAAGGACAGGAAGGTTTAGTGAAGCATGGTTCTCCAGACCTCAAGCTGCCCAATGTAATTTCTGCCTTGGTAGAATGCATCTCACTCCAACTGATCCTTTTCACACCCCAAAAAAATCCCCTGTGGACCAGCTGAGCTCTGAAAAATTTTAACCAAAGCAGAAGATGCTATTGAACAAGAAACTCCCTAACAAAGCCCCGTGGAGCCCACTGGATTACCACAGGGCAGTCTGATAAAAATCACCCACCACTGACTGGAATCACTCTCTGTGGTACAGTCTGACACACCACAGCATACTTCCTGTTATATGCAAGCCATATTCCAGCAACAGCCCAACAATACAAAAAAATAAAAATACCCATCTCTCCTGAAGCCTTTCTCCCTTCCAGAATGACAATGGGCTACAGAGCCCTGGCCACAGAAACCAGTGTTCAGACATGGAAACTGAAGCATCCAATGGCAGTGTGGCTTACTGGTTAGTTAAACCTGGAGAGGACCGTGGGATGTCTGCTCACCACACCTCTCCTCTTTTAGCTGTGAATTCAGGAATCCTCACAGAAGTTTTGTTTGAATTGTGGCAGCTTTTAAAACCAGGCCCAGCTTTTTAATAGCAACACTGCTGGTTTGGAAACACTACAGCATAGACACTTTCCTGTGTAATGATTAAAATCAGCAGTGCTGTAGGCTCTCCTGAAACTTGCTGAAGATTTGTTCTTTAAACAAGAGAATGATTTATTTTAACAATTATCTTCAGGCGGATTAAATTATGTGCTTTCAGGGCTCTTATTCACCACAAAATTAAGAACACTGGGTGCCAGCCATGGAAGCCCCATGATCCTTTGAGTCTCAGCACTGACAGAGACTCATCCCGACCCAGGAGAAAGAGCTGTCTCTTTCCCATGGCCACAAAATGCCATCCCTGACCTTCTGCTTGGCTCCACCATTTGCACAAATCCTTTGGCTTCCCCCTGCTTGACCTCCTGCAAGTTGCAATGGACATATAAGGCACATGGCTCCCCAGGACCACACTAGGCATGCTCTGGGTCAATGTCATGATGGAAGAGTTAGGCTCTGAACGGATC
The DNA here is from genome assembly GCF_020740795.1 of Apus apus. Taxonomy (NCBI): domain Eukaryota; kingdom Metazoa; phylum Chordata; class Aves; order Apodiformes; family Apodidae; genus Apus; species Apus apus. The sequence goes on along the minus strand of NC_067284.1, from coordinate 49,564,222 downwards.
AAATGATTACAAGCCAGATGCCCCAAAGCAATAGCATTTCCAAAGAGTATCTGTTTTAAAATGCTCTAAAAGACCAAAGAATTTTCAAGGAACCAGCAGCTTTTAATGAGCAGGAAGACTGCACCAGGAGCACTGAAAGCAATTTTTAAAAAATAGAATTTAATAAAGCTTTTCCTGCATCTTACAAGGGAGTACCCTAGCTTCAGCTAGCAGTCTAAGAGTATATTTCTCATCATGTAAGGCTACTTTTTGGCTTTAATGAATCAGGCTGGAAGTTGAGAGGGAGGGAAGGTGTTGATGAATTCTTGCTGACAAATAATCTCTTCACCTCCAGGAACCTCAGATCCAAATTTAAGTAAAGGGGTTCTTGCGTCAAGGAAGGCTTTGGAAGAATGACTCATGCCTTTCCCCTTTGCCGGAACCCAAATCTCTGTTTCTTACAGAAGAACCCTCAAATGTTGATTCTCCTTTTCCCATCCCACTCCATTATTTCTATTTCCCTTGATTTCAGCTTTTGCTGTCTATGGTTTTACAGCTTTGACTCAGTAAACAAAAGCCAGTTGTTCTGTGTGTACTGGACTTATTCCTGTTCTTTTCACCACAGACCAAGAGCACTTGAAATGAACCATTCATGCTGCCTAATGCTCAATGTCAGCAGCAAGACGCTCAGAAATATGGATAGTGCAAGCCTTCCTAAAACACATACTCTGGAATTAAAGATACCCAAATGTACAGGAAACATTAAAATTGCAATGTGATCATCCTGTAGAAGACCACAGGTCCTGAACCAACAGATTTTCAGTACCACTATGCTATGAGTCACTATCAATTTACCTCCAGCAGCAGCATGAAAGATCATGCTCAGGCTAAAAAGTCATGCCCAGTGCTGCAGTTCTCCTGTAATTTAAATACTTTTATTTTCATTCCGCTATAATTATTAAGGAGTAGCAGTACAGCATGCCTACCTGGTTCAACCAAGCCATGGTTTTCTTAGCAACATAATTCATTATACTTCTACTTCAATAGTCTAAAATGTAAAAAATAAGAGCCTTGGATGAGATAAGTATTGCAAAAGCTTGTCTAGATGTTAGTTTATAATATACAGGCATTTAGTATAAATTTTATTCCTTTCCTATTACAATTTTGTTGCTACTTAAATTCCTTGTCTGAAATACTGAATCCACAGGAAGGAGAGAAGAGAGCAGAAACAAGAAGGGTCCGTAGATTGGCACCTGAAGTGTCTAGAAGCTTAAAGAAATATCTATTAAAAATAAGCTGAAAACACTAGGATTATAATTGTTATGTAAACATGAGATGAGTTACATAATGGAGCAAACATAAAGAGATCAGCCATGTCCTCTTCAGCCTCTCTCATTACAAAGACAAAGTTTCTGCCAATGAAGTTGTTCTGGTTTGATTCTAGTATGGTTTTGGTAGCAGAGGAGGGGCCCCAGGGGTGGCTCCTCTAAGAAGCTACTAAGAAGCTTCCCCAGCTCAGGTAGTCCAGGCCAGAGCCATTAGAGAAACAATGGATGAGCCTCTGTGATTAACATATTTACGAATTGCTATAAGACCTGAGCAGAGAGCAAGCCAAAGAGCTGTACTGGAGAGGCAAGAGCTGTGCCGGAGAGGTGAGAGCAGTGCCAGGGTGAAGATCCCGAGGTTGGTGAGGAAGAAGGGGAAGAAGGTGCCCAAGCAAAAGTTTCCCTGCAGCCCATGGCGAGATGGCAGCTGTCCCCCTGCATTCATTGAGGAACATGGTGGAACATTCCCTGAAGGCACCAGGAGGGGTGAATATGGACTTGCAGCCTGTGGACTTGGATCTGCAGCTGTGGAGGACCCTGCACCAGGGGAGGTGACTGTTCCCGAAGCGGCCCATGACTCTGAGAGCAGCTCATGCTGGAGCACCTTGCTCCAGACCTCATCATAAGAACTCATGGAGAGGTTCATGAAGGACTCTCTCCCATGGGAGGGGCACTACAGGGAGACAGGGGAGGACTGTAAGGAATCCTTCACCCTGAGGAGGGAGGAGTGGCAGGAAACACCAGACTGTGAACTGACTCTAAGCTCCATCCCCTGTCCCCCTGTGCCGCTGGGGAAAAGGAGGTAGAGAAATTTGGAACAAGAAAATTTGGACCCAGGAAGAAGGGAGGGGTGGGGAGTAAGGTATTTAAACACTGCTCTTTGTTTTGTCTTCTGTGTCCTGTGTGTATTTGATCAGTGTTAAATTAAATTATTTCCCCCAAAATTGTCTGGGACCGTAAATATGAGCAAACCCTCCTTGTCCTTTATCTCGACCCATGACCTCCTAGTTGGTCTTTGTCCTCCCCATCCCAGGGCACGCATGTATGTGGGGGGGGGGGGAAAGTTGAGTGAGCAGCCACGTAGCTGGTTCTTTGTTGTCATATTAGACCCAAACCATGACAGAATAAGAAAGATAATATTGAGAAATTATTTAAGTCTCAATATGAATAATTAATCTGTGGAACTCTCTGCTAGAAGAACAACTGGGAAAACAAAGACACAGCATTTCAAAATTAATTAGTGCTATTGCTGACAAGATACAACTAAATGGTTGTAAAGCCCTGTGATTCAGATCAAACTACTAACTAAAGGATCAGGATATTTTTTTCCTTTAGGCAAAAAATGAATTGCTTTCTAATTTCTTTGCCCCTTGTACTGACCAATACCAATAAATGTTATCACACTGGATATCTTTTCTGAGATGACTCTGTTTGCGCTTCTCTATTGCTTTCCTTTTTATGCAACTGAATTCTCTATAATATAGTGATATTAATAGCATTTTCTTTTTTTATAAAAACAGTCTCTTTCAAGCTCTGAGTTGTTAAAAATCTCTTGAATGCAGGACTTTCATTGTGAAAGTGCTGCTCGTACAAAAAATTATTCTGATTATAGCTTTTTGTTGACAAAAAGCCAATGACTATTTTGAGTAACAAAACAATTCTTATGCTGACATACATAAGCATAACAGATACTGTGAAGGAACCACTGTAATAAAAGCAATAGCCATATTAATGGTTATGTAAAAGCAATTGTTTCTAATGTATAAGGATCTTCTCTACAGGCTTTTGAGATTCTAGAAGCTTGGGGGAAATTGTTTATTTTTTAGAAAACTTGAATTTTAGACTAATCACTTTTAATTGTAGTTAAAGTTATAAAATGTTTAATCATGTTTTAGAAAGCTGTGTCTTGATGAAAAATGTGTAAAAAAAAAAATCCCCCAAATCTTTTTGGATCAGTTTTCAAGCTATGTTTATCAACACTGGTTGAGCCATCAGAATGAACGACTAGCCTTGTAGTCAATCCATGGAGCACACAGCAAGGTATTTCAGAGAAGAACCTCAGACAATTGATGTCTTCAATTTCATGTTAAAGTATATATTTCATTTCCTGCCTGGGTTGTTTTTGTGTAAGGTCTGGGCTAAGTGCTTACTCCTGAGCAGGCTTCCTTATACACCTTAATTAATTTTATGTCTCTATGCTGTTTTTGTCTCCCAACTACATAAACTCTGTTTCATCAAGTAGGGATTGTATCCTGATTAATTCAAGAGATATCTGATATCGGTGCTAACCACAACCATCACAATACTGGAAGTTGTCTCACAGGAATCAGTCTTTCACTCTTCATGTCCGTACAAGGCCTTCACCAAGCAATTTGTTGTCCTTAAAAAGTTCTAGTTCCAACACAACTTTCGATGTTTTTGAGGCCAGCTAAACACAGTGGGACAATATAAAAACTTGGACTCGATATTTTCTAGCAACTTGAAGTTCTCCTCCCCCTCTGCTCTGCCTTGGTGAGGCCACATCTGGAATGTTGTGTCCAGTTCTGGGCCCCACAGTTCAAGGACAGGAAACTGCTTGAAAGAGTCTAGTGCAGAGCCACAAAGATGATTAAGGGAGTGGAACATCTCCCTTATGAGGAAAGGCTGAGGGAGCTGGGTCTCTTTAGCTTGGAGAAGAGGAGACTGAGGGGTGACCTCATCAATGTTTACAAATATGTTAAGGGGGAGTATCAGGACAATGGAGCCAGACTTTTTTCAGTGACGTCCAGTGATTTGACAAGAGGCAATGGGTGCAAACTGGAGCATAGGAGGTTCCATGTAAATATCAGAAAAAACTTCTTTACTGTGAGTGAGAGAGCACTGGAACAGGCTGCCCAGAGAGGTTGTGGAGTCTCCTTCACTGGAGACATTCAAAACCTGCCTGGATGTGTTCCTGTGTGATGTGCTCTGGGTGATCCTGCTCTGGCAGGGGGGTTGGACTAAATGATCTTTCGAGGTCCTTTCCAACCCCTAATATTCTGTGATTCTGTAACTTTTATATACTCTATAAAATTACTCCAAAGTCGTTCAGCCTGCTTTAGGTCGAACCTGCTTTAGGGCTGGTCTGCTCCATGCCTTTCATCAAGATCTCTTCAAGCTTTCTCCCATCTACAAACTTCCTCCCAAAACCCTGCACATCTAGCATTGTCTCCTGTGGTGAACAGGATCACCCAGGTAGCCACTAAATGCAGAGTGCTGACTGAATTTCAGATCTGTTTGCCATATATCTCCCAAGAACAAAGGAGGGCATAAATGGCAATTTCTTCTGTACTTGGAAAGCTTCACATGGGGAATAAATTTTTCAATAATTCTCTTCTAGTGGCAATTTTCCCTTAGCAAAGCTAGCTTGAGCTTGGGGATAATCCTTTTTCAACAAAACCCCTCACATGTTTTGCAACCTTAAGTCACAAAAATAAAGAACACATTTGTGTATAAAACCAGAAGTCATTGGATGGACATACTCTTTTTAAAATGCCAGCTTTATTTTGCCAGTTCAGCTCTGACAGCTTTGCATTTTGTCACTTGATGTGGATAGGCTGAAACAACCTAAAACCAAGCCATGCAGACACTTCTGTACAAATCTTCCCAGTCACTTGCCATCAGTTACTACAGTGCACTCACACTGACTGCAGAGCACTATAAGCACTCTTTCTAAAAGAAACATCATGCTTAGAATCACAGCATAGCCAACTGTCAAGTCTTATTTCCCTTCTTAATGGGTTAGCAAATGGGCTGACATTTATTTTTTTTCAAGCATCTAACTTGTGAATTGATAGTGTTTGCTCTTGGCTATTATTTTTAAGGGAGCCTACTCTGGCCACAGTACAAACATCCCTTTTGCTGCAGGCTGGCCCTTTGTCTAACAATCTGATACATGGAGCCTCTTGACTGGTCCACTACTCCCACAGAGATGAGCTTCCCTGGATATAGAGCTCAAACTTTCACTCATGTCCATTAAGGCTAAAAGTAGCCACATTAAAAAAAAGTTCAAAGAACTGGCAAACAATTCTAAAGTCCTAGAGAAATAAAAAATGGCGAGAGGAAATCCCCATCTGTTGCAAATAAGCCTCTATCGGTACAGTGGGAAAGCATTATTTTCCACCTACTCCATAGCTTTCTCTGGGAGTCTTCATAAGAGTTGCACTTCTACAGTAACCTGCCCTTGGCACAGTGAGTAGGCGCCTTTTTGTGCACAGTCAAGGCGAAGATGTAACATGCATACTATGACCTGGACAGGATGGATGCAGTGGGGCCTGCCCCTTCCTGACAGCAGGCTGCTCTGAAAAGCAGAGACAAAAGGGGCTGCTCCACACACACACCAAAAAAAAGAAAAAAAAATGGGGGGAAAAAAAAAAAAAAAAGGTAAGGAGATACGAGCTTTCCAAACACCAGCAGAGCATCAATCCATCCAGCTTGTGTCCTGACCCCACACTTCTAGAGTCCTAGGGAACATGCTCTGCACCAGGGTTCTTTCAAAGTGTATGCGGCTGCAGAAGTAAGAGGCGGGCAATAAGTGGTAGGAGACACATTGAGTTCTATGTAAAGAAATGTGGCTCATAAAGAAATGTTGCCTTGTTGGCCTCGATAAAATAAATTACCTTCTGCACAAGAAAATGGTTGTCTCCTACAAAAGGTGAGGCTACTTCAGCTGGAGAGGTACATGGAAGGAGCTAGCAAGACAAAAGAGACAAGGAGAGAGGTCTGCAGAGCCTACAGGAAGGAGCACAGCTATCCCTGAAATCCCGGTCTCTTCACTGACAAAGACAACTTATCCCTTCTGCAAGGTCTTTCCTCTTGTGTAGAGAAGTCTGTTAATCAAAACCCTGAGGAGTTCAGGAATTAACCACCCATCAGTTCATGAAGATGCACTCAGGAAAGGGCTGGACAAGTCATTAAGCTGAAGAGCGACTTCACTGCAACAATTGCCAAATCCCTATCAAGTCAATTTTTACAAGCACTGATTATTGCAGCAACATACTTATTTAAACATAAGTAAAACAGTAAGTTTAAAAATATTTATATTTATATTTTCTATAAAAACAGTTCTGAGGTAGATTTGTACTGCCATATGCAACACATTAAACAAATGCATTCCAAATTAACCAACTCATACCTACATACATTCAGAATTGTTCAGTTCTGAAAGTTAAACTACCTAAATATTTAAAGTTTAGTTATGGAAGATTACTTGATGTTGTGCTTTAACAGCACTGTAGGCAAGCAGTAAAATGAAGTTTTGCCGCAAACTCAGGTAGAGAGATGTTCAGGGAAACTAGCAAGAGAAGGAAAGTAAGAGAAAAGGCAAAAACTTTATATTAGTGAGGTCTGGTGCTGAGTATGTTCCTTACATGTTACTTTGCAAACACAATGGACATGGAAAAAAAAGGCTGGACAAAATCCTCTGAGGAGAAAAAACTATAGCCTTATATGCCCCTCTCAAGTATCTTCTGTAGCAATCTTGCATTTGGCTTCAGTGTAATATGAACTAACCTATCTACTTACAAAAGCTCCGCTCTTCCCACCAGCCTTGTTTGTTATTTTATGTGTTTCTGCATCATTTGCAAAGTTTGCTTTGATCTACATTCCTCCTGGATGTGCGGTTTCCTTTTCGGCTACCAAAAGGAAAACTGTTTGGTTTGAGAATTTGCTTATTTTGAAGCTCTGCTGGCCCAAAATACCTATTTTTAATTCAAATGAACACAGCTCAGTGCTTTCAACTCTTCAGCACTGGTTGCCTTCCTTTCAGGAAAAACCTCTTTGGAACAATAAGTGACCTCTCCATACTCCCATAAAATTGCCAAACTGCAATCCTAGTTGGCATACATGAGAAGATTCTGTTTGCTGCTCCTGAGTTGGAATATTTACACTTGTGCATAATTTGATCCTTGAAATGCTTTTATTTTAGCATCATCCAGAAATGGTCAATATTTTCTTCCACATCTGACACCAAACAACATCCGCCATGCTGCTCTAAAACACCATCAGAACAGGTAATTAGGAATTCTCTCAGTATTTCTCTGTTATGGACTTAATCAGTCTTCCACTGATGTCACAATTCCTGCTGCTTCCAAGGGATGGGTGGGCTTTGCTGCATTTGTAATATGACTGTAAATACTTCTGCATACAATGTGTGATGTTGAATGCAAAGTCTGAGCCATTTTAATCCTTCCTTCTACTCTAATAGGCATCACAATGCCACCACACTAGGAATACTCCATAGACAAAACACAGTTCACAAATAACAGGTAAACAATCTTTAAATGAGAAGACAGGACACATCTTTGGAATGACTCTTTGACTGGGAAACAGGATATATTCTTCAAGGACCTTGCAGGAATAGTCCCAGGACAATCAGAGATTAGATCTTCTCTTCTACGGGGTTAGGCCACAGGAGTTAACTTGGGAAACAATTCAGATAAACACAGCACTAGCAGGAGGAAGGACACTTAGATTTCACTTCTATGTCTTTACTAGACATGAGTCTTTATGTCGAGCTCCACTTTAAGAACATAGTTACAAATGACAACAGAGTATTAATTGGCATCACCAGTATCAGAAAGGAGCAGCCCCCTATGATTCTGGAGACTAATTAACTATTTTGAGAACATTTAAATGAGATAGCCTGGAATTAGAATATTCTGATTCACTTACTGAAAGTAAGGGCAAATGTGGCTGGTATTCCTCAGCAAATACACCACTCCTTCTACAAGAGCAAGTGCAGAAGCTTAGAGATGTATGCTCTTTTCAACTGCAGCCTGGTGTACTACTATAAGCAGTCAAAGGCAGACATGCTCCCTATGAATAATTTTTGTTTAAGAAAAAATAGATGAGGGAAATCTGTATGCAAGTACATGTGCTCACACAGACACCACCACGTGTAGACCTGCACTAGTAGTGGGGGAAACAGTATTCCTATTTTGCAAGAAGAAAAACATTTGTCATAAAAACACAGGTATGCCTACTTTATCAGAGTAAATATTTAGAGTAAATATTAAGAAAACAGCCATCAAGGATGAGTAACCAAAATGTTGAAGAATAACTCCCCTTTTTCTTACAGATAAATATGAGGGGGGAAAAAAGGGAAAATATATGGAGCAATGTGTATGTCCTCACTTGTAAGCCTATTCGAATTATGAAGAAGCTTTGCTGGAAGAGAAGACACATATATAGAAGATCCAAACTTCTAACTGTTCTATATCCAATCTAAAATTAAGAAAACGGAAGCAGTTTCCTGCTTAGTGTACGTGGATGAGGCTATTGCAGATTCTAATGTTAAACAGTGTTTTTCTTTACGTAATCTATTGAAACACATTTCTCGGTATCTTTAAAATGTAAGACTTTAATAATAAGGACACATTAGAACACGGTAATGGTGCTCTGTGTGGTTCATTCTATGAATCCAGGTTCCCTGTCTCAGAAACTGAGAAGATTAAAATGTCACAGAAGAGAATTAGTACTTGAGGCATCCAAATAATAATGCTAGTGGACGATTAGGGAAACACCTGGTTTATTATTTCTAGATTTTAAATGCATACATACATTTTAAACATCAGATAAAAAACAGACAAGCAGGAAAGACTACGTGTTCCAGCTGGCAATGCATTACAAAAGCAGCACATCAGGGTTACCCCAAAGCAGACACCTAAGAACAGTGTTTGTCCCACTGCCTGCAACTCAGTGGCTCAGCTGCACTGCCTGTCATATCCTGCATTGTCAGTACCACAGCTTGCATCATTATGACTTGAAACTGATCCACTTCAGTGATTAGGCTGATCCAAGGACACAGACAGAAGAGTGGGAATTAATGGGCAGGCAGGAAAAGTCTTTTAACACTTTAGAAAACATTGACTTGGTGGAAGGAATTGGCTAGCTCAAGGGATTAGTAATGAGATACTGAGCCCCTTAGCTCTAGGTCACCACACTGAATCTGGTCTAGGTCAGTAGAAATCAAAAGCTGTTGCTGTTCGGTGGCCTTCAGGAAGTCAGTTGGTGGTCCTACCCCAGCTACTGCTGGCAAAATATCTGTACTGTCATTACTGGTAACAGTTGGCAGCACTTACAGGAAAGGTTTAGGATTGGCACAATACAGGAAAAGGATGAGAGAAAGCTGTCCCAGCAAGCACACTAAGCTGGGACTCAAGAAAAAAAGAGAAAATGAGGTCTCTGATAATATGCAGATTTCCAGTGGGATTTGGGGCACAAGATTAAGGAAAACCTGTTCAAGAAAACTTTGTTTCCTCTCTTCTATGGTCTTCATAAGGCACTTGTGGTCTAAATGTCTCTGAAAGGCATAGCAATTCCTGATGTTCAGATCCTCACCTTTACAATGGGAGTAACTAGCTCACAGGGTTACTGCAGGTCCACAGTAAAGGCGTGATGAGACACAAAAGCCAATCAAGAAACCAAGATGGGTGAGCAAACCCTTTCTACCTAAAAGCAGCTCCCCTAACTCCAAAGCAAGGCATTTGCTGAGTATGCACAAGGCTCCTATTCGCAAAACTGTTTAATGGGCTTAAAAAGAACAAATTCCCCTGACAGAGAAAAGTACCCCCCAAAAAACCCCACATTTCCACTGTTGCCCAGAAGAGTAGCATCAATGAATCCAGCTGCTCCCAGCTTTTCTCCCACCTAGGATGAAATTCTAATGTCTGCATTGTTCAGGAAGTCAAATAGATTATCATAATAGTCCCTTCTGGCCCTAAAAACTATGAAATTGGAGAGTGAATCACAAGATATCAGTCACTATTGAAGACAGGATGGAAGGCGGCATAGCTCAGTGATAGGGTGTGATATGGCAGAGTAAATCCAATGTTCTTAGGCTGTGTGAAGCTGGGAAACTGACATTTTGCCTTCTTTGTTGCCTCTTTGGGACACTGAGAGAGATGCAGGTTATGATAATAATAGGCCTAGTTCACTCTCAATGCAACCTAAGAATATTGCCTCTTACAGGAGTGTGTGTGAAGGATTGAGAAACACTAGTTATTTTCAAACTGGATTAAGTCTTTCAAAAGCTAATAGGTTTCCAATGAGCTGTGGTGTTGCTGCTGCAGCTGCTCTAATTTGAGAATAAAAGAATGCAGGCTTTGTGCCTAGGGACCTGTTATTGATCTGAGCAAGGAGGATGGGAAGGAAGGGGGTAGAGGAGGGTTATCCTCCTTTCAACTGGGGTGGGGGCATTCTTTTCAAAGTCACATTATCTGCTAGTAACAACAAAGCCTAACCCCATGACATGCTGCTCTATACAGGATTGCACTTGTTGAGAACTAAAAGCATTAGGGAAAAAAGAAACCTCCTCTGGTAACCTTGGGCAGCTAACTTCATTGAGGGCCCACGAGACTCAACAGATGGGTCTCAGGACTCCCTCATTAGAAGACGTGCCTGTCCCTTTGCATCTGGTGCCCCACTCTGCTCTGTGCCACACACTCATTAGCATTGCAGGCTCACAGATTCCTTAGCACGTGCTTCCAATAAGTATTGGAAAGGAGGGAGAGGAGGGAAGCCAGTGCTTGGAGCAGCAAGATGAGGGGGCACCCACTAGGCTGGGAAATCCTTCTACACACAAACACGCACACTCCCCTGCAGAGAACAATAAAAAGCAGCCAACCACAAATGTACATTTAAAGGGACAGGTGTGGAATTGCTTCTATTCAAGTTGTGGCAGATCCTCATTCGTTCCCCTCTGCCACAGTAAATAAAAATCATCATTATATATATAAAACACACAACAATTCAGGGCAGCACACAGATTGTGGATCTGTGAGAGTCTGTAGCCCTTTTCAGACATAAAATGGATGCACATGGGGTAATGCCATTACTTTCAAAGAAATTAATTGGCTTTAAAAGTCCATTTCTACAGCCAGGCTATTTTTCTTTCCTGGACATCCTTCATCAGACTTGGAGTGATTCATCACTCAGGGCCAAGATCAGGAGCAAGCAAAGGAAAAATCATCTCACGTGTGAGACAGAACGTCTGACAGGGAGGCAGGAATGTAAAATCTTCCTGGTACTGTGGAAAGAGCAAAGAAAAACCTTTTATCAGAGAGGCAGGGTAACAGGCCACTGTCTCTTGCTCATACTCCCCAAGAATAAAGACTTTTATTTGCCATCTCTCCATTATGCCCCTACCCTATAGTTATTCCATTCCTTCTTATTCACTCTTGTTTCCACTAATTTGCTAGTAGTTGCAGGCACTTTGGTCACATCTAACTCTGGAGCAGGACCAGGAGAGGATCAAATTATTAACTGCTGAAGTTGATACGGACCTTGTTCAAAATGCAGTGTGCCAACAACAAAACTCCCAAATCAGTCTCAGACTCTTCTGAATGCTGCTGGTTCAAACATACAGTCCTATCATACCTCTCACTGCATGATCAGTGACAGAAGAGCCCTCAGTGCACATACAGGTAACATCTGCATGTCCATGGCATGTTTGTAACGTGCAGAATGGTCAAGTTTGTGGGATTATTTAATTCCTGTGTAAAGGATGGGCACAGAGAAAGCCAGTTTTAACCTCTTTGCCTAAGACTCTTTATCTACACCACTAAAGATGCTAGCCACCCTCTAGAGCTTGTGCTTGATCTAAAAGCTGATACAAAAAGGTTCCTTCTGCAGGGGGCAGGCAGTGCCAAGGAACTAGATAAACACAGGACATTGTGCCACTCCCTGAAGAAACATTTTCCCTGTAGATCAGCAGTGTCAGTCCCACCCACCCAACTTTGAGGCTCAACTCACTGGACATGCCAGCAAGTTATTTAAGCACATCCCCAACTGAAGGGTATTTATTCCTTGATTAAGGCATATTTATATCTTGGGCTGAATCTGGATTTTAGTAATCCTAACTCCTCTAAATGCTTCTTCATGCCAAATGAAGCAAGTCCCCGTATATCCCCCATGCAGGACTAAATAAACTCAATGCCCAGAATGTTAGACCAGCCATGGAATAATGGCTGGTAAGGTCAAGAATTCATATACTTTACATCTAAATTTAAATTTGCTAATTGCAGATGTCTTCTTTTTAATACTTAAATCACACCCCTGTATTCTTCAGTCTGGCCTTGTTACAATTATTTGTGATTGAGAACATATTGAACACATACTATCATACGCATTTAAAAATGAAAAGAAAACAATCTACATGAAAACTTCACATTTTGATGCTTTCAAAACAAGAAAATGAAACTTGATCTGAGCCCTTACTCAATAAAATTGGCTAAAAGAAGCACTCTTGCAGGAAACTGTGAGGAAAACTCTGCTTGAAACTTAAACACATCAATTGTTTATTGGAGACAGGGCTCAGCCCAGGTTTCAGTGCAGCCTTTTCTACAACTGACAAGAATAGCTGAGGCTACTACTTATCAAATGAAAGTGTCATCTTGTCTGTGACAGACGTGCCAGCACTGCTCAGTGTCATAGTCTTTGCACCTACTAGAAGCTACTCTAGCTTGATAAGCTGTACCCCTACTCAGAGTTAAAACCACAGTCTCAGCTCTCCCCTGTTTTTAGAAAGCAGGGATTTTATATCAAATTCCTGGTGTATAAGAAGCCTACCATTGAGGAGGACAACTGAAGGACAAAGCAACTGGGTTCACAGGTTAACATGGAGGCATTCCATCTTTGAAGGGTTAACAGAGAAACAACCAGAAAGCAAGTTTTATATGCATATCGATTAAAAAAAAAATAAAAATGGAGAAACAGTACTGTTCTCTGGAGTGGAGTAAGGTCTCAATTTGAAGCTGACAGAAAGCAATAAGGTTATAGATTCAGTTAATTACAGCTGGATAAATATAAAAGCTCAACAATAGACATATTATTTGGCTCTACAAATTTTCAAGGACTCTACTGAAATTACTCTACAGTAATTTCTGAGTACCCTGGAGTCTTTACATTTCCTTGTTCTCAGAGTATCCTCTGAGTTAGATTTAGTGCCTCGTTTTTATTCCAGGGAGCAAAGGTACAGGAAAAACTAAGGTGGGAATTCCAAAGTCACAAAATGTGCATGCACAATATATACAAGAGGGCTTTGAAATTTCAGTTCTCTTAAGCAACATGTTCCAAGGAAAGTAAGTGCTCGTAACAGCAAACTGGATTTAGGTCTCTTATCACTAGAGCAGCTTCTCCAAAACTTTTTGTCACATTGGGAGAGCTTGCCTAGAGCTACAGCTTTAAGAAATTGCCTGACCTTGAAGAACAGAAGCTTTTATGGAAGTAGGCAGGCCCTGCTCTTTGTTTGGTAAACTGTACTCTTTCTCCTAACCTCTATCACTTGCTCAACTTTTTCATCAGAGGTAGTTTTCTGTCCTGATCCATTTGTGAAATAGTCTAACATAGGGTGTGGCCTCCCTGTAAAACACTTTCTAATTAGTTTCTAAACATTAAATGATTGTGGAAGTGCAATTCCCATTCCACTCAGGCGATGAAAAGCTTTACAGGAGTTCAGTCTCACTTTGTAATTAAAGAAATTAGCTTTCTAAGTTTAGATCACTCAACTGTGCAAATGGGTTCATCTGCTGGAATGTGTTACTCTGAAATGTGTGTCAGCCAAGCAGCACGGCACAGTCCCTATCTCTGCCTCCACGACACTCACCCAAGTGGGGAGGTCAGTTCCAGTACGGCAAGAGGAAAATAAAGTGTTATGGGTGTATTATACGGATGGCCTTATCTAAAAGCTCACTCATCTGTGATTGACTGTAGTGAGACGTTCTTCTCTGTGCAATATGGGAGCTTAACTTCTAGGTAAAGGATTATCCAAGTGGATGAGATTTTCACTCTTTCACTCCAGAAGTTATAACCAAATCTGCACCAGACTGTCCAGAATTATATCTAATCTATATCTGCATCAAATGAATTTTAGAGGGTGGCTAATTTCGAGAAGACTACTTTTATAAAAATATATGGAGAAGCAAAGGACCCCTCAAAGACTCATTTGCTGTGAAATGAGACCTTTAAGCTTTATCAATTCTTTATGACTACAGATTCCACATTTCAGACAACCCATTTCTTTTAGCCATTTGCTGGTTTATTGAAGGCATGGATATAGGATCAGGCCCCCACAATTATGCAACCATCTTCATCTGCATTATCGTAGGAAACAGAAGTTTAGTCACTGACTTGAAAATGAGATGGATCAGGTCCCCAAACGAACAATTTTTCCAGGGGCGCCATTCCAAGCTTACCTTCAGGTATCACAAATCTAAGGAAATCCTGTGGGATTGTTCACAGCCACGATTTGATGAGTCACTGAGCTTTAAAAGGAAATTACAACTTTCCTAACACAAAGAATTGACTTCATGACACCTGACCCTCATAAGCTAGGCGCTCCCTCTAAAGGCTGTGATCCTTCTCCCAGTGAAGTCCTGGGCATTCTCCCAGTGGCTTCAACAAAATCTAACTTTATATCGGGGAACTGATTCAGGCCCAAGCAATGTACTGTCTGTGACACTGGACCTTGGCACACTAGATGTTTATAACAGCTTCTAATGTGGATGTAATCTAATTATGTCAGAATAGGAAGATTAGCAGGAAGTAACTTTACGCAATGCGAAAAAGCCAAGTGCCAGACATTGAAAAGTTGCTCACTGGCCTCAAAGGAAAGACACATCGACTCCACACCGCGTGAGACATGGGCACATGCAAGCAGAGCATTGCAGCAGGAATTTTACAAGCACCAGTCTCTGGCTAGTCAAAGTGACTACGATTCAGGCTCCCTGTGTACATGCAGCAATTGTCACATTGCTGTATAAGCAGTGAAATGGGCACCTTAAAAAGCTCCTCAGGCTGTGTAAGGTGCCATGCCCAGCTGGTTTTCAGTGCTGCTCTGCAGTGGCCAGAGATCTGGCCTTGGGAGCTCAGTAAAGAAAAGCAGGAGATGGGACTTCAAGGGAGAAATTTTGGCCTTAGTAAGTTAAGGGCATTTTGCTACTGACTTCTATGAGGTCAAAATTTCTTTCAGGACTGCGAGGGAGAGGGTTTGCAATGTGGTTCTGCACAACTTGTACCCTGCCTTGGATTACCCCTCAGTATTACTTTGTGTGTCAAGGTACTGCAAGGCTTAATTCATTAGTGCTTGCAAAGCATTTTAAGTTGTTCAACAAGTAATTCTGTTTAAGGGCAGCTACACTGCTGAGTCACAAGCACTGTGGGAACCAGAATTCTGGATTTCCTAAGCACTGGAGTCAAGCAGGTGGCCTTTTGCAGAAAGGCCAACTCCAGACCTGCCCTGAGGGTATGGAGCATACCAGCAGGCAGCAGGGTATTTAAAGGCCCAGAGGAGCACATGTACAGCACTTGTGAATGAGTAACATTTAAATAGGTTGCTGGAGCCAACCAACATCCACTGGAAAAAAGAAGAGAGGCACTGGTTCTCATGTCACCAAACTGCAACCACTTTGTGGATGAGACACACTGAAGGTTTACCAGCCTAAGAGAAGGTAACGAGTCCAAGAAAGGCACAACCGATACTGTTAGAACTTCTGGGCTGAATGAGGCCAAGAGAAGCGTTCACCAACTGCGTACCCCACGGGCATGTCAAAATTGCTGCGGTGTGATCTAAGTTTTGAATTCGCAAACGGGCAGCGATCTGCAGGAGTCTGATGAAAGTACGATCCTCGTGTTAGGGGCACAAATACCCCTGGCTTCACAGCCTTAAGACACTCCGTAACAGGATGGACCTTACCACAGCCAAGAACAAGTATGCACTTCGCTTTTGCCATAGGAAATGAAAACAAAGGAGATAATTTTATCTTGTTTTCCTCTGCACCACTGACTTTGGTGTATAAAATAGACGTTCACACATCTACTGCCTTAGATCAGGGTGGAATAGGAGATAGGGACATAAGAATAGCCATTCTGGGTCAGACCAAACGTCATGTAGGCCAGGTTCCTGTCTCCAGCGCCTCAGGAAGAAAGAGACAGCAATGCAGTGACAGTTCCCAGCACACTCACCCAACTTCTAGATCAGCAGCTCAGGGACTTTCCAAACCAGAGAAAAAGGTAGGGGTGTTTTTTGTTGCTGTTGTTGAATGCACAGCTCTTCCTTTGGGAGCTAGTTTTAACACTTTTTGGTACTGTGCAAACTGTTGGGCTTCGTAGCGTCCTGTGGCAAGAAGTCCTGCAGGCTATTTTCTTCTGGACCCTACTCCAGAAAGGATGTGGTTGACAAACCCTAGCATTCACTTGGAAGCTGGGTGGCCAGGACATGTGTCTTCAGCGCCGGGAACAGGCTAAGCCTGAGAGAGCCTCTGCACTCAGCCAGCGCTTGGCTTCCCAGGACTGATCAGCCTGGAGCAGCAAGATGAGGGATGTGCCCCGTCTCCAGCTCTTTCCCTCTGGAACCACTGGAGACCCTTGGCGGTGCGGCCTCCAGTTAAAGAGGGGATGCCGAGTCCCACGGCGGCGACTGCCACCTCCGCTTCCCTCAGGAGAGGCGCTAGCCAGAGCAGCGGTCCCTACCCTCAGAGTCCGGGCTGTCCGGCTCTCCTCTCCCGTCAGGGAAGCGACAAACCCGCTCCCCTGGAGCGGCATCACCTCAGCGCTCCCGCCGCCCCTCACCGGCCGTGCCCCCAGCCCCGCAAAGGCTGCGCTGCCCGCGGTACCGCGGCGCGGGAGGGCGGGTGGCTGAGCCCGGGGCAGGGGGTTCTCCCGGCAACAGCTACCCCGGAGGCTCCATTCTTCCTTCAACCAGCCCCAGGGAGGCGAGAAGAGAGCTCCGCTCCGCTCCCGGGCAGGGAAGACCCGCACGTCCCCTCCGCGAGCGGCGGGCGGGAAAAGCCCTGCTCCCCGCGGGGCGCTGCCTCCGCCGCCAGCGCCGCCGAGGGCGGGAAGGCGGGCACCCGCAGCCGCTGGCGGGACGCCTCGGCGGGGCCGCCGAGCCCTGCTGGCCCAGGTAGCCTGGGCAGGCACCTGCGGAGCGGGGCTTCCCGGGAGAGGCGGGCTGGCAGGGCAGGCTGCGACCGCCGGGGCGGCCTAGGGCCAGGGCCCGCCGCCTCCCGCGGGAGAAGCAGCCGCACGCAGCTCGCTGCCGCCCGCGCTCCGCTTGGCATCCTCCTCCTCCTCCTCCTCCTCCTCTCCTGCCAGTACCTGCTTCACCCCACTCCTGCCGTTCCCCTCCTTCCCTCCTCCTCCTCCTCTTTCCCCCCCTTCATGCATAGGGATGGGCGCATGCGCGGGCGGGCGGCCTCCCCGCCTGCCGCCCTGGGCTAGATGAAGCCGAGCGGCGGCGGGGCTGCCAGACGGGCGGCCGGCTCCCGGGCGGTGCGTGTGCTGCATGTGCGTGTGTGTGCGTGCGTGCGTGTGTGTGTGTGTGCGTGGTGTGTGTCTCGGGGGGGCGGGGGGCTCGCCGCGCCCCCGCCGCTCGGTGGCCGGCGACCTGAAAGAAATAAAAGGCTCCGGATAATAATCGCGATAATAAAAGGGAAAAAAAAAGAAAGAAAAGAAAAGAGGCAGAAGAGAAAAGGGAAAGAAAAAGAGGGAGGCGAGAGAATAAGGAGAATAAAAGGAGGCTGGGCTGCTTTGCATTGAAGACCGGGGCGCTATTGAAAGCGCTTGAAAAGCGGCGTTGTTCGGCGCGGGTGCGCGCCGCGGCCGGCGCGGTATATTAGAGCGGGGCGGCGGGCAGGCAGCAGCGGCAGCGCCTCCTCCTCCTCCTCCTCCTCCTCCTCCTCCTCTCCTGACCCTCCCCGTCCCGGAGCAGCGGCGGCCTGCAGGCGGGCGGGCAGGCGGGCGGGCAGCGCGGCGGCGGCGGCGGCGGCATGCGTGCGCCCCGGCGGGCAGCCTCGGCGGCGTGCTCCCTCCTCCTCCTCCTCCTGGCCCTGCTGGGGCTGCGGGCGAAGGTACGTACCTGGGCACCGCGCGTCCCGCCGGGCTGCAGCCCCTCGCGGCGGGGGACGGGGAGAAGGGAGGCTGCGGCGAGACGGGGCTGGGCTCTCGAGGCCGCCGCGCAGGGCGAGCTGCGGGGGTTTCGGTGCTTTTCCGCCGAGACGCGGCTCCCGCAGGGATTGCGGTAGCCGGCTTCTAAAAAAAACCCGAACTTTCAGCGGTTCACAAGGCGCTTCTGCGAAGCCCGTCCAGCGGGCGTGGAGTTACTGCTGCGAACTTTCCTGCGGAGATGGCAAGCGCAGAAGTCCTCCTTGCAACAACGATTTCTCTATTTTTTAATATATATATTTTTTTACTTCCTGGGAATGAAAAATGGAATTGCTGGAAATGGCTTTTTTTCCGAAATCACTTTTTTTTCCTTTTTTCTTTTTATATATTTTGTTTTAATCCGGGGCTGATGGCAGTACTCTTGGGGTGGCTAATGAGCAAGCTCTGATCTCAGCTGGGCAGCCCTGAGCACGGAGGCTGTTTTCCCCGTCTCAGCTGCACCTCGGAGAAGGCAGAGGGTTGCGTTTCCAAGGTGCTTCAGCTACATCGTTGTGTTGGGTTTGCCCTTGCCTATGCGCTGTTGGTTTGGTTTGATTTCCTAACGATTTAGAAGCCTTCCTCACATACACGGTGTTGTGGTATTGGTTTTTTTTTTTGGAGTTGGCACTTAAGATTCTTTTTGAGCATTCATGGTATTATTTGTTTGGGATGATTTATGAGCCTTTCTTATGGATGTCCAACAGGGAAAAGCCCAGGAGGCATTGGTTGTTTTTTTAATATTATGCTTGTGCCTCTTGAAAGTGTGCTTAAAGTTAACTTTCTCCTGTCTGCAGAGTTGTTGTAGATTGCATTTGGGGAAAAAAAAATAATAAAATGAGGTAACTCTGTTTCTCGTTTCTTGTTTTCTTTTTTTTTTTTCTTTCTTTCTCCTCCTGTTCTTTCTTGGGATTAACAGGTGACTCTAGCATCGGGACAGTTCGAGTTGGAGATCTTATCCATGCAAAATGTGAATGGTGAACTGCAAAACGGAAACTGCTGCGATGGCACCCGAAACCCAGGAGATAGAAAATGCACCAGAGATGAGTGTGATACCTATTTTAAAGTTTGCCTGAAGGAGTATCAATCGCGGGTCACTGCTGGCGGCCCTTGCAGCTTCGGATCCAAGTCCACTCCTGTCATCGGAGGAAATACCTTCAATTTAAAGTACAACCGGAATAATGAAAAGAACCGGATTGTTATCCCTTTCAGCTTTGCCTGGCCGGTGAGTGTGTGGCCTGCTCTGGGCTCTGCCTCTGTTGGACGGTCCTGTTTCAGATGGCCATAGCGAGCCGAGCTCGAACTTCTTGCACAGGGGGAGAGGGACCAGGACTGGGGAGGGAGCAGGCATCTTGACAACAGCGTTGGGAATCGGCAGCACAGAAAGGAGTAAAATGTGGTGGTGTTTTTGTTTTTGTTCCCTGGGGCTCACAATGCACAGCCTGTCGAATTTGGAAGTCAGATGTGCAGTGAGGGGGATCTAAATGGGTCAGGGAAGCAAACCCAGTATCTCTGCACTTTACAGCATGAATAAGTCTCTTGAGACTTAGAAGGTCAGAAGTTCATTTTCCTTTTTAATATTTTTTTTTCCTAACCAGTGAAGTCTTGGGCTTAAGCCAAAAGAGCAATGAGTTAGGGGCTGTAGAGGGATCCCGTGTGAAAAGTGTGTGTCATAGCTGGCCTACTTCCCTGGAGCGTGTTTGGGAAAGCTTCCTGCTTCTCCCAAGGGGAAATCTCACTTCACTGCTTGGTGTTGATGGGAGCTGCTGTTGCTGCTCGTGGTGAACTAGTTGCCAGCTTCCCTGGGAAGCTGCTGTGTTTTGAGGTACTTGCAGACTCTAGAAGCTAAAGACTGAGAAAAGCCTGGCCTTAACTTTTGGTCCATTTCAGCACACTTTATCCTGACTGCTTGCCTCTGTGGTCCATGGCTTCCTTCTAGTTGTGTGCAAAACTCCATGGCTCAAGGGAGGTGGGGCTTTTTGCGGGGCACTTTCCCAGTGTTGTCTGCTGTAGCAAATACAGGTCAGCCTCACAGAGCAGTGAGATGGAGGATGGGTGACCCCTTCGTTAGCTGAATCCTGCCTTGTTGTGGGGCATGTGAAGAAGCCTGGCTTAGACTTTAGTGCTGCTTGTTCCTTCTGAGGTGCTTAAGAGGGTTGACACTTTGATGTGGTCAGTTCTATAGAGGAGTCCTCACTGCACAGAAGCTGAGGATTGTCTTTGCCAAAACAGCTACAATCCGGGACAGACAGACCTGCAGATGCAGGCACCAGAGTCATAGGGTTTCTGGACAGAGAAGGCTGCCATGGCCTCGGATGGCAGGAGGTGCCTTGCTTTGTGCCCAGCAGTGCTGCCTGCAGGCAAGCAAAAACTGAGGGTGACTGATCTGGGGGGCTCTCATGCACACACGACACTCTGTCTTTTGAGGTGGCTCTCTGGGGTGTTGTGGTATGAAAGCTGAAAACTCCCAAATTTATATTCCTAAAACTCCTATTTGGAGATCACCTAGGAAACAAAACTGTTTTTTCCCCCCCCCTCCCCTTCTCCAAAGGTGCTGAGCAGACAAGTTCCCACCGACTGCCTTAGGATATGTTGATGCTCAGCAGTTTTGAAGATCCAGTCATCCTAACCTAGATGCCTAAGGTCATTTTTGCGAGGGGAGGAGGGCTCTCATGTGCACGCAGGGGAGGGGTGAATCGTGTTTCCTATCCTCTTGTCACTATCGCTGCTGGCGAGGTGGAAGCATGCGTAGACTTTCCGCTCCCTCCAAAGCTTGGCCCTTCCTAGTCAGATAAGGACTGGTTGCTGGGAGGGCCTGGACTTTTTTTTTTTTCTGCGGGGGGAGAGGGAGGAGGGAAGAAGCCCGCCCCAAAAAGCATTCCTTCTCCAGTTGTGGTGTAGACACCCACTTTGTAGTCCTTCGGCCAAGTACTGCAGGCAGCCATGTGTTCTTGAAATGTCCTGTGCTGCCTCCTACCTGCCTCTGCTGTCAGTTGTGGCTTCTGGAGTATTGAGGGCTGGAGAGACACAAGGGTGAAATCAAGTCTGCATTTTTAAGGAGATAGTATTACAAAGTACAATAGCAGAGTTAACAAAAGTGTTCTCTGTTGGAAGTACAAGTCCTTCCTTTCTTGCTCTTTCTCTTTTTTTTTTTTTTTCTCTAACATGAAATGAGATAAAACTGTTATCAAATATGCCATCAAAGGGATAAAGGGCTTTGTAAAAATCTGAGGTATTTGAAGCTCTGCCAATGGCTGCAGTGCTTGAGTTGCAGATTTTGTCTGTTTTCAGAAAAGTCAGGTTCATAAAGGATTTTCTTTTTTTAAGCCCGAGCCCCCCTACCCTGCTCCCAGTAGTTTGAGTGCCTTGAATCTGAAGATATGAGTATGCATATAAAAAAATATATGAAAACTGTTTATGTTTCTTCTAACAACCTCTCCCTTCATAGAATTTGGAAAGGAAATCTGTGCCTAGGGGGTGGGGACCCTGTGAGAAGTTTCTTAAGCTTGCCTGCATCTTAGTGAAAGAAATGCTTCTATTGTCCTGCTGAATCTAATTGAGCACTGGAATCCTAGAGCAGCAGCAGCAAAACCCCGGTGCAGCCTTTGTAATGTGTAAAACTCAACAGCTTCAGACACTCCGGTACCTAAGACTGGAATTTTTGGAATAAACTTTTGCAAATTCACATGCAGAAATGCACTTTTTAAGGTTGTGATGGTAGTCTGTCTGCAGTTATTGAGCCTGCCTCCCAGCTCTAACTTGCAGAGGACACAGCTTTATGCTAGCCATTGTGAATTTCAAATGGCATTTGAACAAAAGAATATCTAATGTGGCAAAGCTTTTATTTGTACTAAAATTGTGTACACAAATCATTTTAGGCGTTTTAAAAGCTCTACAGATAAAGTAGTAAACTTAATTAGTCAACTCAAATCTGATGCTGAAATTTCGGAACATAAAAAGATTTCTTTAAACGGGTGAACACTCTTGACTTGAGTAAAAGCTTGAAAGCAGCATTGCATTTACCAAACAGCTAATCATGAGAGTTGTCTTTGAATGCATCCAACTGAAAATTACAGTAAAGGTAAATAGGAACTAGACTGAAATGTTAATCTTGTTGCGCTTGAAAATTCATGCTCATCTCTGAATATGTATTGTTTTGTGTTCTGCTGTCTGAGGGAGGCTTTTCTTGGATGTTCCAGCTTGAGTCAGTAACATAGATTAACAGAACAGTTTGGGTTGGAATGGACCATAAAGATCATATAGTTCCAACTGTCTTGCCATGGGGTGGACACTTCCCACTAGACCAGGTTGCTTAAGAAGTCTTGTTGCCATGACTACTTTAAAAAAAAATAATCTCTTCCCATGTCAAGCTGCCCTTTCACACCTTTTGTGAAAAACAGTTATATTGCATTAGAGGTCTTCATTCATCTTGCAAGAGAGGAAGAAAAGAGAAAGGTGTGTGTTAGAAGTATTGTGAGATTTGGCCGGTAGTTATAGCAGTTGTAATGAAGATTTGAAGTGTTGGAGTCTTATTAATAACTTACGTGGTTTGCTCTTGTCAGTTTTGATAGGTACCCCTGTGAGTAATGGGTGTGGAGATGGTGGGCCATAAATTAAGTGATGGGAGGTTTAAGTAAGTTGCTAGGATACAGGGCAGCAGAGCAGCATAAAGAAACTAGAGTGCATCAGAAAGCTGCCCCTGCAGTAGCTAGCAATTCTTCGTAAATTGAAAGAATAATAATGATGATGAGTAATTAAAAAAAAACCATGTAGCCTTGCATTCATCTTGAGACTAGTGACTCTCTTGACAGGCAAACCTGGCTTACGAAGCCATATAGAAAAGTATGGAACAAAAGAATTTCCATGTTCCACTTGTCGCAGTCTGTCTCAACAAGTTTTGTTTCATGGTAGACACATGCTTGTCTCTGACATAAATAGCTTGCCTTTCTGAAAAAATAGTGTGATATGTGCTGTACCTTAGGGGAGCTGTACATGAATTAACGAAGCGAAGCTCAGCACTGAACTTTGCTTTTATGTAAAGAAAGATCTTTTTGGGGGTTTGGCAAGACTGTGAATAAGAAGGAGGTCAAACTTGGCAACTCCTTTGGTATGCATAGCTCCAATTTCAAATGCCTTGTTTATCCTGAAATTATGATCCTTGTAATTATTTAATATTGGGGCCAACTGCACCAACACACCAGGAAACTACTGATGTGGAAAAAAATGTTCCAGCATCTAAATGACTTTAGCATAAAATATAATTAAAAAGGCTTTTGAACACTTATTTCAACTGTACTCTAAAAAATAAGTCAGTCTTTCCCCTTTTTAATAACAAATCTTTCTGCTGGTGGTTCCTGAAGACATAAAATATGTTTTCTGGGTAGGCATTGTTTTCTCTGGCCAAAAAGAGATAATGAAAGAGCTTTAGTGTTTTTTCAGCTTAATGAACTTTTTCTCCCTGTCTTGACACAAGAGGCTTCCAAAACACTAATTTGCAGCTGATACTAAAGTACCAGTCTTTTGAATCTGAGTGAAAAGCATAACTTCATTCAACTGCTTTTTTTTTTGCTTTTCTTTTTTTCCAAAGAAAATAACACACAGTAGGTCACAGTCATAAAACTAAAGCTTGTCTTTAGATTTTGTTTTTCCTTCTCTCCAGTAAACTTTTTGAAAGCTTGCAGAGCAAATGCTAGGTATTGTTCAAGTTTTTCTTAAAAGAATGCCTGGTAAGTCATCCTTCAGCATGGGCAGATCAGAAGAAATTTTTGTTCTAACAAGCTGCATCATATTAATGAAATCCAAACTGCATCATTTATGTTGACTAATGAGTTAAGAATAAATCTTCATCACTCAAAGTGCTGAAGGATTACTATCCAAAACGGAACTGAGAGTATTTAAGTGACATCTGAAGCGTAATTAGCATCCACGAGACTGTTTTTTTTCCTAGGACTGCAGAGAAGCAGTACATCCATTCAGAGGTTTTGGACTACTTACATGTTCTTAAGAGTTGTTTGTATTCCAGTCAGTTCAGAACTTCATCTTACTGGTAAATCCATTTGACTATATTACCATAATATGTCTAAAAATAAATCCTCATCTTGCCTGCTCCAAGAATTTTTGTTTTTGTTATAATAAAGGCCTGCTCCAGTTTTAGCTTCAGTGGCAGCTGGATTGGGCCTGGCATTGAAGCTTATCTCAAAACTTTCTCAGACTACATGCATCCAGCATTGCATGCTTGTTCATGCAGCTGGAAGTCTGCATGTCTGAAAATGAGTTGCATAAAATTGATGCTTTATGCTTAAAATTCTAGTTAAGTGAAAAACTTGCTGCTGCATTGCAGACTAAAGGCTGGAATATAAGTAAACTAGTTCTGAAGCTAGTAAAATTGGGCCTTAGCTAATGAAGTGAGATGATGTGCCCTGCGAGAGACTTGCACTCTCATACGTGGCACTTACTCCAGATTCAGTTCTAAAGTGTGATGCCCTGCAGCACATGCAGAAACCTTACCCTACAGTTCTTATAAGTATTTCTGTGTAGGTAATATTAATGACAAGATTGGTTTTGAAAATTCAAACTAAATTTGACTGCATTTCTGCTGATGGATACATATTTTCAGTGTTAATGGGTGCAGTTCTGATAATTTTAGCTGGTAACACATATGCCTTACCATGGGGAAAGGTATCAAAACTAGAAGCTGCTGTGTTCATTTCTTGTTATTCCATGGAGCTTGTGGTTCTGTGGTCGCTGTTGTGCAGCATAAATTACACTCATTATTGTAGTATTCAGAAGAAACTGTAAAATGTGAATAGAAGTGGTTAAAGTGGTTTGTAAATAGTCAAACATCCAGAGTCCTTTACCAGCTCAACCCAGTTCTTATGCACTTAGGTAAATAAGTAGAAAGGCTTCTTGTTCAGGCTTGCTCTATGTGAACCTGGCTGTTTTGCTTGGCTGGCTACTAGGTATTCCCTCTGTTAACCTTGCCACCCTTTTGTAACTGGTGCATTTAATTATCAGTGGGATGCTTTAAACAGGTAGGGGAACTGATAAGAGCAGGTAATCTGCTTGTTGGGGAATGTTGAAAGCAACCATTGACATTTTGGCCTACCTGCTAGCCTTTGACTAATGGGGATCTGTGAGAAAGTAACTCTTTAAGGAGATAAGGCACTCATAAAAATGCTGTTGTCGTACAATGTACTCTGCTAGCTGAGGTAACTTAAAATCACTAGTTTAAGAAGAAAGGGGAGAAAAAAAGAGGCGCTGTACCTTTTTTTTTAAAGGAGGGGAGGAGGGAGCACCCCAAGTCTCCCCACTCTATCCCAGTACATTGTTCAGTTAATGCATGCTAGTTTTATGATAGGAATACATTGTAGTCCGGCCACCCAGACAGAGGCATTGACTGCTAATATTAACCAAGAACAATAGTGTGGCCATACTGACTGCAGTGAGGATTACAGAACATAATGGGGCCTATCCAAAAATAATGCTAATACAGGACAAGCAACAGGAAGCAGCAGTGGACTCAGCATTGCTCGGCTCCCAGACAAACCATGGACTTACTTCACATAATGGCAACTTCAGCACATTATGTATTCACAGGATACTCATTATTCCAGCAGGCTTGCCAGATCAGAGATCAGCCTGGTTTACTGGATGCTTAAGCGTATGCATAGTTTGGATAGCGGTACTTTTTGTGTCCTTCATCATTTGGCAGAAGGGTGGCAGCTGTATCACGGAGAAGGTCTTGACTTCATTTACTGGCTTGGCTTGTGCTGAGGCAGAACAGGGTGGGGGGGAGGGGAAGTCTCTCCTGAAAGCTGCTAATATAGCTAAGTTTGTTTTCATGTCTTCTCCTTTATGTGGCAATGAAGTGTTTACCGGTGCTAACAGCAATGAAGAAACTACTCAAAATGAAAACTGAAGGAACAGTGTGCTCTGTTTTCATGTGGGCATATTCTGATGAGGCTTTTGGCTGTGCTGCCTGCTTGAGGTTCAGCTTAGCTCTTGGCCATGGACTCTGAGGCATGAGATTGTTACAGCTTAGACTGTTTATATACACAGGGCTGAGAGAGTAACAGCTTTATAGGGTGTTGCCTTACCCTTTTGTAGGCTGGCCCAGAGAAGAGCTTCTTGATGGTGTTGCATTCGACAAAGGGTTAGGTGGTTTCCCTTCTTTTCCCAAATATGTCAGTATCTCCTCTGCATGAGGAGCCAGTTGTCTTCAACTCCTTCAAAGGAATATTCAGTTGTCAACGTTGTCTGGCTGACCATGGCATGACGTTGCGACACATCTGTATAGCGTCATCATGGCTTGTCTTGTGGCAACAGGGGTACCCAAGTGAGAGACTTGCTGATGCTTAGAGGAAGTGGATTTGTGACTAGCCTTAACTCTGCTCAGAGATGCCCTGTTCCCTGGCCCTCGGGCACTTTCAACTACTCCTCAGTTTTTGTCTTCCCTATCTCACCCCCTTCCAGCTGAAAGGAGGAGGCATTGCTGGAGCTCTTGGCAATTAGCTGTGGCCAGCTGTGACAGTGTGCTGGCCTCCTAGCCTTCTTCCCTGGGATGCAGGCAGGGTGTGAGCACTGTTCTCAAACTTCACAGCTGTGTGTGGCTGGCAGAGCACGAGGAGAATATTGCTGGGCTTAACCTGCTCTCCTTGTTTGGCAGAGGAGGAGCAGGCGCAACATTCAGAATGCAAACTTCCCACTGCATTTGTCTAGTCATGGTTTCACATGCTCAGCAAAGCTCTTGCGTGGTTAAACCACAAGGATAGGAGGAAAAGAAGTTTGACTAGTTGCAACCTCTTTCAAAAAGGAGGCAGTCCTTCTGATAATGAGCCTGATGTTTTAATCTTGCTCTGTCCCACTGACTTGCAGAATGCTTTTGGAAGCCAAAGTACAAAAACTCCTCTTTTGGATGGATGAAGGGAGGAAAGAAGGTAGTCAACCCAGGAGTTTTAAACACCTTCTGCTTACCTCCAGCTGCTAGTATTTAATTTAAATAACCAGAGAAGAGATTGCATTGCCCTTTCAGACCATTAAAAGGAACAGTTTGTGGTGGATTTTGGGGTCTCCAGAGTCATTCTTGAGTTATATTATCAATGGATCGAAAGTAAATTGTGGTGTCTTCAGGAAAATAGCTCTTAACCCGTTCGTGCTTACTTTGTTTTTTGGAGTGTGAATTTAACCATTTCCACCTCTCATGGCTTAACTCATAGGAGTTTTGCTGCCTTTCAGTCCTCTGGGCTGACCAGACTCTGGATGTTCTGCAAAGTGTGCCAGCTTGCTGTTCCTGTCAAGCTGCCTTTCCTCTTAAGCCAGAATCCTTGCCTTCTGGTCAAGCTCAGGTTTACAGTGGCTAATTGGGTGTGACTCTGGAAAGTTCACTGCTGCCTTGTTGCCTAGGACATTGCTTTGATGGAGTAAGGTGCATGACGGGGAATTCTGGTGTCTGGATATATATATTTATTCAAAGATGGGCAGAGGTCATCTATGGGCATGGGAAAACTTAAACCTCCACACTATAAGTAGTCATTCCTGAGATATCTGAATTGTTGATCTATAGAGTGGGGATGATATGCACTTAAAAAAAAAAATCTCAACAGTGCAGTCTTTGCACTGACCTGCTTTTTCGGGGGGAGGGGATGGTGGAATTGGCAAGAGGTATGTGATAGTTGGATTGTTTAGGGAGGCTGGCTACTGTTGTGTGGCTGTGGGTGTCTGTGTGTCTTTTGTTTAGAAGTGTCCCATCTTGAACACAAAGTCTTGTCCTTTGTCCCGTGCTGAGAGGGGCAGAGCCAAGAGATTAAACTGCCATTCTTTGTATCATCCCTTTTCAGAACCGGGATTCTTCATTTAAAATATTCAGATGGGGTGAGAGAGGGCACACAGAAACAAGGGAATTGCTAGGGTAGATCTATTCCCTCTGTATTTTGTTTCCATCCAGTTAACTAGCAGCATCTGCTTCCTGTAAACAAACTCCCGTGTGGTGTTGGAAAGTGGTCACACAAGTATCTAGCAACAGTAGCACTTAAAGCTAGGATTCAGCCTTTCCTTTCCTTAAGGGCTAGGTGTGTTGGTAAACAGTCCTGAGAACCAACCGGGAACTGTTGCTATGAGTTTAGACAAAATATCTTCCAAAACAATTATGCAAGGCCGAAAGGAAAACATCCTTAACTTTATTGGAAGTAGTGCTAGTTGCCATAATTAATTCTTTATATCATAATATTTTTGCAAGCTTGCAGTAACATGTTGTGCTTGTGCTTCTCAATGTTGGTAATTAAACCAGTGAGGAAGCACCCAAGATAGTGCCATCTATAGCTGTAATATGGCTCAGGAGTTTTATTTTGGTTTTGTTTAATTTTTTTTTTACCTCTGACTTGTGTAAGGGCTCCTTAAATCTGCTTTAACTGATGTTAAATGATCGTGTTGTGTTTTATATTCAAAGTTTCTTTCAAGTGGACAGATATTATCTAGAATAGTAACAAATATCATGTAACTTTCATGAAATACTAACAAAAAATGGTTTGGACCAATGGAGCCTCTGCATAGAAGTTTGGGTGCGTGTCTCGGCTTGCCCAGCTTTGCTTACTTTTTGAAGCATTTTCCCACAGTTATCAGTGAACGAAATGGAATCCTAGTCTGCTTTGAATATGAAACATATTTAGGCTATATTCCAAGCCGGTGTCCATCACAAACTAGGTTTTCATTCAGAGGCTACATGCTGTGTCCAGTCGTGAGAAAACAGTCTGCTTCAACTCTTTTTTTTTTTTTTCCTTTTAATTATTTTTTTTCCTGTCCTCTTAAGGAATTTGAGGTCTGCCTTACGCTTACGCCCTGTAAGCAGCTTCTTTGCAGAACTGTATTTTGTTTTCTGTTACAAAAAGGGTGTTAAGCACTGCAGGCCACAAATGAGCAGACTGTGACTGAGCACAGATGTACAGTTATGAAGAAATAAACCTTCTGATGTATGGCTTCTATGACAAAGCATCAAAACCTTTAATGGAGACTTTTTATTTGTTCTATTATTGTTCTCATCACCACAAAGTTGTTACATTTATCGCTTTGTTTATAGTTACTATTATACTTTTTACTTATATTTAATTTTTTCTCCGCTTTTTTTTTTTCTTTTGGGAGTGTATGTGTTTTGGTTTTGAATCATTCTGTAAGTTTGGATAGGGCTGGCTAAATGGCGATTTGGAAAGATACAGCTTGGATAATAATATCTCACAGTAGAGCTGGGGGAGGAGATGTTTTAATGGCTCTTGTTCTCAAGTTAGGATAGGAGATAAAGGTGGCTTAGATGTAATAGCTGGCATCTTTCCAACCCATGGAGTCACTTCAGTTAGTTTATGCTTATGATTATTATTACTGGAGTGCTAGAGAGCTCATTGGCAGATTAGTTTGTCTGTAAATGTGACTCGAGGTGGATAGTGCGTCTTCCCTTTCCCTTCTCTTCTAAATAGTCTGATCTTAGCCTTTGTTTTACAATGCTTCTCTCTCACCCCACCCCCTCCCCATCTCCATCAGTTCTTCCCTCAGTTACCTGATACTTGTGGGAGCTGTGATGGCCCTCGTGCAGACAAAGCTTTCAAAGGGGGTGCTGAAAGGCAAAGTCCCTAGAGATCGTGCTGTCAAGGCAGAGCACAGTAATCTTAGCAACACTTCTTGCTTTCAGGGTGGTTGGGGGAAGGGACATCAAGACTACTTTTCTGTAACTGAAATTCTTTTGAAGCAGTTTTTGAGGGTGGGGAGTTGGTTTAGTTTATTGTTGTGTGTTGTTTTTTTTTTTGGATGCTGCCATGTTTTCTGTCTTCCCTGTGCATTTCTTCCACACATGCTTTGTTGTTGCTACAGCACAATGTCAAAGGTTGTACTTCTGGTTAAGTACCTAAGATGCATTAATGATGACAAAGATGAGCTAGCCAAGGTGAAAGGTCTTCTAAGTCGGACTGGATAAGGTAGCTTATGGGGTTTCAAGCAGATCATGTTTGTCTCAAGTATAATCTATTACCTATTTATGTTTTCCAGTATTCCATCTTAGGGTAGAGATCAGGATTTTTCTTTTTAATTAAAATTGGTTTGTTTTGTGTTTGTTTTGGGTTTTTTTTCTCAGTCATGTGTGACTTTGAAACTAACTCCTGTTTCTCTTTTGCAGAGATCCTACACATTGCTTGTTGAGGCATGGGATTACAATGATAACTCCACTAGTAAGTATTCATTCTGCTTGTCTGCTTAATTTGGGCACCTTGATTTCCTGTCCATAGAAAGGCATTTAGTAGTCCTTTGCTTACTGTGCAGGACATGAGGCGACAGAAAAGCTCTCCCTCAGACACTTTAGAGCAACTACTTCAGGCTCTGTAGCAGCCTGTCTCCTTCATGTTGCCAGTAGAGGGTGAGTAGCTTGCTCACCGAGGCACCAATGGTTTGATGCCTAAAAATAGATGCTGTTAATTCCCTCTCTCTCTTAAGGGAGAATAAAAGCCAAGGGGCTTCTCCAGGTCTGGATTTTTTTTAATTAGTGATATTTAGAAGCCTAAGTCTTGTTGACTTGTGACCTCTCTATAAATTATTTGCTTCTCAGAACATGCTGCTTAAAAAAAACCAACAAACAAAATCTCCATAAGAATTGTTATAGATACCCTTCTAATGACTGTAGATGAGAAATGGGACTGACTACCACTTTTTCCTTGGGAGCTGGATGTCTAGGGATTTCTATTCAGGGGCTGAAAAATATTTACCAGCCACCACCTGGCAGAACTGACTGGAAATCAACGGTGGGAATCTTTCCCCTGGAATGTCTTTGGATTATTTCAGAAACTTTCTGCTAAGCTTTTTCTGCTGCACAGAGTCTTTTGAGCTGTTCTGCTTACTGTTAACTGAAGCAGGTGGGCAAAATTAGCTCTATTTTTCAATCTAAGGCTGTAACGGTGTGTGGTAAAAGCCACAGGAGAAAGTAGGAATCTGAACTCATAAATCTTTTGTTGACACAGCAAGCCTTTTCCTTCAACAAGGAAGCGGCAGCACTGTGGTCTTACACAAATCTTGTAACAGTTTCTTGTAGTCTGCTTTGGAATGCCAGATGATAGCCACACAGTAATGAAATGGACTTCATGCTTCCCAAATTAAGGCCTTGGAGAAATGTGCACGGTGTTGTGGTGTTAGATTTTAACTAGTGAAGAGTACACTGCTTGGGAATGGCCTTTGAGGCTGGGAGCCTTGCTGCACATACCTACTCTTCAATTTCCTTTTTATGTATACATGGGATGTCCTGTTAGTTCTTAGTTCTAGAAAAGAAGTTGTCCGTTGCAGATGACTCATGGCACCTGTCAGTGATAGCCACGGTTTGCTTTGCAACTGGCCACCTCCAACACTGTTGCAGTACCTGTGATTCCAAGCCTTACTGCAGCACAGCCGTGGAGCAGTGGCTGGGAAACATCTTGGCTCTTGACTACAGTATGTTTTATGGAGGAGCAGAAAATAGATTGCTACAGCAGCAGAGTTATATTAAAAATGAAAGATGCCTGAATTCAAAATTAAGGTCTTGTTTACAGTAGGTTCTGAGAGTTTTCTCAGACTGGGTCTCTACCATTTTTACTATTATTAGAGCTCATCTTTTTTCATTAAACAACTCCAGTTCCAAAGCTACACAATGAACCCTTTCTTTGCTTTCATGTTCTGGAAGTACAATTGTCTTCAGAAAAAATTGCCTCATTTCTCAGCAGTACATTTGACCAAGTGCAGACATGTTCTTACATATGTTCCTGATTTGCATTCCTGCACTAGCTTTGCTGTCACACATCCATCTGTAGGTCACTTCAGTCACTCCATTGCACAAAGCTTTTCCTGTGTACTGCATCAGTTTACTTGAAGTTAGCTTTCCCATAGCTGAAGAAATAAGTCTTGAAGAACTAGTTAAGGAAATAATTAGAACTAAACAATTATCATCATATTATGTGATGAGTATTTTTTTGATGTCCATAATTTTCTTCTACCCTAATTACTACTGAACTGTAAGGACTCTGTGAGAGCTCTCAAACAAAAAACCCAATGGTGGATTTAGTAGTCTTTGTGTAACTTTTCCATAGCTCTAGCATCCTCTGATCAATGCAGTCCTTAGGAGATCCTGGAGTGGATGCTTCCTTCCCCCCTCTACATTCCACTCCTCCTACGTTCCCTTTACCACATACTTTCTCTTGTCTCCCTTCCAAGAGTGGCTTGCTGTTAAATTCTGGCCCTGCTGAAGTTGATGAGAATCGTGCTTTGTTGGAGCCAAGATGCAACTTAAATGGTTTTCTTACTCTGGTTCTTGTCTGGATGCCATCTTGCTACTGTCGCTTCATACATAAAGCTAATGGGGCTGACATTGCATCTCAAACTATGTCAAAGAGCTATTGTAAATTACTGGTATCAGTTGCATGTGAATTCCAGTTGGGCATAAGAGACTTCAGCACAATGTAAACCAAGCTGGAAGTTGTCTGAAACAAAGACTTTAAAAAATAACTGTGGTGTCCTTGGCCACCCAAACAGTTTAGAGGAGTCTGGGCTTTTTTTGTTGTTGTTTCCTGATGATGGGTTGTTATAATTTCCAGAAATTGGACCACTGAAAAACAAAGGTGGGCGGTCAAATTGCAAATTTCCTCGTGCCTAAAATCTCTGATGTTGTCCACTGAGTAAAAAGACAGATTCATAGCTTTGAAATGTAGCCACAAAAAGCAAATGAAGTCAACAAACTTACAGCAACATACAGAGGGGAAACTAAAGGTGTACAGAAGGTCTCTCTCTTCCACTTCATCACTTTCTAATTGCTTAATGTTTCCTCTAACCTTTCCATCAAAGCATAGCGCTTCTGAATCAGATGATGTCAGAGGAGTTAGGATGATTGCTTTCTCTCAAGCCTGGCTGAGGACTTCTTTTTATTTACTTAACCAGTCTGCTGCTTTGGGATTGTTTACTATAAAACTTAAACCGTTGTTGGTGTGGGCTAAGAATGGAAGAGCTGTTGCAATGCCTTCCCTGAAGTCTGGGTCAGCATGCTTGTGTAAGTGCCTGCTAACAGGTGGGAATAGGGAAGGGTGGAGAAATTTCTCTGCAAGAAGGAACATGCCAATGCTTAATTGTGAAAACTGTGGGTGATGGCTAATGGAATTACTTGAATGTAAATGTATGGTGGTAGCTTTATAATGTGTACCAAATGAGAGATGTTTCAGCCATGATCCAAAGTGAAATTGCAGCTGGTTTTCATCTGAGCCTTTAAAAATTAAGTCCAGTGGACTAATAAGGATGTTTCCATTTGAGTTCAGCCTGTGGTTAAGGGCTCAAAAGAGCCAGGAGCTGGAGAGAGATGTCATAGACATACAGCAAGGACACGCTTCCTAATGAGCTGGCAGATAGGGCAAGAATGATAGAGCAGAAGCAAGAGGAGAGATCTCTCTTCCAAGGCGATTGTTTTTCTGGTGCCAAGGACTGAAATAGCTGTCAGTGGTATGTTGCCAACAGGGAACTGGAAAAGACTGGAAAAGAAACTGTGTGTGTGTGTGGAGGGGAGGGGTTGTTTTGCAAAACTAAATTGAGCATTATTCCCCTTCTGCCACTTGCAGGAGAAAAGGATAGAGTTGTTTTACTCGCAAGAAACAGGATGTCTTTATGCACAGCCTCGGTATTTGGGGAAATGCTTTTGCTTTCCAACTGAGCTGTAGATTGGGGTGTAATCTTGGCAAGTGCAGCAAAGCCATCTCCAGTACGCATGAGTGAACTCTAATCGCTTGACTAGCCCCATTCAAGACAAACAGATATGCATCTGCTTAAGTACCTCTTAGAATTAGTCAGTAATCTTGTTGATGAGATCTAAGAGCCTTACACCTGCACAGTACAGGACATGATATTGCTCTGGATATACCAGTATGTAAAAGTCCTTAGGCATCTACCTTACTTGTGAATAGGATTTAAATTAATAAAGGCCTGCATGCATTTGAAAGTCTTATGCATAGATGTGGGGTTGGGGGCTTAGTGCCAATGAGTAATAAAAACTTATTTAAATGGAAAATATTACAGAACCAGAAATACCAGAAGGTGAATAAGTAGTTGCTGCCCTTAATTTCACACTGTAAACACGTAATGACTGCTGTGGTCTAAAGCCAAGAATACCCCCCAAAATGGGTAAATGCTTATAGTGTGTGGGTATTGACACTCTTCTGTGGTTGTGCAGCAAGTGCTTTGACTTAACTTTATTCAAAAACAGCAGATGAGCAGGCAGGATCTAGTGGTGAACTGACAATGGGTATCTGAGGCTTGAGAAGCCTGTTTGGAAGTTCATTTTGAAAGCTACAAAGTAAAGGTCCTTAGCAATACATTTAAAAGTATTTTAGATTAAAAACTGTAATCTGGAACTTGATGTAGCTACTTCATTAGTCTTCAGGTCTGCTTTATGTAAAATCCCCAAACTTCCTTTTGTAATTGTTGGAAGAACAAGCTGAACAGAAGTATGTTTTAATTCTTAACACTTGAATGTGTCAGTGCCTCACATGCTGCTTCCTAACATCATTGGCAAGCTGCCTTTCTACCTAAAATTTTTCAGTTGCTGGATTACACTCCCATATACAGAACAGTGCAGCCTAGTACTTATTTTTGGTTTTGTACCGTGTCTGCAAGGGTATTTTGGCTGTTTTATAATAAACTTTCACTCGGCAGTCAAGTGCTTGCTAGCAGCAGGTTGTAAGGCAGTGTCAGATCATTTAAGTCACAAGACCTAGACTACAAAGTGAAATACTACAGATATATACAATGTTCTGAGCTAATGTAAAATATTATTATTTCAAGCCATAATTTAGACAGTGGTAGGACTCTAAAGGCCAGAAGACTTTTGCTAGAACTAAATGTCGAGTAAAAAGTCTAAACTCTAAAATGCTCTTTAGAGAGAAGGGGGGTCTGTGGCTCATATATGCAGTAATTTGAGTTCTTTGCTTGGAGCTCTGGTAGTCTTGAGTTTTTAGTGTCAGCTAACATCTGAGGAGAGAACTTCCGCAGCATTTCTCAGCCAAAACCTGGTGGGATCACTGATGTCAACTGAATGCCAGAGTTGCTAGTTTTCAGTTCAGTGTTTACACCAAAGTCCCAGAAGGCTGCAGACGTTTTGTGGTGCTTATGTTCCGTTTGTAGACATTGCTTTATTAGGCTATTGTACTAGGATGTTTTCGTAATTTTTCCAGTTAAAAACAAAACTAGTACCATTAATGGAGAAGCCTGAAAAACCGCATTATGTACCAATCTATTGGAGCTAAAAGTAAAAGCAGCTGAACTTGCTTTAATCGCGAACTGTATGATTCTTATTGGATATCCTCAAACTGCAGAAGGGACAAGTGATTGGCAGTAACCTAACAGTCCCTTTTGATTTCATGCTTTGTTCAGTTTGATAATGCTGCATCTGTGTTTCAGTTAATGCTTTGTATCTTCAGGGCAGCCTTATCTTACTTTCTCAAACAGAAAATTAATAAAGCCAACTGGCTGCCTCAGAGTCTTGTCTGCGCACCTAGAGAGCTGTGATGTGGGAGGTAATGATACCTAAATGAAGTTCTAACTCTGACATCTCTGCTGACTTCTAGATCCTGATCGCATTATTGAGAAGGCATCCCACTCTGGCATGATCAATCCAAGCCGTCAGTGGCAGACTTTGAAACATAACGCAGGCGTTGCCCACTTCGAGTATCAAATCCGTGTGACTTGTGCAGAACATTACTATGGCTTTGGCTGCAACAAGTTTTGTCGACCAAGAGATGACTTCTTCACTCACCATACCTGTGATCAGAATGGCAACAAAACCTGCTTGGAAGGCTGGATGGGACCAGAATGCAACAAAGGTTTGTGACAAATGGTTGAGCCCTGAGTGTTGGGCAGGCTTGGGTAGGATTTGAGTGCTCTGTATTCAGGTTGCAATTTAGTGATCAGTCTGTGCAGACAACAGGGCGAAGGACTGATGGGACAAATGAGTAACTCTTTGCACAGAGAACTAGGAGAAGAGTAGTTTGTGCCTTGTTTTAAAATCTTGGAGAGGTCTGACAAGTACTGGGCACTTAGCAGATCTGTTGTTTCTCTGATTATTCACATCTTTGCCCTTGGGAAGAAAACCCAGCCCATTGACTTCAATGGGAGCTCTGCTCCTGACTTCAAAAAGGATTTCCCCTTTGGTGCAGAACTTCAAGACAAGCAGGAAGGAGAGACTTGTTTTAGAGCTGACCTGGCAAGTGTAAAGCTTTGGTGTTTGAAAAGTCCCAGGCTGTTTGTTCTGCCTGAGATGATGTTTAACATGTTTATTAGGGAATGGCAACATCCTAAGTAATTTCAGAGAAAGCAGGACTACAAATAGGAAGATTATCGGCATGTCTTGCTGACTGAGTTTACCTGCAATTTAAATAGACGCTCATCTTAATAGCCTGTCTGTTTAGAGATATGGCACAAAAGTAAATGCAGAGTAGTTAAAAGTTGCTTTGAATTAGATGTAAATGCAGGGAGAGTGGGCCAAGCCACTGCAAAAGACAGAAAAGGAAACCTGTAGACTTGAAGTGACTTGGAGCTCTCTAAGGTGAGACAGTTTCTCTTGCCTAGAAACTACTCTTCGGACAGTGCTAGGTATGATTCCTCTCCAAAGCTAGCTGATACATTTCCTGTTGCTGGGAACCACCTACCTTGGTTTTCCTTCCAGTAGACTTGATACAAGGGACTTGTTAAAACCTTGGATTTAGTAGGATTACAATGCTGGTAAGAGATTAAAACATTCCCACGAGTGTGAAGATGCAGGAAGCAGGCAGCATGTTGATACTCTTCTTTTTTGTTTTAACAGCTATTTGTCGTCAGGGATGTAGCCCCAAGCATGGTTCTTGCACAATTCCAGGCGAGTGCAGGTAAATGCTCCCTCTCCCCCCTGTTTTCCACCTCCCCAAATAATTAAACAAGTGATGTTAAACTATAGGATTGGGGAGGGGAGGATGTTTTTAGTCATGTTTTTGACCAAGCACATGATTCATGCTGACTTGTCCAGAATAAGGGGGGGGGACAGGCTTTTAGTGCACTGATAATTTTAAGAAGCTTTTGGTTTGTGAAGTGGTGGCACTGGAGGAGGGGGTATGGGATAAATCATGTGAAAGCTGCCTAATGAGAATTGTTTCTGCATAAACTGCAAATGTTTTCTGGGTATGTTTTTTTCAACAGCCTGATTAATAAGCTTCTTCAAGTACAAGCCTGAAGTACAGGGTGGCTTTCCTCTCCTCTTCTTCCTTTCACTGTTTTTCTACTTCTTCGCTCCCACCCCCTGTTTTTTTCCATCAGTAGGCAAAAGTCAAGCATTCTTTAGAATGGGATTAGTTAAATTGTGAGCCAGGCTCTGAGTGCTGAGAGGTTAATAGCTGGGATGAAATCTTGTCAGTAAGCTCCAATGAATGCAGAATTTTACTCCTGTGCTTTGAAGTCTGTTCTGTCCTGGCAAGGAGGCAGTGAAAAGCAGAGTTTATCCATAACCCAGCAATTAAATATTTGGAATGCCTCAAAATATACAGCATATATTTACAGTGCAGGGAAGCTTTTTTCCTTACTAATAGAGGGTTAATGGATATTAAATGTGGACATTCTTTATCAACAAACTGTTTTTTAGTTGCTTCATGTAACCCTTTATCCTATCTGTTTACATGCGATAGGGAACTGAGGGCTTCTGAGGTTACAAAATGTTGATATTGATCCTGTGTAGGAGGAGTTAAAAGTGGAGTCTGGGTATTCACGAAGAAAACTCAGAAGTCTGAAGGAACAGAGTAATTTTTGTCTAACAAACTTTGGTGAATTCTCTACTGCTTGAAACTTTTGCATGAAGCAAACTGCTTTTCTTACTACATGAGCTGTAGTTCAATCGAAACCTAAACCTGGGATGTCTGATGGACTATATAATATAAAGATGCATAAGTAGGCACAGTGGTTCATTCTTTCTCACTATCCCTGTCATCTATGCTTCAAAAAACAAACAAAAAAATCATCAAAGAACATTCTGTGAATATAAGAGAGGAAGTAACTTCTTATCCTCCATGAGAGACATGGCAAAGTGAAAGTCCAGCCATAGGATGAACTGTTGCAGCTTATGTTCAGTGATTTTAATGTTAAGCAGCACTGATATAAGCTGGTTAACCCCCAGAATACTAAATCTAAATCTTTTTTTAATTAAAAAAAGAAAAAAGCCTAGCAAGTAGTAGGAAGTATCGGGGGGAGGGCTGGAAGGGGGCAGATGTCAAGAGGAGTATATCAGTCAAGGCTACCAGTGATCTGTGCTTCTGTCATCAGAATAAACATGCCTTGTAGGGGTTGCTGTCTCCTAGTCAGAACAACAGGCTTTGTTTCCAGATTTTTTTTTTCTTTCCTTTCTCTTTCTAAGTCTCTTACCTCCCACTCACTGCCCAGACATGCACTAGTGCTCTTATTTACTTAAGGTGCAACTTTCCCACACTTGATTTGCATAGTCTTGAAACAATGCTGTCCTTCTGGTGCTTTCAGATAACTTCTGCTTGCCAAGTTAGACCAATATCTTTAAAGTGAACACAGAAACAAGATTTTATTTTCTTTTAAGTTCTGATGAGTCATATAGCCTGCATGTTACAAATGCAACAGTTTAAAAATAACATCCCAGCAGAAACTGCTCTGGGTTCTGGTACAATAGACAACTTGCAAACATTCTTAAAATATCCTTTTCCCTTCTGGTGCAAGTCACTTTCTTTAATGCAGGCCAGCCAACAAAACCATATTTACTTATGAATCACTATACAAGGAAAGCTAACTTTAAATTTCTCATGAGAAACTACCGCATACATATTATTAAACGAGAATTATTGCCATGAATCTTGTTTTGGAATTGGTATCTTACTTTTTTTACATGCCCATAGCCTTTATCCAGTTTTGTTTGTTACACTTTGAAGTTGATGTTTGAAGAAAGTTGTATCTTTGGCTCTAAAGCTCATGGCTTTTTTCTGTGTGTTGTTTGTATTTTTTTAAATCACTTGTTTCTAGTTATACTAGCTTTAAAGAAAACAAAAAAACCCACCACTTTGGTTTGGCAGTAAGGAGTAAAATCCTTTTATTTGGATACTTATTTTTGCAGGTGAGGTCCCTTAGTTTTGTTTGTGTATAAGCTCACAGGCAAGTTGCTTCGAATGCAATGCAAATTAAAAAGAGTATGTTCCTAAATTTTGATCTTCGTGCATTCTTCTTATATTCCCTATACAGAAGGGAGCTTCCAAGAGCTACTTGAGAGAGGTTGTTTTGCCTGATCTGGTTTTCTTTCATGTTCTTTGCACACAAAGATGCATAAGTTGGACTAGCTTTTTTTTTTTTTTAACATAAAAGCTAGTAAGAATTTCCCATTGGCTTGGAATAGGCTGCCATTGAAATAGCTATTAAAAAAAAAGTTAAGTAGGATGTAGTTTGTCACCTGACATTTTTAGAAGGGAATTTGGACTTATCACTAGCTGTGTGTGATTGCTAGATCTTCTAGCTTTTTCCCATGAGAAGAAATTGCCAGTAGAAGAATGGTGGGGGGTTTTCTAAGTAAAAGCTTAGATGACTTCTGTACAGATGAGGTTTGTTTTCATAATTTAGTGACAGCTTAGTGCTTAATTGCTGCTGATCAATTACTTTCAGGACCTGTTAATGAAATACAGTACTTCAACAAACCCTTTATTTTCACTTTGACTTGTTTTCCTTGTTTCTATCTATAGATGAACTTTAATTTGAAGAATCAGTGTTCGGCCTTCCTATTGAGAACTAAAGGAAAGCAAAAATGAGGTTTCCCTTAAGGAAGCTTTACTTCCTTTTAAGTATAGAATTCAGGTAGCTCATTGATAGTTGAAATAAATAATTTAAATAATAATCTTTCTTCAGACATGAAATTGAAATTTCTCAGAATTGGTCATGTTTTAGTTAGTCCCTGAAAAGAGGTTGGCATAAATCAAACCCTGAAATACGCCAACAACTGATCTTCGAATACATGTAAAATCCTGATGTGTGATGTTTCCTTAAATCTCTTCCTGTGCCCCAGTTCATGCTTTCTGCAGATGTCTTCTAGCTCAGGATAAGGTTAACTTCCGATGGAGCAGAGAACTCCTAATGCTTTGTTGCATTTTTGCATTTTGCCTTGCTGAGGGCTCAGAGATGGTGCTTATGGTTTTGTTTGTCCCAGCGTGGCTGAAATGCCTGGAACCTTGTATTCATGAGGATCTCTAGATAACTGTTGTTTCCACTGACTTTTTCTCCCCCCCTCAGTTTCTAAAGCACCCTGTCAAAGTCCAGAGATTGATTTGTAGTGTACACCCACCCTCTCTGCCACATTTGTGTGAGGCTTCAAAAGAGTATTATTGTGCTGAATGGCCTCATGCTGGTTCTCTCAGAACAGTTACTCAGGGCTGGCTACAGAGACCTTGGCAAAATCACTAAAATGTTTGTTTACAAGAAACCATTAAACAAACCTTGAATAGTTTTTTCCCTTCCCCTCATCCTGTCCTTCTCTCCCCCACCTCCCTAGTCTTTCTGTAAGCTTTGGAGTTCTACAGTCACGTACACAGAGCAATTCTAATGGAGTTTTGGTTTGTTTCTCTCTTCTAATTTTTATTTTATTTTTTTTTTAAATGAAGGTGTCAGTATGGATGGCAAGGCCAGTACTGTGATAAGTGCATTCCACACCCGGGATGTGTCCATGGCACTTGCATTGAACCATGGCAATGCCTCTGTGAAACCAACTGGGGTGGTCAGCTCTGTGACAAAGGTATGCTAATCTTACGGATCGCCAAGGGTGACACTTGACACTGACAGACCTAGCAAGGACAAAGTGCATGCAAGGCTAAGTGAGCCTCCTGAAACATGGTGGGAGTTCTGTCCTTCAGTTACTTAGTGTTGTCTCCTCTGCTTTTCTGGTAGTGTTAGCATAAATACTCTTTAAGTTTTCCATGTCCTGTCATACTCCTGTGTGCAGAGGTATTCAGTAAAGGCTCTAGAATAATGGAACACAGTGTGCATGTGGTGATGTTTCTGTTCTTTTCCAACCATGGCTGTAATGCTCCTCACCTCTTGCAGATCTGAACTACTGTGGCACCCACCCACCCTGTTTGAACGGTGGTACCTGCAGCAATACTGGCCCTGATAAATATCAGTGTTCCTGCCCTGAGGGCTACTCAGGACAGAACTGTGAAATTGGTGAGTGTTTGATGCAGCTGCTGAGCTGCCACTTGGCTGTTAATTCTTGCCATCTTTTAGTGGCTGGTTTTCAATGCGTTTTATGAGTTTGGGGAAAGGTCAGTTTCTAATAGTGATGTCAGGGCTAGCTGCAAAGATCCAGATTTGCTTGTTCATGCTCCATCCTGAACAGTTGGTATCTCTGAACATCAGCCTACTCACTAGAGAGTTCTCCTCGTCCTGCTCTAACTTGGGCAGGTGCGAGTCAGTGTTGAGTTAAGCAAGGAAGATGACTTCCTGCTGGCTGGCAGCTTTTTGATTCACAGTTCTCCCAGGAGTGCAGTACATCAAGGCTGATGATGGTGTGTCTAGAGTAGAAGCCTGTTGAGGGAGGAGGGGGATGGCTCCTGGTGACACCACTGTAGGCTCTACCGTGACGTGCTTCTGTCCCATCGCAGCGGAGCACGCCTGCCTTTCTGACCCTTGTCATAACGGAGGGAGCTGCTTGGAGACGTCTGCAGGGTTTGAATGTGTGTGTGCTCCTGGCTGGGCTGGACCAACTTGCACTGACAGTAAGTCCTTCCAAAACTGTATTAAAAACGTGCTAGTTTGATGGTTTAGATCAGTCTTTTAGTTCCCTGAAAGACTTACAGAGCAGCCTTCTTAGCCTTTCCCAGCTTTAGAATTGGTTCTTAGCAGGAATTTATACCATGGTTGCACCCTCTTCTCCTTTGTTTGTGCCAAGGTTTTTTTTAAATGCAAGGGACAAAATGGCCAATGGCTCCTTGAAAGAAGCAGAACACTGAATTTTTGTGGCGTTGTGGCAAGTAGTTAAAATACTATTTTGAGAGACTTGCTGAATCAAAACCTGACTTCCACTTGCAAAAGGGCTACAGGTGTTAACTTTTTCCTCTGTGTTTTGAACCCACTTTCACACTACTTTAAAAATAAGTGGAGGCTTTAGCTGAAATCACAGTAGACCTGGAAATTCCAAACTGAAGTCCTGTTGTCTTTGTGTTCCTCAGGGCAAGTCCTAGTAACAGCCACCTTTTATCATATTTGTCAGTTACTGACACTGTTTTGTAACAGCTGAGCCTCTCCTTACTCTGTGTTACAGATATTGATGATTGTTCTCCAAATCCCTGTGGTCATGGAGGAACTTGCCAAGATCTAGTTGATGGATTTAAGTGTATTTGCCCACCTCAGTGGACTGGCAAAACATGCCAACTAGGTGAGAACTGCTTTTCATCCACTGTTTCTCGCGTGGGGAGGTAAATGCAAGAGCGGTCATGCTCTTTGCATGAGGCACATTTATGGTTCCAAAGCCTATATGGATGTGTTCTGGCACTAGAACTGGGGTCTAGGCAATCATAAAGCATTGAGTGGCTTACTTCTGTTGTTTCGCTGATGCATGCTAGCAGTTGAAGGAAATGGTTAACTAAGCTAAGGAGACCTACTTTAAACAGTAAATTAACTGAAGTGGGGAGGGTGCATGTGTGTGCCTTCCAGTCCCACCCCCACACGTACTTCTTCTCCTCTAGCCTGTGAGAAAATTGCTGTATCTCTTCAGCCATGTCAACTCCTCCAGACCAAGGAGTTCACAGCTGGGTTCCAAAATGTGGATGATCTCACGAAGAATGAGTTGTCTGCATTCTTTACACAACACGCTAATC
This sequence comes from Apus apus, assembly GCF_020740795.1. Taxonomy (NCBI): domain Eukaryota; kingdom Metazoa; phylum Chordata; class Aves; order Apodiformes; family Apodidae; genus Apus; species Apus apus. Next base: position 49,521,120 of record NC_067284.1, on the reverse strand, counting down.
CCAGTGACCAGGCTGCATCACTCCTCCTTCAAAATGCTTGTTTGAGATGTGTGTGTGTGTGTGTGTGTGGGAAGTTGCTCTTGATGAGTGGCTGGGTAATTAGCAAATGATTAGCATAGCTTGTCTATTCTAATTGCAGAAAAATTGAAAAGAGACTCCAAAGACTGATGTAAGACTGACTTTTGTTCACTCAAGTCACGTTAATCTGTGCTGTATATTACAAGTTCCTCTTAGATCTGAACAAACTGCTGATGATTGCTGTGAAAACCAGCTGTAGGCTTTTTTTTTCTTCTCCCCCCCTGCCCCACAAGCCCTGCATTTGGCCATTCACATTGTTTTTTCAGATGCGAATGAATGTGAGGGCAAACCCTGTGTCAATGCCAACTCCTGCAGGAACCTGATTGGCAGCTACTATTGTGACTGCATTACTGGCTGGTCTGGCCACAACTGTGATATAAGTAAGTGTGTATGTCCTTGGTTTTATTAAAGGCCAGCTGTGTTCTATGTATGCCTCCAAGTTCTAAACTCGGATTTAAACCTCAGAGTCCCAGCGGTTGATGTTTTTAGAAGGGGAGTAGTTGGTGTGGAATGAAAATACACAATTTTATCAAACTCATTAGTCCATAACGTAGCTATACTCTGATAAAGGGACCAAAACAATGATGTGAAGTTCCACTGCCTCTAGTAGAAGAATCGCAAAAGGTTCCCACCCATTATAATAACCTTATCTCAAGGAAGGCATGCAGGAAGCTTGACAAAAGGTTTATCTAGCTTCAGTTTGAGAGAGACTTGAACTCTGTATCTAGTGTAAATATATTTTTGCCTTCTAACCACGCTAATTTTATTGCAGATATTAACGACTGTCGTGGACAATGTCAGAATGGAGGATCCTGTCGGGTAAGCCATCCTTGCTCTATTGGTTTCCCTGAGACTTGAAACAGTAACTAAAACATTTGAGTCTAAATACAAACAGTGTGGAAAATAGCAATTAGCTGGTATAAGTTGTCATTTCATCGAGTTGGGGAAGGGCCTATGTCATGCTACAGCGTGTCTGGTTGTGTCTGTAGAACAGCAGGAGCCAAAAATATAACTGCAATACATGACTTATTTTCACTGTCAGTGTCACCAGTGAATGGGCTGGTTGTTGTGCAAACTACCTACTGTAAAAGTAGAAACTCCACTTAAAAATGTGGATTAATTTATCCTGCCTGGAAGCTAAGAATGTAAGCTAGTACTGGTGTGTTTGTGTGTGTTTATTTTTTGCCCCAAATACTCTTGCCTTGTTTTAATTTGAGCTAGTGTCTTATGTTGGTATTGGTCATAGTAAGAGGTTATATTTTTTGGAGTGTCTTCTTGCTGCTTTTTTTTTTTTTTTTTTTTTTTTTTTAAATATATGAAGAAGGAGGAAAAAAAACCTTATCTCTAAACTTTCTTCTTCCTTCCCAGGACTTGGTTAATGGTTATCGGTGTATCTGTTCACCTGGCTATGCAGGCGATCACTGTGAGAAAGACATCAATGAATGTGCAAGTAACCCTTGCATGAATGGGGGTCATTGCCAGGATGAAATCAATGGATTCCAATGTCTGTGTCCTGCTGGTTTCTCAGGAAACCTCTGTCAGGTAAGAAGCATGGGTGAAAGGCAGGCCCTCAGTCAGTGGTGTTTCTACCAGCGCTTGGGATCTGTACACGGAATGCCTTGTAGCCAGTGAACCATAGTATAAAGTTGTACTTGATATCGCTGTCAGTCTGCCAGGAAAGCACTTGATTAATATATATTGGGGGGGGGAAGAAACTGGCAAAAACCCCCAGACAGGCTGCTGAGGATTCTTTTTGCTAAACAGACTGCAAGTGTTTGCACATCAGGCTTTGTTGAGTGCTAACTATGAACTCCCAGTGGCTGTTTAACATCAAGAGTGCTGTCTGCTGAAATAGTTACAAGTCTAAACTCTGTGCATTATGAACAATTCATCGAGGCAGCAGATAAAAAGGTCAGATTCCACGTCTGCCTGTCATAGAAAAAGCTATGAAAAAGCTATGATAAAACTTCGGTTTCACTCAGCGCGTCCCCCCAATTTCTCCCCCCTACTCCCCCTTTTAATTTCCCTTTCCTCTTTCTGCACTACTTACAGCTGGACATAGATTATTGTGAGCCAAATCCTTGCCAGAACGGTGCCCAGTGCTTCAATCTTGCTATGGACTATTTCTGTAACTGCCCTGAGGATTATGAAGGGAAGAACTGCTCCCACCTGAAAGATCACTGCCGCACAACTCCTTGTGAAGGTTTGTGTTACCTTGCAGGTGAACGGGAGTGACTGACAATAGTTTCTGCCCCTCCCCTGGCTGGAGCCATAATGCAGCTCCAGCGGTGTAGTCCGTAGAGTTGTCTTTATACAAAGAGGCTGAATTTTGCCCTGTGCCTTGTGCTTCTGTTTGTGTCAGAAGATGAGTCATATTTATAAATATCAGCTACTTGAAGACACTGTTATGTCAATGTGGACATAAAACACATGTAGCAAATAATCAGCTTTGCTGAATTTAGTCCAGGCTACTGATGTGGTCCAGCAATCCTCAGATAAGATGCTGTGATTGTTTTGTGCACCAAGAGATGGTATAGTCCTTTTATAGCAACAAGCATATTTGGCTCCGTTAGGTTTACGGTTGGACTCAGTGACTTTAAAGGTCTTTTTCCAACCTATGGTTGGAAATCATAGGTTTGGAATAATTTCCAAATGATTCTGTGATATGTATGTCTTTTAAATGTCCATCACTCCAAATGAAAATGTTGCTCTTAGTTTAAGAAATCAATAAAATTGGCAATTCTCATGCAGGTCTCTCCTTTTTTTGCAGTAATTGACAGCTGTACTGTGGCAGTAGCTTCTAACAGCACACCAGAAGGGGTTCGTTACATTTCTTCAAATGTCTGTGGTCCTCATGGAAAATGCAAGAGCCAAGCAGGTGGAAAATTCACCTGTGAATGCAACAAAGGATTCACTGGCACCTACTGCCATGAGAGTAAGAGCTGGAAAGATGAAAAGTTTTACTGTCACCTACTCTTTCTTTCCATCATTTCCTCCCAGACCACTTTAAGGTTTCTTTCTTGTAACACAGTGAACCTTGGAACTGCTTTAAGTTTTCATATCCCGTTTGGGGCGAGGCAGATTGGAATTTGCTAGGCCTTGGGGAAAGTTCACAGTAATGAACCTTCTGGCCTTGAATTGTATGTTTTTAAAAACCTTATGTATACAAGGTCTGTGGTAGTTAATAGTGGGGTTTAACATGGATCTTAAGGTCTCCTGTTACTTTTGGTTTTAATACAGGCTGTTGAGTGACAAGCTCATCACTTAGTGCAGTGTTCATTGGTTATTTCTCCTCTTGCTTATATCCTTTCCTCTCAAAAGGGGCTTAGAAATTGAAGTAGCATCAAGTAGTCTGCAATGAGATGATGCCTTCTAGTAGCTGTACTTCTAGTTTGATTCCTTGTTGTGGTTTTTTTTTTTCTTCCCTTCCACCCTCCTCTCCTCTAAACTGTTGCAGATATTAATGACTGCGAGAGCAACCCCTGTAAAAATGGCGGCACTTGTATTGATGGCATCAACTCCTACAAATGTATTTGCAGTGATGGATGGGAAGGAACATATTGTGAAACAAGTAAGTTAACCATTCCTCAGCAAGCAGAAGCATTTCTTGCAAAAACATCAGGAAGGAATGGCTGGTACTGTCTTTCAAGACAACAGTGACCAATGCCAATTCAGCATAAACTGGGCTAATGAGAACGAAACCCAAGTTACAAAGTTGGTCTGGGAGTAGAATCTGGGTCTCCTACGGTTCAAGTTTTCAGCTCTACCCTTTTGGGTACCTTTCTGTAAGAAACCCTTAGCATTAGTACATCCAGTTCTAGGAGTGGCGTGTCTGCATAGCATGCTTGCGTTTTGTCTGTCTCAGGAAAACAAGTGAGGAACTTGGCTCCTAACCTCTGACTGACAAGATAGTTTATGTAGCAGGTCTTTTCACTTCTTATTTATTGAAACAAGATGACAAACAAAATTAAAAACTGGAGGAATGTGGTGGAATAGTTGTCGTCTTTGTGACAGCACTTAAAGCTTCAAAATACTGACTTAAGTGTTTAATCCATGATTGAAACGCAGGGCAGAATTAGGGATGGGACAAGCACCTGTCATGCAGTAAGTGTCAATTCTGTAAACATTGCTTAGTGTTTTTTCTCTCCTTAACATATTTAGATATTAATGACTGCAGTAAAAACCCTTGCCACAATGGAGGAACTTGCCGAGACTTGGTCAATGACTTCTTCTGTGAATGTAAAAATGGGTGGAAAGGAAAAACCTGCCACTCCCGTAAGTTCAGCATTTCCAAAACATCACAGGCCTGCTCTGTTAGGCTGCTTAAACTTCTTGCATTGCATTAAGAACGCCCTGGTGTTAAGGATAGTTTGGGTTCTTCACAGGTGAAAGCCAGTGCGATGGGGCTACATGCAACAACGGAGGAACATGTTATGACGAGGGGGACACTTTCAAGTGCATGTGTCCTGCAGGATGGGAAGGAGCCACTTGTAACATAGGTAAATACCCTGGATAATCACCAGGAAGCAGATGCAGCACTGAACGTGTGACCTCAGCTTTTCCTCTTGGCTCAGTTTTGATGGCTTTCTAACAACATAGTGGCAAATCTTGTTTCTGTTGCAGCTAGGAACAGCAGCTGCCTGCCAAGCCCCTGTCACAACGGTGGTACCTGTGTAGTCAGCGGGGATTCTTTTACTTGTGTCTGCAAGGAGGGCTGGGAAGGACCCACATGTACTCAGAGTAAGTCATCTCTGCTTGAACTTTTTCCAGAGTGTTGCATGATGAGAACATGAGCTCATCCTGTCACCCTTGGAGTCAAGATTGAAACCAGAAGGGAAAGCTTGTTTGATGTAGGCTTTAGCATCACCTGAATCTTTGTTTTTAATGACTTTATGTGATAGAGCCTTGACCTGGGCATGAGAAAGTTGCAAATGAGCTAAGTGAAGACAGATGTTGTCTTGTTTCCTCCCGCGTTCTTTTTCTACCAGCAGCTCTGTCTGCTTCCATATTTTTCTTCTTGTTAGATTCTTTACAAGGATCTCTTCCTGTGTACATGTGTTCCAGAATGTAGTTAAATTTTGTGGTAGAAGCCTGGAATCAATTTAGTAGAGAGTTTCAGCATATTTTTGTTAAAGTTGAGCTAAGTGTAACTTGGGCATTAGGGGAAGTCTGACCATTCTTTACCGACAGTAGAGCTGTATTAGCCAAAGTCCACATAATTAACGTTGTCTGTCTTTGCTTTGCAGACACAAACGACTGCAGTCCTCATCCTTGGTAAGTTTAATACGTTTCTCTTTCATCCTTTGCTTTTTTTGGTTGCTTTAGAACTCTAGATTCTTTTTATCTGTAGCAGGGTTTGTTGTTGTTTTTTTTTAACGTGTATAATGACTTTTCTTTATAGTTACAACAGTGGCACTTGTGTGGATGGAGACAACTGGTACCGCTGTGAATGTGCTCCAGGCTTTGCAGGTCCTGACTGCAGGATCAGTAAGTGTGTCCATGGCACTCTGCCTTCATTTTTGTCTCACTTGAACCTTGTTGCCAGACAATCATCTTAATTGAGTTAAGTGGTAGATCAGATTAATGATAGATGTCCTATGTTTTCCCTGTCTGTACTTAGATCTGTGGCAGATGTGAACAGGGCAGGAATTGCACTGAAAATGAAAGAAAACTTAACTTAAAAGTCTGTTCTAGAGCTGAAAGCTCTTGGTTCAGCCCAGTGGGCAGAATGCCCTTCAGGATAGTCTTCCCAGTTAGAATGTGTGTTTGTCTGGCATAGGTTTCTGCCTGAGATGAAAGTGTGCCAGCCAAAATCCTTGTCAATTAATAATCCACCTACAAGCCCTGAGGTGATGTATGCACTTCCCTGTAATTTAATAATAATTACAGGTAGGAGGACACTAACCCTCTTTTTTTTTTTTTTTTTTTTTAATAGAAGCTTCTTAGTAGCAGTACTGGAAAGGGGTTTAACATTGTCATCAGTTGAAGGATCATAGTATAGGGACAAAACTGGAGTGTGGCAAAGGAGAGAGATGTTTGTGTGAAGAATGTGTCCTTGTCCTTGAAAAGCTTCAGTAGCCATAGAGGTCAGGTTTTGATCTTTTAATTCCAGACAGCAGAAGCTTCAAAGAACTTACCCTGAGATGATAGTGGTGGTGCTAATAAGAACCTATCTTCAGGTAGACACTAGAGAATGAAAATAAGGCCCCAATAGGCAAATTTCATGTGTTTTGTTGGATTTTTTCTGACAAAATAAAAGGATACCAGAGGGTAACTTTTTGTTTTTAACTTCCCCTCCTTCCCATTACAGATATCAATGAATGCCAGTCTTCACCCTGTGCCTTTGGAGCTACATGTGTAGATGAAATTAACGGGTACCGTTGCATTTGCCCACCAGGTCGTAGTGGCCCAGGATGCCAAGAAGGTATTCCAGATGCCATAGCTGGGCATAATGTGTAATTGCATGTTAATAGCTTTGTGGTTGTATGGGGGCTTTGGGGGAGGGTATTTGTTGTAGTTTTAAATAAGTATCCATCTTTAGTGAAGAAGCAAACTTGTCACTAAGTTTAGATAAGTTGAGGAAAGGAGGGTTTTTCACTTTTTTCCTGGTTTAAGTTTATCATTGTGTTCAATTCAGTTACAGGAAGGCCTTGCATTACCAGTGTGCGAGTGATGCCAGATGGGGCTAAGTGGGATGATGACTGTAATACCTGCCAGTGTTTGAATGGAAAAGTCACCTGTTCTAAGGTACAGCTGTGCTGTGGTTTGGGTTATACAGTCTTCTGTCCTTAACCAGCAGTGGCTTAGTGGTGTTAATCTCTTCTAGGTATGGTGTGGTCCTCGACCTTGTGTCATACACGCCAAAGGCCATAACGAATGCCCGGCTGGACACGCTTGTGTTCCTGTTAAAGAAGACCACTGTTTCACTCGTCCTTGTGCTGCAGCGGGTGAATGTTGGCCTTCCAACCAACAGCCTGTGAAGACCAAATGCAATTCTGATTCTTACTACCAAGACAACTGTGCCAACATCACCTTTACCTTTAACAAAGAAATGATGGCACCAGTAAGTAGCAGAACACAGCTCACCATGCTGTGGCCACGTGTATGTTTGCTTCCCGCAGCACTAAACCACTTTTTTGACGAGTCAAAGTGCAGTAAAAGCTGATGCTCCCTTATTACCAAAGAAAATGGAAGGTATAGGAAGACTAATACTGGCTCCTGCTGTAAATGCTGTTGAGTCCAGAGAAGAACAAAAGCTAGATTGGAGGGAATTCCACCTCCTCTTTCCTTGAGAACTCTTACTTCAGGGCAAAAATATAATGTCTTGTATCTCTGTGTTTCTGTGCATGTATATTTAAAAAGCAAACACCTTTTCTGTCTCCTCCAGGGGCTTACCACAGAGCACATTTGCAGTGAATTGAGGAATCTGAATATTCTAAAGAATGTTTCTGTTGAGTATTCTATCTATATTACCTGTGAGCCTTCACACTTGGCAAATAATGAAATACATGTTGCTATTGTAAGTATTCCTGGAATATTTTTAAATGTTGTAGTATTTAAATGCTTGGAGATGTGTGCAACATGTGGATTCCATAAAAAATTTAATTCCTGGTTTTGTCAGCATTTCTCATGGTTTAGTTTCCATCCCAATTCCCTTTAAGACTAAGGAAGAAATCCTGGTCACATGTGTGTACCTGAAAACTACCATCTGGTGGCAACTATAATCGGGTAGTAAAAAGTTTTTCTGTTACACCCTCCTGAGCACTGTTTTTAGGGTGGGGTTTTTTTGTTGTGGTTTTGTTTTTGTTTTGTTTTTTTTGTAAGGATGAGGACAAAAATTCTGCATTATTAGTTTCTGCCCATAGCTGAGCTTGTTGCTTGTTTCTGGTCGGTTTTTTTAAGTATTAAAAGTATTGAGAGCCTTAACTGATTGCGGAAGTTTATAAATAGCGCATTACCCGTGCATCTGATTTGGCATTAATCGTATGACTTCTTCTGTAGTCTGCAGAAGATATAGGGGAAGATGAAAACCCAATCAAAGACATCACAGATAAGATTATTGACCTTGTCAGTAAGCGCGATGGTAACAACACGCTAATTGCTGCGGTGGCAGAAGTCAGAGTGCAGCGGCGACCTGTGAAAAACAAAACGGGTAAGTTTTTCCTTGGCTCCAAAAATTCATACGCTTGCCATGACCAGAACAGCAGGAACATGACTTTCAAAGCAGGGGGAGCTTTTCCTGCTTTGTAAGGCTTGTAGCAAGTGTGAGAATCTTTGCTTCTTGGCCCTGTCAACTGGGAACAGTAAGGAGGCTTTGATCACATTCTAACTACTGAAAAAGAACCCCCAAAGTTCTAAAGGTGTTCTAAAACAGTGGCCTAACTTATTAAAAGGGCTGCTACTCTTCAGCCCTCTTGATGGAGAGAAAAAAGGAAGAAGGAAGCTCATGATGCCACGCTGCCTGGCTCATAAAGCTACGTGTATTTCCCTGGTGAGGCCACAGGCCAGATGAGAAGAATCCAGTGTTGAGGTTAGACGTGTCCCATAGCAGCTGTCCTCACAGCGCTGGCACGCACTGGCAGCTCGCTGGCAGCCACCAGGTCAGGAGAGGGAAAGGATCGTGGTGGGTATGGAGGCAGTTGCCCTTGGGCCAGGAGATGTTCCTTCCAAGCTGGAGACTGGGGCAGGGTAATGAAGCCAACAGTGACTGGCTCTGTGTGTAGAAGGAAGAAATTTTCCACCAGGGCCACCAGGCAGTACTATAGAGTCCTAAAGTCAATTTAGACACCCCTTATTCTAAAAGAGCCTGCATTGTCCTTAACGTTACCATCTGGACCCCAGTGCAAAAATAAGAACTGAGACTTGTTTTCCTTATAGAAAGGCTGGAGTGGAACACTTGGTTTGCAGCAGGGTTAACTGGTCTCATCTCTCTTCCAGATTTCTTGGTGCCGTTACTGAGCTCAGTCCTAACAGTAGCCTGGATCTGTTGTCTGGTAACTGTGTTTTATTGGTGCATCCAAAAGCGCAGAAAGCAGAGCAGCCACACTCACACAGCGTCTGATGACAACACTACCAACAATGTGAGGGAGCAGCTGAATCAGATCAAAAACCCCATTGAGAAACATGGAGCAAATACTGTCCCGATCAAAGACTATGAAAACAAGAACTCCAAAATCGCCAAAATAAGGACACACAATTCAGAGGTGGAGGAAGACGACATGGACAAACACCAGCAGAAGGCCCGATTTGCCAAGCAGCCAGTGTACACGTTGGTAGACAGAGATGAAAAGCCCCCCAACAGCACACCTACAAAACACCCAAACTGGACAAATAAACAGGACAACAGAGACTTGGAAAGTGCACAAAGCCTAAATCGAATGGAGTACATTGTATAGCAGACAGTGGGGTGCTGCCATGCAGGGCCTTTAAATACCATTATAAAGGCACTCAAGAGCTTGTAGTTCTTAAACTGTTGTGTAATATTTGAGTCTAAGGCTATTATTTACTTAGAATCCCTGTGTTAATTTAAGTTTTGACAAGCTGGCTTACACTGGCAATGATAGTTGCTGTGGTTGGCTGGAATACCAAGTGCTGCATTTCACATCTATGCAAAACTAGTCAAAAGTGCCCTCGTGTAAATTCAGCTGTAGCTGATACATCATGGAAATGTTTCATAAGGTATCACATAGCCTTATTACTCTTCCTTAGTGTTAATTTTTTTTTTTCTGCCAGATGTCCCGATTTATACAGTTTCTTTAGAATAATACATTTTATTTATATTTATTGAATTTGAGTTTTTTGTATATTGGTTTTATGGTGACGTACAACTAGTTCTGTATTTGAAAGTGCCTTTGCAGCTCGGAACCACAGCAACTATCACAAATAAGTTTATTATTTATTTTTTTATTGTATTTTTGTTGGGGGCGGGTGGGGGGAACTTGTCAGCAGTTGCTGGTAAATGAAGAATTTAAAGAGGAAAATGTGTCAAAAATAGAAGTTTGTATAGATATGTAAATAATTCTTTTTTATTAATCACTGTGTATATTTGATTTATTAACTTAATAATCAAGAGCCTTAAAATATCATTCCTTTTTATTTATATGTATGTGTTTAGAGTTGAAGGTTTTTGATAGCATCATAAGCTTGTGGCTTCTCTATTTTGAATTTATTTTCTTGTTACATGTTGCCTATATGCCAAAACTAAGGTGTTCTAAAATAGTTTATTTTTAATAGGATGGGCTTTCATGCCTTGATGCTGGTTTTTGTACAATGTCAAAAGTTTGAAACACCTTCCATAGTATCACTTAAAGACTATTTGTAAGTACTGACTGAGGCAGTTTAGATAATTAGACTAGAAGAATTTTTTTGCTGCTTTAGACTTGAAAAAAGAGTGACAGGCAGATAATCTGCTAAGAAGCAGTTTAAGGGAACAAAATTGAGCTATTACTTTTTGTAGATGAAATGTGAGTGGTTGCATGTAATTAAAATATCAAATTAGCGTGTGAAGTTGGAAACACAGAAATCTTATTTTGTAAATTCTGATTATTTTTTTTTTCTCACCATGAATATGTAATACTGAACCACTTGTAGATTTGACTTTTTTTGTAATCTACTGCATTTAGGGAGTATTCTAATAAGCTAGTTGTTGAATACTTGAACAGTAGAATGTCCAGTAAGATCACTGTGTAGGTTTGCCATAGATTACACTGCCCGCCTTAACAAGTGAGGAAATCAAAGTGCTATTACGACGTTTAAGATCAAAAGGCTTATAAACATAGTAATCTCGGTGGTTAACCATTGAGATCCTGAAGATACCTTGTATTGTGATATTAGTGTTATATGAAAATGCATCTTTGATGTGTTGTTCCTGGCAATAAATCTTGAAAAGTAATATTTATTAAATTTTTTGTATGAAAACATAAAAGAGCGTGGAGATTATTGAGCTTGGAGCCACTCCTGACTAGGCAGTAGTGGAGAAACAGGGCCAGGTGTCGGCTGACGTTTCCAGACCTGCTGTTGATTTTGGTGGAGTCAGTTCTTGTCAAATTATTATTACACGTTCCTCTCTGGCTCCCAATCAGATCGAAGAGCTTTGAAAGCAGCATGTCCCTTCTTCTGGGTGTCTTTTGGCTTATGTCCCTCTGAGTACTTCTAAGAGGATGACAGTATGACTGGAATTGTGCAACATGTCTCCTTTGCATGGGCCAATGAGCTATATACCTACCACCAGATAGTAACCAAATCTAAGTAGCTAGGCAAGATACAAACTGCTGAGCTGTATGGGAAAGGATCCATAGATTTTACTGATTCCTAATGGGCAAAAACTGCTTTGTAAAGCAGAAAATAAAAGCTTAAAATATTCATCAACAGATTTTAATGCTTAACCAATGCAGCCCTCCCCAGCTAGGAGGAGCTGTGTGTGGTGGTATGGGTTGGCTGTCTTACTGTGTGTTTCTCTTTCACCTGCTTTCCTGATGAAGCTGCAACTTTGTTCTGGTAAGGGGTTAGGAGAAATCTGAAGGGACAATTAACTGTGTAACCATCTCGATTGAAAAATAATATAAAATAGGGTCAGGCTGCTGCTAGTATTTCTGCTGAAACCAGCCCACTGCAAGGTTAGGCCTTTCCATCTGTGTTTTGGTTGTTGTAAATACAGATACTTTATATAAAGATTGTTGTGATACGAATACTATGAACACTTCATCTGATAGTGAGACATGCTCCATTCTGTACCTGCTTTACAGTGATCTAAAAAAAAAGTCTATAAAATCTATTTAGTGTTACTTTTTATTTCAAACACCCTTTAAAAGGAGATTTGTAACTTGTCTCTGCACTACCTTGACGGGGGACTGCTCTCACTCTTCACACTCACATGCCACATAACTTAAGTACCAGAGAATCATCAGTTTGCTGCCTGGGAGGTCAACATGATCAGCTTCATCTGACCATTTCAATAATTCCCCATCAAACAAATCCCATAACTATTTCTTTCCCTTTGCTCCCTGACTTCTACAATCTATAATAAAACAAATGTCATATCAGAAAACACTGCTTAGAGATAATACAATTTTTCCACCTGCCTCAGAAGCACAAAGTAAGGCTATTAAGCGAATGCTTTTCTGTACTTCTAATACTGAAATAACCCTTTTCAGGAGGGATACTGTTCACACAGGGCTCAAATTCAGCAATGCAGAAATGAACCACCCCTTCTAAATGCCTGAAACAGTTACATTCAAATTTGTCAAAAGAAAGACAAATCTACCTTCTTTTAAGGAAAACAAAAATAATCTAAAAAAATAAGCTTTGCTAGTCCTGGGAGCAACTATTTGACAGGCTACTTTGAAACCTACTGAGGCAAACTAATTACAGACAGCAAGAGAGTGACAAAGCTGTTGAGATCTCTGAAGACTCATTGTAAAGAAAAACTTGGGTTCCTCAAGCTTCAAAACTTGCCAAAGCTCTGAGCACAATACTTGTGTCTGTCTTTCCAGCCTTTCCTGTACTACATGCTACCATACTGACCACGCAGAGGTTTTGTCACTGCAGAATTTGTCCATACACAACCTGTTTTCCCATAGAACTCATTTCATCACTGTCTCATAGTGTTATCAAATTAGAGCCACTCGAGTTGTACAGGGGGAGGGAAGAGGATTCTGTGAAATTGCTATAATGATATTTTTAAATTGTATCCTCGTATCTCAGTTGTAGCTTCAGAATTTACATGAGTGAATTAAAAACAAAACCAGCCTTCCAAAGGCCAGAACTACTACCAAGCTGGGGTTCCTATATCGGGTGTCTTCCACTGTCATGAAAATAAACAGAAACACGAAGTTTAAGGCTTTCCTATTAAAATAGCAAGGAACATTTATTTTTGTGGAAATTATACTTTGCCCCTTCACAGGTTACTATTCTAGGAAGATATGTTCTGTTTAGTGAGGAGAAGTTTCGGGCTGCTGGTGTGTGTTTGTTCTTTGGATCCTTGTTCATCTAAGAACTGAAAATTGTGTGCTTCCTGAGCTGCCATTTAATCACAGGAGCTTGAAAACAAACAGAGCAAAATGAGCCCACTCACCACCCTCTGCTTTGCAGTACCCACAGCTGATTGAACCTGTCAAATCTGGCTTTGGTCCAGCTCAAACTGAACACAGCCACATCAAAGCCTCTGCACCTCCGCCTAGAAAGGGCCCATCTTACATAGAGGGAAGTTGCAACAAGGTGCTGATGGTGCATGTTACATCAGCCCCAATGCCAATATATTCATGTCACTGGGGGAAAGAGCCTTGGGAACTGCTCCTTCTGCATTGCTAATAGGAGCAAGAAACAGCCAGGTAGTGCCTGTGCATCTGCAGCCTCCCAAGCGAGTAACATGAAACAGCTCAGGGCCTAAACGTGAGCATCCTCAAGCAATTCTGCTGATGAAGCAATTTTCCTTCCCACCGACACAAGGCTTGTTCTTACACCAGCTGACACACAGCAGGAGTTAATAGTATCTATTAGCTCTCTGCCAAGCTAGAAAATTTACAAGGCTATGCTCTACATTGCTTCTTGCAGACCACTGGATTTAGCTGCTCCAGCCATGGGGCTGAAGCTGGCCTGGCCTCTTCAGCCACCCAGGGGCCCAGGTCAACACCCCAGCCCTTTGCAGAGTCCCTCTGCAACAAGTCACAAGGCAGAGGGCTTAATGTTTTTTATTAGTGTACACAAAGATGAGAAGTTCTGACAAGGGAAGTACCAAATTCAGCCTTTTCCTCCCCAGAAGACGGAAGTGATTGCGTAAGCTCCCCCTCCTCTTCTAAATGGAGCAAGACTATTCAAGTATATTTAAGAATTTTTCAACTTCTTCTTTTTCAGTATTGACACCAGTGGCCATCATGATTAGTGCTTCCCAGTGCACCCAGAGTTTGCTTTTAAAGGGTAGCTATTGTTCCTAAAAGAGGGAAAAACTAGTAAAACAGCAATGATTAATTCCAGTTTCTGGAAGCGAGGAGGTGGAAAGCAGTGAAGGTTCTGTACCGTCTGTTGGCCACCAGCTGGAGGTTCAGCAGATGGCTTCCCTAGCACTGGGGCAGCACTGGAGCCTTGTGCTATCAGACAGGGCGTCAGAGCCTCAGCCCACATCTTCCAGTGAGCACCTTCTCTGTGATGTGCTAATTGTTTCAACCAGTTTCTCTACAGGGTGGAGAAGTAAATCTCTATTCTCTTCATTCTAGGACTATGAGATCATATTAATATTAATACTAATACTAAAAAGGGGCATGCCCATTGCTAGAATCAGAGCTCAAGATACTTTAAAAAAGAAAAAAATCTGATGCATAAATCAAAAAGACAATTATTCTGGCAGCAAATACAGCAGGTATGGAGCTCGATATTACCAGCTCCTACCACTGAGATACTACTATGTCTCAGATGTACTAAAGGATCTAACTTTGACAGAATGGGACCAAGTCAGTGAAATTCTCATTCAAAAAGGGTGAACCGTCAGCTCTCAAAGGAACCAATTCCCAGCCATGGAATAATTGAAATGGGTAGTTAAGGTGGTAGGAGGGTGCCTGTTAATTCCCGGGACAATTTCCAGGTTACAGCTGAAATGCCTTGTGACACTACATCATTTTCACAACTCCTTTACAATTTCTCAGTGTAACCAACACCACACAAACAAACAGGAACTGCATAAAAATGTCAACTTACTGCTGCTGTGGAAAGGTTGAGCTACCAGGGTTTCATTTTAATTAAAAATGTATTTTTTAAAAAATAATATAAATAAAAGGTGAAGAAGATGGGAGAACTGCGTTCAAAAATACTTGAAACAAGCTGATGAAAGAATTTGCAGTACAAGTTCCCTAAACAGCTTGCTTCACCTTGAAGAAATTGCTTACCCTCAGTGCTGCCCCAACTGTCAAAATATGCATATTCATATCCCTCCCAGGGTCAGCTGCAGAATGCTTTGATATCCCTTTGATGAAAGGCTTGGTGTGCTGCTGTTCCCCCATCCCACATCTTTTTCGCACAGAGGTTTGGATGCTTGTTAATGCTCATTAGAGAAGAAAAAAGCAGAAAGCAAAGAAGCAAGGAGTGGCTTTTATTAAAGCTAATTTCTGAGGCCAACCCACACTTCCCACTGCTCACTAAGAGACTCTCAATATTAACAACTCTGTTTGCTCAAGCTGCATTAGAGTGCTTTAACACAGTATTAAACCTTTTATTAGATACTGATAAAGTAAGGAGATAACTACTCATAACATGCCATCAGGGAGAGCTTAACTACATTTTACATCTCTCTTATTCCAGTTGAAACAAAAAATATTTCCTCCATCTTCTTTCTTAAAAAGGATCCATTTTTCAGTCAAAAGCCAATGAGATGATGTTATAAAAATATCAATTAAAACAGACAAGGCGACCCATGCTCAGAGCAGCGAGAGGGAAGGAAGTTCACACTAACAAAATAAATGCCTTTCAGAAGGCTACTTAACACCTCACTTGGCTAAAACCTTCTGTAGCCAGGAAAGTTTTGGTTCTTAACATTTTCCTTTTTTGAAAAAAAACCACAACAAACAACCAAAGAACAGGTGCTCTTGAAATGATGCACATCAAGTCTAAGAGAGAAATGCAACCACACAGCTAATAACACACTCACTCTAGACCCTGGTATGCAGAACTACAACCAGACAGATATAACAACTAGCACAAAGCTTATTACCCAGAATAAATCCTGAGATAGTTAAAACCATCCCACCAATCAACACTGGGCAAGAGAGATTTTCCATCAGCCTGCTTCCTCTCTAGAAATAAATATGCAAAAGGCTGGTCTAGCTTTTGATGTGTGTTTGAACACAAAGGTCCACTAAACAAATATTTTTAAAATGCTTTGATGTAAAGAATAATGGAAACAATAGTCTGCACACATTAGAAAGTGTTTGGCTAGGAAAGGACTGCTTCACTATCAGCAAACAGCACAGACCAAATTAACCAGATGATTCATTAAAAGAAAAAAACACAACACCACCACCAAAGCTGTGAGACAGTTATTTCTCTTTCAGACAAAAGTATTTTTCAATGTGAGCTCTTCAGCCAGTCTCAGATCTACACATATTTCAGTAAGTTCAAAGAAGCTCTGAAAATTAAAAAAAAAACAAAACAACACCCAAAGTAGAAGGCAAACACAAAAGAAAAAAAATTAATGAAAGAAATTGTTTCTGTGCTTCAGTGGCAGTTTCAGAACACAAAAGAGCCTTAAATATTTATTACTTTTAACAGAAAGATATGCCAGGGCTGCTCAGAAGCAAACTGGTAATAGAAAACCATAGCCAAGACTTGCAAACTGCTAGTTTTACTCCAGCTCAGTTTCCAGGTTTTGGGTTTTTTTGTTGTTGTTGTTTTTGTTTGTCTTTGAAATGACGTTTTTTTAAAATTCCTAAACCTCAGTTAGGAAATCAGGTTTGTGGTTCAAGAGCCTGTCAGCCCACACCTCTGCCAGTCATCTGGGTACAGGTGGATTGCAGATAAAGAAAAACGCAAAGACTGAGAAGACAGCCTTGGGCTTAAGGCACAGAGCTAGCAGAGACACATTATAACCATACAGCCTGGATGTCACTGCACCCTGTAAAGTGCTCATAAGGTTTCCAAAAGGGAAACTTTCACAATAGTCCTGCTGCACAGACAAAAGCAAGAATAGCTTTGAGCAGCAACTCCATCTAGAAACCCAGAAATTACCACAAATTCAAAGTTTTTCCCCTGAATAACTGCATTTCTGAGAGGATCCAAGAAACAACTTTTTTGAATAACGCACCTCAAAATATGCAGCTACAAAGAGATGAGGAACATAACAAGTCAGTAATTACAGTAAGAACGACACAAATATACACCTTTGAGAAAGTCCACCTGTATTTTTTCTGACTCTGTAGGTTCTAGCACCTTTAACTGATCTAGCCCTTCTTACTGTTGCACTATCACTGTTCTGTTCCCATGCTAGCAGTGTGGTGATGGAAAAAGGCATTTTAAGTAACATAACAAAATATCCTAAAGGACAACCCAAGTGTCCATAGCTACACAGACAACGGTTTAATCTACCCAAGCTCCCTATAAATGTATGACATTCATTTGTAATGGTGCATGCAGGGATGTTATTCAGTTAAGGTTAAATATTAATTGTAATTATAAGGTTGAAATATATATAACAACCAATAGGATGATACAAACTGTATGTGGTTTGCCCTCTGGTTTCTAATACTTAAGTTAAACAGAATAGGAGACAAAAGAGACAAAAAGGAAGGAAGCTTCAGAATCCAAAACTGTTAGCAGAAACAGTTTGGAGTGTACTTGCTCAAGGCCATCCAGAATTTTCACCGATCGATATAACTGGTGTGCTCAACAGTTTGCAAAATCAAGCATAAGGTCTTTTTCCTAACCAGAGGGAAATGAAGGACATTCAATTATTTTATAAACTCAACCTGGGTCTGTTAATGCATAATCCTCTAAACCTCTCCTATAGGTATCTGTCAGAACCAGAAACACTGCCACAAAGATCCAAGGAAAAGCAAAGTAGAAATGATGGAAATCTAAAATTGCAGTCTATAATATATGCTTATACCATTCTTTATGAGTTTATTTACTGTAAGAACTTTGAGAAGCCACCCAGAAAATCTATGCTAAGACTTTAATATAAATGATAAAATTATTCCACTTTAATTACTTTTATTTTTCAGATAAATCACAGACTGGTTTGGGCTGGAAGGGACCTTAAAGATCATCTATTTCCAATCCCCCTGTCTTGGGCAGGGACATCTCCTGCTAGACCAGGTTGCTCCAGGCCCCATCTAACCTCACCTTGAATACTTCCAGGGACGGGGCAGCCCCTGGACAACCTGTGTCAGTGTCTCACCACCCCCACAGTAAAGAATTTATTCCTAATGTCTCACCTAAATCTATCTGCTTTCAGCTTAAAACAATTACTTCTTGACCTACCACTACCCATCCTTGTAAAAAGTATGCTTTTTATTATTAAATAATAATATTAATTACTTCTAAATATTTATTCTATGTTTATATTTAAATAATATTTATTAATTTTGATTTGAATATTTAATTAAATCTCTTCAAACCTCCTTTAAGCTCATCAAAAAGGTGGTTTTTACTCCCTTCCTGGCCCAGGATCTCAAGTCCATACAAAGACAACATTAAACATACCTCAGGCTATTCTTCCTCCAAGCTTGGGTCCATTTGCAGTCTTGGTTTTGCTGTCACTTGGAAAGACCTTTTTGCAGAGCATGAAGATTAGCAAGCATTAGCAATCTCATTGCAAACACTGTGACAAAAATCACTCAGGCTGAAATAAAGAGAAAATGTCTTCTAGCAGGCACTTGGTACATGCAGAATCTTTCTCATTAATAGCAAAAGTAGAAACTATTTATAGCAGAAAGATCCTGTTGAATTGATAGTGTCTTGCTGTCAATTGCCAAATTACTGACTCTCAAAAGGACCTGCATTGCACTACCAACTCTAATGCTGATGGGTGTGAATCTTCCTCCGTACCTACATGAGGATATCGCGTAAGTAAGATTTTTCTCAATCGCTTCACATAAAATGTCTGTGGTCACAATGATTTGCAGAGAATGATGAAAGAAAATTTCTTATAATTTTATTTTAAACATTTTAAAAAGATAAGTATGGAATAAAAAGTTGCATATCCTCAGAGTATTATCATACAATTTACAAAAGCAGTATTAAAAAGCCCTGTGTAATTAAAAATTACCTCTGTCTTAAAATAAGAACTTGGGTATTGCTAACACATGAAGAACAGTCCTTGCATGCAAACAAGGCCTGATTTTGAAACATGAATGCATAAAGAAGTGTAGGTATGTTTATGTATGAACTTTCCCCAATAGTAATCCATATTTGCACATCCAGGTGACTGCATGTATAAAGCTAATCTTCCTTCTTCCAAAGACCTTGATCACTTCTATCCACAACATGGGTAAGAAATAAATGTTTGTACCAAAACTGCGCAAGCAGAAATTGAAGTTATTTTGAAACACAAGTGAAAAGGTGGGCCTGAAATTATCAGCATCATTAAATCCTGGATGAAGATCTATTTTAAATAAGCTCAATTCTCCTTATTGTTGTAAAGATCATGTGAATAAACCATAAACTTCCTGACACAGAGAGAGAAAGGATTAATTTTTACTAAAATAAACTCTGTTCTGAAACAAGCAAAACACTAACTGCAGCTGCTAACAGATCAAGTGGTTTTAACTTTTGCTGTCATCAGCTAATATGACTTTTTAACAGCAATAAAACATACACAGATCTAAAATTTTGCTTAGTAAATATTATTTCATAAGAGATTCTTCTTTCTACAAATACTACAACTGGTTTGTACAATATTAATGTCTACTTCCTAAAGACTTAACAGAATCATCTCTATTATACTTCCAAATGAGTTAGAAACTTAGTTAACTGAATTTTCTTTAAAGAGTTTTATCTAATTTTGACTTTTTCATTATTTTTAATTGCTTCCTACTTTTTGCATATGCTTTCCAAAGACAAATGAGGCTGTCCAGCCATGCCATCACAATAGTATTTTTGATTTTATGACTTCTTAAGCCTTCGCAGTTTTAATTTCCTGAGACCATTTTCAGCTTCTTGTTTTCTTTTTTGGCTAAGCTTCACCGAAGACATAGGCTGCAGTTCTAAACAAGATGATGGCATCACAGGCAATTCCTCAGCAGTTGTGCTTGGCTCATTTTGTCTTGTCTGCACTATGTTGCTCCTCTCAGAAAGAGGCTGGGAGAGGTGTTTTCCCAAAGTTAGTGACTCCTCATCAGACACAGTCTTTACCATGTCTTGTTTAGAAAACAACCTGGAATTAAGTGGGGTCTTCTTCTCCAGGAATAGACCTGAACAATCATCATCAAGCTTACTCATTTTGGTATTGCTAGAAATTGAAGAAGTCCCTTCTTCAGAGGATATTTTTTTCAAATGCTCTGACTTTTCTTCTGCACCACAGCTCTTTTGCTGAGCCTGTGTTTTCATCACTTTCCGACTTTGTTTTGGACCTAGCAGTGCTGACTCAGAGCTACAAGGGGGGTTCTCGCTTAGAAGACTCATCTTCAACTGCTCCACACAGTGAGGTTTTTGCTGGCTGCTAACATTATCCGGCTGTCTCTGATTAACATAGTTTTCCAGCGCTAAACCAGGAAGCTCCAAGTTGCTCTCAGCTGTATTTATGCAGTCCTTTAGCAGGTCTATACTCCTACATTTCACTTCAGATTGAGGACTGAAAGCAGTTTGACAGTCCTTCTTTCTGTTCCCTGTCTGTGAGTCCACTGAGCCAAGAGCCACTTCCTTGGAGTCCTTGCTGATTTGAGGTTTGCTTGTGCTGCTTTTACTTGCTTTTGTCCTTTTCGCACTGCAATAAAAAACGAATTTTGGTTTTAAATTTAAAAAAAGATACTTCACTGCCTCAATCTGCCCTTCTTATAAACTCTGAAACACCACTAGGGCAACCCCTTTTTTGAATGTGGAAAAAAAAAAGTGTACATCATCTTGACAAGCTGTAATGCTTGTCTGCTGTGGATAATATCAAGCGTTATCCGTCTGATTTTCTGCTGCACTAGGGGAACCCTATTTATTAATGACTAAGCCATGAAGGAGTTCACATTCTATTCCAAGAGGCAGAACTGGATTCATTACAGATGTTAAAGGTCAACATGGCATAAGCATATTGAATTTCTTCCCAAACTGGCTAAATAAAATAGTATTTCATAAGTGCCTAAATGATTTCAAACCATTCCCATATATTCACATGCATAATGCACATCTAAAGAATAGAGGGGGGCAGGCGGGGAGAGGCCGCGTGTGCGTCTCTGTGTGAGAGTTCCTAATCTCTATTTTAGAATGTTCCTCTGGAATTTTTCCCAGGACGTTTCAAAGCATTACTTTAAAGTTAACCACTACTCATCTAGTATCAAGCCCGTTCATCTTAGAAGGACTTAGGTAATGCAAGTAGATGATATTCTAATAGGAGTTATATAGGAAAATGGGATCACAAGGGACCAGATGGAGTGTCAGTACGTAAACACTCCTCAGCAGCGTGTCACATACAAATCTAGACTTCACACAGGCTGTGAGATGAACTTCGGCTCAGAGCTTCATTCAAGGAAAAAAACACCCTGATTCGATTCTGCCCAGCACTAAGTGAGATATCTATGTGGGTTGTAATAGCTTTTTTCACACCATACAAAACAACAATAATAATTTTATATTATTTGAAGTTCTATTACATAAACTAGATTATATTTACCCAAATTTTACCAGATTATAAATCTAACCCCTTAGAAAGAATAAGGATATACATTTCTTTCAAGACGTCTTGCTTTATTTGTTCATTCAGACTCATCTTAAGCTTCTTGTTCTCAGCAGATTCAGTAAAATATTCAGATGTCCCATTGGAAAGTTCTTCTTTCTGCTCCAAAAGAAATACAGGTTTAAACCATGACACATCAAGCTATGATTATTCAACATAAAACTCCAGCTCTAATACCAAGACTTACATGTGTTCTTTATTATTTTGATCTGAGCAGTCTAAGAGAAACAGAATTATTTTCAATCTTTTAATATTTGGGAGTCTAGTCAGTTCCCTCCCCTTTCAGACTCCCAAGGAACATATTTCATATGCTAAAATATACCACAAACAAACAAGACTGTAATGTAAAGGATTTAGCTTTCCAAACCATCTGAGGAAACTTCTGGCAAATATTTGACATCATTGTGGCTCAAACTGTGACAAATGCCAGGAATCTCTCTTGCAGACAGGGGGATGTTTGTCAGTTTTTTTTCTCTGAAGAGACTGACTGGCGCAGTGGGCTATACACTTATTCTCAGAAGAATACCTGTAATTTTCCATACTTCCAAATAATCTACAGAGTATCCTTCGCTCATTTAAGGCCGCAAGGGTTAAAACTTTTAAGACTAACATTCAAATTCTTGCAGATTGTAGTGGTTGGCTACTACAGGACAACATGGGAATTCTTTCTAGTCTCAGCTAACAGCAGCGCCATGGTTTTATATAATATGAGTTTGGGGCTAAAGGCAGGGAAGGAAAATGCTCTTTTTCTTCAAGCTGTGAGCATTTCCTTTCACAGTGAAACAATCTCAATGAGAGAAGGGCCATTTGCTGACTTCACTACGTACTTCAAAAAAGTATTATGTCTGAGGCTATGGAGAGGAGAGAAAAAAATAATGTGGCAAATAAGAAGAGAAGAGGCTTTGTGCATCTCTTTTTTTTTTTTTTTTTTTAATAGCATTTTTCTTCACCAGTCTGCATGCTGCAGCTTCTGCTTGGGGCACATGAAATGTCGGGAGTGCTTATTTATTCCCTTTCTTGCTCGGTACTGTGAAGCCAGCACACTGGAGCCAGGCAGTACAAAAGAACTGAAGAAAGCAAAGACAGACTGTGGAGGCACAAGGCCAAAGTGTGTTCATGACTGCTGCCTATAACACCCCACAAGATCCTGTCACTTACAGGGGGGTTAAGCCCTGCCTATTTTTATTTCTGTTTTAAAGGAGAGGGGGTAAACCTCACCACTCTTTCCAGAAGAATAAACCAGTGAAAAAAACTTCCTGTTTTGTAAGCAGAAAGAGCATAGTCAGGCAAAGAAATAAAGCTATTTTGACAGTTTAAAAAAGTACAGCTGTTTGGGGCCTTCCTTTCAGAGACAAATTACGCAAACATGTTTGTGTGTACTGGTAGATGCATGAAGTTCTGTCCACTAATGGTGCAACACGTGCATTTACAGCAGGCAGAAACCACATGGGACATACATGCAACATGATTTCAAGCTCAGAAATCAAGCCTAACTAGTTTAATCTGAGGGATTAATTGCTGTTTCTATTCTTGTTACAGGTATGGATCTCCTAATTTAACTAAATACATTTCATGTTTTGTAAACTATTAAAGAAGATAATATTTTTTAAGATATTCAAGTGCTTTGCTAATCTTTAGACACAGACTCTCAACTGTAAAGTCTGTAGAAACTAGTCTGATTTCCAGTAACATTCACACAACTTGGACTGAAGGATCTTGCACAATCACTCTGCATCAAAGCAGCTGGAAAGCACTCTTACTTAGCCAGAGACCAGAAGTGCAAGCAGAAGCTTTTGAACTTGTCTTATTCTGCTTTATGAAAAGGTTAATTTCTCTTAAATCTTCTTCAGCATGGCACATCGAGACAAGATGGCCAGGTCCATTAAGGCAGTTGTTGTAGATGTGCTAGACAATAGGGGGAAAGTAGGACTTTGTACAAAACCCAGCATAGGATTGGGGATGGTTCCTGTCCACACGTACTCACTACTGCAGATAAGCACCAAACCTCAGCTCTAACCTGCAGCTCGTTATGAGCACTGCATGATTGTTGCCTGGAGTGTACTGTCACACCAGGATGTGAAGAGCAGACCCTGGAGAGAGGCAAAGATGATGAAGCCATATCACTTGTGAGTTCAGTCAGACGGGAGTTAATGGTCCAGAGTGGAAGGGGCTAGAACAATCCCTCACTATGCCTTTGCTGACCTATTTTGTTTTCAAATAACTTATCACATAAAGCAGTGACAGAAAAGAGTTAAGGCATTTAAAAAAATTAAAAATCAAAATGATTAATATGTGAAACACTTCTGAACATGCCCTCTAAGTACAGTAGATTTTCCCCTCGGAACCACACCCTGTAAGTGCTGTATTTTGAGAGCTGAACAATTAACATAAGGCATATGAGTCAGTCTTTGAAAGACTCTGTGGGAACCAGAGAGCCTTTTGCTATTAGGAGTGATGTAAACTCCCTAAGGCTGGAATAAGTCCACAATAGAAGGCAGAGAGTCATAAATAACAACAATGGGCACTCCATATACTACTAAGACACTCAGCCATTATTGGTGATACTTCCTTTATTTTCTTTATTAGACTTAATAATTTTAGTTAATTAAAAAAAAATAAAAAACACTGTCTGTTTTTTGGAATACTATTTATTTCCTATGGGAACTTCAGGACTTGCTAAAGAAAGAAAAAAAGCTAATCTGCTCTCATCCTGTCTAGTAATCCCAAATTCCTTTTAGGCAGTGAAATAATTAAAGAAAAATATTCCAGGCATAAAAAGGAGGACAGCAGAAGCAGACATCATATAAACAATGACACCATGACAGAGGAAAACGTCAAAGCACCGCCAGACTTGTGACTTAACTCTGAAAGAGCTGCAGGGAGCAGGATTGCTGCTAACAAATTAAAAACACATTTCTTGGCAAATTGTTAAAGACAGACATATTTACATTTGTATAGAGACTGGGTGGGCACAAAAGATTAAAATGCTTCTTTAGCCCTTGAACTGCCTAGTT
The DNA here is from genome assembly GCF_020740795.1 of Apus apus. Classification (NCBI taxonomy): domain Eukaryota; kingdom Metazoa; phylum Chordata; class Aves; order Apodiformes; family Apodidae; genus Apus; species Apus apus. The sequence continues at coordinate 49,496,667 of NC_067284.1, read as the reverse complement.
CTATTAGAAATATGTGCTCTTAAAACCCTTTTTGTCACTAAAACTTGCCTGCAGAAATGAAGCTTACAAAGTCTTACTGCCCTACCTGCTCATAATACTAGCATCTTAAAACCTGACTTTAAGATCCTTAGTACTTATTCAGGGATGCCTGGGAAAAAAACCTCTGTTAAGACCTATAGAGAAACATGACAGTTAGGCACATAATATACTTATTTTAAGGATTATCAAACTGAAAATTCATTCTTTTACTATATTACTCAACTTACTATCACACTCAGAACGAAAAAGAACCCCTCAAAAATGTAAAAGTGGTGACTGCCATCTGCAGCTCTCTCCAGGACAGCTGAATCCAGCAACACAGCACAAATACATGTAAAAGAACTACTCATGGATGTGCAGTTGTGAAGAATCCTTACAACTCATTATCCTGAAGAAGAGTGAAAGGTTTGGCCTTCTCAGCCTGACAGTAATACTTGTACAAATGCTGATTCTTTTTTTCAGTCTAGAGTTTGGGATACTGGGCTGAAGGAAAAATTTCCAAAGTGAACAATGCTGTCACCCCCCACCCCTTCCCACTTATTTAGTTTCATACTTTCCAGCTGTCTCTTACTATGCTCGGGGTAAGAGTTGCACATGCTTATGAACCAATAAAGTGACACCAAAGGATAATCAAATTTCATGTCTGGTTAACAACAAAAAAAAAAAGGCACAATAAAAAACACACATTGTTTCTGAATTGCATTTATCAGTGTGGCTCAACTTGCTCATCAAAAAATACTTAACAGAAAACATCAAGGATTCCAGTAAATCAAATTTAGTATCAGAGTGCCATACAGGAGGTGACTCTGAATATAATAATGTAGACAAAGCAATGAAATGAAGTGTTATCCCAGGCACACGCAAGTGAATACAATTAAAATTAGTAAAAGGAATCAGACAGAAACAGTTATTTAAGGGAGCTTTACATGAGCTTGCAATTGTGTGATTTCTCTTGATGTCACTCTAAGCAGTATCATGAGCTCAACCATCTAAGATAACCTGCAGGTCTCAGAACCGTTCTAATAGATGACTGGCAGATCAGAGAGGTCACACAGGACTCTTTCCAATCTGATAAACAGAGAAGAGCTCCTAAAGCAAGTGAGAAGGCTTGTCAGTGAAGGATGAATCAGATACTACAATCTAACTGGTAGCAAGTCAACAGAAACAGGACTTCGGGTCTAGTCCTCTGCCCTCTCCCAACCCACATGAAGGAAAAGCTTTTTTCAGTGTTTTCAATATAGTGATGCATCTGTCCTACCCATTCTAATTATGAATTCCTACCATGTCATAAAACACTCACAGAAGTTTTCCAAGTACAGAAATGGATATTATTCTCAAACTGAAATACTGTTCCTTGATTGGACTTGTGGAATAGTGCATTACATTTACTGTAAGTCAGTAAGTTCCAGTAAAAAACATTAAGTATCATTCCATGTTACACACAGGAGGACTGAAGTAGATATTTTTAAGGAATGTTGAGGGTTTTTAAAAAAATACATTCTTTTCAAGATTGAAATTGGAGCAACAACAGTGAAAACTGCATCTCTGGTGAGGAGCAGAACTATGAAACCTATCTGTGGCCTAGCACAGAAAGCAAAATCTAATTCCTGCATCAGTATGGTCTTCATTATTGACTACCAAAATTCATTTTTATTTGACACCATGGATCTTAACTACAATTTTTTTGCTTGTCAGGGGCTTCTACAGTCTGCAGTATTTAGTCCAAGAGTTGGTCCAATCTGTTACAAGTCCCTGCAATACACATTGTACTTTCTCAAAATACAACGTGCGAACCCGTGTTTCTCACTTGACACACAAATCCTGGCAATTCCAAACACTCCAAAGGTCCCCAAAGCATAATCAGATGAGTTTAAAGCATATGACTTCTATGAGGAAAATGTATTCTTGCTTTTGAATACTTTTGTTTGGATTTTAATCATATTTTACATAGTGAATGCAGGAAATTCAGAGTTCTCTAGATTTGCATTGGAATGCTTAATAGATAATAGAAAATCGATTCCTAATAAGCTGTAAATGGCACAGAACAAATAAAATGTGATACTTCATAAAAAACCTGAAGTAGCGGGGGGGGGGGGGGCTTTGAAAAAATTGATACACATCTGTAGCATAGACAGCAAGAACATACATAATGCTTTCTAAAGCCACAGGGGGTGCTCCTAAAACAAACAATTTATTTACATACTGAGAAGCATGTGAGACATGCTGTGTGTATTTGCTTGATGGCAAAAGGCATTAAAATTAATGTTAGATAATTGAGCTATTAATCATTCTGATTTTATATACTGATGCTACAAGACTCAGATTCTATCTTCAGAGAAAGTGTCCACTGATAAGAAATGGAGGCAAAGACAATAGCTTTTCAAGCAAAATAACTTCTCTCAATGACAATGAAGAAAAATCTACAGTATATTAATGCAAAATTTTAATTTTGTTAAGAAAATAAATTTCTTAAAAGCCTGCATCCTTAGCTAGCCTTTCCTATCAATTTTAAGGTTCCTGCCTCCAGGAAGGAGGAACATGCAAGAGAACATGATTTTTTTATTTTTATTTTTTTTTTACTTTTAAGACTTTTTTATAGAATAAGATAGCAATTTTATGGGGAGCTCAACCTCTTTCCCCAACCACAAGGGAAGGAATCTATTACTGAATTGTCACATGAGTATCTGAAAAAACAAGTCAATCCTGTAATTCTGAATTACAGCTCTAACAGTCTGACATGAGGATTCTCTATCTGCCAACCAAATCTAAATGGGGATCAGAGTCATCGAGTACAGGTGTCTAAACACTGATCAATAATACTGAAGTAAACCTTGTATTTATATTTCTAGATATAGCATGGGTTATATGGCATAACAGAATATGATGTATAAACCAACATGATTTATACACCTGAAACTTCAATTCTCACAGAAAAAAAATCTAGAAAATAACACATCAACTTTAAACAACTGTTTTCTTTATACAATTCAATAGTTTTTTTTATAACTGTAGGAGATCTTGGGAAGAATAACTCATATTCTTAATCTTGATGGTTTTACAGAAGTAAAATATGTAAAATAGGCAGAACTGCACAGCACAGAAGATAATTACTGTTCAACAATTTAGTCAGTGTTTTAGCTTAGTTTCCAAAAAATCCCACCACCACCTCCAAACCTCTCAAGATTTCTGAGCTCACACTGGGGATCTGTCTCTCCAAATAATTTCAAATCATTACAAATTGTTCAAAAATCCTTCCACGAACTTTACCATCATATACTTCAGCTTACTGTTCAGCCAAGTTATGAAATTCCTATCAGATGTAACAGATCTCTGCTGAAGGCTGAGGAATGGACTGCTCTTTAAAACAATTTTTAAAAAAATCCATCAAATATTCTTTGTCCAACAGTAATATGGAGAATTATTACAAAAACTGAGGTAATTTAAACCTTTTGAAGTCCAAGTCATCAAAATCTCATGGGTGCAGAGCAGCTAAATCAAACCTTTAAACACTAGCCCTGTCAGCCTTCCACCATGCACCTTTGCTGAAGGTGCCCATCCTCTCAAAGCCTGCAGAGAGGAAAAAAAAGAAAACACATTCAGTGCGAAGTCTAGAATCTTAGTTCAAATCTCCATTAACCACCAGCATAAGCTGTTACAGCAAGAGAGTGAGAGGAGAGAGGAAAATGAGGGAGGTGAAAGGATGATGACAGATGATAAAATCTTAAATAACCACAAGGCTTTGACAAATGAGATCTTGTGAATGCTGCTAAGTACTTACATTTCAATCAACTGGAGCACTCATATAAGAAACAACTACTGAAAATCAGTAAAGGATTACTCAATTTGTTCCTACTTTTTGAAGCTTGCTTCATATGGAAATAATTTCATGAGCTTAATAATTTATACTGCCATTACAGGACCTTTTGCATTTTTGCTATCCTTTTGCACATCTTCTTTTTTTGAAGATGTACTCAACTTACTGACCTTCAGACAATTAAGTACTGTTTTTTATTTCATTCCATACATACTCTAATATTCAGTCTGCTTTTCAGATAAATAATGCTATGGAACAAAGATTTTACAATCAGTTCTGTGTAGCAATAACTTGCCCTTTTTCCAGAGATCATACAGTTAATTCACTCAGCAGTATGCATGAACACAGTATCTTTTCAGTGAAAATACTATGCATTTATCAACAGATTATTTTCATTTACAGTTCTAATGCCCCTATACCCAACTTTGTGAGGCTTCTCTGCAATTCTCCACAGCCTTCTCTAGTCTCAGCTAATTGAAATAATTGTGTCAGATTTCATTTCATCATTTGTCCACTTCTCTGGATCATTAATATAACAAACAGCAGACAGCTATTAGACTTTCACCATGCAGAAAATAAATCAGTTTGCAAGCTATAAGAAGGAACTAAGACAAGTTCAGACAAACCTCACTGAGGCAATTCACAGCATTACTGCTCTCAGGTATCCTCCCTCCCCTTTTGCAGGAGGTTCTCACCTCTACTGCAGGGTTGGCAGAAGGAAGCACACACACCCCAACTGCTCCCACCTGCAATTCAATGCACCAGCTTAAAAACCAGGGCAGTCTGGTATGCCTGAATCCACAACGCTGTGATACGCAGCAAGATGAGATGTAGGCACACAGCCGTTTTGGCAAACCCTGCTATAGGAGTGGTAATCTCCAAGGAGAAAAGGCAGACAGCTGGGACAAAAGGGAAAACTATAAAACTGCCGAGGCATTCTTTTTTATGACCAAGACAAAGTCATTAGCAGCATTACTTTGTGATGTAGTTTCTCAGAGTACACTCTTACGATTCAAATAATTTAAAGCTATCTTGACATTGAAGGGAAGTCTTACCCTTACCCAATGCATGGTCCTGCCAAGTTTCTGTATCAACACTAGAGTTTATGCTGCCAGTGAGAGTCTGACCAAAGTGACCCTGCTGAAAGCTAACCATGCAAACAAGAAAACAACTCAGAAAAACCCAACAACAACCCTTGTTTTCAGAAGGATCCATGAATTAATCCAGCTCCCCACGTAAGCCAGTACTGACAGACACGGAGGGGAGGCGTGCACGGTGAAAAGAAGACAAGAGAAGAGGGACTGCACGTTTCAGTGTCATCAGTCTTGCATCAGCTTGAGCAGAATATGAAGGATGAGCAGAAATAAGTGACAGAAGCTTGAAGTGTGGAGAGTGAAAACTCAAAGGGAAAAGCAGTTCTTTGATCTGTTCCACCATGTGGCATATGGAATAGGGTTCATTAGTCTGCAGTTTCCCCTCTCTACCTTTCTGAAAAATGTAGTAAACACTGTTCATGTAGCTCCCAAACTGCAGCTTAAGAAATATTGTTTTCCTCTAGCTATGTTCCCCACAATGACTGAAAAGAATTAAACACATTATCTGAAAGCACACAGAAACTATATTCTATGACATTTAAAAAGGAATAATGAAATAACCATCAACAAGACAAATATTACAAAAAATTTAACATTAATTACTTCCAAACCGGGGTAACAATCAGGTACTACAAAAGGGGTGCTTCTGCTCTCTTCATCCAAATCCTGGCTGCATGATCCTGCAAAGTTTTTGTGTCACAATTGGCCACTGTGTGAGTACAGGATGAGTTGGTTCAGTGAACTGACATGATGGAAAACTAATCCTCCAATAAAAAACACAGAAACTTCACAAATAAATAATTTTTTGCAGGATAAAGTCAATGAACTAATTCATTCTCAACAGAAGAATCACTTGGTCCATTGTAATTAGAAAGGAAAGGAATATGTAGCTAGGACTAGGAGGGATGTGAACTGACCTTTTCAGTAGTAGTCCATCAGCAGTTTAACTGTGGTATTATACATACATATACACACATACAATTCCATGCCAAGATTAGCACTCGCACAGTGTGAATTGTGCAATTGTATTTCACAGCATTTCCTTCTTCCCCTACCCAATCTGATACCACTTAACAATAAAATAGTCTTTATAGTATTTAAGATAACTAAATTCCACATAAAGTCTTCAACTAATCTTTACAAATTGCTGCTATCTGAAAAAAGTTTTCATTCTACCTTCCAACGAACACACTATTCCAGCAGCACATACTCTGTTAAAAGTCTCCTGATACTTAGAGCTAAGTGCACATATTCCAATAAAAGAACCAGAAGTCTTTTCCCAGCATAATCAAAAACCAAGAAAACTGTGTAATTTATGCTCTTATAAGTTTTAAGAAAGATAACTCTCTAATGTACCTAAAGTATGTTACCATGACACAACTTATAAAATCAGAAGTGTATGAAGAAGATGAAATAAGTTTGCTTTTATTTCAGTACTAGGGATTTTAAAAGCGCTGGGCATATATTAAGTTATTTTCTTCTCCCGGTGTACCTCTGTGCATTTCTTTGTTTGGTTTAAAGCAATATTCTGTTTAGAAAATAATCTTTACTTTTCTATACTATCAGCTGTAATGTAGCAAGGGTCAGTCATTGGAAGCCCTCAGATCTTTTAAATCAAGAAAGGATCTCCTACTCCCCACTTTCTTTTCTGATTTCACATGAACCCAGTAATTTCAAATTTCCACTTTGATATCATCATTAGCTTAACCTCACTTCAGGCTTTCCCTACAACTGCTTCCTCTCATAGATTCTAGCATAAAGCCAATGTGGTTATCAATGAATACTCCATTGTTAGCACATTTTCAAATGCTCACAAGCCTCCAATAAGCCTTCCGCCCATTTCCATTTCCACTGTTTCTTCAGATAACCCATTTCCAATTTTCCATTTTAGCTCTCTACATAATAATCATCAAGAAAATGTCGTCATTGACAAAGATGACTAATCTCTCTAGAGCACTTATATATTTCCCTGGGATTCCTCTTTTGCCATGTTCCCAAAACTGTCGTTTTTTTCAAGATAAAACTATTCAAGATTACAAACACAGTTTGGCAAAACAGGAAACAATGGTTTTATGTTTAAACTTTGCATTAATCTGCCAAGCTATTCTTTCACCTGTTCCTTGAAACTTCCAATTTGAATGTGTATTTTCAATAACTTTCTATATTGTTTCTTTAATACAGATTGCCCTTCTTCCAAAATTATTATTAGTGCCTGCAACCTTATTTTTAGGTAAGATCACAGGATCACCCGCCTCTAAACAGATTTTAGAAAATAAAAAAATGCATATCAATAGATTTTATTCGATTTTATTTGGGCTCTACTCCTTAGAAGTGCTCTCAAATCTTTTGATAATTTAAGCTTAAGGCTAATTTGACAAAGACTGCCTAAGCCACCTTTTCCTTGGTCTTACAAGATGCATCAAAGGCAGCTTCAAGTTGCTTCTCTTGGCAATTAATGCTAAGGTTTGTGCTTATATCTCATAAGTAAGCTAATGATGATCTTTCATATCTGGCTACACCCTTTGAAACTCATGGTTTAAGCACAGTCTATTTCAGAGATATAGAGAACAATCTAAAAGGCAGTCAAAAGGCAACGAATAAAGTGCTGAATATAGGTGGAGAGAGAGTTGCAATGAATGAGAGAAATCTGTCTGTATGAGGCTGACATAAAATGGGTTCCAAGGTATAGGAAAGCAGGACATTGATCCTCACTTGTCTTGACAAAGCAGAGGAATGAAAGTTTGACCCAAACCATAAATCAGCATAAAAACAGCTTAAAAAAAATAAATAAAAATTGTTAAGTCTTGATTAAGTCAATCATAGTGACATTTAGCAACACTGAAAAGTGACAATGTCTCCATTAAACTTCAGTCAAATACTTTTATAAAACACAGATAGGTCCTCAAAACCAAGGGTGTGAGCTGATTAAAAGTTTAAAAGAACTCTCACGCAACGTTATTAAATTATTCAATCCCAAACAACATACAGAGGAAAACAAAACACATGCCTCATTTTTAGCCCATGACAGAATACACTGGAGTATATCAATGGAAAGGTCTTCTGGGTGGTCTTCTGTAGTCTAGTTTAGAGTTCAAATATACTCACAGGAAAACTGCATAAAGAAAAGTACACACACAAAATGCAGATCCTTATCCTTTACTTCTTAAGTGCCAAAAACTTGGAATTACCTCTCAGTGGCAATCAAACCCTCCCCCAGCTTAGCAAAGTACTTAAGTGGAGTGTATGATAAACTCAGTAGTAACAAGCTGTAGAAATTCTGCATCAACAAAACAGTCTGAGTGGACACTGTAAGTTGAAGTGGCAAGAATTAAAGAGAAACTTGCTGAGGGTCTGTTTGTATCTTGCTAGTTCTTCACATCAGGAAAGATGGCTTATGGAAAATTTTATCTTATTCTCTCCTAGCAACATACTACATTGGCTGTTCCAGCCAGTTCTACATGCATATTACTGCATCTGTAAGTAAAGCAAAATCCCAAGACTTTTTTACTGATTAGGTTCTCATCCCAATAGGAGATTTTATTTTTTTTAACATAAAAATGTTTAAACTCCTGTTTTAAACAACACGGAGTTTTCACAGAACAAGAGCAAATTTTGCAAGAGTCAAGCTGAAGTCCATCAAATTGTATTTTTCATTTGCTTTCTCTTTGCTAGATAGAATCATGTGAAAGAAAACTCCTCATCTTTTATTTTACGGAAAGACTAAAAATACCAAAGAAGGGAATTGGGTATCTCTTGAGAAATACTTAAGCAACGATTAAAAAAAATTAAAAAATAATAATAAAAAAATGCTCAAACTGCAGAGACAGGCTTTTCTACTAAAATCATCTGAATAGTTTTCACGATAATACCAGGAAAGTAATAATTTTCAAAATAGCAAAGTACTGCTAAAGAAGTCAAGATTATTTTTGTCTGAGAGAAAAACATTTGCTTTATTCTTCAACATTTAAAGATACTTACCGACCTAGGAATCAAGATAATAAAACCTGCATTTTAAGGTGAATGAGTAGAAGAAAAATGTTCGTGTTTTTTCTCAAGGGTCAAATGTACTTTAATACATCTAAGATAAACTACTAAAATATGCATAGACTACAGCATGTAATTCTGAGTCTGTGAGCAGAGAAGAGACTGCCTGCCATACCACAGGCCACCTGGGTCAATGTGAGCACTCCTGAGACAACCAGCAGTTAACTGCAGCATAAAATTCATAAGCCTTTGACCCTGATAAAGCCTTTGGGATGAAATGTTTAAGTAGAATTTTTTATGGTATTTAACTATACACCAGTGTCTTTTTCTCCATAAATGTTTGGGGATTTTTTTTTTTTCCCAGCAGGGCTCACACTGATCTGTTTGAGCTGTTTTGCAGAACAAATGCTAAAAAAACGTACAAGAAACCCACGGACATTAAAAACTGTCCGTTATATTTCTGGAAAGTAAAATGTTACAAGGACAAACTAGTAAGAGAAAAAAGATCCTTAAATCAAGGTGCTAAAACCTTACCTAGCTTTTCCAAATGGTCTTTTTCTCTCAGCCTCATACTGCTCAGAAAATGCTGAGCTTCCAAAAATTGCCATTTTTTTTAATGCTTCAGACTCACTTCAGGATGAATACTTTGGCCCAGTTGTTAATGCAACTTTCTGGTTCCAAGATGACAGTCACAAATATGAGAATGACTACACCTGTACATAAACATTCATCTTACTACTACAAAATACAGCATAAAATTCATAGAACTGTTTTGTACGTACCAATACACCATTTTCACATGTCCAAGCACTTGGATTAGATTCAAGTTTACTGACACAAACTATAAATCTGTCTGGAAACACACGTAGCTCTACACAAAAATAATTGAGAAGATGATTACAAAAATTATAACCACATTCAAATCACACATAATGACAACATATATATGTGTTATTTTTGTAAACAAAGTAATTTATTTGTTAAATTGCAAACTCACTTCATGCACCCCACTAGTTTCTTAACTACTCTCTTCAACATCCCATCCCTGTTTTGGTTTTGCTTTTTTAAACCATTCAAAAAAAAAAAATCAGTAAGTCAGAGTAAGCTTAGTTCCCAGGAGGATAGTCATGGTTGGAAATTAGTCCACCCGCACCTCTGGACAAATATACCAGACAGAATCAACAGACAAACTGCTTAATGATGATTTTGTTTGTGCTATTCTGGTAATGAGTCTTTTCATCACAAAAACTGTAAATTATGTTGGTAATACAGCACAACGTATTCAATCAGGACTTGGCATAAAAACTCAGCAGAAGGCTAAGTCTTTCAAACTCTGACTACAGTGATTTTTAAAATCACTAAACAAATTGGTTAACTACCACTGAATTACATATTTTACTCAAGATCACAAGGTTTGTTATGAACACAACAAAGTTTCTATTTACAAAGGATTAAAACTTGAAGTGCTCTCATATTAGAATAGACCAGACAAAGCTTTATCCAGTACCTAGCAACATTATAAAAGAGCATAGCTGGATAATTTGTTATTTTATACATCAGATTATTTTAAGATTACTTTCTTGATATTTTCAGATAAGATTTTCCGTGTTGGTTTCTGTTTTGGTTTTATATTTTAAAAAAAGTTACTAATTTTAAATACTTGTTATACTTCAAACCCAAGATATAACACCTTATTTATTTATTTTTTTAGAATATCTCCTCACAAAGAATTGGTTATAGACACAACGTGCAAGATTTTCCAGTGACAATAAGGTCACCTATATGGGTGACTGCCTCTCTAGAAGGTGCTTCTTCACCAACAGCATATCCCATTAGTGTCTGCCAAACCCCTCTGAGTGTGTACCAGCAGGGACTTTTCTAGAGTCATTATAATGAAAGTTGGGGAGCATCTGCCATTGGTTGAAAAAGCATACATAGAGAGCTCAGATGCATCCGTATTCGCATAACAGCTTGTTGAGCTACTGTGACTTGACAATTAATATGAGCCTTTCATAATCCTTTCAAAAAACTGTGTCCAAGAAAGTATTCATGTTGTGCTTTATGTCCAGACTATTCTTTATCTGCTTGTATGCTCAGGAACTGAAAAGCCACCTGCAAAGATTTAGTACAATAGGTTTCAAATTGGGAGCAGACATCTTCCAAATGCACTACAAAAGAAATGCTGGACAACTGTTGCAAGGGTTGAATGTCATGTGGGGTTCCAATAATAGCCTCTTAGGTAAGTTTACTTTAGATATGGAGTATATATCACCAATTAAGTTATGTAAAATTCTTCTATCAGGCTCAACATCTGTTTTTTGTCTGAGGTATTAGGTGCACCTTACAGAAAGGAAACACTGCTGCCAAATTATTCAATTTTTTTTAGGATATGTGCTTATTTTGCTATTCATTGGAAGTGAAACTCAGCAAAATGAAGTTCCTGTCTTGTTAGGAACTTCATGTGGAAGCAAAGTTTTGACTGCAGCATCAGAGTCTCTCTTTTTGGCAGCACTAGTAGGGCAAGTTCATTCCAGTTCGGTATTTTAATCGTTACATTTTATAAGACTTTCACTTGTTGGCTAACAAAATGAAAGTATCTTTAGGTATTCATTGATGCTTAAAAAAGTTAAAATTTAATAAACAGAAACCAATGTTGTGATACTAACATAGACATTCTGCTATTCTATTCAAACTATTCTTCCAGAAAGCTGGAAGGACAAGTTCAATGAAATATTTAATATCAACACTCAAATGTGTTCAACCAAAATGGACTTAGAAAACTAGTTGGTATTTGAAGAGAGATTTAAACATTTACAAATATAATTACTTCCTATGAAAATAAGAAATGCTTATAAAATATCCATTCAATTATTCAACATTTTTAAGGGTGCTTAATTGATTTATTTTGCTTTTTGAATGTGAAAAGCTCAACACAAAGGGCAGTGATTTTTGTAGCTCTTTTTCATTGCTGTTGGCAGGACAGGATTGGTATCACTTCCTTAAAAAGCACCTTGACTTGAGAAAACATGAAAAAAGATCTGGTCCAATGACATCACCTACGTAAAGATTTTATAGCACTGAGGTGAATGAAGCCTTTTCTTGCATACACTTGTACTGTACAGTTGATGTCACAAGACACTCGAGCAATAATGAAGTGATTCATACTGCAACCTCTGGTTGATTCATCCTGCAGAGACTCAGTAAAATGCTGAGTCTCATCATACTTACAGAATTTGGTGTGGCTTAGTTTGATTACCCTGGGGCAAGGCATACAGAAATTAAAAATTAAGTAAAAAAAAAAAATCCATCATATGTTAGGAAACCCTTATTTTATTTTTCTCCAAGGAAACATCCTCTGGAAAAATTAACAAAAAAACAACAAAACCAAGCTCTGAAAGAAATTTGTATTGGGTAGACCAAAATCTGACAAAGCATTAGTTTATGTTCCCTTTTCTCCTCCCATTATAAGTAACTGATTTCTTACCACGATAACGTTTCCCTAGAGCACAACGAAGATTAACCCATCTCTTCATAAAGTAGGCAGTAATGTGAAAACTGTTGGCTGCAACATAAAACAAAGGGATAATAATAAGTGTAAGGGTATCTTGGGCACTCTGGTCTCAAAGCATTGCGCATCTGTAAGATAGGATTGAGAGAAAGCAGCAGCTCAAGAATACAAAAGAAAACATAACTTTAAAGAAATATTTTTAGAAAGAAACTGCTCATACTGAATTCTCAAAGAATTAGTAACAATCTAAAACAAGAAAATTCTGAACAAACTACTGACCATCAAGTTTTGGCATCCAACCACAGAAATAAATTTAAATCAATGAATTAACCAGAGATGTCATCTGCTTAATAGCCTAGTATCACTGTCACCAGTCCAACAGAATCACAGAATCTTAGGGTTTGGAAGGGAACTTGAAAGATCACCTAGTCCAACCCCCCTGCCAGAGCAGGATCACCCAGAGCACATCACACAGGAACGCATCCAGGCGGGTTTTGAATGTCTCCAGCAAAGGAGACTCCACAGCCTCTCTGGGCAGCCTGTTCCAGTGCTCTGTCACTCTCACAGTATAGAAGTTTTTTCTGATGTTTACGTGGAACCTCCTATGCTCCAGTTTGCACCCTTTGCCCCTTGTCCTATCACTAGAGTGATAGGCCAGAGTCCTATCCACTATGATGCTTTCATGCATATTTCTACAAGAACACAACAGATGACCAGTCACTTCACTGTCTTCTACAGAAAGGTGACTCACTTGAAGCTGACAGAAAAAAATGCTGGCTAAAAAGATCGCAACCAAACACGAAACGTATTAATTATCTGCAATGTAATTGAACTAAGTGAGAAATGCATACATTTAAACTCCTCAAAATCTACAAGTAGATGGAGTTAGCCTGGCTGACCCAGCAGATACCTGTAACACACACAGAGGCTTCTCCAGTTACTACTCCTGAGAACAACAAAAATCCTTATGCACTAGAAGCTTAAGAACAGAATGGATTATATTACAGCGAAGAGACTATTAGACTATGGCTAAGGAAATCAGCTTTTACTTCTGTACTACTTAAGTTCCCAAACGACCCTGAGTAAGTATTAGGACTTGATTCAAAAAGGTATTTAGCAACCTAACCCCCACTGAAATTGAAAGAAGTTAGCATCTGTGGCTCCTCTTCTCCACACCTCACTAAAACGAAGGTGCAAAAGAGGGTATTTCCTTAAATACCCTCTAAATGTTGATGGGTTTTGCAAGACTTAGATTATTGCTGCTTCCAAAACAGTCAGATACTCTAGGGGCAATTACTACGAAAAACTTAAGAGAATCAAGCGCTCTTGCTTTTGTTCTAATCTAACCATTTAAAAAGAAGTAAGGAAAGATTGTTTGCTCTGGTCCCAACCTCTCCTGAGCCAATGCCAAGGCATGCCTTACTTCTAAGTATGAGCCCCAAAATGCATGTCCTCTTCTGCACAGTTTACAACCCTCCTACTTGTGCAAGACCTCCTGGAGCTCACCATCAAATGCTGTTCAGCATCACCTCTCATTAAGAACTATAGTTATTGATCACAATCAATCCCTTTGAAATTTATCAGCCATCTTTTTCCTTCCCCTCAGGAAGATACCTAAAATTTGACTTCCCTTTAGAGATCAAGTCAAGATGTGACAAGTTAAACCATCCCTTAAAAATGATGAGTGCTAGAGAAAAATTTGGATGTAATCCACCAGCTTTATTAAATGTATATTTACGAGCACAATTAAAGAAAATTACTTTCAGCTATTTCCAGTTTGGCATCAACAATTCTCTAGCATTGTTAGTGGGGTTAGCCAAATAAAAGAATTTTCCCTGTATATAAATAAGTTACTGTTGTGATAACAGCATCTTCCACTGTGACCTCTGTAATGCTGAAAATGTAACACTTACAAACATACAACTTAGCAAAAAAATCTTTCACCAAAGAGCTGGAATTTTATATTAATAGAAAAAGTCTTTCCACCTCCATGTGTCTGGAGTATTCCAAATGTATTTTTCTTGAGAAAATCTTAAAATGAAAAAGTATGAATTTTTGCTTTCCATATAGAAAAGCACAATCCTTCATTCCTAAAATTCTTTTGTGAATCAGTGACCTGTACATCTGTTTATTTTTCTTGCTATCCTGGTATTCTCTGAGACATTAAGTGTTTAATCATATTTTATTGACTAATGGCTTGAACAAAGCTTCCAATTCCTTTTAAAGGCCCTTGATTTAGCTAGCTACTACCTCAAATCTAATAAAATAAATAATTAAGTAAGAAATCAAAACATCTCTAAACTATTTTTGCAGTGTCAGCTCAAATCTGAAAGTCTTATAAAGCCTTCACAGGGGGTCGCACCTCAGTCAATAAGCTCAGCCCAGAGGGGCTAACACTAGAAATAATTTTAGTTTCCATGACTATTTACTACTTGACTTTGCTGAAAAAGCCTGAACAGATTATTTGCTATTAGTTACTACTAACTGTGAGAAAATTTCACAATGCATTACATTCAAGACATACTTATACTTTGGAATTATCACACAGCTACGATCATCAAATTTTCTGAAACCCTCTTGTGTGTAACATCTGAACTAATCCATAGTCAGCTGGAGTGTGCAAAATTTCCCTAGTTTTAAAGTTGCCCAAGTTACTGCAGAACTAGAAGAAATGTGATATCCTCTTTCTGCTTCCTTCAAGAGAAATATTATCCAATTAACCAGTCTGCTTAATGAAATAAGAAACTAAAAAACAAGCCCCGCAAGAAAACCTTCTTATCCTGCAACCTCATGCATCCTGCAGCTTTTAAAACTTTCTACACAGTTACTCAGCATGAATTTAAGCCTGTTCTCAATTCCGGACTTGCCTGCCATCAACACTGTATATATACAAGCATATACTAATGTTGTCTGTAGGCAAACTGTGGATTATGCTCCAGGGAAGATGGCCAGTGTGTACTCAGCAAGGACCAAAAGCTATTATTCATGATATCTAGAAGGATGGACCAACTGATATGTACCAAATGATCCAGCACCAACTCCTTTAAGCACACCATAGAAGTTTTAATCTCAAGCTACATACAGCATTTTGCAGCTCAGCAAACCCACTCGGCCCAATCTTCGTTTCCTCTTTACCATGCAACATAGACAAAGCTCCACTTGTAGATTACCAACACAGAAGTGGAAATAAAATTGCTGTTAGTGATTTATAAGTTTGGGGTATTTTTGAAATTCAGAACTGTGCACCTAAATCATCAGATTCAGGTTCCAAGAACAAAAAAGGAGAAAGAAAAAAAAAAAAGAGAGAGAGAAAAAACCCCAACAAAACAAACAAACTCTGAAACCCAAAATGGGACAGAATAAAAGTAGCTCTAGATAAACCACAGTTCAGTTTCAGCTGAAATACCCATCAGTGAGTGCTGCCTTTTAAGGGAATGGTAATTTGCCCTGCTTGTTATATTTCACAGTCCCACGACACCAAGAAGTATCAGACACTGACTCTGTAGTGTAAAACTAATCCAACAACAATTGTTTTCCAAAGGAGTCACAGACAAGCTGACTTGAGCTTCCAGAAGCCTGCCAAGGAGAGGCTGAGGTACAGCATGGAGCAGTGGGAAGCCCTCTCCCACGGCTATTACGGACCATTCATCTGGGAGCCTGGGAAAATGCCTCTGAGCTGCTGAGTTATCTGGAGCAGCCTGGCAGGTGTTCACTTCCCAGCGCAATCTGGCACCTGCATGGCTTTGAAACTAAATTCAGTCAAGTCTTCTCCAAAGCCACAGTACAAGCCTAAGAAGGCCAACTGCCCCCCCACTTCCCTATCTGACAGGCATGTATTTCTTATTGCACAGTATTTTTATACCTTCTTTTAAAAGAAGTACAGCTATTTTTCCTCCCAGCCTAGATGTTTCACATTTCTCACAGGTTGTTCTGGATTAGGACTGTCTCTACACTTGGAAACTAACAACAAAGTAAATACTTGCAACACACAGGTATTAAAAAAAATAAGAGGATGACTTTTGTTACAATGTGAAAGTAAATAGTGTGAAAAAATGCATTAGTCTTTCAGAAACGCTATATTGTACATGTAAAAAAAATTCTACATTTTGCTTAGGCTACATTAATTATTCCATACAGATTAAGCTATACTAGTAATAATGTTTACAGTATTTAGAGCTTTTCATCTTCAAAGTGCTTTACAGACATATTATTACACTGCTTTTTAGCAGTCATATTTCTTCACTTAAAACTATTCACCAACAAATCCAAACTCCTGATCGTTTGTAAACACAAAGGGAACCTTTTATTCTAAACCTACTGTTAATTGTGCAGCTTTCCTTCCCCAAAACAAGCCTTCGAGTACATAGCATGTGCTCCAGAGTACGCTGCCATTTCTAATTTAGCAGAGATTCAAACTTAACATTGGCATTTAAGCTCAAGTTTAGGATAGACCAGGGACAGCAGCCACAAGACTGCAGATACAAAAAGGTTTCGAGACTTCCTGAGCCTTTTCTGGCATTCAGAACGGGTACAGAATTTCTCTGTCATCTCAGACACACACCACACCACCCCTCAAAAAAAAAAAAAAAAAAAAATCTTCATAGTTAATGACAAGCATCTTCACGTAGTGAAAATTTTTATACATGAAATAGCATATTTTAGAACAACTTAAACAGCTCGAAGATGTGTATTCATCAATGTAAAATAAAGCCCATGAACTGTAAGAAAAATGTTTGATACCTAAGAAAAAACACTCAGGTTATTGAATTCATAAAGTACAGACCAAAAAGAAAAAAATCCTTGGGTGCAGTATTGAGTGAGTATTGCTGCAGGGTATGATCTTGCAAACTCTTCTACCTGTGAATAAATTCAGTGATGTAATTTGCCTCTGTCTTTTTCCAGGGTACCTTACAGTCAGCTTAAACCAACTGTAGACCAAAACAGATTACTGAACATTTTTTTTCTTCTTACTCTTTCACAATTCCTTTAATATTAGAGCTATTCTGCTATCTGATATATCTTCTGAACACAGGCCAGTTGTCAACACAAACAGGTGAGAGGTCTGTTCCATGAAGGATATGGGAAAAAGATTTAGCTCCTATCAGGGAACAGGGTCACTGACTGGAAGAAAGACATCAACCTTCAAATTAATTTGATTAAGACAGGATGAGATATGCCTAGCAAAATCCTCTCTGCTATCAGAACACTGATAGCTGGACATGGCACACTGTCCATAAGCCTCAGAGTATCAGCACTGCACTGGCCACACTGGATCCAGAATAAGGCATTTCTTAGCCTGATTTTCATGGGTATTCTGGAGGAAAGAACTGAGAAGGAAAGCATGTATGAGACTATCATACCATCCTCAGAACACATCAGCTCTGAAAGAAAAAGACCATC
Source organism: Apus apus (assembly GCF_020740795.1). Taxonomy (NCBI): domain Eukaryota; kingdom Metazoa; phylum Chordata; class Aves; order Apodiformes; family Apodidae; genus Apus; species Apus apus. Next base: position 49,478,828 of record NC_067284.1, on the reverse strand, counting down.
TTCCCCTCACTAATAGTTAAGATGAAGAGACAGGCTGATCCAGTCCTGGAAAGCAGCTCTTAATATAATCTTTCCATAAATATTCATAATGTCTAAGCAAAAATAGCTGGCACCACCTGCTAATGCATTCAAACAGGTACATGTAGAACAATGTAGTTGACGGTCAGTGTACCATTAGTACAGACAACTGTTTTATAATAGAAGACAAGATTTGATTTCACCCGTTTGTTGATCTCATACTCAGTGACCACATTATTAATTGCATGTGATGAGCTTTAACACATGAACTGAAAGCTATTTATGAAACCTCACTGTTTTGATTACATAAACTGTATTCCAGAGGAAGCCATGTAACTGGACTTCTTTCACCACTGGAACAATCCCAACAACTGAGAGGCTGAGAAAGGCATCTGTGTCTACGAGGCAAAAGGCAGAGAGAATTGGAAAACAAACTGTGGCAAATGCTGTCTGACAACTCAGCAGCACAGAAGAATCTGAAGTCTCTTCAAAGGCACTTTATCATCATGAAGCAGCAGCTTAGTTAAAAACTGAAATCTGTCACATTTGCACATCAAGCTGAGCACCTCCCCCAGACTGGCCAGAAACAACTGTATCCAAATGGAGCACTGTCACATACTTACATCACTGAATGCCTCATAGGGATAAAAGCAAGGCAGATTCTAGGTGAAATGAAACACAGACACTGCAATGGTGATGAAGTTTGACTTCTAGGGCACTAGGCAAATGCCTGCTGTTGCTTTTAAAGCACATGCCTCTCGAAAAATGTCCTTTCAGTCTGTTCTGGTTTTGTTTTGTTTTGTTTTTTTCTCTTGAGAATATCCATGAGCTTCATGAAACTTTTTGATGCCATGAAATACCTGAGAGGATTTTGTATTTTAAACATCAGGAATCTCCATAAAGCAGAGACTCTCATAGCACAAAAACTCAACCAAAATGTGGAAAAGCTTTTTAGAATTTAACAGATATTATGAGTTTCCCTTACTGATCATAGGAACAACATTATTGTGTGTGCCAATACTATGATGCTGAAAGATTTTCAAATAAAGACAATCAAATCCTTCACAGGTCTCCAGTCTCTATTTTTTTTCCCCTGGCAATAGGAAATAACTTCTGCAAAACATCTTCCCTAAGACAAAAGAGTTTTAACCCTGTGGCTCTCACAGCTGACAAGACTAATTTTCTACTGATAATAAGGTCTCTAGGCAAGGGCCACTAAAAATGTCAGGAATATATTGCATTGCACAGCTATAAAACCTATGAGTTTGGTGAAAAAAGCCCAACAGTCTGCCACTGGAGATGTAATGGAAGAGAATGAGAGGGAAAGAAAAGTTTATTAGCAGGTATCTTCAGCAGAACTTTAAAAAGATGGCACGAACATGAAAAGGTAGTTTCTTCAAAGCTCATCTTGATATATAGAAGCCAATAAACGTTCTTGTCTTCCTTTTTGAGGATTCCTGTTTGGATAGCCTAGTTGAGCTAAGAGGTAGATGTTGATGGTCATGACTCCTCTTTTCTTCTACCCTACCATCTAGAGGACACTTCAAAAGGAAGTGAGTTCTCAGAGACGTGTGGACATGAACCAGCATGCATTTCACACTGTTGTCTGAATAAATCAAGTTGTGCCAGAGGCTCTTGTCTTTTCACACAACAGACTCTTGTTAGGTTTATAACTACTCAGAAATGAGGACATTCTGGAGCTTCACAAATAGGTGGAAAGTCACCACAACGGAGCCTTCTGTATTTTCTCTTTTTAAATGCTGGCAAATAAACCATAATTAACTCAGCTGCTGAAAGGCTTTATTTCCAAATAAGTCTCAATCTCTTTCTGCTCTCACAAACTCTCATGCAAATGAGATATCACCAAAAGGACCAGGAACAACCCATGACTCTGTTAATCCAACCACTGCAATTCAGCTCTAGCAGTGAAGCAGGTGCTGGTTGTGGTGCAAAGAACTGGAGACCAACTGCAAAATGGTTTGTAACAAGCTGCTCATTTTAGCCAAGAACACAGTGTTCAGTCACCTGAATTACCAAGCTCAGTATCTTGCAGCTTCTGGCATCAGTGTTACAGATGCTAAGTACAAAAAAAAAGTACACAGAAAATACTCTTTCTCAATATTAAACAGGGAATTTAAGGTCTTTTATACAAAAGACCAAAAACCTTGTGCCTTTGGAAGGCAATAGAAAAGGGCAGGCATTGCCCATATCCTGTAACACACACACACAATTAAAAATAAGATACTCTGTAAACAAATACAAGACTCTCACCTTCAATCATCTCTAAAGCAAGCTTTGCCGTTTCAACAACTTTGTTCTCCATAGATTGGAACAGTAAATATTTCACAGGTAGCATATCTCTCTGAATAAATATAATTCTGCATTAGAATACCTCTTACCTGTTTGAATTTCAAGAAATACATCAAGTTCTGTTACTGCACCCAAAGGCATATTCAAGATAGCACTAAACCTTTTTTTCTCCTCTTTTCAAGGAAAAGTCTTTATTATTTTTATTTACTTCTCTAAGTTTTTAATAAATTAAGACCCTGCAAAGCTTTGCTAGAGTAGCTTAACTTATGGTCTGTCATTTGTAACTTTGTAGTCAACAGAAGTACTCAGTGTGTAATAAACACAACATATTTGCTATGGTGAATTGAATGCATGTAAGTGCTCTCAGGGAACTACTTACAAAAAGTAAGTATGCACAGCTTCTTTCAGGAACTAGCTCTCTTTCTGGACAGATTTCTGTAAAGCCTTATTAAAACTTTCCAAATATAAATAAACCCAAAAAAATGTTTGCAATTTAAAAAGCTGTCTTTTCTCTATGCCTTTGCCATATAATAATGAAACTTAAAAACAAAAGAACAGTATTATTGTATAATATGGTAACATGCAAAGTTTAAAAGAAACTTCTATTCATATTTAACCATTAAATTACATCCACAATTACTTCCAGTTATGAAATTAGAAAGGACATCGATGTTCAACACCTCTATAATGATTTTCTTCTTCTTAAAATGTAATGGTAATTTTTGTTTTTTCTTTGGCTGCTGGTGATAGTTTGGGGACTTTTACATTGAGACTGTTAGGGAACACAAGGGTTAAAGATGTGTAAAACAGATTTTCTCACAGTTTAAAGAGAGCAAAACAACACATTTAGGAAACCAGACAGCTAAAAGGTCAAAACGTTACACTTCCAGGTCAAACTTCTGGTTGCAATTAAGTAAATTCCTCTAACCATTTCCAGGGAAATCATACTTCTTCTAAGGTTTTATTTCAAATCCCTATTCTTTCTTACTTACACTGTAACCAAAACAATATTGCTCTCTTCAGAAACATATAATAACAAGTACTTACTCCTCTTTTCATTTAAAAGGAACCTGACATTTTATCTCAAAACAAAAATCAAATCCCTACTTTTTCCATCTTATTTAATACCCAGTTTAATTATTTTTTTTAAAGGCAGAAGAAGCTATCAAACCTAGTTAATTTATAAAAATGATACAGTCTTTCTTTTCCCCTTATAAATCATATTTCCCTTTTCATCCACTTTCGTTCATCTGTATTTTCATAGCAGGGTTTGGCTTTGGGTTTTCTGGGTTCTTTTACTCAATTCCCCTCCCATACAAAAAAGCCTCAAACCTAAGATGCTGACAATGGTCCAGATGTAAACATGAATGTGACTGCTAAAACATACCAGCAATCTCATGACTGCCCAACAACACTGCGTAGGTCTAAAAAAAAGTAGTATCTCTGCCCATGTAACACAGAAAGATTTTCAGAGGTGTTTTTTTTTTTTTTTACAGTACTCTCACACAGCCACCACGGCTACGCAGAGACACAGCATCATCTGCTTATTCATACTACACTATACATTTAGCAAAACATAAGAGATACAGCCAGATTCACACATGATGTGCAAAAATGTATTACTTCAGCAGAATGCATATTTTATGTTAAATTGCCCTCACTAAAAGAGGATGATTCCTGTACTTTAGCTGTAGCATATTCCAGGCAGCAGAGTCTTACAGCTACCCCACACACATATTTGCAAAGGTCAGACAGCTACAGAAAGTCTAATCTATCGTGCTGACCAAATAATTCTTCTCTGGTATTTTAGACATTCCAACATGAGGAATTTGAGCATCCGTTAAATGCAGACCACAGAATCTATGAATTGCTCCCAGCAGAAATCCTATTTGCCATGTTCACAAAGGATGGGAGAATATAATTTAAAGTCAAACTTGTTCTTCAGAAATTTTCAACTGAAACAGTGAACATTCAAAAAAACCCTCCCAAACCTATCTGCTATTTATTCCACCTGTGCCTAGTGCTTAAACAGGTCCATAGAAGCTGTACACTGATACCCTATCCTCTGTACTCCTGCTACCAAGTAACTATAGAAGCTTTAAAAAACTATACAGAGTACACAAGAAGGAGTACGTAATGACATAAAATAGAATCAGGCAGTCCAGTAAGACATGGCAAGTGCTTAAGGAACAGATTTGCAAAATCACTCCATGTGAATTGCAAAAATGCTGAATTCCCACTTGGGACAAACAGATGCTAAGGGCTCTTTTAAAGGGTAGCTGCATGTTCCCTGGCCTAGATGAGTCACTTTGATATTCTCAAGTGAATATTAAATCAGAAATTAAAGGTGGGGTTCATCTTTCTAACTTGCAGCATCTGCATCAAACTAGTATCCTAAACTTCATTTTTAGCTGATAGAAATTAATTGTCTGTTAACTACTAGCCAGCTTTGATAAGCTGAAACAGGAGACATAATTCCTCTTGGTAAATACACATAATTAATAGATACTGACTTTTTGCCTAACTATATAAGAAAATCTCCAAAGATAATGTTTACATTTGCATAAACATATGTGGTTTTGCATAAACTGAAGTACTAACCATGCAGATCTACTTGGATGCTACAAGAAAGGCCTTTATAGCTTATATAGGTACACAAGATAATAGCTGTGAACATTTGTGCATGCAAACACCTTTTTTGCACACACATATACTTAGGAGTAATTTTCATATTTATTTTTTTCTTTGCATAAAGTAAAAAACAAAATAAGGAAACAAGAGACAAACAAAAGATGGAAACAAGAGAAAGAAACAGAATTAAGGCAGATAGTGATTAAAGCTTAGAGGTCAAGGCTTTTTCTAAAACCAACATTAAATTCTTCATTTTCACAAAAATACACCAAATTAAACAACTCCCCTGTTTTTTTAAATAAATAATACCTCTTTTCACTATAATACTAACTGTATAAAACACTTTATTAAGGGTATCTTTAAAAAAACCACACCATTTCCTATCCAAGCCCATAAAAAACTTCACATGGGAGGTGAAACTACGGAAGAAGTAAAATAGTGCATTCAGTCCACCTGGTGCTGCAGGTAAAAATGTCCCAGGTAGGACAGGGACAGCAATTGCTCCAGACTCTGCAAATACCAGCGTAGTAACAGGAAGAAAAAGGTAGATCCTTCAATACAGAAATTGCAGAACTTTCAACTTTCTCTGCTAATCTTTGAAACACACAAACTTTCTCTGATATACTAATGAGTTTTCAATTTATATTGCAGGCTTTTGCCCAAAAAAGCACAATAAGAAAGGCCATATTAAGTAAGATCAAAGGTTGATACAGCTAAATGCCTTGCGTGGAAATGTTGCTACAAATAGCTACAAAGAGAGACTAAATACAAGAGCAAAGTGCATGTGGTTATTTCCGCAACAATCTCCCAGACTCCAAGCTCAGGCCTTTATTGAACCAAAGGAGGTTTCTGGGAATTCTGTACCCTCCCTAAATTACTGTCCCATATTCTTGTCCAGTTGTGTGGACTCAGCATAAAGCTTTTATCATACCCATTATCCTCTGGCAAAGAGTTCCACATTTCTGCTAACTACCATGGCACTTCCAACACCTTCATCTGACGCCCTTTTGTTCTCAAATTGGAAGTTATTTTGTAGCTGTTGCATTTCCTATAATTCATATATTTTCCAGGTTGAACACTCCTTGCACATTTCACTGTTCCCTGTTTTGCATTTCCTCATCTTGGATCATCTTTTTGCCCTTCTTGGAGTTTTTCCCAATTCTATTGTATTATAATCTAAGATAAGAAAAAAAAAATCACTATGAAGAAAATACCCGGTGTATAGAGGTTTGGTTTTTTTGTTCTTGCAAATATCGTCTACTCTGAGATAATAACAACAAGAACAACAACAACAAATCAGATATATAACCTTCATCTGCTAGAAGAGAAAGGTTTTGGTGAAAAAATTAAATAAATAGGCCTTTATTCCCCATTAGCTGGTTGTAAAAAATTGCAAAAAGTAATCTAAAGCAAATACAGAAAATATTAAGTACAACATACAGATCAAAACATATTCTCTAAGTTATTGCATAAGTTATTGCACACTTCAGGGAGCCACAAGGCCCTGTTGTCACAGACAGATGAATGTAAGTTTAAAGTTCACAAAGATCTGCAGGACTGGGCCACAAATCATAAGTCCATTGTAAAGAAGCTGCAATATAATTCTTTTGAGAGGCAGAAATTACAATGTGCAACTGCAAACATCAAAGTTAATTTAAAAGACTTCTGTTCTCCTCAGTTCCCTGGGGTACCTTATCTGCTCTAGCTTACTTTTCCTCCAGTTGCACCCTTCACATTTTTATGGAGTTGCTTCTTAAGGAAGTTTAGTGAAATTATTTTAGTTAAAACCAAACAAAACATTGATTCACAGCAGAGGAGTGAGAGTTAACAGGTGGGAAGGTGGGAATATATCAGCTTTACTGCGACAGGAATGTGGAAAATAGCCTACAAACATCTTACACATTTCCCATTCTACACTTCTAGTGAACACTCCTAAAGCAAACTAGGGTGGTCTGAAAAGGGTGTTTCCCTTAAAACATCATCATGTTTAAGCTGAAATGCAAGGCCAGAACAGTTTGGAATATTTACTGTCATGATTTATTATATATTTTTGTGTGCTTACAGGAGCCAAACAGTTTCATAAGCAACAGAACAGAAATGTATTATCTTACAAAATGGCATCTTACGCATTTTTCAATATTAAATAAGACGTGAATTTGATTCCAGATCTTTGTAAGTCTGAACTACTTAGACTAATGTCTAAGACCTGTTAATAAAGTTCAATCTCATTTGCAAAAAGCAATTGGGGAAAAGATAGATGGACAAACACACACATACAGAAAACACATGATCACAATACGCTCCATTTCCTTAGGACACTAGGTTAAAAATATTTTTTTTAATGCTCAATCCCAGAGAAAGCAGATAAAATCAAGCTGGGAGCTCACTGTGCCATGTGATAGCATGCTCTCTACTTATTTTCAATGTAGAAGAGACTGTACAATAAAAAGATCTGAAACCAGAGCAAAAATGTTCCACCCTCAAGCCAATAAAAACAACAAGGATACTAGGGAAGGAATGAGAAAAGATCTGAAAATTACTTGTAGGATAAACATAGTTAACTTTTTCCTCCCTCAAGAGACAGAAGGTCAGTTTACAAGGTATGTTCTTCCTACCTTCCATTTCTATCATGGACATTTCTAGCTGCCCTATTTTCTTTCTGCATCCTCCTTTTTATTTCCTCCGTGCCCATGTAAACTTTGCCTTCATCCTTAATTTTCTACAGTCCTCCCTTTGTCATTCTCTTGTACTTAATTCTCATTGCTCTTAATCAAAAACAGCCACTCTGTGGAACACACAAAAAACGCTCTGCTTTTAGCTTTAGTCTACAGTAGGTGAGCATTATGACACACTAAACATGCTTGACTTCAGCACTAAAAACAGCATGTGGTGTAAAGTGAAAACGTATGGAGCATATATATAAAAACATAAGCTCTAACTTGAAAGATTATACACTTTATAAAGTGTAGTGCTTTTCATGTTTTTTTTTTTAATGAGAGAAATTCACTAATTACATGGGTTTTGTTATTGGATGGCTTACATTCATTGAACTTCAAATAATGCAAAAGAACCATACCTGATTTATGCCCTTCTTGCATGATTTTGGCCATGCACACTGGATGCAGGCAAAATAAAATATTTGAAAATCCACCAATCTTAATTTTATCTTAAAAAAAGGTAAATAACAAAAACCCAAAATCAATCATGTTTGGACATTAATTAAACACAGGAAACAGAGTTTATACCAAAGCCTATGTCCAAAGACCAAATTAAAGCTTACTTTGGCAAACTGTTCATACTGGCCATTTGGGAGGGGCGGGGAAATTGTTCAGACAGAAGGAAGAATAGGAAGAACTTGCTTGTCTTGGCTACTTTCTCTCATTTTTCCATTCTTTCTTTCTTTCTTTCTTTCTTTCTTCTCTTGTGTGTAACACCCACAGATTTCCTAATGAGATGGTATGCGACCCACCACACACTGCTCTGTGGGTGTAACTTAAATGTAAAAGAAATGTAAATTTACAAGTAACATGCATGGATATTATGTGCCACAAAACTGAAAGGTGGTATTAAATAATATCAATGTTAAACTTAATATAACATTAATCCTAAAAAAAAATTGCAATAGGTGAACATTTTGTCTTCAAAATAGTCATGGTAGCCAGCTTAGCAACAGTCTTCTCTGCTCAACAAATCTAGACAGCAGGATGAGATCTCCTCAAACTAAGGTAGCTTGGCTTCTTATTTCTGAAGAAAATCCTAGTAAGATAAGCTTTAATATCAGACGTAGTCTAACATCTTACTGATACCAGTCTAACAGTTCTGATTCTAATAAAATTTTAATATATCACGCAACGTGGAGAGCTGATTAATTAAAGTTGACCTGAAAAGACATGAGTTCAAATAGAGGTGTAAATTCTGACCTGGGATACTTGAAGCACTAAATAACCAGCTAATAAGCACCTTAACATTTTTTTTCTATAGCTTCACTCTTCCTTAAAATAGTAGGGGTTTTACAGCAATGAAACTCTAGATACAGACTTGCATAACTTTGAGCAAAAAAAACAACCAAAACACATTCATTTTAAAGAGCTCAAAAACTTTTAATAACCTCCAAATACAACAAAAGCTGCAAGCTTAAACATTTCACCAGCAGCACCTACAGCATGTGTACGTATTTAGCCACATACCAAGGTTGTTCATTTCTTTGTATACTGCAAAACACTGTCAGCCAAACACTGGCCAGCTCTGTGTGTGAAAAAACACAGAAACAAATTATTGTACTCTGCAATCAGAAGGTGTGATCCTAGAGAAGAATGAAAAATACAAGGTTTTGGGCCATGTTTGAGTGATGATAACTGCTAAAGACTGTTAAAGTTGTGGCTCACCTAAAAGGGTCAGTCCCTTGGAAGTAGGCTGCAGTTCTCTGGTTAACACCCACCTATTCTTTTATTTCCTTCTCAGGTAAGAACAGACTTGAATGTAACTTGAATAAACTTGATTCTTGGACTTGAACAAAGCACTCCTTTCTTACAAATTACAGCCCTGAGCAAAGCAGGCTGAGAGAAGAGGAAGAGATGGATTTGGAAATGAAGTTCAACGTGAATGTTCATTATGACAGACTGTTTTCTTCCTTTCTTTCTTTAGCATTAATTAATGATGGTGAGATTAACTGCGGAAAACTGGTGGAACAGTAATTCTGCCTCATTCAAAGTAAATATTCTTAAATCTAAAATTATCACATATATTACTGATGACCTCCTCATATATGTAAGTTTTTTGTTTTCAGGATGTAAGGGGAAGGGTCAAACAGAATATCAGTTCACAATCCTGGGACAGCATACCAGTATTTTTACTGAAAAGTTCATGATATAAAAGAAAATGTAAGACCCTAAAACCTCACAAACACCCTCAAATTAGTGTTTAATCTGTCTGCATACATAAAAACAATTATTGTGTTTGGCAGTTTTATCTGACAGAATTGTTTTTGAAAACCTACTTTTAACTGAGGCAGGAAACTTAAAAAAATAATTAATAAAACACTTGGTAAAAGAAAACAGAAAAAAACACAAGAGATCTCAAATTATGATCCCACTGTCTAAGGTCCTTCTGCCTCCACTGTAATAAAATCTGTTCACTCAAAACCAGAAATGTACAAGAATCTGAAAGTTCACGTGTTTCATAAACACTAATATTTTAAAGGAAAAAAACGTAGTTATAACATGCAGGGAAAAAAGTGTTTGAAAATCCTTTAGTGTCCTGAAGCACTTTTTCCTTATGCAGTATTGTATTCTTGTGGGTGGAAAAAAACCCTCTTTTATATGCCATAATAACCTGTCTCCCCTACACGCCTACAATTTTGCAACAATAAGCAAACCATACAATATTTAACCTGTGCTTTCTTTAATAAAAACACTCATTAGTATTGATAATAGTGTTTAAAACTGCAACCATCAACTGGAATTCTACAGGAATTTAACTTTTCAGACTGAGAACAGACTGAGAGGAAAAGAATTTGTTCAGAAGTGACATTGTTTATATAATATACTTTAAATTAAAAAATTTGCATTAGTATACTGATTGTACATTGCACATATACAATTACCTTCATTGCAGAATTCATATTTCAGTAGAGGTATTTTTCAATACATTTAAGGAAATGTGAGAAACCATAGCCAACACAGGGCTTTACAACTGCAGCCCTTCTTTTCTGTGACAAGTTTATAACATACTCTAGGCTGGTAATAAAAAAAAAGTCATTATTCCTTAAGAACTGGTTTAAAATAAATTGCTTGTGTGATATAATACCAGCAGATAAGCCTATTGACTGCAAAACCCACCACAATGACTAGAACAGCAAGTGAAATAACAGTGAACAAAAACTGGCAAGCCATTTAGCCCCAAAGTGGATTCAAAATTAGAGCACAAGCTATAGTGATCATTATCTTCAGTTTAAAACATGCATGTACTGAAATTGCACCTATTAGTCTCACCACCCTCACACACACAAAAATAATAGTAACAATTATAAACGTTCCATTTGGGTAAATGCTCTTACTACTGCTCTCTTCTGCAAAATAATCACTACCAAGGTCATCGACGTTACTGCCAAACCTGCAGTAACGCCAGTGAAATGACAGAAGCCGTTTATCACATAATAGCAACTTTTTAAGAATGAACAGATTGTCAGAAAAGGGATAAGCAAAGATATTATTTCTCAACTAAAAACTTCTAAACTAAATGTTCAAGTGGAAATGAGACTTAAAAAACCAGCAAGATTTCCATTAATTTTGGAGGACCTGGGATTATACCATTTATTCTTTTCATTCTGATGACAGGCTCTCATACTAATAGTACAAGCATTATGTTCATTTTTCAGTGACATAGAAAATGAAAACCCACTTCATTTTCTCAAGAACTTAGCTGAAGTAATCTCAGATCCAAATCTCAGAACACCTATTTCAGGCTTGCTGGCTTTCCTGATGGCAAATTTCTCATGGAAAAAATAAAGAACAGCAGTTTCCACCATACTTTATCTTACTTTACTTTTTAATGTTAAATAGGTTTTTTTACCGGTAAGAAACAAAGGACCAGATGGTGCATGATCCATTGATTTCCACTGACCACGCTGTTTAGGTGCTTCCAAGTAATGTTTGACCCTTGAAGCAACAACTTCTTCTAACAGCATGCAGACCTCCTGAAAGAGTAACCATTGGCCTATTTAGATCTGAAGTTACACACATGCACACAGACATACAACAGAAATCAATAGAAAAATCACTCCTTTTCACATGAAGAGGAAAAACATTATATGCAATCAAATACTGAGATATTACATAGAGGTGAGACACACATAATGAAGAAATTAACAGGAACAAGATGGGGGGGTGGGGAATCAATTAATTTTGCTATGAAACAGGAGAGGAAGTACATTTAGCAAGTCTTACCTCACAGATGAAATACATTATATTACAATACTAATGATTTTGAACAGCAAATTGTTTTCATTTACATACAAAGTAGGAAAAAATACATGTCAAAAATGTATCATAACATCAGATAATTAATAAAAATATTAGTAAAAATCCTCTCAGGAATTCTCAAAACACTGTTTCTCTGCACTAATCCTTACAAATCACAACAAATACTTTGGTTCAATTCAGTGTAATTTTGGGGGCAAAACTCTGAACTAATTAGGTCACAGCAACCTAATTTCTCTAGCTCATTTTAATTTTTCTGCTCCTACACATAACCGTTCATATCTTTCATATTTCTTTCAGCAAAGCACAATAAAACCCACATACAACTCAAGAACAAAGTATTCAGCCAGAATAACCATAGACAAAAACTTGGAGTAAAAGAAAAAAAAATAATAATCTGTTGAATACCAGAATAAGTTTTCAGATTCATACATACACACGTATTTGAGACTTTGCCCTCAGTATCCTAATTTTCCATTGTGCATAACTATGTGCTCACAGAAACTATACTTTGTGGCACATAAAAATATAATTTTACTTTTTTACAGTGTTTGGACAATCAACAAAATTCTATTACTACCATCTAAACTAAAACATCTTGGTTTGAAATTTACTTTTGATTAATCTAGAAAGTATGCAGAGCAACGAAGTTTTAAGATACTGCTCTCAATTAAAGCAATGCACATATATTGGTCAACCACAAATAATATTTTCTCCTTACAGTAAGAAATATATTTTCCTTTCTGCCTGAAGCATACAATTCTAAAATATTTTATCTACTTATTCTTCTGCTTAACTCATTAAAGTGATCTCATTGCACACTCCTACACAGGACTATGCATTCAGGTTAGAACAAAAAGGTCTAGAAAGCAATGGAAATATAGTGTGCATTTGGTTCCTTCTGCAACAATAAAGATTAGCATGCATTTCCTTAATTTACACAGAAAATATTTTAACTTATGGAAATATTATTTAAATGGTTCTCCACAAAGAACTTTACAGACCTATGTTTAAGAAAGCATAAACAAGAGCAGGCTTCAAGAGAGTAGCCTCTACATACTTAGCAGTGCTAAAAAAAAAAGTGTAACCTAGACCTTCTATATGCAGATGGAGAGATCACAGTAATTATGTGAATAGAAATCAGTTTAACAAATGCTTCTGGAAGTACAAAAATTTGACATTGCTATCCCAGCAAAAGAGACAGGACAGAAAGGGCAGGGAAATTTAAAGGGTAGAAAAATTCCCCCAAAAGCCTTAATTTGCATCTTGCAGCAGTCCCAAGATGACTCCACAGATGACACATGTCATCAGTGGGCAAACTGTGGTCTTTACAGCACCCAGTCAGACAATGTGCACTGCATTTTCTTACACCAGCCTCATGCTAATGGGCACTTTTTTAGGTCCCAGCCTGCTCTACACGACCTGCACCACAGCCAAGAGCTGGCAGTTGTCAGGCCAGCCCTGCTCTATCTTTCTGCCTGGGATCAGATCCCCAGGCTCCATCTCCTACAAACAGCAGCCGCTGACTTTCATCCATGGGTAAGCCAGGGATCAGCAGAAGTCATGGTTGTGTTACAGAGGGTCTAAGAGGCATCTGCTTTTCTCACTGACAAGCAAAGAGAGCTGTGCAACCAGTAGTATCTTCCAGAATTTGAAAACAACAAAAATGTAGACAACTACTTGTGATGAATATGCAAAATCTTCCATAAAATAAATAAATAAATGCATAGACATCATTTGCCTATAATATCTAACTGACCTTTTTCTTCCCACTTTAACAAAGATTCTGTGTGGGACTTTCAGGAAGTGAATTGTAAAGCTATTGGAATCACACTTCTTGGTTGTCGAAAATATGCAACCTTTGTACTTCACTCAAAACGTGTGGTCACAGAAATGTAATGAATGCTGCCCTGTCATGCCCCTTTATTAAATCAATCATGATCTAATTTCCTGAAATTCGTATCTTTTGTTTTGGCAGTCTTACAAAATACATTCTGAAAACACTTAAAAGTCAGATAACCAGGATAGTAAAACCGGTTATAAATAGTAGGCGTAATGAGTATTCATTTACTCAGAAAAAAGAAGTCTGTAAGATTTCCCCTATTTTCTTATTTTTACACTTAATAAAGCACAAATCAGATGAACCACATGCTGTTACACATTCGGCTTTCACTCCCTCTGAATATTAATTTGTTTCTTTCAATTTTATTTGCATGTCTTACTTTGAGATGTACGGGGATTCTCTGCAGTGACAAGTTAATTATGCCATTATTAGGAAAGCTATCTGGTGGAAATTACCGTAACAGAGACTTGCGGGAAAGTCCACAGGCATTTGAAACACGTCCTGCCTTCATTTTCAATAGGGAAGTTCTCAAGTTCCCACACAGACTCAAATAGGGGAAAACTCCCACCAGTAACTCATCACAAGACTGTAGCAGAAATCACACAGAACTTGACAAGTTACATTCATAATTTTGCTGGTCACTGATTTTCCAAAATTTCATCTGTTGTCAGGATATACAAGGGCTACACTTAAAGATTGGGAGTTTCTTTTCATAAGATACAATGGTTCTGTTATAGTTTATCATGCATATTTATATTTTCTTGCACTCTCTGAAAGCAACATCATTCATGCTTTTGAGAGGAAAAAGAACAATTTATAGAAAGATATTTCACCAACAAGCTCTGCAAAAACGATACCTGTCACAATCTGGTTTACATCACTTGGGATAATTTACAGACGTTCATGAGAACTTTTAATTTTAAAAACATATTTAAGTTATAAAAATCAAAACAACATGCACACATACATGTACACACATACAGAGAGTTAAAAAATGGAAAGGCAAATTGCAAGTGGTCATTAGTGACCCAAAAAGCACATATGGTTGGCTTAGGGGTCCCACAGCAACCGCTGACCGTTTGGTATAACTAACAATATTGTCATAGCACTGAAAAGTTCTGAACAGTTCAAGGCAATCCAACTTTTTCCCTGAAGCCACATGCTTTTGAAGTAGAATTGGTATTTGTTGTACCTCTTTCTCATGATCTGAAAACCAGCTGGTGTCTTTACTGGAGCCTTGAGGCAAAATATGAACATCCACCAAAACAGCAAAGTTCCCACACTGAAAAAAAAACACAAAGAGGAAAAAAAAAAGTTAAACTGTAGCTGTTAGGAAGCACATGTTGAGCAGACAAGGACATAAACAATCAGGTAAGCATATGCATCTGATTCAGAGATACAACACGCTGTGGAGGATTATAAACTATGGAACTACAAATTTACCATTGTTTGTGAGCTTAATGAGAAACAAGAGCACCAGACCTATCTTGGATAGCTCACTGAAAAGTTTAAACAATAACAACAGCACACGTACATGGAATTTTCTTCTGCTAGATGTATTCCACTTTCAAATCTGAGCTCAAGCAAATGTTAACATGGAAGAAGCTATTCCTTCACCAAACTCCCATCGTTCTATTTTCCTCTAATTTAGTATCATACTAGTTATCTAGTTTGCATTTTAAATGTGTTAAGTCCTTAAAATTTCAGTCTCTTCTAAAGTATTTTCCTCTCTCCAAACTATCTAATGTAAAGAAAAGCAAGTTTGAAGAACTTGTGGTAACTACTTAATATCTGTTGACATCTGTCACTGAGCCAATACAATCCTTTGAATGGTTAACTGATAATAAGGCTAACATATTAATAGATACTATATATAGTTGTTAGCATTATACAGGTACAGCCCAAGACATCAACTATTTCTGAAATTCCTTGATAGGCTGATAGGCTTTAACTGAGGACAGCGTGACAAACAAGGCTCAATTTTCTTTTTGTCAATACATCAGTCATTCCAGTGATCTTCTAACATAAGGAAGAGTAAATGGCACAAACACACCTCCTTAGTTCCACTGTGCACAATCTCACCCCTAGCAAGAATATACAGCCTCTTTTTATGCACAGTGCATGGTGCATTACTAGTAATGCTTCCTTTTCTTCTGCTGTAACACAGCACCAAATCTCACTCAGACATCCTTCAACTGAACAACTTGCAAGGTAAAAGACAATTTCAGCATTCTTTTTGGCTACTTGTACCACACTTGTGATGCAATAAACTCGCTCTTTGAGAAGACTAGACATGTGCGGTCATGGCAACTGCACATCCGGAATGTCTGATAGAATAGAAACAACATCCTGATTCCAGACAAATCTCAAATGTGTATGCACAATCCAGCAGTAGATCGATCTCATTTCAAGTGGATGTTGCAATACACACTTCCTGTCCAAACTCACTCATATTTGTTCTTCACTGCCAAACATCTGCAAGCCCCATGCCAGAATTCCAGTCACTAACAGAATGAGTTCTAGAAATAGCATGATACATGTTTTTACACTACAGTTGTACATCACCTACAGTTTAAGAGGTATATCCATATCTCACGCTGATAGCATAGCAGAAGTACAGTCTTTGAGTGTACATTATTAACTGTACACTACAGTGATTTTATTTATAATGACAGAGTAGTACATCACAAATCTCTTGGTTTACAGAACACTTAGACTGGTAACTTATCAATTAAAATTATAATTTAAATAATTTTAATAATTAATTGAATATAATTAAAATACAAGTCATAGTCCATATTGTATTGTAACTAGAATGCAAAAGTTTGGCAAATGAGACAGGCATTGTGAAACTGTTTTGAGAAACTTCTAAGTTACTTATAGGTATCAGTCACTGAAAGAGCAGAATGCTTTGATCTATTTTATCAAAAGGCTCCTCTTTCCTCCAGAGAACCAAGAATTACCAGATGGCTGCAACAGCAAACCACTCCAAGTTTAAAATTGATGACAAAATATCTCTCAGAAATCTCTGGTGAATCATTAGTCAGCTCCAGCAAACTTTTGAGTTGACTACTGAACTTCAAAGTTAGCAGACACTGCATATTGTAAAGACAAAGCCACTAAATTATTAATGGTTCAGCACCTGTAACAACCAACAAGAGTATACATCAATAAAATTCAAATTATCAAATGCTACATATTAACTTGTATCATTTTCTATATACTACAGAAACTTTATACATGTATACAGATGCAAAGTATAGACCTGTTTTTCAAAGAGAGACATTGTTTGTAATTATTTTTTTCTGAATGGCAATATTTGTCTCATTTGCCAATCTTGAAACAACTGGAAAAAGAAAATAACAAACCATATTTGAAACTATATAATGGAACAGTTTAAATTTACCTTAAAATATTACAAAGCAAACATTTGTAGCATTAAAAGGAAAACAAACAGGTATGACTAATGCGTAAATCCTTGTAATAGACAAGCTTTCCCACTGGGAGATTACTATCCTGAGTTTTGGAGCACTCTTATAAACAGCACACCTGGAACTATTTCAACATCTGAAAGCCAACAGTTTTGCTACTCAACTAGAATAGCCTTGGGACAGGACACAAGGAAGCATAATTGCCACAAAGAAGAATATGTGGAGCAAGAGAATATAAAAAAATGATCTTGCTGGGTCTCACTACTTTCTATTTTTCTGAAGTCCTGAACATGATACAAGAAACAGCTTCCATGAAGGCTCCCCTTTGCACACTCAAATTATACAATATAGTGTATACTTTTCACCTTTATTTATACTTTATATGCTTTCACATGGCAGAGCTTTGTGTATGATATTTACACTAAGCAGGTCAACACAGCTTTGGCTGCTCCAGCAGCAGAGGATGAGTTCTGTGTACGGATTAAATTCCAACATTAATAATTGTAGAGAACTAAGGCAAGCCTAAGAAAAATGTATGCAGTTTATATTAACAGATTTGATGATTTTATAAAAGTTTCTAAATATTTTTTACTTTTCTTATGAAGACATATAATTCCAGGAAAATACTAACTTTTACTTTAGAGGAAATTAAGCATTTCCAATCATTGTGGCTGCAAGAAGCAACTTGTGATTCCTAAGAACTGTAACTGAAAAGCAAAAAGAACAGAAATTTTCAATTTTATGTTTTCAACCTCAATCTGGAAGTTGGCACTGGAAATTATTTTTAGAGGTGTGAATGTCAAAATTGAAACCTGAACACATGATTTGAAATGTTTTTGTCATGAATCAATAGAAAAACATTTCATTGAAATATTAAAGACAGAAACAGATGCACCAATTTGACATGCTCCAGAATTCTAGAATTCAAAAACTATTCAGTTTTACAAACTGTTGTTTAATGTTTAATTGCTTACTGTAACAGACTAATAACATTCACTGTGTTATTAAACAAAGGGCTTTATCTCAGAATGTTGCCAGTGTACTGTTGTACAGTAATGGCATCTAATTGAGAACATATTTCCAGGAATCAAATTGCTTATACAAATACATCAAACACTTCATAGATTCTACAAATGGAAACCAAACATGTAACATAGCGAGTAACATAAACAGAAGGAATACCAATGCAAAGCAGTAAGTCAGCCAAGCAAAGTCATCTGCTCATAACCTGTTAAAATCTTGGCCCAGGATAAGCACATATCAGAAGGTGGATTATTACCTCAAATCCAATAAGTAGGTAAAACCAAACAAATAATTTTTTTATTTCTATTTTCATCTTTACGGTCAAGGGGCTCCTACATGGGTACTCTCATTTCTTTAAACTGCATCACTTCAAATAACATAAAGCCAGTAATTTTAAACTAAAATACTTGAGATGCTGCGTATAAGCATGGTGAGTTTGTATTTGGTTACATTTTTCCAAGTGTGCTGTATCATTAAACCAGACAGGACTGGAGAGCCAGCCTCCCAGGACACATACTAATGTTCCCCATTTCTGTGATTATTCTACAGATGCAGGCTGTAGGGTCAGAATTACTTGATGCTTAGTTGAAAACATATGAAAGCTTGGCTAGCTTTTGGAGCGCTGTTGTGAAGGAGGTGAGCTGCAACTGCAATACACATTTTTACATACCAGAAGGATGGCTGTAAACATAGGTGACACCATCAGCATAACAGCAGTAGTTAGGTTGAAGTTACTGCCTCTGCTTCAGATCAAAATGATCTTTGTAATACCAAAAGCTTGCTGAGTTTGTTACATTAACTTGTCTACAGAAAGACAACACCTTTCCCTATAAGCCTTGCTTTCTTTATAATCAATTTTAATTCAAGATGATTCTGAAATATTTTCTCCTGTTCCACTGGGAGAGAAGCATGACCTACACTGTAAAACTTCAGCTCTCCAGACTAAGCATGCAGGAATTGTTTCTTTCTAATGTGACTTCTTCCTTGATATTTACTTACAGTAACATTGATAGTTTAAAAAATTAGACCACTCAAAAAATCTCACAAGGCTGAAAAGGGCTTCCAAAGACATAATTTAGAGCAAAAGCACGTAACTGTGGCAAAAGCAGAGATAAGAGATTTTTTTGGGGAAAAAAATAATAAAATATGAAGTTTATGTAAAATATCTTTAATATATTCCATCCTTGCCAAGTTCTTTCTAATAATCAGTAAATGTTCTGCATTCAGTTAAGCAAGTTCAAACACCTACACCATCAAATACAATTATGTATTGTCATTGGCCTGAACACCAATTAACACTACATTATGACACTATATAGATGCCACCTTCACTTTTTCCAGGCTTTTTAGAACTAATAATTTGTTCCCTTTTATCTTTCTGATCCCAAAGAAATATAATGTCTTCCTTTTGTTTATACATTAGCACCAATGATTTTCAGTATTTTGACTTTTTCTATTCCAAAGCAGTAGCAACAGTCAAAAATCATTTGAGTGTACAGCACAGAAGAGGTATTTGTCATTACACAAAACAGCACAGTTTCCCACACTGTAGGACACACTTTTCAAGTAGTCAAATGCCTCAATCTACACAAAACACATGGCTCGGTGTAGCTATTTATGCCACCACTACTTCTGATGGGTATATGGGGGCAACCGAGGTTTGGTGACACCAAACATTGCACATTTCTCATTATTTAAGGTACACAAAGTTACAATCAGGTATGTGCATAGCTTATCCACATATTTCTCCAGAATCTTCAGTTTGGTTTTGAGTTTTCCTTTTAGGAAAAAAAAATAGAAATGGGGGGAGGGGGTGTGGAAACAGAATTCTTTTTCCACCATACAGCCAAGTTGGACCAAAATAGTGCCTCTCTACTTACTGGTAAAAGCAATGTGATTTTTCAACACTGAATTTCAGGAGAGTGTTTAGAAACCAACAGGTCACCAATTATTTGTTTTATTGTAATGAGATTAATCACAAGGTGACCTAGCAAGAAGAACTGGTGATTATAAAAGGATCTCTTACCAGCTGATTTGGAAAGACAGCAAAACAGACCAGAGGGAAGGCCCTGGAAGAAGCCAAAAGCAGGAACCCTCATGCAATTTCTGATAGAAGTCCATTCTTCAGAAGGCTCAAAAAATAAGAAGCAAATGTCAGAAAGAAAACCCCAACTATATTCTACTTTTGACCTTTTCTTCTTTCTGGATAAGAATAGCTTGGTTCTGGAAATTTTGCACAGCTTGTAGTTTTGTAATAAATACTGCAAGGCCCTGAGGAGACAAGTTGCAACCCAAAACCATCTGCAATGCTGAGCCCTTCACTGTATTATTGGGAAATACACAGCTGTTTGTACTAGGTGCAAAATGGGACTACAGGATCTCAAATCACAAAAACTGGAAAAAATGTAAGATGTGCGTAATTGGAAGAGTAACTAGAAATTCATTACCCACAGGCTGAGCTCTGCTGTGTTTCAGAAAAACTTTACAGCATCTGGGTTGTATATTGCAGTTTCATGAGTACCCAGCAAAAAAAACAGGCTGCCCTTTGGAAATCTCAAACGGGATTCTATTTTATTTACCAGAGTTGTAGAACAGTTTTGACAAATAGCTGGTCTTGTCAAAGAAGGATTATAGCCATCGGCTAATATCGCCTAGATCTTTTTCGTTTCCTGCTTTCAAAAATCTATGGGATCGCTCTGCAATGCTAAAAAGGGAGCAGCCGATCAATAGTAATGGCATAAGTGGGTCCAACTTGAATATCTGTCCTTAAGGATAGCTGTACTAAATCATACACAGATTCAGCAAGAATTAGACAGCTTAAAATGAATTCAGACTTTGCAAATACGGGAGAAAATTCCCCCTTTTATAACCTGAATGTGAATTATATCTAAGTAATCTTTCGCAAGTGATTGGCTTGCCTTTTTAGGAGTATGGTTTATGTATGAGAAATTCCTAAAGGGAGGAGTGTTTAATTTTCTGGTGTTCTAGTGAAAGAAAAGAAGTAGTTATCTGAAAATTCCATCAATGAGCTATAGGAGCAGTAAGATCGCATACAGAGTTTCCTGTGCCAAGCAAAGAGGTGCAAGCACAGAACAAGCCTTTAGAACAAACTTTTGAGAAATGTGCTCTGAGAACAACAAGAAACTAGTATGCAACATCAACGCAATATTTTGGACTCTTAAAAGATGCAGATGGACAGGATAGTAAACTTAACTAATGATGTAAAAAAGTAAACAAGAAATACTTGTAAATGATTCAACCCTTAGGAAAATGTAAAGAAATTTTAAGTAGTTTCAAATCTGATGAAGCTGTGTACGATACTGGAGACTTTCAAATTAAGGACAAGTATGCTGTTGTTAAAGCACGTAATTGTGAGAGATCCACCCAAATCAACAAATTAAACAACGTAAGTTAATCAAGACAACTCCTTCAAGAACACCCTAAGTATCTGCCAAGGTAAAGGATCTGCATGTTTTTAGCAACATAAGAATGCTTCAGTGCAAACAGAGCCTTTCAGTTCATCACCTACAGTCAGGCTAAGAAGTAATTACTTAATCTAAACATCTGAACTGGTCTTGGAGAACTGCTCTATCAGGTACAATGTTGAAAAAGAGGCCTAAATTGCATGAGGGAATTAAGCTTAATTTAGGTTGTCGATCTGTGCTGGTCTGATCCCAATTCCGTAGGAGGTTTTGCAGCCTACATATTGAAAGGAGCCACGTAGCTGGAGCTCAAACAATTGCAAAAAGCAAGTTTTTCCTTAGGGCAAAGTTTCCAAGTAACAGTGCAATCTCAACATTGTTTTGAAAGGATATATACCATGTCCCTGCCTGTGTTAGAACTGATCCAGAAAAACAGAAATAGCAACACAGTATTTGCTCAAGATAACAGAAAGATGATTTGAGATTCCAACAAGCTAGTTTCAACCTTCTGCTGTAAAATATGAACATTAAAAGTATGGTATCTTTAAAATTATAGCTAGCAAGCCATGAAGAAATACTAATCTCTGCAGCAACCCACATTTATGACACTTTGGGTTGGAGAGGGTGAGAGGCCATATTAACTGGATAGCTGAACACAGTCACAATCTATCTAAATGCAAATAATTTTAAATTGTAAATTTTAAGAACATTTCTTCAAGCTTAGATACACCAACAGAGTGCCACAGGATAACATCTTATTGCGTATCACCTTTGGTAAGTGGGTGCCGGTAAAGATAAGAATTACCTTACCTAGCTCTCACCCTAAGCTATTGACAATAAAAGTATGGTATGACAAGTGATTTATGATTAATAGAATGGTCTTGTCACTACCATACTGAACTGGAATTTTGGATATCCTTTGTGGCTCTGGAAATTCAGCACTGAGATCTGGATTCTTACCCATGTGGAAAGACAAAGAACTAGTAGGCATCCTATACAAAGAGCTCTGCATGTCTGAATCATTCATTTTATCAACATCAGATACTACAGTAATAGGCATCATCACATTAAATATTGAGAACTGGTAACCCTAACAATGATTATTACTTTCTGCACCGTAGATCACAGAAGTACCTAGTTCACTATTAGCTTCTTCAATACTTCCTCATAGTACTAAACTGAATTTCAAATTTAGCTATTTCTAACTAGGACAGTTTTAGCAATTGGTTAAAACAGCTAGAATTATTAGAGGTTCATAATACATAAAAAATGCTTGCTTGAAGTCCTGCTAAGAAAGAGAGGGGATGACTAAAGCTTACAAACCTAAAAATCACAAACAGTAGAGCGACAATGTAATTTTCTGAAGACATTATAGCCAGTAACAAAAAGGCTTGAGGGCATTTTTCAGACTTGTAACTTGTTAAATAATTTTCACAGGTTTTTACATACATGCTCCACACACTATATTTTAATATTAATGAGCTAAACTTTAAAATATAAAGAAAAGATCACCAAGAATATATTGGCAAGCTACTGATGTATTCATTAAGGATACAAAAAGAATAACCCTACAGGACAGCTGAGGAGCTTAGTAACGTCCCACGTGAGTTTGTGTGTTTCTGCATATGCCAGTCATTACTAGAAAATTATTTGCTATAAAAATTAAGGTAAAAAGACACCACATTCAGTATCTTTTGATGTAAACTCTGTCAAAGGAAATAAAACCAGCCATTGGATAGCACAGAAAACACAATTTACAAAATTCTCATAAGGTGAAGAAGAGATAAACCACAATGGTTGTTTCATAAGGTAATTGTACATGACTAAGACAAAGGGAGCAGCAGTTCTTAAGAATATGATGTAGCTAGTAACATATTTCTTGATTTCATTGTACAACAGCTGCAGGGATGGGTCGACTTCACTCTCATAAAAACAGAATGGAGAATTGAGGGCAGATCCCACGCAGGAAATTGTTCCACGTTCCCCAACTTTGCAATTATTTCATAAAGCCTCTGATTTTTATTTTTTTTTATACTAAAAGATAGGGTTTCACCTGCCTTAAAATTTACTTCCTTCCTACCCTCTCATGAAGATGTTACCTACCGCAGCATGCAGCTACTGAAGTGGGAAGCAGGAGGCAACAGAAAACCAAACCAAACATCTGCAATTCATGTTTCAATATAAAATATTTGCAGATGTTAAAACTTTATGCCAAAATAATTTAACAGATTAAAGATACATTGATTACACATGTTCAGACTTTAGGACAAGTACATAAAGCAGAAGTATTCTTTATTTGCAAAAAAGGACTAGTAAGGCAAGTTTCTTAATATTGTTACATTTGCTTAAGTGGTTAAAATATTCTATTTTCCTGTGTTTGAACTAGTTTGTCTTTGAAACAAAGCTAAGCCAGGGAAGTTTCAGAACTGCCTGAAAGCTTTTTCAGAAATAACGTAAGAAAAAATGATCCACTTCTGAAAAAAGCATATTAAAATTACACCCTTTGGACAAAATCCTTCTATTATGTGGGAGCATTTAGTCAACATAAAGCAGAGAAAAGCTCAACAAAATAGTCAATACTTTACCTACAAAGGTGGAAGGGAAAAAATATGAGCCTTTTCAAGTGAGCAAGTGATGCTCCAAATCTTACTGCTGAAAAAGCAGGATCAATTGAATGGAGAATACATCGTATTTCAAAATGGAAACAGATCAGCAAAAACCTCAAGGAATTATCCAGCTGGAAAGCAATTTATTTTTTTTTTTATATGTTACTACCATAATGTGAAAGGGAAAAAATGTTTTCATCTGACATTGAAAAGAGTATATATTAAATAGACTTTGTGCATAAATAAAAAGGGATACAAAAGGCATAGGAGAAACAACTGATTTATAAAAATACGTAAAGCATTAACATTGTTGAACACTGAAGACAAGCAAGAATGAGTTGAGAAATGTACCACTGATGCCTGGTGAAGGTATCTGTCACCAGAAACGCTGCCTGGACAAAACTTAACCTGCTAGAGAAGCTATTTCTCCATCTCTCCATCCTTGCCCATTCTGCCTCTATCGTACTTCTGCCAGAGATTACTGCTTCCAGAGCTGAACAGGTACAACTGTCCTCTAACTAAACCAGTTCTGATAAAACACCTGTTCTAAAATGCATACTAAAAACCAAAAAACCACCAAGTTTGATGGAAATAAACAGGGAGTGAATATTCATATATCTCTCCTAGGAAACTTAGCAAGTTACAACCTCTGGTAGAAGAAGTCTAGTGGGAGATGTCCCTGCCCATGCAGGGGAGTTGGAACTAGATGATCTTTAAGGTCCCTTCCAACCCAAACCATTCTGCGATTCTGTGAGAACAGGGCAGTGAAAAAGCAGGAGACTAAACCTTAACTCAACCCAGATGCAGCTGAAAAAGTACACCTAACTGTTCTCATGTCAGGCCTTCAGGAGGCAACCAGTAACATCACCTACCTATAGGGAAGGCAGGCGTGTACGGCGCTAGATCACACACACATGTTAATCAGTATTTACGTGTGTGCACCTAGCAGGCACATCAAAAAATTGTAGTGAAAAAAAGAAGTAAATCCTTCTGCAAATACTCCTTTTTCTACAACTCAGTTTCTCAGGTGGGGGGGATTGCCTATCATTTTTCTTTTAAAGATTTGTAAAAATGAGCTAATCAACTCAAGTTTCTTCCACTAGGGAAAAAGAAAAACCAAACTGAGTGCAATTAACATAAAACAAACATTGAATGGACACAGAAACTAACAAACTGTATATACTTTACACACGTATAGTTCAATCTATAGCTGGGTTTGCAAGTTTCTATCATTCTTTTCTCACACTAAATGCATTGATAGGTATTGTATTCACTAGTGGTCAATCAAGTAATAAAACCCAAGGGAAACCACTTGTTTTTAATAGAACGTACAGACAGTATGAGTAACACAGTGTTCGTTTTCACCTATTATGAGGTGTAATAGTAACAACATGCCCCTGAGATTTCAGAGAAGTCCTATTTTAAAGCTGGAAGGGAGAGAATGGCAAGAAAGACTGAATTATTCTCAATAAATATTTACCTGTTGCACTGAGATCAAAAAAGCTGTTGCCTCACAGGAAAAAAAGGACATAATTTTAGAAATGTCAAAAAATACTACCAGTACCTAGGATTTTAACTGATGCTTGTGAATGCATTTTTTAAAACTCGAAGCTTTCAATTTCAAAGCAATTTTTTTTTTTTTCAAATTTCCTGTGTATTATGTTACTAATTGGGAATACTTGGGAAATATTTCCCACAATTATGTTTATAAAAGTCAAGTTTCAGTGATAACTAGCAGCAATCCTAACACACGTGGAAAACATTAAAATCACTTAAAATGATAAATAGTGTTGATTTTATGTAACAAAATGTACCCTTTAAATACATAAAAAATTATATCGTGTCAATCCGAAGGTCCACAGTGACCCATATACTCTGACAGCAACTAGTGGTAAATGTCTACAGGAAAAGGTTAAAAAAGATACACAAAGTATGATACTTTCTTCAATAGATGTATTAGATATTTGGCATTGTAGCATTCTGGGACTTTCTATCCCATAGGCTGTATCTGTATTTAGAAGTCAACAGTGATTGTTTTCTCCCATAATTTGTTAAACAAACAGGTTTATAAAACCACATGAATTTTTTCATCCACAATATCCTGTGGCAAACACTCCCACAAACCAGTCACACACACAGGAGTAATTGTATCTTCTAGTTAATTTCAAATTATCACGTTGGCTTAAATAAATACCTTTGGTTGTCAAATTAGAATAGTAATTATTTCTTATTTATCTCTTCCCACCATCCACAGTTTAATAGACCACTATTATTCCCCACCCACCTCCAGCTTTCTCTCTTCCAAACTGAAAAGTATTAAATTGTTCCTTATTTCTAAGAAGTTCCACACCTTTCACTAATTCCACTAAGAAGAACTATAAGCTTACAAAGTGTTTAAAAGGTAGATGTGGCTTCAATGTGTACCATGGTGCAGTGATGGTATTACTTATGTTTTCTTCATTCTGTTCCTACTAATTCTCCAAACTTGCTTTGCTTTTTAAAAAACTGCTGTGACTTGAGCTGATGCTTTCAGAAAATACTATAAACTTTAACAAGTCATTCCTCTGTGTCACCTGTATCCGTAAGCTTGGAACTGTTCTTCCTTATCCCCAAATCCATATTTACCTATTCACATGTCATTTTACTGAACACTCAATGGTCTGAGATTGTTTGTAATACTTCATTGTTAGCCCTTGCTACTCAGCTCTCTTCTCACATCATTTACAAATACAAATGGTGCCTGCCCCAGAGTACATTGTTTGACTCCAGTATTGCCTCCATCTCTCTTTATCCTTTAGTCAGGTAATCTACGTAAGGACCTTCTTTTTCAGCTTTTAAAGCAGCTTTGGTGAGGAACCTAGTCAACCACTTTTGGAAAACCTAAATGGGTTATTAGCAACCACACTTCCCATAGTGCACTAATAAGCACTATGTCTTTTTCTTTTTAAAAAATCAAGTATCAGTTGCTAGAGCTGTAAAAACTTGGCCCAGTTTACACTGCATGCCAACAAAAACAACTGTTTCCTAATTTGCTAGTCCTTTTAATTTATTACTGTATCAAGGAGATATAACTCAAATTTGTAATCAACAACAACAACAAAAAATTATTGGTGCATCAGCAATAGAGAAGAGTTTTTCCCCTGCTTGCTAAAGTACAGTTCTGGTCTATATCACTCTCAGTTCCCAAGCCTCTTTCCACCTCTCCTTATCTCAGTCTTCATTTTCCCACTGTCAAAGCCTGTTTTTCCAGGAAGGAAAGTTATGGCAAAGATGAGGAATACTGTTCAGCACCTCTTTGCCCTTTGGCACTGCTATCAAACACTCGGATTTTATCTGCCACATTAGCAGAGATCTTACAAAACACACATTCCTTTTTGTATAATGTACATGGTGGTCACTCAAACAATAACCAGTAACAGATGTCTGAAGTGAGGAGAACGGACTATTAAAGTAGAACTTTATAAATTCTGATGATACTTTCCCAGATTTGAAATCTTGACACTTAATTTATAACTATCAGTATGACCATATACTTTCCTTAGTGTGTTTATTTCTAACTCCAACCTTGGTAAGCATACTTTGTCCATCATGCTTGAAGTTTCACTATGACCTTGTAGATAATTTTACCCTCAACTTGCATTCATTTAATAGCGTAAAGATAGTGGTGAAAAATGAAAAATCCTTTGCAAAGAATCCAATATACCCAAATAAGAGATACTGACAGGGGCTATGAACTTAAATGCTTACATAAAATTACTGGTCACATTCAGTACCCTCCAATGACCATATGGGAAATTTTTCTTTCAAAGGACACACAGAAGTATGAAAGAAACATAACCTGCCAGAGACTTTTCCATTGAAGTTTTAATGTTACAAGATTTGTATTTAGGTCTCCTTTCCAGGAATTTTTGCAAAGCACTCTCACTCAATACGCATGGGAAATTAAATAATAACTGCTTTAGATATCCTGACAGTTTAGTATTTACAAGACAGTGTTGGAGATTTTAGAAGAAAATACTTCATGAATCTATATATGTAAACCATACCTGTCAAAAGCACTTTTACTCATATAGAAACCGGAGAACTAAACGTCAATTTGGCAGTTTTTAAAGACTACAGTCCTTATAATGCTGCATTATGTTTAATTATCTCATTTTCACAATCCCTTTGAAGAAATGAAGATTCCTATATGTATTTCAGGTAACAGCTGATTGAGAAAAAAATATTTTTTAAAAAACAATATTAAAAATCCATCTCAGCTGCAGAAACAAAGGACACCAACAAGAGTAGCAGCAATGGAAAAGAATAGATTTTTAAAGACAAGGTCAAATTCTGCCATTGTAACATCTCTGCATAGATGCATAAAAGGTTTACAGAGACACACTTACAGACAAATTGTTGTACTTGAGGACATGAGATCTTTGAACTTGACAATATATAAAAACAAGCAGATCCAGCATTCCTGATTAAATTTTTTAAACAGTTGAATAAGATTATAAATATTCCCAGAAAACATTCAACTCTAATATTTTAAAGCTTTGCAATCAGTTTCAGTAGCATAAATTCGCTGTTGTTTTGCTTAAGACATTCAGCCATGATTTTCAGAGTAATTTTTAGGGACTACACTTCCCGTTTCTTCTAAAGACAGTGCAACAGTAGCATCCCATGTAAAGATTTTACCCTCTGCAGGCAGTAGGTAAACAGATCTATGAAGCATTCTTTCAATAGACAGATCATATTACAGGTCAGAAAGCTTCTTTTCTTCCTGTTACAATATTCACCTCTACCAGTTTTATTGGAAACCAACAAAGTTCAAAAAGGTAGGTGGACAAGATGGAAAGGCCTCTTTGTATACAGCAATAACTTCACTGATAGAGCATAAGAAATGCCTACCAGCAGTCAGAAATTTTATCTTAAAATACATTATGATAGATGCTATTAATAAAACGTATTTGCATTGGTTTAAAAAAAAAAAAGCCACAGCTGTCATACAACTGTACATGTGAAAATCAGTGGAGCAAAACCAAAGGATGAGCTCTCACACGCTGCAAAAAAATCACCTACCAAAGACAATGGCTGATAAGACTATGCCAACCAAAGATCTTCAACATCTGCAAAGCCAGACTGCTATGCCTGAGTTTTCACTTTGTACATGTCTGCATCTTTTTAATGGGCCAATGCAGGAAGAGTAAACATTTTGTAAATTAAGTAAAAATACATAAATTTTTTCCATGGATTTCAACAGACAAAAGCCCTGCATTACAGATTAAGAGGAAACTATTCCTTGGAAATCAACAGCACATTTTTTTAATTAATAAAATTGATCGCATGCTAGCCTCACAGCTGTCATTGTTAAAAGGAATGAAGAAAATAAGATGTCAGCACGTGACAGATAACAGTTCCTAGATGTCAGGAACACAGAGTACCACGGAGGCAGGAACAAGTGAATGCACTGCCCATTTTATCTCATTCACATTATAAGACAATGATAAGAGCTTCATTTCAACACGTCCACAATGTTGTTAAGCTTCACTATACTTGCATATAACCATGTATTTATATAATTTTTGCTTGAACTTAGTAACAAAGGTCCACTCAGAGCTTTTTAAAAGACAGAACAAGTATTTGTCTATAGTAAACTTGGCAAAAATGCATGTTATTAATCATCTAATAAGACCTACCATGTTGCTAAGAGATACAGTTAAATGAAGGGGAAATATTTCCTTACTTGTCTGACACCAAGGATGAATGTATGTAATTAACATCAAAGACAACACTAGAGACCACTGTGTGTAAAAATCTTAATTTATTCATGTTCACGATTATCACATGATAAAAACAGCAGATGCCGCAAATCTTGCTGCGTTAAAACTTTTTAAATATGGTCCTCAACCTTCATTCATTAAGCTGAAATAGTTACACTAAAAACTAATAGATGACAAGTCATCCTGAGCTTAACTGAAGTTACATCTTCTTGAAATTATACAATAACTCACAAATATATGAATAAGCATGACTAGCAAAAAAGCTATTAATTTATGGTATTCAGTGGAAAGTCTTCACAGACCAAATTTTTACATTCAATGCTTCAATAAAAAATGAAAAATAACCTACAGAAAATCTGGAATTTTATCAACCAAGCATTTTTAAAACATCCAGCCAAATATGCAAGTGTTCAAAAGCCATTAAGAGAAATACAGTTTTTTGATAAATTGTTAGCTTTTATATTACTGTAATTGACAAAAAATATACTAAAATCAAAATTTAAAAAATCTATTACAGATTATCTGATTTTAAAGGGGTTTGATTAGTTTTTTAAAGAAGCCATGTCCTTCTACTGAGGATGTCAACAGTGTCCAAAACTATTTTATCCTCCATTAATTGATTCAAAGTAAGAACAGCTAGGAGATAAATATTCAAGAACAGACTTTTCTAGCTATGTCTTGAAAAATGGACTCTGGGAATAATTTACCTATATTCCAGCTAAGTACACCTTTAAAGACTTGCTCCTGTAAGAATACTGCACTGAAGTTCACTGAAATAACTTTATTTTTTTCCAGACTTACACAGGTACCACTCCACTCCACTTCACAAAGAGTGGAGACATGATATACTAAACCCACAATCACAATATACCAAAGAAAGACTTTTAAAAAGGCCAAGGACATCACACATTCTCCTAGATGATGCAAGTAGATTTGTTAAGGTAAACAGTTTCTCAATATGACCTTGGTAAGGGCAGGCAGAAAACTGATTAAGGAAAATCTACCATATGGTGACAACATTGACTCCCACAGGGAAATTAGCAGGATTGGAAGCACCACTGAAGTCTCCAACAACTGAAACAATACAATTAACCCACAGTGAACCACAATCCTTTCTTTGGATTAGTACTGGAGAAGGATAATACATTTTGCAACTTTGTTTCACTTCAGGTGCCTTAGGCTCTCCTTTCAGTGTGCAAAGGAGAGCACAGACTATAAAGCAGACAACTGTGTCCTGCAAATGATACTTTCCAGAGTCTGGATATTCCTAATGTCTCCCCTATTTCAAGCTGCCAAAACCATACTTTGAAAAAGCCTCGCCACTCAATATTTTCCATCAGTTTGAACATCCTTTACTACTCCCAATACTCATCTCATTATTGAGCCATTACCAATTCCTGGTTTACTCCCCCTACTCTATACTTTGGAAAAAGAAAGAGTAAGCAGATTACTGCTCTTTTCCCAACCTTCTCTCCATTCAGCCTTTTAGTTTGACACTACCTGCACATCCTTGCTCCAGTGGTGACATTCATCATCAATCTTCTCCTTCTTCCTGCTCCACTGCTCTCGTAACAGTCTCTGTTCCTCACACAAACTAGTGAATCCCTGTAGCCCATTCTCATGCCAGCCCCCCCAGTCTCTGCCCCATGAATAACAAGGATTTTCAGTAGTTTCAGGTTTGTTTGGCTTTTGATGTTGTTGGGTTTGTGTTTTTTTGTTATAAGTAAGTGATCCCACCGTTTCCCTTCTTTACTTTCAAACTAGTCAGGCTCCATCTTCAATCCTCTAATGCTCCAGTCCAGCAGGTTCCACTATAATCACAGGAGAATCACTTTCAGTAGAGGGTTTTCTTAAATAACACTTGAATCTACTGAACTAATGTAAACTGATTTTCACAGGCCTGTTTAACTTGGTGGGGAGATTTCCAAACCAAGGGCAAAGGGCCCATCACAAAACTCAACTTAAAATTACTGTCGCTTCTTAAAGCCCATGATTTGTATTTACTACAATATATAGCGGGTAGGTATGCCAAAATTAACCATTTGCAGCGGAAAAAAAGTAAAATATTAACATATTTTTAATAGATATAAATATATACATTAATATAGAAACATACAAACACTATACAGTATGCACACATGTCAAAGAGGCCAAACATGTTGTCAGTTTTCATTGAGGAAAAAAAACCCCAGAAATAGTAAGGAACAGTATTAAAGGGGCTCCTTTACTATGCCAAAACATACCACTAGAATAAGACCTACTGGTTCTGGAAAAAAAATAATAAAAAATCTGTTCTAATTACTGTTCTAAAAAAATGCTTTACACAAAATTCACAATTTTAAGTTAAAAGTTTAAAATCTTGAAAAACAAAACTCGTATCTAGAATTCCATTTTGACTAACAGATAAGATCATTTGCTGGCTCACTTTGTACTTATCATTTTTCCATCAAAGGAAACAAAGCTGGGCCAGACAACAGAACAGCAATGATGAAACATTTATTCTCTTTGTTCATGTGGTATTTGGGAGAATGGTATGTCCGGTTTTTACTGGGCAAACGTTTCATGCAAATTTCCAGACTTATAAAGCATCTGGTCTGACTGGTATTCAGTAATGGTAACAGAATTTAGGCAACAAAAAGCATGGAAGCCTTAAAAATGAAAAGACAGTGATCTACAAACTGAAAGCTTTACTAACCTCCATAGTAAAAGTGACACATTCCTAATATATTCTCTAATAGCGACTTTAAAAGTACAGGTTTGCCTTTTAAGACTTTTATATAATAGCTTATTCTATCAGCTGACTATTCCAAAAACTGAATTTCCCAATACTTTTGCTCATCCATATTGCAATTCTGTGTGTATTTTGAGATTTTTGAAGTGGCTACTTTTTATGGATTGGTGTGCATTCAATACTATGCTGGATTTTTTATCTTTTAAATAAAATACTCTTAGGAAAACAAATATTTTAGATTTTTACAAATTTATAAGAAAAGCTCAGGTGAAATACTTCAACAAAGTTCCTGTGAGATCATGGGATTAATTAGTGGCAACATTCTCAGGAGCAGTGGCAAGTTTTAGTTAGTGATGATACAGATTTACTTCTAGAGTAAACAAAAAAAATACTTTCCAAAGTTCTGTACATATGACTAGTAAGTTCTGGGGTTTCTTAGGTTTTTGTTGTTAACTGTAAAACCCCAAAGATATGCTGAAACTAAATGCATAAATACATTTATAAAGACTTTGAAAACAGACATAAAAGGCACTACACAAAACATTTGCTATGACTAGAAATTATGTCCATGAAAATGCTTCTATCCCATCTTACTCTTATTAGCTCCATACTGTAAACAAATGAAGAAGTCTGTCAAAACTTATAATCTTCACAAGTTTTGTGATGAAGATGATATGTTGCTTAGATAATACTGCATGACTACTGCACTTGGGAGTTCCTAACGGTCATAAGAATGCTGAAAACATGCATTAATAACAAAAAAACAACCACAATAAAATTTTTTTAAAATTTCTAGTTTGTTGAAGCCATGCCAGGTTTCAAGACAAAAGAGGACTGGAAGAGATGCACATCTCTATAGCTAAATTCATGTCAAACAGTAGTTGCAGAATCTTATTTAATGTATTGTACCTGTGCCTACCAATTTCAAACAGGTATAAGAACAATATTTATAAAATGTACTGCTTCAATGGCCCTTTTAAGAGCCAAAAGTGAGCTGAAAAAAAATCCTTTGTTTTACTAAAACCAGAGTGATGATGCAAAACAATTCTTTGATCAATTATCTATTTGAAAGCACCAAGCTAAATGCAGACAGTAATTGCTGACAAATCCCAGTAGTAAACAAACCAGTTTCACATTTTAAATATTATCAAGAGGCTACAGAATTAATGGTTACAGCCAAAGAAATGTTGACACAGTTGCAGATTGAGCCTTAACATGCTGATCATGTTAAAATACTGCACAAGAAATATTTTTCCACTTTGTAAAAAGCCAGACTGTTTACATGCGTAAGTGGCTAGAGACCTTGTTGTCTGTGTGTGGTCTTAACATTTCAGTATCATAGCCATGCATATAAAGAGAAGCAGAATGAAATAACCTATTATACTTACAATGAATGCCAGACTGCCAATATTAGAAGCATTGAGATTTAAGTTTCTTAAAATGAGCAGTACAACATACATTTACCAAAGTCTTCACCCCTTTTTATAAAAGGGATAGATAAATTAGTTGAAACAAAGCCTTTTTAAAAGTAAACCGAAGACTCATGTTCACCAAAGTTGATTCTTCTTCCTTTTATATTGTTTGGAAAGAAAAAGAATTTTGGGAATAAATAAATAAATAAATAAAATTAAAATAAACATCACCAATGCCAAGGCATTCTGAAACTATGGTAAGTTCACTCGTATTCTCTTAGCATGTAAAAATTATTACAATGGTAACTATTATATCACATCTTTACAGAATCTTAGGGGTTTGGAAGGGACCTCGAAAGATCATCTAGTCCAACCCCCCTGCCAGAGCAGGATCACCCAGAGCACATCACACAGGAACGCATCCAGGCAGGTTTTGAATGTCTCCAGTGAAGGAGACTCCACAACCTCTCTGGGCAGCCTGTTCCAGTGCCCTGTCACTCTCACAGTAAAGGAGTTTTTTCTGATGTTACGTGGAACTTCCTATGCTCCAGTTTGCACCCATTGCCCCTTGTCCTATCACTGGACACCACTGAAAAAAGCCTGGCTCTGTCCTCCTGACACTCACCCTTAACTTATTTGCAAACATTGATGAGGTCACCCCTCAGTCTCCTCTTCTCCAAGCTAGAGAGATCCAGCTCCCTCAGCCTTTCCTCATAAGGGAGATGTTCCACTCCCTTAATAATTTTTGTGGCTCTGCGCTGGACTCTCTCAAGCACTTCCCTGTCCTTCCAGAACTGCGGGGCCCAGACCTGGACACAATATTCCAGATGTGGCCTCACCAAGGCAGAATAGAGGGGGAGGAGAACATCTCTTGACATACTAACCACACTCTTTCTAATATACCCCACGATGCCATTGGCCTTCTTGGCTACAAGGGCACATGGCTGGCTCATGGTCATCCTCCTGTCCACCAGGACCCCCAGGTCCCTTTCTCCTACACTGCTCTCCAGCAGGTCAGCCCCCAGCCTGTACTGTACCTTTTTTATTGTCTTTGACCTCCTTAGCAAGGTTTAGTTCCAAGGAGGCCTCAGCTTTCCTTATTGCCTCCCTACATCCTCTGACAACAGTCCTATATTCCTCCCAAGTGGCCAGCCCCTCCTTCCATGATCCATAGATTCACTTTTTCCACTTGAGTTTGCCCAGCAGTTCCTTGTTTAACCATGTGGGTGTCTTGGCTCCCTTACTTGATTTCCTACCCATTGGGATGCTCTGACTCTGAGCTTGCAAGAAGTGGTCCTTGCATGTTGACCAACTATCTTGAG
The DNA here is from genome assembly GCF_020740795.1 of Apus apus. Classification (NCBI taxonomy): domain Eukaryota; kingdom Metazoa; phylum Chordata; class Aves; order Apodiformes; family Apodidae; genus Apus; species Apus apus. The sequence goes on along the minus strand of NC_067284.1, from coordinate 49,443,337 downwards.
CCCCTTTACCGTCTAGAACCCTGTCCCATGGGACTTATCTTAATAATTGATTGAAGAGGCCAAAGTTGGCTTTGTGGAAGTCCAGGGTTCTGGTCCTGCTAGGTATTCTGTTCCTCTCACACAGGATCCTACACTCCACCATCTCATGATCACTGCAGCCAAGGCTGCCATTGACCGTCACCATTTCAGCCAGACCCTCCTTGCTGGTGAGTATAAGATCCAGCAGCACTCCTCTCCTAGTTGATCTGTCTGCCATTTGTATCAAGAAGTTATCATCTTTAGCACATGAATGCCTTAGATCTCTAAACTGCTGATTTTTAGCACATTTTCACTGCAAAAAATAAACATATTTGTTGTAAAATTATGTTGCTAATTTACTTAGAAATCACTGGAAAGTCTTCTGCAACTGCTGGTAATTCTTTTCTGTTTTTTAAAATAAAAACAAAAGCTCTACAGCTCTCATGGTTTACTGAGGAGAGCACTGTGAAACCACCAGGGAAAAAAAGACGCAAGGTATCTGCAACACAGGGAGATCAATGAGTAGCTTTATCACTCACACACTTATATCTGAAGACTGCCACAGCTAAAGCATATCAAGCTGTCCCATCTTCTCATTCTATGTCTAGCAACAAAATACACAATTTTAAAAGACAAATATGCAGTATAAATATCTTTTTTTTTTTTTTCAATCAATCAGCACAAGAATTCTCAATGTTTTTCACACAAGTTGAGATTTCCTCCCACTGCCAGCAATAAAAAGCAGAGGCCACCATCCTTCCAGCATCTGTAAGTGAACCTCACTACCTATGGCTGAAATTTCTAAGATCTCATGGAAAGAAAGAAAGAAAAAAACCCACACAAACAAAAAACAAACAAACAAAAAACAGATTGAAATTGCAAGGTTGTTATTGAGAATGTGGGTGTAGAAGAGTTGCTGATTTCTGGTTCTGTTTGCCTCTTTTTCCCCCCTAATGTTCATTTGCATTTGTGAGAAGGTGAAGAGGGAAGGAAAAATTCAGTTTTCATTATTAATTTTTCCATATGCTTAAAGCTTATTAATATTTTTGTTGTTTGCATGGAAAAGAAGGTTTTTCAAAATAATTTCTTCTCTAAAATTACAGAATTAAAGTTAAAAGAGAAAAATTCAGAGTTAGAATGGATGAACAGAATTAGCACTGTGGCACTGGTCGTATTCCATTTGTGACACACCCAGCTCATCAGGTTGTATTTTTGTCCCATATGCATTTAAGAAAAACAAACATGTCACCAAAAGTCTTTAAAAAGTCTACTTCCCAAACTAGAGAAATGATCAAGAAGTCATTAGAAAAGAAATATATATGAAGAGCAATTCACTATAAAAACAAATAGTAAATGACCCTTGAAAGGGGTTCTTCCGAGTTTCCCCGAACTGTACCAGGCACCAAGCAGCATCACTCGGTCCCACGCCCGGCCCCCCTGCCCGCCAGGCCAGGGCCAGGGCCAGGGCCAGGGCCAGGAGGCGCGGCCCAGCGCGCAGCCGCCCCGCGGAGGAGCTGCCCGCCCCGCGGAGCCGGGACGGCGCTGTCCGGCCCGGGGCTGGTGCTGAAGCCTCCCCCACCCCGGGCCCGCCCCGCCCCGGCGGGGTCACCAGCGGCTTCTCTTACAGCCCGAGAGCACCTTCCTTCAGCGCTAACGTTGTCATCACCTTATCTTTACTGTCTGCTGCTTTTATACCACAGGTCAGCTCCTGGCAAGCCTCCTCAGACCAAAGTTCATCCTGTGTCCAAGGACGAACGCAAAAATTCTATCCCACCATGACTGGACTCTTAACAGAGAGGTGGTTTGGTGGTGGGGTTTTGTTTGTTTGATTTATTGGGTTTTTTGTTTGGTTTTTTTCCTAAGTAAAGCTTTATGCTATGCATTTCTTCACTGCACAATTACTTGTAGACATTCAGCTTCTGCTCTAGTGCAGAAACATTAATGGATTGGCTGAGGACGGCTGCAAGCAAAAGAGAAAAGCCTAAGAATCTATTTTGTATTATGTCAGATTGCAGAAGCTTCCCATGGAAGTCACAGATGTAAATTCAAGAGGACATAAGTATTTAGTGACAGATTTTCTTTCCTTTTGGGTAGCAGCATAATCACTCCAATCCCATTACCTGTTCACATGCAATCCGCCCCTTAGAACATTAACGGTACATTATTGCATGTTCATGCTTATAACCTACAGTTTATCTGCAGTTTTAATAGTTAAATATACACCCCTACTATTCTGCAGCAGTTATGCAAGTGAAAGCTTATTCAAAATCGCTCCCCCCCCCCCCCCAGAACACTGACCTTCCACAGCTTGCTCCATAATTAACCTTTTCCTTTCTTTCTCTAGTTAGGTCAAATTTGTAGGTCCTTATAAGCTGCTGTAATAAATATGAAAATAAAAGCAAGGGAGATGTTGGCTGCTGAGAATGAGCTCTCTCACAAAACAGAATTTTCAGTCTTTTCACTTTGTGGAAAAGTTTGGACTCTTCACCTTAACTACATGGGAACCTCCACCACGCAGCCCATGGCAGAGCTACCATTCGAAAAAAAAAAGTGCTGTTTTTCACTACACCAGGAAGATATTAGATAGTATCACATTTAAACCACATTTTAATAGATTTGGACTGTCTCACTACTTTTACATTTGAACACGCAGCGTACTGCCTTTTTGAAGAGATCCAAACCATTACTAAAAAGACAAGGGAACTAATCTAAACATTGTGAGGATCACTGAACTGATTTACAGATGGTCTAATTAGAAAAACGAGCATGCCACTTGCTGATCAAGGTCTATGCACTAAATCTGTGTGGCAAGCCAAAGAGAAAGAAGTAGTATTTCAAAATCAAGTACCACTATGACGATAGCTGTCAACAGCAGAAAAGATTTTGATGTGGGCATTACTATGAAGTAGATGTTCATGGGGAATGAGTTTATTCTCTTAAACACAATCACATTGCCTATTCTGAAACTACCATTTGCATCATTTTAAAGTCACTAGTATCTCTGTAGATGAAGTCTGGTATTAAGGACATAACCTCTGAAGGAGGGCATAAACTGAGGTAATTCCAGAAAGATCTGTAGTCTCTGAAGAGTAAGGACAGCTCTATGTTATTATTTAGACATAATTTCAGAAAGCTTCACAGCTCATGAGAGTTAATGGTGATACTGAAGTTCTTCACTTCTTGCTTCTAAAAAAACCCCACAACTAAAGTGTTTGACAATCTAGTATTCCTAATATCTCCACGTAGAGGAGGAATACTAAATGATCAGAGCAATAGAATGTGAAGGGAGCCTCTGCTTACCCATGTGTCTCCAAGAAACAAGATAAGCAACCCTGCTGGTAATTCCAGTGTATTTTCACCTGCTAAACTAGTTTTGAATTTGTAATCCACTGTGACACTCAAACTTTTTATTATGTTTTAACACACTGTGACCATCCATGGTGTCCATACCACTTTGTCACAGATCCAATGGCCTGGTTAACTTTGAGATCTGGAAATTGTATTTTCCCACCTTCATTTTCACTGCTTGGAGAGGGAATGCTGTCTCACAACAGTATGTGGTAGCACTTGCCTCACCTGGTCACAACAGTGGCTACCAACAACAGAGCTTTAAGTTATTTTCTAGGTGTACAGCTTGAAATCCTGTGAGATGTCTTGATGCTTGCAAAAGATACTGTAACAAATAGGTAGGTTCTAACAATATCTAAATGTCATTTAACTTCTGAGTTTACAATATTTTTCATCATATTCTTCATAATTGGATTTTCCTTTTCCAAATTTGTATCATAGTTCAAATAGGAATTTATAAAAACAGATTAAATCTCAACAGTTACTACATGTTCAATAATGTAGGCCTCTCAAAATACATATGAACCAACTCTAATCGCCATATGAAAATGGCTTAAAACTGCCAAGAGTTTTCTGAACTATGTAGAATATGCTGAGCATCTGTAATTAAATCTATTTTCAGTTAATAATCAGCAAGTACCCCTAGTTGTATCCTCTAAACATTCAGCAAATGAAATCACCGTTCCTGCCAATTATCAGGTTGAAGAAGGGATATGGACAAAGAAACATTTTCCTTAACATTTTTTTAAAGTCTTTTAAGGTCATTTCTCCACAACACCCTGTGCTTTCACCAAACAATAAAAGCAAAATAAAATACTCAATTTTCTGAAACGTATGCATTTACATATAAATATTTTAAAATAATGACAAATTCTAACAATTTTCTGAAAAAATCTAGAAACCAATCTTCATCTTTTATCTCCCCTAGGATGTCCATGGCAACCAATGATGATTTAATCACCAGTCACTGTACTCTATTTCATATTATACTACAAACACTCAGTACTCAGCCCTTGAGGTAAAAATATGCTTCTGTTTGATTGTTTCTTAAACATGTAGACTTCATTTGCAACTTTTCATGTGTCAGACCTACTTCTATAATCTAAACTGTAAATCCTCTGTGACACAGATTGCAACTATGTCACACTTTAACACCCAACAAAATAAGAACTGGAGGCTTACAGGCAATCCCATAAAGGGAATAACTCCTTAAAACCTTGTTTCCCACTACTGAAGATCACCTTACAATGGCAAGGCAACACACTATAGTAGTGCTACTTACATTAGTCTCCTTCCTATTTTTGTACTATAGGAATGTCAAAATAAATACGGGAAAGTTATATACTGCATGACCCTGCCAACTGTCAAATCCTAGGATCTTGGCATTGAACAGATCCTCTTTAATGGCTTAAGACTTAGCTCTTTCCCAACTCTTTAGTTCAGCAAATATTTTATGTTCAGAGCTATACTCTTCTATCAACCTTTATCTGTATGATACAAAGCAGAATAAACCACAACCATGTATATTTGGTTAATTATGAGTGCTATTAAATCACTGGTATACTCAAGAAACAAAGATGACCTTCTGAGTTTAAAATAGGAGAATATTGGCTTGAACTTGAAAGGCTGTATTTAGCTGTATCTTCTATAAACCATTATTTCACCAGCTGAGTGGTGTCAGATATACCAGGCACCTTGCAACTTCCTGGAAACTAAACAGAGCAGTGCAAAGTGAACGTGCACATGGGATAGAACTAAGTTTAGTCACTGCACAAGCTTTTAAAGCAAAATGAGGACAGATCACCAACAATATGAAAACGCTGAGAAAATGTTCTGTGGCTGTGTCGCATGGAAACTAGTCATGTGGCATTCTTCCTTACCTCTGTTCTTTTCCTCACTCCCCCTCAAGACTAACAGCTAACAATTCCTTAATGTGCATTCGATGTAACATCTTTATAGTGTCTCCAGTTGAATTATATTTAATAGGTACATGGAAAGAGACGCAGAAAAAGGAATAAAATCTTTGTTTTGCCGAAGCTTGTAGATTCAGGATTTCATGTAAAAGGATCTGTCTGTAAAACACACAGATAGAAGAAAAAGCAAAGAATCTTCCATGAAAGCAGTTACAAAGACAAGGAAGTACAAAAACCAAGTAGGATGACGTTTGCGATTGTAAATGGACCTTACTTCCCTAGCAAAGTGTACACAGTCAACAGGAAAAGACCATCGTGAAGCACTTAAATCACTGAAGTGAAAACTTTAGTTGAAAATCATCTGCACGTAAGCAAGACCACAAACTATTATTTTCCCACTTCCTCAAGTGAAAATCTCTCTGCTACAAATACTATTTCATAGTAAGAAGGTGGTGTTGTATTTTGTATAGGCCTCAATACAAAGACAAAATTCTGTGAAGCAGGGAAATAAAAAATAAGATAGCTTGATATGCAAAGATACAAACACCATGGCTTGGCAAAACCAAACTTCATTTACCATTTATTTGTATGCCTAAATGAACCTATACAGCTAATCTGATTTTTTGTCACTATATAAAGGTGTCTATTCTTGCTGTTCATTTGACCAAACACCACCAAACAATGGCAAAAGCAGACAAACTCCACTAAACAAAAAACCACAACAGGATAGAAAAATACACAACAGCAGAAGACAACACTACAGAACCTGTCCTCTGTAGTACTTCTTTTTTGTCAATTAAGATACCCCTCCACTCCATACTATAGTTCATTTTTCAAATGTATTTCTGACATTATTACTAAATTTCTTTATTAAACCTACACATTTTTGCATCTCCATTATCCCACTGCTTATGATAATGAAAATGGTGGAAAAAGATATAGGGTTTAAATAAATAAATAAAATCAACAAATAAGCCATGACATTCCCATATGGAATTTGTTGACATAGTTTCTATGACTGATACTACAGCATCTAGGAGATTAATCTTTTTTATTCCTTTTTTAAAATATCTGAAGTTAATACTCAATTCTGATCAGACCATTATTTTTCAAACCAGACAAGTCCCAGATTTTAGCATAGAATAAATACATAATGCTCATCATCTAAGTTTTAATTAGTCAGCTGGCAAATAAATGGAAAAAGACAAATAGAAATTGAGATATAATTTTTTAAAAAGCTAGGGGTCTGTACGTTACATTGTAAAGCTTAGCTTTTACTTAGTATCTTTTTTTAAAAAAATAATATTTTTCATGTTGGTCCCATACACACACCAATATCATCCATTTCGGCAAAAGTTTCTATCGTACGCATTTTATGTCAATACTTTTTATTTTCTTAAGCATTGTGTCTCACAACATTTAAGTTAGAAATATTTCCAGTCAAAAGAGGGAAACCACTGTAAAACAAAAATCACCAGTGGAAATCCCAATCATTTAAGAGTGAATGTACCATTCCATACTAACTTACACTCACTTGTTAAGAAACTTTCTCTGCTTTATACATACACCTAAAGTTAATTTCATTTTTTTTCATAATTCTATTTTCATTTTATCCATCTTTTCACCCTGCCTGGGTAACCTGGTTAACCACAAGTTGGCAACACAGGTGTTTTCTTTTTATTCTTTTCATATTGAAATTAAAACAGATTTATATTTTTTTTTTTGGCTGTATCATTTTTCAATACTTTTCCAACCTAACTCCTCTAAATATTGACATTTTACACAGACTGCATTTTAAAAAGACAGATAAATTTAACTGAGGAAGGCTGTTGATTGAAAAATAGTATGTCCTTAGTTAGGCTACAGTGTGCTGCCAATGTATTCCTACAGGCTCTGATCCAAAACCTATTGACTTCAGTGAGGTTTGGGTCAGATCCACTATAAAAATAACTTAATTCAGTAGTGGTAAATGAAATCTTAGATGTATAATTTTATTACAAAACACTCCAAGTAACACTCCAAATAATGGTGACTTCTTCACAGCTCATACAGATTTTTAGTTCCCTAAACTATTATTTTAAAAGTTTGAAATTTATAGTTTTTGCCAACCACATTGTCACAGCTTAATTGAGCAGCTGTCAACTGTTAGAAAATAACTGCATCATCATCCCTTTTAGAAGAACCAGTGTGGGAAGTGAAACACTTAGACAGGATCTAAAGTTTCTGGAGTCATGGTAATGAATCTGTTTTCATCAGGTGACCATGAGTCATCATTTTATCAGCAGTTTAAAGGGTTTTCACAATAGTTGCATGTCATCAGTGCTTATGCTTAGCAATCACTGCAGGAGAATACTGAAATAGGGTGCCATGGCCTGTGGTACCATCATTTAAGGACAAGTTTGGCTATTGAGTCAAGAAAAAACTGCTAAGTCATGGTTTGCATGGTACTGCAATGAACACACAATGTCCAAAATCTAAGCTTTTATTTGAGAATTGAAACTAAGCAATAATTCTACTTTTAAAAATAGACTTGTTTTAAGGAAGTTCTGAACCACATAGATGAAACATAAAGAAAGAATAAAAATGTGTCATCTGTCCCTTAAACTCCATAGTCCAGTCAGAACACACTCATATACCAAACACTCAGATAACTTCCACATATCACAATCCATCTATGTTGTTCAGGGTAGGGAAAAGGCACATGAAACAATACGACATTTTTTATATTACATTTTCATGATACTAACATGAAGAGAAAAACTGCATCACTGCATCATGAACATGAAATTACTTCTATATGACATTACCTGTTACCATATGAAATGTGGATCCCTTTACCTCCTAGCCTACTAACCTCCATCTGAACTCAGTGGAAAGAATTGAAGAATTTCACCTACAGCTCAAGATGAAGCCTCTCCCAGGACCTAAAGACATTCAGTGACCCTGTGCAGCATTTCTGCTAAGCCCTGATGTTTTTGCTGGACTCTGAGATATTGAAGTCTGCTCCTAAGTTTCCCATCCCTTCCTCCTTGCCTGGCTGGACTCTGGGGTGAAGCAGGCAGTAGCACCAAGATCTCCAAGAAGCAGACCAGTGGAGGTGTAAGATAAGGCAGTCCTGATCGGAAGTCTGGCACACGGCAATTATCAGAGGGATTATACCTTTAAATTATGTCTAAAAAACCCCAGTATCACTAGGTATGGCATATATTTAGAATCCCATACCACTGTCACAGCAGTACAATGCTCTCAATTAGCAAAAGTCTCATTTTCTGCCACAATTGCAACTTTTAAAACTAATCAGATTAATTTATTTGTATTACCAAAACAATGTAATGCAAGTTGAACCACTTCTTTATTCCTTATTTGAAGTGATCCCCATGAAAGTAGTGTTTCCACTACTGATGTTTATCCCTCTGGCTTCCTATTCCTTTCTCCTTCTGCTAACACTTTAATCTCTCAACTCTTCATTCACTCATCATTTCCCTAGGCTTGAAAATTAATCCTCCAAGGTCAGTGAGGAAACGTCCATTGACTCCAGGAGGTTTAGAATGAGACCATACACTTAATTTTCCTTCTCCCTCCAGCTCTCAACTTCCTCTTTTCTTTCTTCTGGAACTTATTTACTCATCACTTTAGTCATTCCATATTTGGTCCCATGAAATTGGGAATTAAATGCAGAGCTAAGAGAACTAAATAGATATCCTTCCATCCATTTATTATTGTTTTCTGCTTCCCATTTTAAATAATATTTTTCTCCAAGGTTCCCTGTTCTCTTCTTAAGACATTTAAGCCTTTTTAGACAAGTATCATATTTTATCCATTGACGGAGAAAGAAACATCACAGCTGAGTGAAGTGAATGATACTTACTTGATAACAACAATTTCAACCATAGGTATTATATAGTTGTGAATAAAGTTGCTTGAGGAGAACACTATTCCTAGAAAACCTCCATTAAATATGTAATATAGCTAATTCTTATTTTTAAAGACCAAACTTTAACAAATTTAACTGATTGTAAAAATCTGAACCTTAGTATATTTCTATTGAAACATTTGTAAGTACTCCAACTACATAAATTTCACATTTCTTAGTTTTGCAACAGGAAAAAGGAACAGACATCAAAATATATTGTTTTTTAGACATTTTTACTGAGCACTTTAAAAAAACAGGCTCTCAGACTAGAAATCAGTACGCTAAACAGTTCAAAACTGAAAATGTAAAAAAAAAAATCTGTAGTATCAGACTAGTAACTCTGAGTAGCCACAAAATGTGAAAAAAATATTTTTAATACAAATGACATTCCTTATTCTCACTCTGCATTTGACATCACTGCATTCATATGTCTATGGACTTAATATAGCAGGAAAATTCATTCATTACCCTTCACTACTCATTACATGGGATCAGAGAAAATTAAAAAGGTAAGAAAACCTACTCGTCTCTCTCATTTTTTCTCTCCAAACTCAAAAAAACCCAAACATGCCACTTTCTCACAGGGCAAAATATTTACACTAACACTGATAAACTAATTTAATGGACAAATTTCACAAAAATGTGACCTTTAGCCTGTCTAGCTCACTTAGATGTCACTTAAGAATCATGGAAACAGACATATTTGATTCCGAACTCTGTCAGCATACTATCGCTCTATTACACTTCAACTGGGAGCTAAAAAAAGAAAGCACTGGGAAGCCCAAAGATATGGTGAAGCTTAAGCATTAGAATTCTATTAATATATTTAAACACACACAGAATAATTAAAAAAGGCCTGTTATTTTTCTAATTCCAAACCAAAGACAATAATACCTTCTACAGGTCTGTGAGTGGACCCTAAAATGACCTGTACAATGCTGTAAGTAAATGCTAACAAATTGTCTTACAGGAAGGTATATTTCAACTTCCTTCTCCTTACTGTTACAGGGACTATTATCAATATTCTTTCTACACACACTTTCTTTTCATAGAGCATTTCTAAAACATGCAAAGACAGATGTTAAGATGTCTTTGATTATAAAACAGTACCTTAATTATTACATTAAGATAGATCAACATCAAAAAAGTAAAGGATACATACACCAGCAAAATTAAGGGGAAAATTAACCACATCATAGTCATACTGTCATTTTTTCTATCCAATCATTTCCAGTACTTCCATCTTTGTTCCGAATATAAAACAAAAAAATATGCTTGCTGCTTCAAAAGCCCTTGCAATTTAAAGCAAGCAAAAAAGTTTCAAGTAGGAAGGACCAAAACTTTCATACACACTTCCAGCACATAATTTAAATTGATACCATGGAGCACTGCTGAAAAATAGATTGCAGAGTGTGCTGGTGACCAGAGGGAGCATTGAAACTATAATTATCTTAATCTAAGATACGTGCTAGCAAAAGCCTACAAATCTGAGACAAAACAGGGCTCTTAATTTTTCAAAGTAGGAAATGGCAAAGTAAAAAAAGCTTCCTTTTGAATTGAGCTATTGAAATGTAGTAAAAACTTTAAGTCTTCAGTGTTTGGCAAATGAACAAATTGCAGAAAACAGTAAATGAAATTTTTCTATTACAGCCATAAAAATTACTATATTTAGTTTTACAGTTTGGCATGAATAAAGTTAATTTACACAATTCTGGAAGAGTAATTCTTTCTAGTTTGTCCAAAGTTTTAAACAAGGCCTTAGTGATATTTTTTCAAATCCATATAGAGTTCATGATTTGCCTTAAGCCTCATCAATTAAAGTTAACATTTATTTCTCAGAACAACAGTAAAATACTTCAGCAACACACAGAGAAAGCTTAATTAAATTCATAAGTCTTATTTTCCAGATTTGGTGGTATTTTACCATGCAGTGCTTTATGAAGTACCAGTGTTTCCTAAAACTGAAAATGGCAAGTTAAATTAACTGGCAAAAAACATCTCTTGCACATCACAACATTATGGCATCAAGCCACTTGGCAAGTGAAGAAAGTATGTTTAGGACCTAGCTGTATTTTTTTGTATTAAGGTTCAAAGCTATTTTACTACATCAATTATTTTATTTCAATCACTCTTAATTGCCCATAAAACCAAGCTTAGGAGATCACCTTTCAAAAATAGACCAACTACGCCCTCTACTGAAAATAAATTACCATTACACTGGCGGTACAGAGATATAAAACGTGTTAAGAAGCTAAGACATTAAGCACATCATAGGTATTTTCCTCTTAATTATGTTCTAGTCAGCTAAGACTTGAAAGACTGATAAGCTGTACTTTTTTCTCTCTTACCAAAAGTATGCACATGCTTACAAAACCTAAAAACTTACAAGTAGATAGTTTAGAAGACAAGGCATGCATGAAATGTTCCCACTCAGTAAAACACCCCTACCAATTTCAAACACAGGGATCCTTAAAGTAGGAATATAGTATTTTCTATATGCTCCATGAAGAGAGGAGTGAGAGTATTTTCTGCCATTTAATGGAGAATCTCCTGCTCAGAGATCTTCCTTGCAAAAATTATATGAAAGTAGAACAGTCTTTAAAAAGGGAATATCCACATTCAATATAAATGCAGAGAATGTAAAGAAGCAAAACTTCACACAGAGAATCCCTGATGTAACCAGTTAAAATGTTATGCATCTATGCACACAGTGAATTCCAATCAGCTTTTCACATATTCACATTATAAATATATTACAGCTTAGTCAAGACAAAGTCAATGCAAGTTAATTTTCAGCATACAGCATATGCAAAAAAACAAAACACTACCAGAAAGAAAATAAAAGTTGCATCCATGATATTGCTTACCTACAAATGCATGCTCAATGAGAACCTAACCATTTGTTCAGATAGTTAGTGATGTTAAACTACTTTGTGATTGCCAGGGTACATGCTAAGTACCAGTAAAGTGTCTGTGATGAATGAGCAAGCTATAATAATTCAAGTCTGTAATCGAGTATCTTATGGCTTTTGGTCTATGGAAGATATTTCAACTCACACCCCTTGTTTTCTTGGCCACTTATATGACCATTCATTATATCAACAGCTCTCAGCTGAGAAAATGCCTTCAGCCTCAGCTCCTGTTAATCACATTAGCAGGATACAGACTCAGAATCATCTGAAGTGTGCTCAAAATGAAAGGTATTTCTTCTAACGCCTGTACCAATTTAGAAGCAGTGAGTAGTACAGACATTATACGGCCAATTTAAGATTTACAGTCATCTTAACAGTAAGAAAAATAAAGCAAACATCCCACTAAATGACAGCAGTTTCCCCGAGGAGAGAACACATAGCCACACAGAAATTGTTTGGTCTGTTTGTTGAACAGGTTACCCACAAAACCAAGCTTCATCAGCTGATCAGTCAGAAAGGTTTTTGTAGCTGCCCTCCAAAAAACCCAATTTTATCCACAGGGGAAAGTCTGTTCTGTTACGAAAATTCCTGGAAAAAAACATTTCCAAGAGAACAATACATTGCGCTAATCACTTCAAAATGAATGTGTTACCTAAACTACCCTAGACATACAGGATTACAGAAACAAGAAAGAAGGTCCAAAAGAGAAGGTTTCACAATTTTTACTGAACAAGTAGTTTTGATAAGCTGATATAGTTACAATAGAAGAATTATGAAGTGCTACATTTATTACATAATGTTTTGAAAAGCATTGTTCTCCACATACGTAACCAAAAGTCAGAGACTGTTTGCAAAATAAACTGCAAAGACATTTTGCTGGATGTAAGACAACTGATCCCTGAAATTGGGAAAAGAAGAAAAATATATGTAAGTAAAGAGTCAAGTATGATAAGCAGTTTAAGGACATTGCTATGCCTTAAACCAGGACCTAATATATACTGTAATCTTGCAATATTATTTGTGTAAGAGAAGAATCAACTCTAAATTTTATTTTGGGTAGCAAATACTGTGTGGGAATGCATGCAGTTTCTAATTCTAACTACGCAACTAATCACTTTCAGTTACACGAGTTTAATCTTCAGCTGACCTCAGATGCACTCTGCCATGATACAGAAGCAATTCAAGAAGTTTGCTTTTAGAGAGAAAAGCTGATACAAAAATATCAGGCTACTATGTCTGAAAGATACACCTTTTCATTGTTAACTTTTAAAATCAACATACATTCTAAGCAGTATCAGATTTTTTTTAAAATGAAAGCTATGACATTCTACCTACCTTAATGACAAATTTGTTGGATGCCATGTCAGTGTAAGCTGGTCCTATAAAAATATCAAATTAAAAAATGATCAGCACTAGAGAAAATCTCAGATCTCTACACCAACTGATGAGCATTCTAAAAATCTACTACTCTTTTTTTTCATTAGCTGTTCTTAAAACTCTATACTCTGATTTAAGAAAACCAAGGAAAATTGCTATTTAAAGGAAAATCTCTTAGCTATTTTATTTTGGTGAGCCTCAAAACTATTTAGGCACTTAGCATGCAACACATGAAATACAAAAATTAGAACTATTTTTCAGGCAGTATGAAGTCAGAAACAAACCCACCTAACTCTCAAGAAGCCTTCAGATAACAGAAGACTAAACCTGGAATATTGCTTTACTGCTGTCTCACCCACTAGTCCCTATGTATATAGCCCCTGGCCTAGTTTCTCTTTTAAAATAACAGCGTCACATAGAATCCCTTCATATAGCTTAAAGAAAGAATGAAGACAAGGGAAAAAAACACAAAAAATTTAAAAGTATTTTTTTCAAGAAAAAACAGCCTCAACAGAGTCTTCAAACCTCTCTGCATAAAGTTTATCTCTTCATATCTTGTGAAGACTCAATTTCTACTTTGCTAGGGAGCCCTCGACAGCCTGCATACAACAATGGCCCTACAGCAATAATATCATCCATCATATTCTCAGAGGCTCAGCAACACTGAGCAAATTTCAAAATTTGCTTTCAGACCAAGCAGCAGTAAGCAAACTTTGGAACTGAGACATCCATTCACTACCTGCAGTTCTGGTAATCAGCAGTATCAGAGTTTAAACCAGTTGAAGAATAAAGCATAGCCACTTGTTTGTTATTAAATAAGAAATTATGGTTTCTGGTGCACCTAACACGCATATATATATACACACACATATAAACACATTATGTATATTTGAAATTGTAAACTACTACATGCATAAAGCAATGTGACCTAAACACTATTGTGGTTGCACAAAAGTAAAGTGAACTTTAGACATCCTCTTCTCTTGCTTACCCCCAAATAGGATTTGTTTTGCTTAATTTGGAATATTTAGTAAGGTACATTTAGCCACACAGACCCTGACCTTGCCTCAGACCATTCCAAGTAGCTCTGGAAGCACAAATTCATGCTGCAAGTTATACACACTCTCCCTCGCATGCAAGAAGAAACCTTCAATTAATTGCTAAGATTATTTTTTTATTTTCTCCTTTGAAGAACACTGTATCTCGCTCAAATGACTATAAGCTTCAAGTTGGCTTGCAAGCCAAACCACAAGTCCTGTCACCTTCCATACTGATTTCAGTTTTTAAAAGTTTTTGTTTGGGTTTTTTTTTAATCTTAGAAAAGTTAGTCACAGTACAGAAACTCTCAGTGAAGTTCATAATTCTCGACATAAGTGGGAGCTAAACATGAAAGTCTTTCCAGCTAACCTGACAATGTTTGGATTCAGAAGAGACATGGAATGGGCCCTATCGTGCCAAATTAGTTATCTACAAAAACCCAGGAATAAAAAAAAAATAAAGATACAATTTGTTTTCACACAGGATAGGAGCAGAAGTAACAGACAAGGAAGAGACTTGGATTGGACAGAAAACCAGGTGAACAAGGGTCTCGGTATACCCAGGGCAGAAGATAAGAGTAACCAAACTATACAGTTCAAGCTTCAAAATCAAGAGAGAAAACAAGTGTCAGTAGTTACTGCCTGCAATAGATAAACTAGAGCAAAGACGATACTGTCAATAGAGCTTCCTTTTACACTCTAAAGTTACCTAAAGGATCAGTCTCTTAAGATAGACAATTCTGGTTAATTTTGTAAGAGATAGTATAGGAAAATAGTAAGAATGCAGGAAGACACACCCATTTCTCGCTGTACTCTTGAAATTATTGCGAAGTACTGCAATAGAGCTGTCAGAATTTCAGGATACAAGTCAGGTTGGTGATATGTGTCTCTGTCAGGCGCTACACTTACACATTTCAAAATGCAGTTAGTAACCTTATTTAACTTCAAAAAAGTGCAAAACAAGATAAAGACCCACTTTGCAACTACATAGCATAGCACAGAAAATTTTGATCTTAAGATTCAGCAATAATAATGTTAAACTAAATAAACACTTCTGTGCAACACTTCCATTCCAAACATTCAAATGCTGAGACCTGAGATTTCAAAAGAACTGTGAGAAAATGCGAAAGTAACAAGAGCACAAGTCCATATACTGGCTCGAGGAAAACTCCCAATTATTTTTTTTTCTATATATTATCACAATATCCAAGCAGTAAGAAACAGAAATAGTAAAAGGATTGTCAATTGTAAGAAGTAAACTGACCGTTACTGTAACCAGCTTAAAATTCATTTGAACTGAGAACCATTCTGCAAATAACCACAGAAAATTAACTATAACATAGTTTAAAAAATGGTTCAACCATGTTCTGAAAAATCTCAAAGTTACAGCTTTTATCAGCTGCACAGTAATAGTAAGCAGTAAGTTATACAGAGCAAACTGAATTTTCAAATAGGGGTCATGCAGACAGAAGCTGGAAAACCATGGCTAGTACTACACAACTATAATTCTCCCTTGAATCCAGGCCTAGAAACGTTTCTATCTTATTGGATCAAAGTCTGTCAACTTCACCAATAGCAATTTTGAGAAACACAATGTAAGGAACAGTACCCTGGAACACTTGGGAGATCATATTTCAATTCAGTCAGGGAGTAAGGTGCTACTCCAAGGAAGTCAACATAGTAGAACAACTATTAGCAGCAGCTTAGGAGATAAAACTCAGAAATTCTTGAAGCAGCAGCTGCTAGAACTAACTCAGAGGAGATGCTAAAGGGAAATGGCAGCCACCAAATGAAAACCAGCTGTGCTCCTTCGTCTCTTATTAACAGTGTACAATATTGTATTCTTGGTGATCAAGAACTCCAAGAAAGGACTACCCACCCCGTAATGCAAAAGCAAAAAGCAAAGAATAAGATATATCACAGTCCTTTCGAAAAACCTGGGCACATACAACTCATCAGATAATCTTAGAAAAAAAAGTTTCAGGATCATTTCAGGAATGGATTTTGAATTTTAGCTAGTATCTAGAGCTTTACTAATGATCCCCACCTACTCCTCCTAAACAAAAAATAAAAAATTTAAAAATAGAAAAAGCAGTAGGCAAGAAGCAGCAAAAAGTATGAGAATGTTAAATGTCTCTACTCCAAGCAGCTAGAAGCATAACCTGAAATTAGGAACTCTGTAATAACACTATTTTCTGTGGACTGCACCATCAACTAAGAGCTCATACAACAGCAATGCCAATATTGAACAAATCTAACACTTATACAGCATTACCTGTACCTTGAGATACGGTAGAACGCAAGGTACTTTGCCTCATGCTTCTAGGAACATAGTTCACCTAGATAGCAGACAATTTTTGAGCTGCATATGGCATACAATTTATGACAGTGATGCAGGCCTGTGATCTTAAGAACTGTATTTGGACCACTAATGTTTTATTATTAATCCTTACAGCAGCAATAATATGAAGAAGAGTTACAGTAAAACAAGCCAGAGCATGGTCTCTTTTCCAAATACTCACGTCCTGCTTGAGAAAGCACTAGGATGAACTAGCTGAATTTACCTGTGGCATCACCAATCTCCTTTTTGTAACAATTTGCCATCCAGAATACTACTGTTGCAACAAGTCTGCTACAATTGATGGAAGAAGGACTGCTGGGAGGCAGAAATCCTCTCCAAATCCATTTTATAAAATAATAGAAGAAGGGAAGGGGGGGAAAAAAATTATATATATATACATATATATAAAAAGTGCAAGTAAAGTTAACTTCAGTTCAATTTGCTCTTCATAGGAGTAAGCTGACTTTGGGAGTTTGCCAACCACCCCATTCTTTGCATTCACCATATAGATAAGATGAAGAAAATAAAGCAAACAGAATAAATCTAAGCAAAAACTTAAAAAACACAAAAATAATACATTTGTTTCATGAGCCATCAGGAAAGTCACTGAACTGCCACATGAAAAAATACCCAGCACTACAACATCGGAAAATAAGGAAAAACTCCCATCAATTGTAGAAGGAAAAAAGCTAGCAAACTGCAAAATACTTTGTCATTTTCTATGTTGAAAAAACCTCACAAGAAACACATACGTATTACAATTGCTACTATATGGTATAAAGACTATGTTTCATGGAATACCAGATTTGTTGCAAACTAATGTGAACCTCAAAAGGAAACTGTATGTATCTAAATATGAAGATAATAAGGAAGAAAAATTAATCTCAGAAATTATATGTCTTGAGATGGTATTTCTAGTATTTTAACATCTAGATATTTTTATAGCCTGTATCAGAAAATATAATCTAGAATCAAACACATATGCTCCCATAGCTAGAGTGAGACACTTCAAATTATAATGGCAGAATATCTTTCTTTCCTAAATTTGATATTAAGTGGAATGGTGAACAGGAGAAGCAGGAAACACAGTCTCCTAGAGAGCAAGGTAATGTATTTTCTGCCAACTGATGAACAGCATCTTACCTTAGGAAAGAAGCAGCTTCTTGTGGTGAAGGAATTTGGAATTCAGCAGGAATAAGGAATGGAAAACTCCTTCTACACATGCCCACTGGAAAATACAGCAACTTCTAACTTAACAGCTGGAACCTGTTCACACCCTGCCCATTTTTGGGTGCCTTTACGATGCATGGGGAGAGGTGGACACCTGAAAAAGTGAGAAACAAACATGCAAATCCTAATTAAGGAACATTCTAGAATAAGTCAATATTAACTAGATTTGTAGTTCAGAATTAATATCACAACATAAAAGTGAATTTGTCTGAACTTTCCACTCCATAGGTATTAGAGCCAAATGCTGTTCAGCTCAGATCCTGTGCTCTTAGTCAGTTTCTGAGAGCAGGTCCTAAACTTGGGATGAGTATTGTAATACTCAGCTACTCACATATTTAGCAAAGGATTTCTGCTTCTGAAATTACATACCAGAATTTTGCAGCATCAGGATTTTTAGGCTCACTGTTGCCAACTTCTCCACATAACCTTTCAAAACTAGACTTCCAACAAGGTGACCTATTTTTAGCTCATTGCTACCTACAGTCATTCATTCATGACTTCCAGTTCACCTTTGAATTTCAACAATTCGCTTTCAAAAATAGTTACCCTTTCACCACAAAACTGCATAGAGTTAGAGAAATAAGAGGCTCTGAGGAACATCAGTGTGTTTACTACAAACAGGTACTAGCCATTATCTTCTTGCATGGCTTAATGCCACTTTTTTTTTTTCCTAACTTCTTTGCAATGCTCATTGCATTCAGCTGTTCCACAAAACTTTAAAAAAAACTGTTATACTCCTTTCTGAATGAAGATTAGGCATTAGAAACTTGGGTTTGGGCTACAGTTGTAAACTCTGTGATTATATGCAATTATAGAATCATAAAAGGGTTAAGGTTGGAAGGGACCTTAAAGATCATAAGGCTTCAACGTCCCTGCTATGAGCAGGGACACCTCAGAGAAGACCAGGCTGTACAAAGCCTCATCCAGCCTGGTCTTAAACACCTCCAGGGATTCACGACCTCCTAGGCAACATATTCCCATGCCTTACACCCTTTATGGTGAAGTATTTCCTCCTGATATCTAACCTAAAATTACTCTTTCAGTTTAAAACCATTACCCCCTGTCCTGTCACTGTCTTCTCTGGTGAAAAGCCCCTCCCCAGCTTTTTTGTAGGCCCCTTCAGGTACTGGAAGGCTGCTAAAAGGTCTCCCCAGAGCCTCCTCTTCTACAGGCTGAACAGTCCCAACTCTCTCAGCCTGTCTTTACAGCAGAGGTGCTCCAGCCCTTTAATCGCCTTCATGGCGCTTCTCTTGACCCTCTCCAACAGGTCTTTATCCTTCCTGTGATGAGGACTCCAGACCTGTACACAGTACTGCAGGTGCAGTCTCATCAGAGCAGAGTAGAGGGGGAGAATCATCTCCCTGGTCCTGCTGGCCACACTTCTTTGATGCAGCCCAGGATGCAGTTGACTCTCTGGGCTGCGAGTGCGTGTTGGCAGCTCATGTCAAGCTTCTCATCTACTGCCACCCCAAGTCCTTTTCTCAGGACTGCTCTCCAGCCATTCTCCCCCCAGCCTGTATTTGTGTGCCTGGGGTTGTGCTGACCCAGGTGCAGGACCTTGCATTTGGCCTTGTTGAACTTCATGAGGTTGGCACTGGCCCACCTCTCCAGCCTGTCAAGGTCCCTCTGGATGGCCTCCCTTCCCTCTAGGGTATCAGCAACACCACACAGCTGGGTGTTGACAGCAACCTCGCTGAGGATACACGCAATCCCACTGTCCATGTCTCCAACAAGTATGTTAAACAGCACTGGTCCCAGTATTGACTGCTGAGGAGCACCACTTGTCACCTGCCTCCACTGGGACACTGAACCATTGACCACAACTCTCTGGGTGTGGCCATCCAGCCAATTACTTATCCACTAAGTGGCCCATCTGTCAAATCCATGTCTTGTCAGTTTGGAGACCAGGATGTCATGTGGGACAGCATCAAATGTCTTTGCACAAAACCAGGTAGATGATGCCAGTTGCTCTTGTAGCTTTGCCATAGAAGGCCACGAAATTGGTCAGGCATGATTTGCCCTTAGTGAAGCTATATTGGCTGTCACAAATCACCTCTCTATTTTCCATGTTCCTTAGCAGGTTTTCCAGGAGGATCTGCTCCATGAATACCCCATGGCTTATGAACATGAAGCTGCTTCTATCTGTCTATAGAGTGCCTTGTCTATACTGTCCTGGTCAGGCAACCTGCAGGAGACCCCCACTGTAATGTCACCTCTGCCTGCCTTCCCCTTAATCTTAACCCATAAGCTCTCAGTTGGCTCCTCGCCCATCCCCAGGGAGAGCTCCATGCGCTCCTCCAGCTGGTTTTTGATAAAGAGGGCAACACCCCCACCTTGTCTTCCCTGCCTCTCCTTCCTAAAGAGTTCACGACCCTCCACTCTGACGCTGCAGCTGTAGGAGCCATCCCACCAGCTCTCCACGATGCCAGTAAGATCATAGCCCTGCAGGCACGCACGCATCTCTAACTCAGCCTGTTTATTCCCCATGCTGCGTCCATTTGCATAAAGACAAAATTAAAAATATGCCCATACATTAACACGCTCGTATTATACAAGATATTCTCGACGGCGACTGGAGGAGCAGGGGAGAGAAGAGTGAATACAGAAACGGTGCAGAACAGCAGAGCTAAGAAAAAAATTGAGGTCCGGCAAGTTTCCTTGAACTCGGCTCGGACAGGACAAGCTGCAGGAAGGCTCAGACCGGAGCATAAAGAAGTAACGCGCCGTGACTGCGAGAGGAGTGAGGCAGGAAGGGAAAACGGAAAGCGGCAACTCCTTTCAAACCCGCCGGGAGGGGCGACACAGCAGGGGAGGCGCAGGAGGGCGCCCGCTCGGGAGGCCCCCAGAGACGGCGGCTTTCCCGGGGCATCACCCCGCAGGGCCCCCGGACCCCCCCAGGCCGGGCCCCCCCGCGCCGGGCCCGGGCCCCGGCCCCGCGCGCTCCCGCCGCCCCGCGCCGCCGCCCCGCGCGCCCACCGCTCCAACGGCTCCGCTGCCCCCAAGCAAGATGGCTGCCGCGCCCCAGCTTCTGCTCCCCTACCCGACATGGCCGCCGGCTGTAGCCGCTGCCCGCCCAACCTGCCCGAACGCAAAATGGCCGCCGGCGCAGCCGCCCCGCGTGACTGCGGGCCGGGCCAATAGCGGGCGGGCGGGCGCGGGGGAGGAAGGCCGCGTGCGCCGCTTCCGCCCGGAGCCGGGCGGGCGGGGCGCCAGGCGCACTTCCGGCGGCGCGTAGGCCGCTTCCGGCCGGCGGGGGTGTGAGCGCGGCGGGGCGGCCCTCTCGCCTGCCCGGGCCCCGGCCGAGGTGAGCGGCGGGCCGGGCTGCGGGGGGCGGCCGGCGGGGGCAGCGCCTGCCTGCCTGCCTGCCTGCCTTCCCCGCCTGCGGGCTCTTGTGGCGTGAGGAGAGGGTGGGAGAGGCCCCGGGTGGCACGTCCCTCCCGCTGCGCCGGGCCCCCCCGGCCGTGTCTGGCCTGGAAGGAGCCGCTCGCCCCGCAGGGCAGAGGAGGGGCCGGCTGGGGACGGGTCGCGGCCTGACGGAGGGCGGGGGGTCCCCGCCGCCGGCCGGGCCGCCCGAGTTGCGGCTGCCTGGGCTGTAGCGTCTTGTCAGCGTGGCCGCTTCCCGCACCGGCCGGCTCTGCCACCCGCAGGCCCTGCCGTGCTCCGTGTGCCGGGTGGGGTGAAGCCGTCAAGTCTCCACGGCGTGGTGGAGGGGGCTTGAGTAGGACGCCTTAGTCCCGACAGGTGGATGAAGGGTGCAGGAACGTTTGCTCTTTGAGTTATGCTGTGCAGCTGCTTAAAACAAAAAATGTTTCTGTATGGAACCTGAGTATACATGCCTGTAGTTCTCAATGAAACCCCGTAGAAAGTAGAGGCTTACTAATTCTTTTTAGACAGGGGTGTATTTTTTACGTTTGTACCAACATGTTGTGGTTCCCGAAGATCAAAGGGCAAGGACAAAGAGGGCAGAGGTAGTGAGGCACAGCTGCTACTCTGGGCAATCTAAGGTGATGTCAGAAGCATTGCAGCTAGTTTGGCCTTCAAGGTTAAAAGTTCCATGCTGTTAAGTGCTCAGTTAGTCAGTACATTTCATTAACTGTGGTGGAAAAAAGCCCGTGTATTTTGAAACGGCTTTGTTTTGGACTTCAAATATTTACCATTTGAAGCAGTAACACTTGTAATTAGATAAACATAACGAACTAAACAAAGCTTTACAATTTAGCATGCCAAAGCTTGAAGTAAATGCAGCAATTAACATTTCAAGATGTCTGAATTGAGGTTATTTTTATAACCTTTTTTTTAAGTTCACAGAGTAAGACTTTCTGGTGTCTTTTTGTGTTCTAATCATCTGCTACGCTGTAATTAAATATATTAACATTCAGGTTCATCTGTTCTTGCTATTATGGTAAAGTAAAAAAAAAAAGCTTTCTAGAATGTATTTTTTAAAAAATTATCTTTGCCTAGGTAGATGCCAGCTTGCAATGGGTCTTAAAAGCATCTGGAAGGACTACAAAGTTCTGATTGTTATGGGAACTAGCCTTGGGCTGGTGCACTGGGGGTGGTTTTTCGTCAAGTCCAGTCCTATTTTCCAAGTGAAGACAGAGGAGACTGTTCCAGAACCTGGGATTGTGGCATTCGTGTTGCAAAGCAATCACAAAAATAAAGAAAAATAGCTTAGTGCTATATATTGAGGGTAAGTTGCCTAATTAGTTGTATCTGTATCTTTGAGGCAGATGAGTCAATTAAATAGAATTTTGTAACAGATGCAGTCTTGCTGCTCTAACTGTAACCTTCCAGAATTTTATTCTTTTTTGCAACCAAGTTAATCTGGTAGCTACAAGGGCTTCAAAAATGCATCATACATCTCAAAAGCTACTGCTAAATCCCACGTGATGAGATCAATTACATTATGGTATTGTAAGTCTTAAAGACACTTAAAAATAAACTGCAGTATCTTCAAGGCAACAGTCAAACTCTTGTGACTGGGTCTGCAGAAGTGTCTTTTAAGGTTCAGAACTACCCAGAAATAATTGTGACTTAGCATAGTAATATATTCTGTATTGTTAGTAGGAATGGCAGTTAAAATAGAAAACAAGCAAAATTGGGTATGAGAGAAGTCTACATACCATAGGGATTACATAGAAATGTAAATAAATGCCCACTTAAGTTTTGAAATGTTTAAGAATTGAAAAAATATCATATGTTAGGCATCTTGAAATAACTGTTTCTTTCAGAGGCAGAATTTTCTTAAAAGTTGTTTGGACATGGAAAGCTTTTGGTTTTGAAGTGCTTGCCTGAGAAGCAGTGCTGAGTAGTTCAGTTCTTATGTTCTCAAGTTAAAAAAGGTGAACATCACTATCATTTTGACACAATTCATGTAACTCAGTGCAGTTTATAGTGGCCTGTTATTTACAGACTTACAGGTAAAACAGTATACAGACTGATGGTCAGAATTGAGGTTAACAAGCGTGGATAATTTGTGTATTATATGCTTGTAGCATATATAATATTAATAGGCTTTGTCAATTAAAAACAATTGGTATACATCCTTATGTGAATTTATCATGAATAATTAAATAGCAGTTCAAGCTGTGCAATGTCATAAGATTATCTTAATACCTTTCTGTTTTTTATTGTAGGTGTAACTAGTTTTGAAGCTTTTCATCTGTTAGTGTTGCCAGAAGAAGAGATGAAGAAAGCTAGCTGGAATAGAAAGAACTTTCTGCTTGTAGCAGGACTGTCACTTATAGGTGTCCATTTTGGAAGCATGCTTGTAAACTACATTGCAAAAAAGTCTGTTCGATCACATTCAGAAGCTAAAAAACAAGATAGTCATGAATGAAATGGCTTACTGATGTCATCATTGTGTCAATTTCACAATGCCTCACAAAGCCTCATTTTGAGAGATGAATGATGAGCAGTCCCAGGAATGTTGTTCCTTATGTACTGTTTCCCATTTAAAATAATAAAACCTTGGCTGCGAAGAAGTGAAATTTACTGCTTTAGATTTTAAAAGTGCTATGAATTATAGATCCAAGTAAAAATGAAATCTATTTTGCTTGCCAGAATTAAAATCTTACTTTGAAAATGTCTCGTCTTGAAGCAAAAAAGCCTCCTGTATTTATTAATGAACCTTTAAGTAAAGATGCAGTTAGTCAGTCACTGTCGCTGCTGAGTGGAATATTGAAATCTTGCTATGGTCCTGCTGGTAGGCTCAAGCAGCTCCACAATGGTGTGGGAGGCTGTGTTTGTACAACTTCACAGTCTGCAGCCATCCTCAGTCGTCTGCCTGTCAGCCATCATGTCCTAAGGGTTTTGACAGCCTCTGTCCAGAACCATGTATCCCGCTTCAGTGACTGTGGCTTATTTACTGCCATTCTTTGCTGTAGTTTGATTGAAAACTTTAAAAGCCTGAATGTTGCATCTTGCACTGTCATTAAAATAAGCAAACACCTTTTGAGTTTATGTATGGACTACCTCAAATCTGAGGCCTGTGGTTGCCGAGTGTCTGTGGATTTTGGCAGTGTTGAGACTCTTCTTTGTTTGGTACGTAGCATATTAACAAGCAAACCTGCTTGCATGCTTAATAAAGCAGAAGTTGATCATCTCAGCACGCTGATTTTAAAGGCTTTTATGTTTACTGTTCCATGTCATGTTGAGACTTGTGCTGTTTTAGGAAAGTGTATAATAGTGCCTGTGAAATGTAGAAGAGTTTTGGATTCTACAGTTCTTCCTGGACTACTGATAGAAACACCAGAAATTCAATTGGCTAAACCACTTACTGTCAAAAGAACTTGTTCAAACACAATCAAGATAGCAGTTTTCTGTGTGTCCATGTCAGGAGACAGCTTCAGCCCTGAAGAAGGAACAGTAACAGTCCATTGTGGAGTTTCTCTAGAAATGTCAGAGCTGAATCTGTTGCTTAATGCAGGAAAGCAGCTGGTTGATGATGAGGTTGGCCTTGTAGTGTGCCAGAAAGTTATCCATCCATCCTTGAAACAGTATCTGAAAGAGAACGGGGTCATTGCTGTGGACAGAGCGGGGCTATCTCTGATGGAACCCCTGAGTCGGATGACAGGTAAAAAGGAAGTTGTCTACTCTAAATTTGTCCTTAACATTAATCTTGTAATTAAAACTTACCTAGGTTGGTGTCATTGCAGAGTAAGGATTCTCTTGTCTGTATCCAACTTTAGCAGCTGAATAAGAGTTGTTCATTTCTAGTCTGAAAACCATTTTTTTAAAGGTGATATTTATCTTTTGCAGGCTCTAATGATGACATAATTCCCATGTGATTACTGCATGAGGAATATCCAATTATAGTAACTGTTTGCAAATGTAGATGATTTTCAAATTCTTATTTGGTGAGAATAAAGTAATGACCTTTTTGTCTTAAACTGTCACTAGATTTTTACACTTTGGAAACATACTGGTTTCTATTTGTGATTCCCTGTGTAGCAAAAATGTGAAATATTGAAGAATATGTGTAATTTTAAAAGCCAAGTGGAAAAAAGTTCACGCTTTATGAAATGCAACAGATAACTCATTAGATGACAGTAATACATGCCATTCTCTGATTTTCTTAATTGGACAGGTTCAAAGCCTATAGCTTCTATACATTTGTTGTCTCCCAGTTGTTATGGCAGTTTGGAGGATGTGCGCCTTGAGTGTGTTGGGTCCAAACATTTTGTACATCTAATTCCTAAGGACACAGTTGTCTGCAGTTTGATACTGTGCAACAGAAATGAAACAGCATGGGATGAATTGAAGGTAGGTTTTCTTGAAATCTTTCTTGAAAATTCATGTATTTAAAGGAGAAAAAATGAGAAATATAGGTACAGTGAGTTTAGAAACATGATTTTACACTGCATTAATGGAGTTTAGTTAGAGTTTAGGAATACAGTCGAGAAAGCAATTCAGAAACACCCTCATTCCCAGAATTTCAAAATCCTTGAAGTGCTCATGTTCATTTAATGCCTCTATTTTAATACGGAAAGTTGTTTAGAGACAGAAGCATTTTTCACCTGTTCTTGAGGCCAGTGTTGGATAAACATTTTCATTGTTGTTACTTGGTCTCTGGAAGCATAAAGAAAAAAAATGCCAAGTAAAAAGGCCAGCAATACCTGCAGTGGTAGTCAAGCATGGTTTTGCATTGAATGGTTGCTCCAGAAATGCCATTGACATTGATGACCTTTTTATATGTACCCCTGTTTTGCAAAAGAGAAGGAATAAAATAGTGTTTTTAATTTCTGTTTTTCAGTACAAATAAAGACAGTTTCTCATTAAATAAGCGTGATTGTGGAAATAACTCAGCAGCTTTTTATCTGCATATAATTCAAGTTTATGAAGTATGTCCTAGTAGTTTTTTTCAGTGGGGTCAAATTCTATTAATCATGGTATATGTAATGACAAATGCATATTGTTTGCAGCGTGCCTGTGAAACTGCAGAGCATGTGTTACAGTTAACAATCAAGGAACCTTGGGCATTATTAGGAGGTGGCTGTACAGAAACTCACTTGGCTTCATACATAAGACACAAGGTATGTAAGACAGGTTTGTTTTTTTTAAAGATGCATAATGTACTTAAGAAAAAAATTAAGTTTGATCACTGCTACAGTTAAAATACTTGTCTTTTCTAGATTAATAAATGTCGCATTTTTTGCTGTCTAATGTAAAAACAAAGAGGTCTTTTTGAAGCACTTCATGCTAATGACATCTTTTTCAGACATCTGTTAATACTGTATTTGTACGTGCCCATCTTTAGGTATTACAGTGCTAAAATAAAGATGTATAGTTTTTATATTGTAAGTTAATACAGAACTCAGCTTTGACTTGACTAGAAATCTTTTCTATTGTGGAATAATCATCACATGAACAATGTTTAAAGTTAAGACTGAACCATCTGTTTAAAAAAGCAACTGTACTATATATGTTTATTTGAAATTATTTCTGCAGGGGTTCTAATTTTCTGATTGTTTTGTTGTTTTTTTTTTAGAGTTGTAGTCTGTCCACCAGCGGTTTTAAAGATATGAATTGTTCTTGGACACAGTATCAATTAGTCGCTGATGGCTTTTGCCGTTCCCTGGAGTCTGTAGCTTGCTCTCTGAATCATGATGGTGGAGACATTCTTACAGACATGGTTTATGGACACTGTTGGTTTGTTCCATCAGGTTTTCCCTCTGTCTCTAATTGGTCAGATTTAGTTTCAAAATGTGGCTGTGGGATTAATGATAACAATGAGAATCTTGGCTGGAGGCTTTCACAAGGCCAGTTTGGCTCTCCTTTTACACAGGGCTGCCCTGAAAAGCCCTCAGTAAAGGTTGCTGACTTTCTGGCACTGGACTGCTTTGCTGCAAAGTGTAGTGGTCTACAAGTAGCTCTGGAGACAGCCAACCTGATTTTGGATCTCTCATATGTAATTGAAGATCAGAATTAGCTCTGATCTTATGTGAATTGTGTTGCACAGCAAGATACTTAATTCAGATGAGGGTAATGTGTTATGGTATTTTAAATGGCTAGAATGTGGAAAATAGAAATTTTAAGCAGTTGGCCATTAAGTACTCTTCTGATTGTTAATCTACTGTTCCCTCAATAATTTTCAAGTGTTTAACTTTTGGTTAGGATAGTTAAATAATTGGCCAAATATACGGTGAATCTTAGTAACATATGACAAGTATGGAAATTAGTGCATTCAAAAGAGTGAATGACACTTCAAAATTTGAGTTTCTGTATTCTTTCTGGGAGTTTTGAATGTTTTCCTTCAGCAAACAAGTGCTGAATTTAAGGAACACTGGATGATACTTCCTCTGCATTAAGCAAAGTTTTGCATGTTTGTTAGCTCTGTGGCATCTTAAAAGGAAGGGGAAAATGGATTCTCTTGTTGAGAAAACATATGTTAAGGATTAGAATGTATGTAGGCTCAGCAAAAGTTTTACACCTTCAAACAGACTTTTGTATTGCAGCAAAATCTTATCATTGCTATTTTTAGTGTTGTAAGTAAAAAAGGCCACTTGAGCCACTTCTCAAATTTTGTTTTTAAAATCTTGTCACCATAAAATATATGCACTTGCTTCTAAATGACTGGATGATTTTACTTTCTATGTGATTTATTTAGCAAATGATTAAATCTCAACCTGGAGATCTTAAGGTAGCAGGTAGGTAATGGAAGACTTGAAAAGAAATGGCAGACTGTTGAAAAATTCTAAAGTTTACCTTGATTGTCTTTTGTGGAATACAGGGCAGTTTATAAATAACGATCTTTCATTTAGGTAAAGCTGCAAGAAAGAATATCCCACTCACCATTCAGTTAACTCTGACTGTGCACAGCTTCTTTTTCTTTTAACAAAGTAAGGCTTTAAGCTTCTCAGGCTTTTGATCTTTAAGGTTGTAGACTAAGTGATTGAAACGTTTTCTCATTTTCAGCTAGCATGCAAGATCAAAAAGGGTGTTACAGTTTCTTTCTTGAACTCATTTTCTTTGCCCCTTCTCCCTCTTTGTTTTCAGTCACAAGGGACAAATCACTCATGACATGCTTTTCCAGAAAGCATCCAAATTACTTGTAGAATATTCTGCTTATTTCTTTCCTGGTGTCTCAAGATTTTAATATATTTACTGAGTATAAGCAGTAGAATTGTTTTGTGTAACTCAGTTTTCAAATATGTAATTAAAAACGGATCTCTCCAGACCTTTTGTACAAAGTCCTTTTCATTTTAAGAGCAGAAATGATCATTTTCTCACTGGAAAGAGTTAAAAGTTATTTGAAGTTTTATTTTCCTGTGACCTGAAATGATTGCTTCAGAGGTGTAAGGCATTTGTGGAATAATGTTACAAGGGTTGAGATGGAGGCTGTTCAAAGTTGGTTACTAAAAAGGCTGCTTTCATAATCTTGATTCTCCTGTCTATGATGAACTGTATGAAAACCAGGAATAATGAAGTCCAGCCATGGTGTGTATCTTAAAGCACAGAAGACTCTTGGTAATATTTCATCTACTTACGAGTCTCTATCTCAGGGTATTGAATTAGAATATTTTGATTGTTGTGCAGTGCAAAAAAATGCTGAGTTTAGTGACTACAGCTGTGCAGTGAAAATTTAAACAATGTTTAAGTTGCTGGTGTTCTTTTGTCTTGGTATCTGAAGGTCGGTTCGTAGCTCCTATAAAAATGTTATTAGCTCTAAAATGTTATTAGCTGTGGTTGTGTTCTTCCCCTTCCCTCCCAGTTTTAAGAAAATCACACATGAGAATATTGTGGGGAGAAAAAAAATATATTTTTTTTGTAAGTAGATAAAAATTAATTTATACCTCAACCAAACATGGTTTCATGTATAGATGTAATAAAAATGAATTTTCATCTCCCAGTGTGACTGAAAAGTATAAATAAGCAGCTGGCACTGCTGCTTTAAGAGCAGTTCAGATTCAGTTCTCAGTTGTGCTACAATCTTCCTGAACATTTGGTGGTTTGTGTTACCCTACATTTGGGTAACAGAGGAATAACACTTAGCATAGTGCTTAAAATGCAAGTAAATAGAATTTTGGGTCTCAATCCAAGAGCAACATTAAAACAACTTTGCTGAACTCATGTTTCCTGATAAAAAATTAGGTGGAAAAATGGTGGCTTTTCCCCCCTGTTTTGAGTTGTAAGTCCTCTGAGAAGCCACTGTTGGTTTATTCCTGCTCCCCTTGGAATTAAAAGTTTTTTCAGTGGCAGAACTTAGCATTACACAAGTATTAATAGGAGACAAGTGTTTTCTGATCATAACTTCATTCATGTGTGTTCACTTCCACAGATTGCTCAGAGGCTGTTAATTTACATTTTAATAATTTTACTGGTAATGCATAAGAAGTAAGAACGTTCATCTCCAGCTTTTCTGCTGTATTAGTGCTTCAGGCCTAGCAGGAGCAAAAAAGTGCTGATATCATTCAGGTCAGCATATTTAAGTACGATGTCAGTTTAACATAGTCACTCCTCAGTTCAGAATTTCTGTTTTCATTTGGTATTTCAGTTCCCATTTGCTATTTAAAACCTCAAAGGGAAGGAAGGCACAAAAATGCTGATTAATTTTGGGATCTTTGGTACTTCTATTATTGTGTCCTATTTCAAGTGGACATACCATCATCCATTAAACCTAACTATTTTGGCATTGGCAAAAAATTCAGAATACGTGCTTCTCTCTGATTCTGCTACTGATTTGTGAATTTGTAGAGTCACTCTGATCCATATGTGGAGTCTTTCTGTCTAGAAAATGACAAAAAAGATAACTAGTCAGGCACAGAGATTTGTGGGTGAAGAGTTCTAAGCTCCAGATGTAAAATGAAGAACTACTTGCTGCATGTGAAGAAAGAAATAGATCATTCAAAGCCAACTCACATCCTTGCTAAAATATAGTCATTTCATTAAGGGAATCAGAACCACTAAGGTTGGAAAAGACCTTCAAGATCATCAACTCCAACTGTCAGATGAACACCCCTGTGACCACTAAACCTGAAGCACCATGTCTACTTTTTTTTTTTTACTCCTCCTGGGACAGTGCCTCCACCACTTCCCTGGGCAGCCTGTTCCAATGCCTCACCACTCTCTGTGAAGAAATTTTTCCTAATATCCAATCTGAACTTCCCCTGGTGCAGTTTGATCTTGTTTCCTGTTGTCCTATCACTAGTCACCAGGCACAAGAGGCCAAACACCTGTCTCACCACAACCTCCCTTCAGGTAGTTGTAGAGAGCAATGAGGTCTCCTCTCAGTTTCCTCTTCTCCAGACTGAACAGCCCCAGCTCCCTCAGCCTCTCCTCATATGACCTGTTCTCCAGCCCCCTAATCAGCCTAGCTGCCCTTCTCTGCACCCTCTCCAACACCTCACTGTCCTTTCTATACTGCAGTGCCCAGAACTGCACACAGTGCTCCAGAGGCAGCTTCATCAAGGCTGAGTATTGGGGCAGGATCACCTCCCTGGTCCTGCTGGTCACACTATTCCTGATGCAGGCCAGGATGGTGTTGGCCTTGGCCATCTGGGCACACTGCTGGCTTAGACTTTGGCCAGGATTTCTGTAGCCTCTCAAAATTAGTGTGCTAGGGAAAACTCCCCTATTCTCCCTGTATATTGAATCTGGATGCATTTTTTTTTTCTCTGAAATTTCAGCAACAGTGTGTTAATTGTTGCTAATGGTGATCTAATTTATTGCCTTACCTCTTTGGTATGCACATCAAGAGAAATGTGACTTTAAAGCCCTGTGCAGGAATGGCTGAAGTTCAAGACGAGCATTGTCAGACATCTCAACAATCCCTACTGTATCATGTATGCCCTCAAAGTCTGTGCTCTGCTTGTGTTCCAGGCCTGATGTTCATACAATGCTGGTCCTTGTAGACAGGGTAGAAACAGATTTATGATTTTGGGAAACCTAACCTTACTGTATTGATAGCATAAAACTTTTTTTTTTCCAGAAGTATTTGGCATTTGTAGGCTAACCAGCTGGTTATGCTGTTAGACCTGTCCCAGTAAGGGAAGATAGTATTTATTGTTGTCAAATCTTGCCCCAAACCTGAGCTTTTGGATTTTACTTGAGCCCTTATTTTGCTTTGCTGAGTAGCAAAATGTAGTATTTGTCATGTTTTCAGCACTGCCATGTGAACTGAGTCATGTAAGTACTACGCTCTTCAGTCTCAGAAAAATCAATATCCATGAGTCAGTCAATGTCGTAGGAGGAACTTTTAACTGGATTTGCATTTACTACTGTTCTGAAGATGCAGAAACAGTCTGGTTTTATTGCAAAGAAACTGCCTCCAGTGTGGCATCATCTGTACAGACAAGGTTTTTCAGAAATCAGTTGCTAGTCATGTTTTGGTAGCTTTTATTCAGTAATGTAAATACGCATTATTTCTACCTGGTTGTCAGCAGAGACAAGCTGCACAGTACTAATGACTTTTTGGCCAAGTAACATTCATCTTAAACTCTCAGTTAAGAAATATCTTTACTTTTTGTCTTTATACATTGCACTGTGTAAAATAGTCTTGCATATTATAAACTCAAAACTAAACACTGATTTATGCTTTATGCTAGAAGCAAAAGTATAGTCACAGCATATGTAGATAAAGCCACCATGTCATTAGTCCAGACACAAAATTAATTGCAGGATAGGTTCCAGAATTGGGCTGGGCCCTTTGTATCTTCATCTGTGCTGGCTTCCATTATTCTTGACCTACATTTATATTCAATATCTTGTAAACACACCTTCTGCAGAATTTTTTTTTTTACACCTTACTGTAAACATCTTTATAAACTTGAACTTTCAAGTCTGCTTGCACAGGAAAACCTTTTTTTTTTGAGCTTTTACCATGTGCCTTGAAGGCCACAGCTGTGCACTGTCTGGCTTCTCCAAAATGATTACTAGTGTCTCTGTTATTTTTTCTCCTGACTTCAGGTACACACCAAACACAAAGTAAATACTAGCTGCTTATTATTATAACACTATTGCATGTTGCCTGGTAAGCATTTGTGTGGCAGGATACCACAACATCAACAGCTATTCCTTCTCAATAACTTCCTTTTTTCAACAAATAGAAAACCTGAATCACCTCTCTTTAATCTTCAGAAGCCATCCTTAAAATCTTCTCCCTTACAGTGCTGTTAGTCTGTGTTACACCTGGTGAGTACTGGGTTAAAAAAAAAAAAAAAAAAAAAAAAGGAAGTTTGGGGAGAAAACTTGTTCCCTGGCCTGTAGTAATGACTCAGAAAGCCTCTGAGTCATCAGTTGTGTGGGGGGCTGTGCAGGATCCTCTGCTGATGTATGGTGTACTTGCGCATGATGACTGATTTTCAGGGAATTGTAGGAACTGTGGTAGTTCCAGTTCTTGATAGACTGACCTTGAGAGGCAGAAAAAAAACCCGATTACACCCTTATTTATTATGCCTTGTTCATGTGCCAGCAGGACCTTAAAGCTCTAGCAGGGTTTGTCTTGGGGATTTCTGGTTCGTGGGATTGGATCACGAGTGCGTTTCAGCAGGTGAATCTCCATGGCTCGTCCGTGGTGAGCTGCCGTGTGCCCACCTGCCCTTTGCTCAGTTCCCACCTCAACAGGGCAGAGGAAGACAACAGGATGAAAAACCTCCTGGGTCGAGATAAACCTCCCCCCGCCCTGCGTTCCTCTCGCTTTCCCCCTCACTCCTCTCTGATGAGTGGAATTTTGCTTTCCCTAAACCTGCTTACGCAGAGGTGCTGCCAGTGTGGCCCAGGGGCTGCGCCTGTGGTGCAGGGGCTGGAACCGGCTGGCACCGGCCTCCCCCCCGTCCAGCGGCCGCCTTGGGAACAGCCAGCTGTCTTTGGAGGTGCGGAAAAATGGCTGGTTTTAAGGAAACTTGGCGCTGGGGAGAGGCGAGGAAGCGGGCTCGGGGATGTTAGCAAAGCTTAATCCCGGAGAAGGTGCTGGGAAAAAAAAGATTTTGCTTGTGTGATGAGTGCTTCAGGAGATCAAGCAGCAAAAAGGACTGACGTCAAAAAGCAGCCGGGGCAAATTAAAACCCAGCTTCTCTTGGATGTGGATGCTGTAGAGGTGTGGTTGCTGATGGCTGCTAGCTAGGGCAGGTGTGACAGGGTGCCATAGCCTAGCTGTGGAAAAACAGGTGTTCAAAGCTGTGCTTAGGGAGTGAAGAGCTTCCTGAGATGGGCACCTTCTGGGAAGGCTGAGACGGCTTCCCAGTACCTTTGAGAAGGGGAATGGCCCAAGAGTGGCTTCATGTGGAGCTCCCTGGCTGGAGTTCAGATGGGAAGACCATGTCTCTGCGCCTATAAAAGCCTCCTTAAGTGTGGTCTGAGGATAAAAGCCCGTGTGTGATACAGACTGAGAATTGACCCACAGCCCTTTTGTCATTACGAGTGTTGCAATCCTGGAAGTCACTCCAAAAAGTGAGTTTTTCTATATTTACTTTGCCTACTAAATAGAGGAGTGTGTGGCATGGCTGTCTATGTATGCCAGCCTTCTTTCTTTTTTACTTTCCATTGCTTCATTTTTAAGCAAGCAAATACTTCTTCTGTAACTAACAAATGTAGGACAAATTTTTCACTTTTTTAATGTGACTCAGTCCTAGCCTCCTGTTGTGTTTTTTTTCTTTGTTGGGGTTAGCTATCAGAGGTGAGAAAAGAAACAAATACTTTTATTTGTACCTGGAGGTTTTTTTGAGTATGTAAAATAATAGTTTCAGAAAGTATCTCCTAAAACTGTCTCTATATTGTAGTTCTGTGACCAGTGTTTCACTGCCATACTTTGTGTTTGGCCCAGATATCTTCACCAAAATCAGGTCTTGAACTGTCCTGTCACGATGTTTTAGTTATAAACATTAATTTTTCTATAAATTATGCTTTTTCAGTATTATACATGGGCACCAAAGTGTTTGGCCTGGCCATTCAAATATATTAATGTTCTGCAGCTGGGAACATTTCTAATTGAAAGTTGCTCTCAGCTGGAATACGATTAATCAGGCAGTAGCTATGACAGTCAAAGATGTCCCTGCTGCCTCTTCCCTCTAAATAATCCCTGCTGCCTCTTCCCTCTAAATAAACTGACTTATATAGTTCGTGGTTAGAAGAATATAATATAAAATACTAAGAAACTGGAATAATCAAAGCCTGCACTGAATAATCCAGTAATTTTTTTAACTGGTATGATGTGGGCCTTTCCAAATAAAGTATTCATCTCCAAAACAAAGCACCAGAGAAATTAGTTTAGATCTTTAATAATGAGAATTGTTGTGTAAAATCCTCCTTTGACTATTGAAATACTGTAGTGTCAACTACGAAAAACCGTGTGCACTTGATGTCTTTGCAAATGAAACATCTCTTCAAGGATTCCTTTTATATCAGTGTCCAACAGAATAGCAGCATTCTGGAGAGAAGTGCGAGCGCACACGTCCTGTTTTAGGTGTTTAAGATCATTGCATCTTTCTTGTCAAATTGGCAGCTAAACGAAAAAAATCTTGTTCCTAAAGCTGTATGCAAAACAGCAGAAGTCCCTTCAGGTCTTTCTTTGTGTGGTCCAGAGCAGAATTTGCTCCTGTGCAAGAATAACTTCTGCATGACTTTATTGCTTATGTTTAAGATAGTACATGTTAAGGAGTAGATACAATACATTACAGTATTCCCAATGTTAATCGTGATTTCCTTTTTGATGTGCTAGAGAAACACTCCTGTTTGTGGACATTTGGATCTGTGTACATTGGCATGGGGTGGAACCAATTCATGAGGGAATGTGGACAATGAGTAGCAACACATTCCTTTCTCCAATGCATGGCATATGCATAAGACAGTAGGGTTATTTATTAACTGAGAAAAATATACAGTTGCATGACTGAATTGTTCTAAGTAATTGATTTAAGATTGCATTAGAGTTTTTAAGAATGAAGTTAACATGATAAGCAAACTACAGCAAATAATTTGAAAAAGCAGTTCATTTCAGTGTGGATAGTTTGATAATAGCAATTGCTAAATTTCTTTTTTTATTATTTTAATTTGTTACTTTTTTTAAAGTTACAAATTATTGTATTCATAGTTACAAGTTATTGTATTCATAGGAGCCTGGAATGAAAGTCTAGAGTTTCTTGAAGTTGTGCTAATTTAAGTATGTGCATCTTGTATGACTTTTTATGTCGTGCGTACTGCAAAAATACAGGCCAAAAATCTAATGGCAAGGTGGCAAAGTTAGTTTCCTGCATCATAAAGAAAGTCATAAGCATCCACAAACTCCATAGTAGATACTCTGAGTACTCAGTAAAATCTTGAGAATGTGGTTTTCAATGTGTTAGTTGGCTTTGCTTGGTTTTGCACACCAGTAGGGATCTAAAGCCTGCCTAGCTGTGGGTTCTAATGACAGTGGACTAGAAAGCAAGATGTCTTTCTTATAGATTACTTTAGTTGTTTAAAACTCTTACTTATGGGGATAAAGTCAGCCAAGACTACATCTGTCTGCATCTAGGGCCTGTGGGAGAAGGAAGATGGAATTGTTCCTACACTGTGGGAATAAAAAAAATAAGTTTTACAATATCAAAATGCGCATTGCAGCAAAAGTATTGTGTTGGGTTGTTGGGTTTTTTTTATTAAAATAACAGTATAGCACCACATCATTCTGTTTTAAGAAAATTACGTTTAATGAGCCCATGTTGTTACAGAGGACAAAAGCTTTGGAATTCTAGATATCTTTGGTACTGCACAAAATGTAAATTTTTTGTTTATCTGTAAGTTAAATCATCAATTATTAATTTTTTCCTGAGGCTTGGATCTTAGTAGTATTAAAGGTTCTGCTGTTTTAAAAGCTTTTCAGCCTCTGATCCAGTAAGTGCGCAATCTGAATTTTGTTACTAATTCTTGGTATTTTAAATAACTGATTTTATTAAAAAATAACTCTGTTTTTTTCCTATCTTGTAATATTTTGAAAGGACAGGAAGGGAGGTACTCAGTTGTCTCTTTCATTTTTTTGTTTCCTTTTTTTAAATCCATAGCACCATTAAGTGATTGAAAAAAATCTGAATTTACTACTTTAAAAAAGTAATTACAAAATAATTACTTTGGGGAGTTAGACATGATTTTTTGGGGGGAACAGGTTGTGTTGTGAAATTCCTTCAGTGGTTCTTGACAGTTCCTTAAATTGTCTGTGAGAGGTATCCGACAATTTTAGGGACATAATTGTTAGCTATGGAGTGCTTGGTCTCCAAGAGTGGTGTCTATGTGACCTGAACAAAAAAAACCCACCCAACAAGCCTCAACATTTCATTGAGCTTTGCTAGGAATAGTTCCATCTCTGAGATAAAGTAGAGGTGAGTTTACATTTTGCTGACAGATACTTTGCCTGAAGTTTTGCATAGTAAAAGATGTTGCCCTTTTAACACGTTAACATTAACCTCTCTTGACTATTCCTACCAGCCTTGGAAGGACTATTTGTATATTGGGAAATAGGGGTTTATTTGCCACGATTCTTTGGCCATACATAGCAATTGTCGCAAGGTGCCAGGCACGTGATATTAAACAATTAAAAATAGATATACAAATCTGCTTTGGAAAGAATGTATTTTTTTTTTCTGCTGTAAGGTTTTGTGGCAAGGCTGCCTGCCTTACTATGAGTGTTGCCTTCAATTGGTCACTGGATTGCCGTTGCTAGAGTTGGAAGTCTTTCTTACTTATTTGTATCTATATTTGTAGGTCCAGATAGAGAAAATTTGCTAGCCTAAATGATGGCTTGGCATAGCGAGTGTCAAATCAATTGGCAGTTGTAAGGCACAAAGTTAATTCCACAGCTGTAAGAAATCCAATTTAAAAAACAACCAAGAAATGCAGAGGAGTGAGTGGATTTGGAGCCACAGACCAAAATATTATTTCTGTACAAGGGGGAAGGAGAGCACTCAATATTACCATAATTGAGTAGAAAGGCTCTCTAAATAGAGAATCAGATTGGTATTTCCAGGTAATAAAAACATAGAATAGTTTGTGTGGCAAGAACACTACGGAAAAGTGTCTTCCAAAAATGATTCTCATCTGCAGCCAGCCATCATGGTGCTGGAAGTGCTGTATTCCCAGAGCTTGCATAAACACTGGTTTCTTTTGACCTTAGACAATGTGCCAGGAGGATGTCCTAGTGCTGTGCACTCAGCTTAGTTTGCGAGAGCTGGAGTTGATGGGATTCTGGCCTTTTAAAAAACAAACATATTTATTTTTGTTCTGATTGTCTGATGTGTTAAGCTTTTTTTTTTCTTCTTCTTTTTTAAATGGAGGGATTGCAGTGACCTGCATGGTAAGAAAATCTGCAAATCTGATTTTATTCCAAGTTTTTAAAAGGGTAATATTAAAAATTTGGGCCAGATCTTAGGAACATCAAGGGCACTTTCTTCTCTTTTGTGTCCTAGGGGCATGGAAAAGTGTAATTTCCCCACAACAGTGTTGAGAATTTAGTCTACAGAAGGCACAAAACAAGGTACAGACCAAAAGGATGGTCCCTGTCCTCTGAACATATAACTGATGATGAGACAAAGTAAGTGCACTTTCACATGAGAAACAAGTATCTTTGTTCTCTACAGTGGCCTTTAACTCCTGAGGGAGGAACAGCAAGAGCTCTCCTGGGCTGCCTGCTCACATTCTAGCAGTCAGCAATGTAAGGACTTCAGGGTCAGGTGCCATCTGAATTATTAGTTTTAACAGGCTCTGTTAGGGTATTTCTTTGTTATCCCTAAATGTGTGTCCATAGTTAGAGCAAATATTCAAATCTGGCTCAAAAGAAAACAAGGGGGAAAAGCAAGCAAGTGTTCTATTGAGATTTCAGATCTTCAGAGATTTCAGGACTATGTCTAGGGCTGAGCCCTGCTGGGGCTAGTTCTGACTAACATTGGTACCTAAAAGCCACAGTGAAAATACTGAAAAGACAGGATAGGATACAAAAGTGTTTATATATGTATGTGTATAATTGCTTCTGAGGCCCCTGGGTCATGCTTTAGTGAGAGATTTTAAAGCTCTGCTTCAGTCACAAGAATCATGAGATTACAGAGGTCACTTTTATCCGCTTTGGAGACAGAGCAGGAAGGCTGAGCTTAGGATCCAAACAGGCTTATTGTGTGGCAGCAGGGATAGAATTCTGAAAGATGTGCGTGCCCTATTATTTAATTATCTAGTTGTCCCTGCCCTTCTATGCACCTATACTGAATGCCATCTCTTCTACAGCTCACAGAATCAGATGATAAAAATCATAATGCAAAAGATTTACAGGTGAAGTAGCCTAGGGAACTCAGTTCCTACTAAATGTACTCCAGACCAGTTAGCTAAATAGCAAGTATTTAAGGTGGTATAAGTTCCTGATGTCTAAATTGTCACATTGCTCTGAGTAAATCAATGCACTAAGTTGTTATAAGCATGCAAAATACAGATTAAAAAATACATCTGCAAAGCACAAGGTAGGCTGGACAAACCATCCACACTGGAGTACAGTCCTCTGCGGCAGCAGCAGCCTTCAGTTATTTATAATATAAGTATTAGTGGTAAGAAACCACAAGCTGAATTTAACAGATCTTTTAACACAACCTGGGGACTTAACTTTGAACGTCTTTCCTGTTGTGATAATAAATACAGTAAAATAAGCCCTATTTGTTATTTTTTTTTTTTTAGTGGGGAAGAAAGCATTTAGGAGAGATGCATTCCAGTGAAAAGTCATTCACCACAGAATCTAGTTGAAACACTTGTGCTGTGTGGTAGCATCCCAGAGTTCATGGGAATGCCTTAACTAACAAGCGGAGTCTTGTTTTTCGGGGGTGCAAGAGTGTATTTTCTGTTTTTATTTGAAAAAGCAAACAAAAAAAATGTTATTCAGGCAGAATTGTCTGCATGTAAAACAAAGGGCAGAGTCAAGCTCTCCTGTTAGATAATCCTTAGAACAGAGCAAGTGTGGAGAGTTGCAGCTTCCAGATGGATTAGTAGAGGAGGCTCAGTTTAAGATGCTGTAGGCCACACCTTAAGTGAGAAGAAGTGGTATTTAATCTTTTGTCTCATGAGTCCTAAACTCATGTCTTGTCTACAGAGGGACTGAGATTTTTCTGCTTTAGAACCTCATCAATTAAAGAGTGTTTGTCTGATCTGGACATCTGAAATTTTGCAGCTCTGTATGTATCCCTTCCCCTAAACCTGTGTGTGAAGTTAATATTGAAGTTCATGTTGCACTTACAGTTGAAACCTTTGAGATGCCCTTGATATCAGGGATGAGAAGCTCCATTCTTCTAGAAGAAGCTTTTAGGCAAATTGTTGGACTCACAAAACAAGCATAAGAGAGAAGAAATCTGTGCAGAATTTTTATCTGGAATAACTATGCAAATCAAAGAAAGATCTGCTTCCCTGCTCTTGCTGCCTTTCTTCCCTCTGCTATTTGTATATTTTGACACTTAAGTCAGCTGCAGATGGGTAATAAGTGAAGGACAGAGAAAGTGGCAGGTGTCCGATCCATGCAAACCCTATCCCATTTTAGCAAAAAAAAAACCAAAACAACCCAAAACACACATTTGTAGCTATGATAAGACTAAGTCATCAAGTACTCTTTCTTGCTGCAACACTGTCATGGCATTGCAGTCAGGCTGCTCTGGTAAGGCAGACGCTCCAAATAATTTGTTTTAATTTCCACAGAATGATTGTAAAATTTGGAATGGTGATGAAGTTGTGTTGCAAATTTACATTCTTTATGGTGAGGGTGACCTGGAACAGGCTGCCCAGGAAGGTTGTGGAGTCTCCTCTGGAGTTATTTAAGACCCACCTGGGTGCAGTCCCGAGTAATGTGCTTTAGGGGATCCTGCTTTAGTGGGGGAGTTGGACTAGATGATCTCTAGAGGTCGCTTCCAACTCTGACAATTCCATGGTTTTACATTTCTTTTGATATTTGACTTACCTATTTCCAGAGAATTCAGGACTTAGTATTTGTCCTCCAGCCCCAGTACACCAGTGAAACACTGCAGTGTTTCTTAGTTGGTTCACAAAACTGGCAAATGAAATGTGCAAGACTTATGGCAAATCTTGTAAAGAACAAGCTGTTGAACTTGGATTCTCTGAATGTTTTGGTTCTGTCCGATGGATGGGAATAGCAAGACCAGGGAGGTCAAACCCCCCAGCGTTCTGGCCTGCAGCAGTTTAACCCACTGCCTTTTAACGCAAAGCAGTGATGGCTGACACTAAAACAATGCAGTGCTATACACTGAGGATTTCAACACCTAATTCATAGCTGTTTTTTTCTATTGTATAGGTGTGGGTTAACCAGTTGGAGCTGCTAACCTTGGCCACTGTACCATGTTTGAAGAAGGGAACCAAAGCAGATAGCAACAGGGAAACATCGAAAGTCAGTTAAAAAAAACCCAAACAAACAAACCAAAACCAAACCATGAAACAACAACAACAAAAAAACAACGGTGGTGAAGGGTCTGGAAGGGATGACTTATGAGGAGTGGCTGAAGTCACTTGGATTATTCAGCTTGGAGAAGAGGAAGCAGAGGTGTGACCTCATTGCAGTTAATGGGTTTCTCATGAAGGGAGGAGATGGGGCAGGTACAGATCTCTTCACTCCTGTGACCAATGACAGGACTCGGGGAAGTGGCAGGAGTCTGAATCAGGGGAGATTTAGGTTGGATATCAGGAAAAGGTTTTTCACCCAGAGGGTGGTTGAGCACTGGAACAAGCTCTCCAAGGAAGTGGTCACAGCACCAAGCCTGCCTGAGCTCAAGAAGCATTTGGATGATGCTTTCAGGCACATAGTGTGATTCTTGGGGTGCCCTACACAGGGACAGGACCTGGACTCAATCATCCCTTCCAACTCAGCATATTCTATGATTCTATGAATAATGCTGCTTTGTAATGATCTGCATTTGGCCATTAGCTCTCTCTGTGATGTACAGTGCTCTGAGGAAGAGCTAGCCTAGGTAAACAGAGGAGCTAAAGCTGGAGAGTATTTTTTGCTTTGAAAGCTGTTTATTTGGATCTATATTTATAACTGTTTTCTTTAATAAATACCTCTGTTTAGGAGGTATCATTATGTCATCTGTTACAACAGATATAGTCTCAAACAAGTCCTGTTGGCTGAAAGGCATTATATGAAACATCTAGTTTTTTGTTGGTTTGTTGTTTGTGGTGTTTTGTTTTTTTTTTTCAGTGGGTAAAAGCAATATATTAAGTCATACACAGTGTATCCAGTTCTTCTGAGATCTGTCTAGAAAGCTATTTTTCTTCTGTGGCTTTAACAGCAGAAAAGCTAGACATCCAGGTGGGTTTGAATTTTCCACTTAACCAGTATGCCCAGGATGCATGTGAATAGTTCTTTCCATAACTGGTTGGGGTATGAATTCAATCTTTTTTTTTTTTGGTCATAAAGTCAAGCCACTCTATTGCTTTGGGGTGCCTGTACAGTATGTTTTATTTTAAAAATTAGTATCTAATGGCTTCTTTTTTTAGAATGCAATATATAAAGCAACTCGCACCAAAACCATTAGTTTCCCCTTCATATTTGGCCATGGCAGTGTCTCAGAATTTCTGTTTTTAAGATAAAGTTTTAAATTTACTTTCCTTATACAAACAAATGAATCCTGGACTAAGTCTGAAAATGTCCTGGTGCAATTATTTTCTAATAAATTTGCTAGAATCATCTATTGGTCTGTGCTAATTTTGGCAGGGAGTGGAGAGAATCACTTTCTTTTCTATGAGATTAGTGGGAGTGTACTCTAGCAGCAAAAAGCCAGGGAGGTTGTTTGCGTACTTGGAGAAATTGAGAAACCTCTTTTTTTCATGCTTCCCTGTTGGTATTTATTTTCATTGCACAGTCAGGGCATTCAGAATATTAAGTTACACAGGTGTTCAAAGTTCTCTGTCTTGTGACAGAGAATCGTGTAGTTTCTGAGCAGTGCTGTGTAACGCGCAACAAGCAGTGTCCTGCTACAGGGCATTGTCACGGCTGGAGCAAATCCCCTCTGTGTAACCCATTTATTTGTTCTCTGTTTTACAATGGATCTCTCCAATAGATACTTGTAAATGTGTCTCAGTGCTTCAATTTTGCATATTTACTACAAAGTAAGTAGCTGTAAGTCCTGTTACGGCATCTCATGTTGGGTCGTCTTGCCCTCTTGTGTTTCTCAGGTAAAGTGACTGTGACTTTTTGGTCATCTGCCATAGTCAAAGGGACCTGATCTCCAAAAGGTTCCTAGAACTATAATTTTGAAGGAAATGGCAGCACTGGTCACTTACAAACTGTTCTATAGCAAAAATCACTAATAAGCTCTGTAAAGTACCATCCTGTGGCAGGTTTGTGGTTGTCTAACTGCTTCACACCTACTCACAACTCCCAGTTGCTGTGACTCAGCAGCAGGATTGTTTCTGCTCTTCTGTGGCTGGCCTAGAGCTATACTGGTCATTGTATTTTTTGCCAATCCACATCTACACAGTCCTCCTGGCTCTAATATGTTTTGATTACTTGATGCAAGCTCTGTACAGGCTAGGGCTTGTCCTGAGTTTACTGTGAACAAGAAAGTGTTGGCTGTTAAGTGGTTAGTGTACTCCCATCCTCTTCACTTGAAAGAACAAAGAAGCCAGCCTCTTTGCTTGCCAACAGGCTATCCCTGCTGCTTTTTGTCAGTTCTTTTACAAGTAGTTATACCAGACAATAGATATTTTCCTTTGGGGGAAAAAAACAAAAACAAAAACCACACACAAAAAAAACCACAAACAAACCCACAAAAAACCAAAACCAACCCAAAAAAAACCAACAGCATTCTTACTCTCCAATTTTGCATTTTTCCCTGTCTGCTCTTCTTTGCCAGTGGTCCCAGGATATCTTAACACAGTAGCTGATCCAGCGCTTGGATGTCTTGTGTATTATGTCACTAGAACTTCTCTACAAAAAAATAAAGGAGGTGCCTCAACATTTCACCTGAATATCTCATTCCACCAGCTTGGTTAATTGAAAGCGGGAATCTTAAGAGTGGAATTGATAGAGGTGAACTGTTCAACCAGCTTTCAGAATTCAATGCTTTAGTGTATAATCTGCTTGCTAAAAGAAACATTCTCAGGAATAAAATGTATTTTTGTTACTGAAGAGTTCTT
This sequence comes from Apus apus, assembly GCF_020740795.1. Taxonomy (NCBI): domain Eukaryota; kingdom Metazoa; phylum Chordata; class Aves; order Apodiformes; family Apodidae; genus Apus; species Apus apus. The sequence goes on along the minus strand of NC_067284.1, from coordinate 49,399,673 downwards.
GTGATTAAAATATGGGAGTTTTGCTCAAAAAAAGGAAAGAAAAGTAAGACAAAATGCTAAAGCCCTTTTTGTTGTTGTTTTAGTAGCACAGAGCAAATAAATGTTTAACATGAAGGGAAATATGGATAAGATTAAACTAATAATGAACTAAATTGGTTTCACTGCAGGAACTTGATTGAATCATTTGAGATTGCTTTGTGATCTCTTTTCAGAGTGTGTTTTAGGTTAAAATACAATAAAATGTTACTTGATCGCCAAAGGATATGATGAAAATAGGATTATTACAAGTTTTTTGAGGAAAAGAACTGATGCTCTGTGATTTGAGTGTTCAGATGCTTGAAATGAAATCATTAAATTAAGGGTTACTTGATAAGGGCGAATATTAAGTGGCTGCCTTAAGTTATTATACAGCAATTACAAGGGTTTATTTTTTTAAAAAAGGTATTTCATAGGTATATTTGAAGTTAATGGAAAATCTTGCTGTAATTCTGTTTAGAATTCAAGCAAGGAACTTGTGGGTAACAGAACTGTACAGGGATAGAAGGGATAGTCAGAGATGACAAGACACGGACTTGTCTTAGTTTTGCTGTTCACTGGGCTCCTTAGTGTGCTTGGTCCAATAGTTGATCAAGAGTTTTCTAGGCTTATCTAGCAAAGCAAGGATTATTTTTTTTTTTTTTTGCTCAAGACAATTTACCAAAATAATTTGTGCCACAGTCTGTCACTAGCTTTCTTTGTGTTCTTCCATTTCAAATAAAATGAACAAATACTGTCTTAAAAACACAAAGGGGATTTTTTTGTTCTGGCTGCTATGCTCAGAGACCCCCAAAATTCTTTGTCTCACATCCCCAGGAAAACAAAATCTTATGAGCAATCATAGAATAAATTTCTGTGATTTCTGGCTGATTTTTTTTTTTAAATGGCTGTTACGTATTCTTCAGTCTTTATTTCTTACAACTGGTTTCCTATGTTGCTTCTACTCTCTAGTGAGATTAAACTAAGCTTTTTAAGTAAACTTTTCCAAACTACTCCTCTTTGTCAGTGACCCTGTGAATCTAGACACATTTTTAAATGCTACAGCTTCTTCTCTAAAGTGACTAAGGTGTTTTGTCTGTATTTAAGGACTTTGGTAGTTCCTATCTGGAATCCAAAGTCAGTGTCCTCCCTTTCCTTCTTGAAGTATTCTGACTTTGTGAACATATTCAGCAGTACAGAAAGCCTGAAAAATTTGTTAGAGCTCTCTGAAGATCGGATTCACTTCATTTCAGTAGTGAATTGGCTGTTATTAAGTCCATGCCCTGTTGTACTGATCTTGATGTCCCTTGATCATTTTTAGGGAACTGCTTCAAATAATGTTCAGCCTATCTGTATTCCCAGACAGCCATCATGATGTGTGAACATTGTTGCTGCTAGGAAGGCTACCTCTTAGCCATTGGAGTGGCAAACACAGTAGAAAGTTGCTGGAAAAGTCTGATGGAAAGGGAAATACCATGCAGATGGCTTTCATTTTATACCTTGCACCATTTTCACAACTGCCCTGAGAGTTAGGATAGAGGATGAACACTGAGATCTGTGTGAGAATATTGGGAAATTTGAGAGCTTAGATGAGATTTTAGTATTCTTTAAGAAATAAAATCTTTAAGAAAGTTCCCTTTTGGAATAAATAAATAAATAATAGGTGCTATATTCTGCATTTAAAAAAAAAAAAAAAAGTGACTGGTTGCTTAAATTATAGGAACTAAAGGTAAAGATCCAAGTCAATGTTCAAGAAGCGATATGTGAATTTATACAGATTGGTTTTAGTTAAAAGGATTCCATCTGTTTCAGTTGGACTGCAATACTTTAGCCCTGTTTTATCTTGTCCTGCCAGTTTTCACATCAGCCAAGTGCATTCCTGGGAAGTTATCCACTGCAATGGTCTTCCTTATTTTTGTGTTAATATGTTTTCATATATGTGTATGTATGTGTTAGTGTATAAACATTTTTTTGCTTGGAGTCTCTAGTAAAGAGAAGCAGCCATCAGAAAGTGTTAATCTCAATTTCAGTCCAAATTACCTCTATGGAAATGCAGTGTAAAATAAAATAAATACCATTTTGTTAATCTGCTCAAAACCAATTTGATATAGTTTTTGACATATTTGAATTATAAGTAAGTCCTAGCTTGTGTGTTTGTGCAGCCAATAGAATTAAAGTGAGGATATTGTATGTGCAAAAGAGGTTAAATCCAAGAAACCTGTCCCAAATCCCTAGTTTTGTGATAATCTGTATCCTCAATTTCTGTGAAGATACTCTTGCATTCATGCCCATTTACTGATCTTGAATGTCCTCTGGGGTTTTAGAGTGTGCATAAATGGCCACAGGATGTTCTACCCTTTGGCAGCAGGAGTTTTACTGTGTATCTGGTTAATTCCTTGTAAGTCGTAAAGCAAATATCCACTCTTCTTGTCTAGGAAGCCTGGAGTACTCCTATTATAGTACTAAATAATCAGAAATTATTATTTAGCTTGGCAGATGCAAAAAATTTAAATATTGAGATTTCTGTCTTGGAGCAATGGAAATAGACATACCTGCATTTCTGCAAAAACTTTCATGAACTTGGCTTCTTCCTGCAGTTACAAACACTTAGAGTCCTAGTTTTCAGTTTAAAAAAATTAAAATTAAATATATCCATATGTACTGAAGCATGGAAATGCAAATCTGACAGTTTCCAAGCAGGTGAAAAACTGCCACTATAAAAACAATCTTTCATCTACTTTATTGTAAAGGGGAGTCTATTGGAGTGGGTTTAAAGGTTTGCCATGAGTAATATCGGTTTTAAAAATGTGAGTTATGTTAATGTATGTGCTAGAGGACTCCAGTGGGCAGTCATGATGAGTCAGACTGCCCTATATGGGTATTTTGTCCCAGAAATGTATAAGGGACACATTTACTTTCCCCATCAATGTGCATGGTGAGACAGTCTCAAATAACACAGCTTGTCTTTTTTATTATCTCTATTGTTGCTCTATTATCTCTTTTTTTATTTCTTTATTTACTTTCCATCCCCACCCCTCTTGCTCTCTGACTTTGCCATGTCCATCCTAGCTGGAAGAATTGGCTGAGCCACCTTTCTTCTTTCCCGTGGGTAGTAAGTGCAGTTCTTCCTGGAAGTGTGAGCCATAGGATGCCTAAGGAGCAGCCTGTTCTCTTCCACTGTAGTGTTATGTAAGTAATGGGCTCCCGAGACCTCTGCCATCTCTGCAGTGAGAGGACCAGCTGACTGACATGCAGCCAAAGCAATAACTGGGAGATACAGGGCCAGAAAAGGACCCTGCTGTTTCAGAGGGGGTGGTGAATGCCGTTGTTGTCCCGATGCTGTCACACAAGAGCTCTCCTTTTTGTAACAGCCTCTTCAAATAATAAGCACGTGCTAATTTATTTGGCAGCTGAAAAAGTAGATTCTCTGGCTTTCACTTTTTCTTCTACATGTGTGGAGATCATAAATGTAAGAATGAAGAAGAAAAACAGCCAGATCTCAATAGCTGTCCACTGTCAGTCCTTGCTGCTTTTTCATATCATCTGTGTAGCAAGAGTTGAAAGCAAAACACAGGACAGATACTGATATCTACACTGGTTTTTATTTCTCTTTTTTATTATTTTTTTTTTCCCTTTTGAGGGAGAACTTGCTAGTTGTTGAAGGCATAAATGGGTCATGTAGCTGTTGCATCTTAAAAATAAAATTGTTGGCAGGCTTCCCTGCCTGCGACATAGTGCACTGAATTTCAATGAAAGTCATCCAAATGTACAGAGCTCATAGGCAGCTCAGAATGCTGCAATATAAAATGCTGCAGCATACATTTCTAGGCAACTTATGTGCCATTTGATTTGCTTATTCAAAAGTCTTTTCTCAAAGTACTATTATTTTTTTTCAGTCAAATGTCTAGATTCTGAATTGAGCAGCATTAATAATACTCCCCATTTTCTCTCCCATACCCTACAGGGGATGACTGTTACTTTGAAAATATAAAATACATTCTTCTGAAAACAGTCAATTTAAAAGGCAAAAACCAAATAAAAAGCCTATTGTTTTGAAGGAGTAGAAAAAAATAGTTTATTGTAACTAACAGACAGATATGAAGACTTTGCCTCAGACTGTTGAACATTGTCTTTTCCCTTTGATATCTTTTTTCTTCTTTTTTTTCTATAATGATTTGCATGTGCAAAAACTATCACAGATGTGAGATAGTAATATAGGATTATAGGATTATTCCTGTTTAACCAGCCTCCTGGCTGGTCAACAACTGCTGTGTTGATGCTGGCATTATTCCCAGTGCTAATTAGCTATTAGTTCCTTTCTGCCATGTTAGGCTTCTATCTACCTGTGCCAGGTAATGTGTATAAACATACTGTAAAGTGTGCATGATTGAGGTTAAATCATCACCTGGGATGGGATGAAATCTCTAGAGCCTCTCCTGGATTCTCCACTGACTGTGGTACAGACTGAACAGAGCAAGGACCAAGTCTTTTTATTTTTGTATTCGTCATTTTGGCTGTTCTTCATCCAGGAATTGATCTTACATCAACCACTAGCATTAGTAGTAAATCATATAAGGTGAAGGAATAGAAGAATGATGTGTGCATGTGGCTGGCAGTGGAGTCTCACTCTGTGTATCTTATCTGGTGGCTGAATAGAAATGCTGAAAGAGCAGGCAGAGGTTTGATTCTGGTGTGATCATTAAGGGAATTTTTTATTGGAGGGTTTGCAACCTTTCTGTATGGAGGGATCTCTCTCCAGAAGCACTGTAGAACTATTTCAGTACATTCCCATAAGGCCCTGCCACTTAGGTCTGGCAAATCAGGTTCTCACTTTTCCTGCTGCCAAATGGTGCAGCAGCATCACAGAAGATGAAGACCAGTGTTTATTTTCTCCTTTGGCAACATATCATGTATGAGTGATACTGATGTCTCAACCCAGACAGTTGCAGCTGTAACATATAAGCTTTAGAGGAATTGGTGGCTGTGGTTTGGCAAGATCTTTTAATAGGTTGCTCAGGAATGGGAATCTGGGTACTGATGAGCAACTGGGGAGTTCCCTGTGACTGATCTGTCTAGCACAGCTGTCAGTAGAAGGGAAGGGCTCTTCTCAGAATACTTAAATCACATTACTTTCATGGACTGGACAGGGTATCTAGCTGCCTTTGCTATTTTATCTAGTAATCATAGACAAATCATTCCTCATGTATTTTTACATTAGTTAGCACTTACCTTCTTATAGGCCCCTTTCAGGTATTGGGAAGTCACTCTAAGGTCCCCTCCAGAGTCTTCTGTTCTTCAGGTTGAACAACTCCAACTCCCTCAGCCTGTCTTCGTAAGAGAGGTGCTCCATGGAGCTTATTACTTTTAATTTCTCTTTTTTTGGCAAGTGTAGATGTTTAGGTCTGATTTTTGTCCTGAGACTGCTGTGGTGGAGATGATGTCACAACCTTATGTCTCCAGAGTTAAGGGAGCACAGCCTGGCATAAAGCTGTGCTGTGAATACGGATGTGCAGAAGCAATCACTGCCCGTACACCATCTGCTGTCAGCAGCAACTCCAGGTCAATTTGGTGCATTTTTGAGTGGCACTTGGCCCAGAACATTAGGAATTATCCCAAAGGTGTCCCCTATTCAGGCACCTATCCTTGGAGTAAAACTAGAAGGAATATCCATAAGTGTTTTCTTAGCTTTTGTGAGCTTATCCATATGGTTGTGACGTGCTGTAGCACGTGGGAGTCAACATTGGAAACCCACTGAGGGCCAGAGAGTAGTGCTCTGTTTAACACTCAGCAACACTCATACAGCCCTGCAGATTATAGTGGGACTGCTTGACAGGGGGAGAGGCAGGGGAGAAACTTTGTCCTCCTCTGAAGTATTTGTTAAAAAACAGCAAAAACAAACCATCCAAACCACAGGCTATGGAAGCATGACTTATCCTCTCAGTTTTCTCCAAGCTGTGCTGGGCAGAATAGCAGCTAAGGCATTTGCAGATGCAAAAATACACTTCTGGGACTTCTCCCTGTGGGAAAGCACTGCTTCATATAGGGATGATTTAAATAGCTGTAGGTTTTCTTGACAACATATTTTCTTTGAGCTGCAAAATAATCTTTTTGCTAAAGTTACTCTGAGCTGTGAAAATCAGATGCTGCAGTGGATGTCTTTGCAGGTGTTGGGCATTTCTTGAAAGAGACAGGGGTAGTTGAAAAATGGAGGGACACTGAAAAAAAAACAACAACAAAGGAAAAATAAAGTGTAATTCACCAGGAAACCAAGATAAATTTTACAGGGGATAAAAAGCCCAACCCCACAACAGTATTTGATCCAGAAATGCAGCTATTTGGTTCTGTGGAAGTTGCTGTCTGGGTCTTTTGTACACTTTCCAGTTTGGGGGGTTTGTTGGGGTTTGTTTCTTTGTTCTTTTCTGTTCTTCACACAACCACCACCCTCCCACCACCATCTCTGCCTGCTAGGGATAATCTTCCCTGTCCCAGAGTACTTCCTATAATTTGTGATTGCACTGCCACTGTGTTACCTGTCAGCACCCAAATTCAGCTCAGACAAAAGAACAAGAACCATTGGTGGTACTTTTAACTTTTGAAATCACTAGACTTTGTTTCAGGCTTACCTAAAAAAAGTGCTTGAGTTTGTGGTGTATTTTTTTAACAGGACTATGAAAAACTTGTCATGGGGAAACACTTCTTAAAAGAACAAAAAATTGCTTAGAAGGCTTAAATTCTTTAATGTAAAAATAGATTTAATATGTCTGGTCATTCAAGTAAGTAGAAAAAGATGTTACAGAAAGTACCAACCATGGGGGGGAAATATCTTCAAGGATATTCTGAGATGGGCCAAAACCAAGTGCTATACCAGACCCGAGAGATTTGGGGCTTTGTGTTGTCTGGTAAGTGTTCAATTGAGACTGAAGTTCTGCCGGCCACCACTCAGTGAAAGGATAGCCTGGGCTTGCTTAGAGAGCTGTCCTTTCCTCAGCTTACGTTCTGCTATTTTTTTCCCCCCCCCTGCGTCAGTTATTAACGTTTCTTATTTTTGTGTGACTCACTGCCAGCTAGTCAGTGTCCTTGTGTATCATGCAGCCATTTACTAGTATATTTTAATCATATTTAATTCTTGTAATTTCTATGATACGTTGGTTTTGGGTGCTTTGTGAGTCACTAACTTCATAAAAAGCTCATTGTATCACCATGTTTTATGATACATGCAGTGGATTTTTAATCCTAGAGAATTTTCACTGAACAGTGACAGTTGTTCAGAGTATTTTTGTTTGAGGAGATGCACATCTTATAGAGCTGGTGTGGACCTGCACCATCTTTGGTTTTCAGGTTAATTTTAGAATTACATTTGTCAATTCATTGACTGAAGTCACACATTGTAGCCTCCATTTAAATAAAATAGGATTGAGAAATCCAGTTTCAGACTTAATATTGAAACTAGCTAGCTTGCTGTGTTGGCTCAGGATCAAATACTTGGCTAGCAGTCACTGTCTCAGGGACTCAGGGAAATAAAGGAGAACAAATGTTCTGCTTAGATCTCTGTCACGGTTTCATAAAACCCATAAAAACTCTAGTCCTGTCACCCTCATTTTACACTTTCTGTACATGAAAAAGATTTTCTGTATTTCAGAGGATTTGCAGAAATAATTTTGAAATTATGCTAAAATGTTTCCTATACCTTGTGGCATTCAGAGCTTCAGGAGTTTATCTTAGGCAAGGCCTACTGAGCTGAGCATTTCCAGGCAGTTCTGAACAGGAGCTGGCAAGAGGTGAAGGATGCCTTAAGGATCTCTGCAGTGGCTGCAACCCCACTCACTATTTTTCAGGTTTTCTTTCATATTTTGTTGGACCTGCACTCTAAATTGCTGATAATGTGCTTAGTTGTTTTGAACTGTTAGAGGTGAAAATCAAAGCTGGTACATATGGATGATATTTTTTTAATTTATGTTACTGCTTTAATAATGAACTCAATTTTCAGCAGCTATTCTCACTTTTAAAACTCTGCAGAAACATGCTGTGTGTTGGGCCATGAATAGCAGTTGGATTTTGATTAGCGTAGGATGACTTGCATAATTGCAGTCTCTAGATAGCCATGAAAAAAAAAAACCTGTTCACTCCATGTTCTTCTCTGTCAACACATTTGCCAGCCAGACTCAACAAAGCTGAACCTTTATCAGTAGAGATGACTGCAAGAAAATAGCCCCGTGCCGGTGCAGTTTCTCTCTTTGATATGTGGATCTTGGCTTTTGAGCAAACAGTCTACATACTGTTCCTTTTCTGTAACTACACCCTTGGCTGTCTTTTCTGCTTAGGCTGTGAGCTTACTGGGACAGCAATGGGCTGTGTGAGCCTGTACCACAGGGTCACTGACCTCAGGAGGAGCCTCGAGGTGCTGCTGTGGCATAAGAGCTGTGGGTGCAGAGGATTGATGGGCAGGGAGAACATCTGTCTGGCACTTAGAACGTAACAAGTCAGACTCTTTTCTGCAATAAACTGCTATTGATTTAAGTTGAACTAGGGTGGTTTTTTTCAGTTCTGCTGATTGGCTTTAAACAGAAACCTTGTAAAAGAAATTGTAAGCAAGTAAGTTACTGAGATACTTTGGTAGAATTTTCTTGCTCCCCCAGATTGCTTTTCTTGGTTTAACACTTACTATCAAGCATAATCAGAACTATTCTAGAGGAATTTCATAATACAGTATATGCAGTCTATGGGTTTCCAACTTATTATCAACTGAGCCCCTGATCTTACTCGAGTCTTTTCTCACTCAAGTAACTGTCCATCTTTACAGTCATCTCCACCATCAAATCTTTACTGTCTGTTCACTTTTGGTGTCTTTAAATCAGGTCACTGCAGAGCAGAATGCTATTGCAAGGCTGTGGCTGGATGTCCCACTATGTCTTCACATCCACTGCAGCAGCATGTGTTTTATTGTAATGGTTTTCAGCTCTGACTTTTTGTCCTCTGCACACCCCTCTGGCCTCAGCCCTCTCTCCTCCTCCAGCTGTCTGACTTACCAGTGCTTCTGGTGTGCGCTTAGGGATTTAAAACCCAATTATACTTTACGTTTGAGGGCAAATAGACTTTCTGACTTTTTCACCTCAAGGTCCAACAAGAGTCAGTGAATATGGGTTGATTTCTGAGGGTAAGGCTGTAAGGATCGCCCAGAAGAAGCAGCAGTTCATTAAATTTTATGTTTCTGGTTAGTTTCCACTTGTATTCTAATTTAATCCAAGAAACAAAAATGTGCAGTGGACACTGAAAATGTTTTAAGATAAGCTTAGGGCTGAATTGCAGAATTATAGCTGCTGTTTCTTAAAAATTAACTTTTCAGCATGTGTTTTCATGGAGTTTATAAACTGTCTCTAGAGCCACCTAGGTTTTACATGTCCTGCAGAGCATCAGAAATAGGTAATAAAATATTTTTATCAGCTGGATATATTATTGTTGCTACAGTAGGCTGGGAATACTGTACAGCAAAGTCAGGAAATGTAAGATTTCTTAGATATTTTTGTTCATGTTTGCATACTGTTGATTTTGATAGCCAAGAAAATTCTTAGTGCAGTGGGATTTATTCATATTGATGCTTTGGAGGACTAATCTACCCCCCATGAATGTGGAAAAGAGTAATTTATTCCTTTTAATGAACTTTTGATCGTAATTTAGATGGAAAACCTACTGGGCTCTAAGTGGAACTTAGAGCTGCCTGTATTTAACACTCAGCGATACAGTCTGATACAGTGTTTGATTTTAACTTCTGTCATACCAACTTTCGCTGTTCTGGATTTTTGATTAAATAATACAGCACTGGAATGTTACCCCAAGTAGAGTGAGGGGAAATCTACTTCCTCTAACTGCTTATGTAAAAGCACAGGTTTTAAAAGCTTGAGAAACTGGAAATCAGGAAACTTTCTTTGCTGCTTCTCCTCCCAAAATAATGGAGGACAGAGCCTAAGTGAAAGCCTGGGGTGAAAAACATGCAGGTGGAGGGATATGATATGGTATGATATGAGGAACAGGACTGAAGGCAGGCTAATTTAGCACAAGGAAAACAAGAAGGGAACAAGCAACTGGCTAGGTTCTGGGAGATGCAGGAGCGAGGAGAGCTGGGAGAAGCCAGGGGAGAATGGAACAGTTGGAATGGTTCAGTGTGCAGTGGAGTAGGAGCAGCATGGAGGGAGCTATGCCCTGGTAGGTGAGGAGAAAAGGCAGTTCAAGGCTGGGATTCCTCCATAAAGGCTCCCCCACAGCTCTGTGTTTGACCAAGGCAATAACTGAGCCCTGATACCTTGGTTGCTGTGTTTTTCTTTCAGCAAGCAGCTGTGAAACCTACCAGGCCAATGAACACCCCCTCCCTCTACTACCCATTGCTTGACCAAATTGTTTATCCATTATGTGCAGTTTTTGCATGGGCAGCATTGACCTCGAAATAAATCGCAAATGGGTGGGAACCAGCATGGTCATTTACATAATGTATTATTTTTATTTCCCTCACTGCTATCTTGTGTGGGGTTTGGAGGAGTTTTGTTTTTGTTTTAAATTGCAAAATAACATTCCAAATTAAACACATTAAAACTGCTTGGCATTTTACAGCACAAACATAATGTCTCTGAATACTGTTACAGAGATGATCCAACTCTGTTTGGCAAGTGCTTTGCAAAACTAAATCAGCTAGGACCTGTCCCCCCTTGCCCCCACCGAACCAGCCCAACTCCCTAACTTCTCAGCAGGGTTCACCTCCCATGTCTGCATTTCTTGTAGCTATTTGCAGCTTTAAAAATACTCTCTCTATTCTACTAACTTCCAAACAAACTGTCCTCATATCTTTCTAGAAAGGCAACAAAATGGCTCAGAAGACAGCAGTCACATCCTGCGCGCCTACGCCCACAGACGCACACAGCAGCAGTACATATACTTATGCTGTCTCTAACATATAATTTTCCTTATTACTAAGTACTCATCTCTTCCCTTTCCGATGTCTTTAAAGGAAAAGATTTATACATGCATACCCAGGAGAAGAAAGAGGGAGGGGGGAAAAAGTGGAAATTTATTTGTCTGCCTTTAGATCCCTCAAATAAATGTACTGAGCAATCTCTGCAGATTCAGGTCCAAATCCATAGCCTCTGGAGGTTAATAAGGTATTAGTGTGGTACACAGAATTTTTTGGAGAATAATCATCACTTATATTTATAGAATTAAAATGTATCTCTACCAAGTGTGTAATGTAGCATCTCTCTAAGGGGGTGCTTTAATGTTTGCCATGCAAACTGTCGTATTCAGTGTTCTTCAGAAATAAAGGGTGCTTTGTAATGAACCCATGTAAGTCAATTCAATTTACATTTCTTTAAAAAAAATATTTTAAATAGTCATCACTGGGTTTTAGTTATAATTTTCTGTTATGTATGGTAATACCACCAAATCTTCAAGGAATATTAATTATTTTTCACTCTCTACATTAAGTTTACTTGCTTTTCATAAGATGTGGCCTATCAAACCCCAAGGTACTGTGTGTAATTCATAGTTCCTTTTCTTGCATTTGTGTCAATCTGGGAAGCTGTAACAGTGTCTTTTGAATTTAGAACCTGTGTTTTTATGCTAAGGTTGGGAATCATTAATGTCCTAAAAGTTTTAAGGTTTCTTTGAGATAAGCCACCTTGATTTTTGCTTAGATAGTGTCACAGAATGTTTAAAGTTGGAAGGGACCTGAAAGATCATCAGGTTCAAACCCCCCTGCTCTGAGCAGGGACATCTCACACTGGTTGCATAAAGTCTCGTTCAACCTGGCCTTAAATGCCTCCAGGGAGGGGGCATTGACAACCTCCCTGGGCAACCTATTCCCATGCCTTACTACCTTCACGGTGAAGAATTTCTTCCTGATGTCTAAACTAAATATCCCCTCTGTCAGTTCAAAACCATTACCCCTTGTCCTATCACTGTCCTGTCTGGTGAAAAGCCCCTCCCCAGCTTTCCTGTAGCCCCTTCAGGTACTGGAAGGCTGCTAAAAGGTCTTCCCGGAGCCTTCTCTTCTGCAGGCTGAACAGCCCAACTCCCTCAGCCTGTCTTCATAGCAGTGGTACTCTAGCCCTTTGATCATCTTCCTGGCCTTTCTCTGGACCCTCTCCAACATCTCCCTGCCTTTCCTGTGCTGAGGGCTCTAGAGCTGTTGGCAGTACTCAAGGTTCAGTCTCATCAGAGGGGGAGAATCACCTCCCTGGCCCTGCTGGCCACACTTCTTTTGATGCAGCCCAGGATGCAGTTGACTCTCTGGGCTCCAGCACACACTGGCAGCTCATGTCGAGCTTCTCATGTACTGCCACCCCAAGTCCTTTTCCTCAGCACTGCTCTCTAGCCATTCTCCCCCTAGCCTGTATTTGTATTCACGACTTGGCCTTGTTGAACTTCATGAGGTTGGCACTCGCCCACCTCTCCAGCCTGTCAAGTTCCCTCTGGATGACCTCCCTTCCCTCTAGGGTATCAGCAACACCACACAGCTGGGTGTTGACAGCAGCCTTGCTGAGGATACACGCAATCCCACTGTCCATGTCTCCAACAAGTATGTTAAACAGCACTGGTCCCAGTACTGACTGCTGAGGAGCACCACTTGTCACCTGCCTCCACTGGGACACTGAACCATTGACCACAACTCTCTGGGTGTGGCCATCCAGCCAATTACTTATCCACTAAGTGGCCCATCTGTCAAATCCACGTCTTGTCAGTTTGGAGACCAGGATGTCATGTGGGACAGTGTCAAATGCCTTTGCACAAATCCAGGTAGATGACGTCAGTTGCTCTTTCACTATCCACCATTTCTGTAGCTTTGCCATAGAAGGCCGCCACATTGGTCAGGCATGATTTGTCCTCAGTGAAGCCATGCTGGCTTTCACAAATCACCTCCTTATTTTTTATGTGCCTTAGCAGATTTTCCAGGAGGATCTGCTCCATGGTCTTGCTGGCACAAAGGTGAGACTGACTGGTCTGTAGTTCCCTGGGCCTTCCTTCTTCCTCTTTTTAAAAATAGGGGCTATGGTCCCTTTTTTCCAAATGGTGGGAACCACATCAGACCGCCATGACCTCTCAAATTTGATGGACAGAGGCTTAGCAGTTGCATCCACCAGCTCGCTCAGTACCTATGGATGGACCCCATCAGGTCCCATAGACTTGTGCACCTTCATGTTCTTAGGTGGTCATAAGCCTGTTATTCTTCTACAGTGGGGGGTGCTTCATTCTCCCAGTCCCTGCTTGCACCTGCTGTGGCCTCAGCAATGAGGCTGAAGCCAGAGAGGACTGATACGAAGAAGTCATTGAGGACCTCAGCCTTCTCAATATCCTGTGTAGCTATATTTTCCTTGGTTATTCTTTTATCCCCAACATACCTATAAAAGGTTTTCCTATTAGTCCTTACATCCTTGATGAGATTTAATTCCATCTGAGATTTGGCTCTCCTTACCTGACCCTTAGCTGCTCGGACAACCTCTCTGTAATCCTCCTAGGGTACCTGCCCTGCCTTCCACCCTCTGTGTTCTTCCTTCTTAAGTTTGAGTGTTTCTAGGAGCTGCTTGTTCATCCATGAGTACTATGGCTTGTGAACATGAAGCTGCTCCTATCTGTCTATAGAGTGCCTTGTCTATACTGTCCTCCTGGTCAGGTGACCTGCAGCAGACCCCCACTATAATGTCACCTCTGCCTGCCTTCCCTTTAATCTTAACTCATGAGCTCTCAGTTGGCTCCTCATTGTCTCAGGGTGAGCTCCATGCACTCCAGCTAGTCTTTCATATTATTATTTTTTTTTTATATTGTACTATTTATTTTGTTCTGTTGAGGAATAACATTCAAATATCATTCCTTGATATTATTTTGATATTTCCATTTTCAGTCTAGACTAGAAAACTAGGAGGATGGCATGAAAGGGGTCATAAACTGTGGATTACTAGAGTTTAACAGAAATTTGCCTTTTAACTGGACTTCAGTTTTGAAGCAGAATTTTAAGTAATCCTGCTGGATAGTTCATTCAGCTCTGGCACTTGAGAATATGAAAAGATGTTTTCCCTTTAACTACTCAAACCAACACCAATATGAGTGTTTTGCTATGTTGCACAGAAGCTGCTGGTTTAATTGAATTGAGAGTCTAGACTTAAGTGATATTTTATGAAGCTTTGTCTCTTTGATCTCCCTCATTTATTTTTTTCCTCTCAAACCTGGATTTCCAGATGGCACTGGTACAAAGAGAAAATAAAATATAAAAATATAAAATATGGTCAAGCAGAAATTTCTTACCAGGAAAAGAAAGGTTTTCTTTCAGAAAAATCTAGCTCATTTCTGTTTCCACAATCAGTGTAACCATTTTATTCTATGGGAATTGTAGTTCCAGCTTTTTGCTATGTCTCTTTCCTTCTAGTGAACCTTGTCCCTCCAGCAGGTAATTTTGCACTGTGCTTGTTCAGCCTCAGGGAAAGCCTGCAGCATATAATGGGAAACGGGCTGACCAGAGGGGCAAAAGGGGAAAAAAGACAATGTTTGGTTTTAAATGTCTTTTTTTCTGTTGAGTCAGCTACTACAACAGGGATTTGGTGTATGCAAAACTTAACAAATAAAAGTGGATTGTTCTAATAACAAACTTGTATGAGATTGAGCCTTTCTTTGAGTTATTTCAAGAATAATTAGCACTAGAGAAGTCAGTTTCCATAAAACATCAGAGAAATGCAATACATTATACTTATTTACTTAAGTAATTTCCAGACAGCTCCTAAGAGACCCTGCATACAGTGGAGGAAGATACAAAGACAAATGCAGTGAAACATTTCAATATTTCTATCCTTTAAACTTTCCATTTGGCAAAAAAGTTCCAATAGTTTGGTTTTTGATCTTTGTTCAAGACAAAAACAGATGTCAAAACATAATTATTTCCTTCACAACAGCAGCTTATATTTTTTTTATCAGCTTTGATGGCTTTTGGAAGTATGGTCATCTTCAGATAAGATGCATTCTTGTCAAACAGATGAGAACAATACCTCAAGTAATGTCTTCATTACTTTCTCATGTGTTTCTTGCCCTTCTCAAATACCCATGTATTTGTATGTTCTCATACTGACATATTTCCCAGTACAATTACTTCCCTCCTTCAGTAGGCTTTGATATTGCAGAATGGTAGTGCTGTCAGAAATACTAGAATCCCTGAATAAACAGCATTGGAAATGGTCAGCTGTTTTAAAATGTTTGCTTCAAGTTTGCTCTTTCGTTTGAAGTAGTGGGGGAAAAATATTTGCATAAATGAATTTTTAATAGATACTAAAAATAAAAAGCTGCTAAAGAAAATACAGCTTGTCTACATTATCACGCAATTTTAATTATGCAAGCCTTCATGTTCTTTGTGTGTTTTGACTTAGGGCCATGTGAGACACATGAGTGAACTGTCACTCATGCAGAATTAATTTTAATTTGTCCATATAGGGAAAAACCCCCTGGGGAAATATGATAACATTTTTCAATGGCAGTAAACACTAGCTGTTGCTAGTCATTTGAGAAAATTATTCTTAGCAGACTATACAAAGTCTGTAGTTCAAAGTGTCCCCTTGAAAAGAGGTGTATTAGGACATGGCTAGATCCACTACAGGAAGAGAATTTATTGACTAAGGAACTGTATCCTTCTGCACCATAACATTTATTTCATTTTTTTCTTTACCTTGAAAAAGATAATTTATTTTGATTCAGTGTTTGGCAATACAAGCCAGGTTATTTAAAATAATATTCACTTGGAATGTGCTGAGTGAAAAATGCCATTTTTAGAGGAGTTACTTTTACACAGTATTGCAAGCAGAAGTCTTAATTTCCCATGTAATACAGATCCAGCTTGTAAAGAGTCTTTAGACTGCACTTCTCCTTTTCTCAGGTAAGGGGCAAATAACTAGGTGTCACTGGAACATAGGGCAACAAATGGATAAAGCAAGCATGGATTCTGAGATCTATAATTTTTAATAATTTTTAAACTAGCTACAAAATGTCAATCACTTCACAAACTGACAGGAGACATAAGGAATTTCATATTACATGCTGTAAATTATATTTATCTCACAGTTTATCTAGAGTTCATTCATTTAGGTTTTTTATTATTTTTTAATTAAATCAGCTACTAAACATCTCAGCGATTTGGTGTGCATAGCTCTAGGTAAGCAACAGAGAACTGTACCAATAACAAACCACATGGGGATAGCGACTAGTAAGAGAGAGCCTTATAAAAATTACGTTTCTTTGCACCATTTCTTATGGTAGTCGTCTCCTCCAAAAGATAGTCTTCAAAAGCAGCAAGACAAACCCAATATATTACACTTGTTTCTTTTTGTCTTTGACATATTTTCAGCCAAGCTTTTATTTTGCTGGCAATGGCTAAATGGTGAGTGCCAAATCCCTCTTTTTTCATAATAAAAAAAAAAATGATCATGGTTAATAACTATATATATATATCAACAAGAAAAAAGTGGCACGACTGCAAACTTGCTGGTATAACATAGTCCCAAAAGAGTCCGAATACTGAGCATGCTTTTGTTGTCATTGTTGGTGTGCTACTGCCATGGGAAAATTCTTGTTTAAGTAGGAGTCTAAACGTCTATTTATTCCTCATGCATAAATGCATAAATCACATCACTTTTTAGTGCAATGCTTGTTATAGTAATATAATTTCACATTGTCTAATCATGAAATCGTAACGACAGATAATGGCAATGAAGAACTGAAGACAGCAGGTTTAAGTGCTTAAACATCATGATACCCAAAGACAGGAGCATGGCAGTAGCTCTGTGGAATGTCACAGTTTTACAAGAACAATACTGTATATTTAAAGGTTAACAGCACGTTTAGCATTCCAACAGTGTTGTCATTCAGCAAACATCATTAAAAAAAAAAAAAAAAAAAAAAAAGGAGAGGGGAAAAAAAGGAAAGTAATCCAAAATGGAAAGAAGGAAAGGAAAAATCCCAAAAAACATCATAGTGAGCTATAGCCATCAAATCAGCACTATGTACAACCTTTGGAAAGAAAGATATCTAGAAAAAAATAATTACAAGTATCATTTTTGGAAAGCTGACAAACTACACAGGACAACATTTACAATGGGGCTGATATGTGCATGTGTGCAAACCTAGTAGGTAAATACCATGATCAAAGCATGAAGGTACTGCCCTGTTGGGCAGCACTAAAAGAAAATGCACTTTGCTGCATTTAACCACTGCCCAGCATCTTTGTTGCACGCTGGTTGGCTTCATCAATCCTAGTTTTGTTGGAATCAGCCTAGGGAAACACAAAGGAAAGAAACAGGTGAATACAGGGCAGGAAGAGAACAATTACAATGCTCAATGTTTGCTTCCCAATTTTGGCTAGAGCAGGAAAAAAAACAGCTTGAAAATAATGAAGACCTTTTTTTTTGTAGTGGCTTTAGGGACCCAAAAGGAAATTACAGATTTGCTGGTTTTGTGGAGCTTCAGGTAGCCTTTGAGCAGAGCTTTTAAGTTCATATTCAGCTTCACTGAATTCTTGTAAATGCTATGCCAGATCTGTAGCTGGTGCTACTGGTAGTGCTAGCAATATGGACAACAGGATGATAACTGTTGATGTGCACGTGGATTTCACTGGTGAAAAAGTTCAGTGCTCCCTGAGATTCAGTGGACCTGCACTCAGTTGTAGTTTAGATCACAAGGCACAGTCAAAACTAAAATTCTGGTCAGTGTAGAGAATTGCTGAAGCGGGGAATTTAGATCATCTGATACAGGGAATGCCAGCAAAGATAAATTTATTTGAAAATGCATCAGTCTGGATGCTTTTGCTTTACGGTTGAAAGGAAGGGAATAGGTGTGAGTGATGTCTTCCTTCTCCCAACAAAGTTCACCAGTGTAGTTGCAAGATAGAGTAACCTCTATTGTTGGGCAGCAGAAGCAGGAATTAAGAAAAGGCAGGGCTTCTGCCTTATTTGAAGCAATCAAACTAGAATTTAGTCCAGCATAGGCTGAACTGTTAACTTCACTGTCTTCCATGGGGTAACACTTGCCATGCTTATCAAATGCTTTAAGTAAACTACCACCACTAGGGAGGTTTAGGAGTTCTCTCTGAGAAGACACTTTGATCATGGCTTTGTGTAGCTCTGCAGAAGTTAGTTTTGAAGACTGAAGACATTGTTTTAGCTGACAAAACTTGGCAAAGCTCCATTCAAGCCTATGTTGCTATGCCAACTTTTGCTAGCAGACCAGATAGAAAATGTTTTCAATCTCTAAAATCACACCTGTGGGGAAGGCGAGAATTGTGTTACTGCTTTAAAAGCATGAACTCCAATAGCAAATTCTTCTGTGCCTTGATGGCTGTATTTTGTTAGATTTGGTAATGGTTTCCACATCTCTGGGGTGTATCCAATTGTACAGATTTATTTTAAATCTCTAATTTGCAAAGACAGAATGCCAAAGCAACTTTCCTACGTACATTTTTAAATCCTTTTAAAAGGATCAAACTAATGAGCAATAAATCATTCTTAAATACCTTGGGCTTTTCTCCATAATTATTTTGGCAAATGCTATGTAGATGTGTATTTTTAGTACAGTAGCATGTGCCAGATCATCAACACACATAAATCAACATCACTATTCATTATAAGCCACACCTCTTTATTTTAGCCAGGAGTTTGACCTTGTCAGCCACTCTACAGTTTTGTGTGCTTTTGCCAAAAGACTACTTAAAAACCAAGTTAATGATTTTGGAAACAGCTATGTTTGTCATGAAACACAGAAATATTGATTGAATATTGATGAAACATAATGTTCCTAAATAGGCATACTGAGTTCTAACTCATGAATGATGTTGCATCGAAGTCCATGGGAGTGTGCCAGCCAAGGGTCATTCTAATGATCATAACTGGTCAAAAGCACAGTGCTCCAGCTGGTCAGGAAAAGAGAACAACTCCAGCAATGCTGTATGCCCACCCCTAGCTGGGGATGATGGTCTGTCAGCATATTTCATTGCAAAATGGAGGTATATGCATTTGTGGGCTCAGTATTATCTGGCTGAGTCACTTCCATCTTTTATGGAGGGTGTTCCTAATATATTGTGTTTCTTTTTCTAGTATCTCATTACTATGCATCCTTACTCTGAAAAATGTGACAGATTTTCACCAAGACTGAAGACTGTCTTGTTTTTGAGCTGCTTTCACGACAACTCCTCTGTGTACACTGCAAGTCCCTCTTTCAGAAATGACTCACAGTTCTTTAGCCAAGGGCTCTATCTGATGAGACCTGCCTTCGAGGCTGGATTTAATGAATCCCATCAGCTTGCAATGTTGTTTTTTATGGCTGTATGAAATGTCACTGTAACAGGAAAGCATAGATGTGGATGGCCAGTCCCTCAGCTAACTGCTTTCAGCATGCACTGCCTAGGGATTTGGCCCAAGAGCTTCATATGCACAAAGGATCTGGTCAATGTTTTAAAAATCCAGATGTCTGAAAGCACTGAACTGATAGGATAGCAATAACTTGTTAGGCTTGCTGTAGTTTGTGATAGTATACTTCAGGCACAGAAAGGAGGCAGCTGATTTCCATCCACAGGGTGTATCTCCTGCCACTATGTAATGTCATGAGCAGGGTAGCTGCTAGTATGCAGTAATGCATGTTCTACACTTCTTATTCAGAGGTAGTTATGATGTAGGCTATATAATCTTCCAGTCCCTTCTCACAATCTGGATAGTTGTGCTGCTTTCTAGTGCTTTCCATATGAATAACAGCAGTAAATCCTCCTCCACCCAACTCCTTTTTTCCCCCAGAAATATGAAATGCTGCAGAGTGGCATCACAGCAATACTGTGCATTTCTCAATACAGTCAAACTAACAGGTGCAGCTTTATAAAATAAAGCTTTTGACCAACGCTGAGCCAAGTTATGTGACCAATGCTACCATGTTATGTGACACTCTGTCAGAGGTGAGCTTCCTACTTTTAAGGCAATATATACTTCACCCAGTTCTCTCTGGAGTCAGACTCCAGTAAGGAGAGCTATCTGGGTGAATCCCTCAATGCAGTATTTTCTTCAGTTTTTTCACTAGCCTTTGCTGTAGTTAACTGACATGAAAAGTAGGCAGGGGCACCCTGCTCATGTGAGGAGGACTGCACGTGTAAAAAGGCTCACGAGTATAAGATCTACCACTTAAGGTCAGCATTAACTCTTAAGCAGTACATATAAGTCCTTGGGTTAGATCCTCAGGTGGTGTAAATCTCAGCCGAAGTCGAGTGTTGTATTCATTTTACACCAGATGAAGATCTAGCCTCTTATGTCTCTTCAGCCTGGCTGTGCCTGGAGCTCTGCCAGTGTGAATGCAGATGGCTCACAGATCTTGGGATCTGAGGATGGCAGTGAGCTCCCAGCCAGGTTTGGAGGGTGCTGCTATCTGCTTCAGGAATCTGCAATGCAGGTCTGGCACTGGCACTGTGCTCTCTGCCTTTTTAGGTGGTGATTTTGCCATAGTAATGCTGAGCCTTAGTTATTTTTAGATATATATTTTTTATACCTATTTATACACACCAACACACAAACACATTGAGAGAATTGGTAGATTTCTGTCCTAATGTGGTTATAAGCAGGCAGCCCAAGACTGGCTGCACTGTTACTATGCAGCAAAACCTTGCTTAATAAATGCCCATCTTCTTTTTGGGACTGGTCCTCCAAACAGGTGATCCAATTCTCTACTGCTCACGGAATTTCCAAGGGAAGGAAAGCCCAGGAAAGCTTGAAACTTAGCAGGAAGTGCCAGGGCATTCAGACCCAAGCCCTGCAGTTCTGCACAGATCAGAGCATTTCTCCTTTCACAAATGTTTTTTGCAAAAGGAGCCTTGATTTGTGCTAAGAGGTCTCCTCATCAGCTGTAGTCTGGTGAACCCAACAGTGTGGGTTTGACCCAGTCTGCACTGGAGGTTACTGAAGATCCACAGCAGTGGTCTCTGCTTTGGCCCAAGTATTTGGAGGAAGAAGAGAGAAAAGCTCCAGCTGTTTCTGTCCCTTGTCCTTTTTTGAGCTGAAGAGAAGTTGCAGCATGCATAGCCTTTGCTTGCAGAAGGGAGAACACAGCCCCTTTTGCAGTCCTCTTAGAAATGTCAGCTCTTACCTTCTCCATGATCCTGTCAATCTGGCGATTCTGTGTGTCGATCTCATTGCCCATGTCCAGGGCCATGTGACGTAAGTTGCCAATTATGCCGCTGACCTGCTCAAGGTTCTCATCCATTTCATTTTCCCGGGCATCATTTGTTACCCTGGGAGCAGAAAATCAATTATTTGAAGCAGTGACAGAGGAGGTTGCCCCTGAAACTCTGATTCACCCAAAACCTCCCCTGCATCCTCCTTCACTTGTCACCTGAGGAGCATGCTGTTGTGCTCAGCTTTGATGAAAAGGGACTAATAAGTAGTTAGCCTGAAAAACAACATTACAGGCTTATTTTTTGGATCTTTGGCTTAATTGCCTGGTTTCATCACTGCTCCATTTATACTGCTTGTGTCTGCTGCTCCTAGAAGTGTTGCTGTTTGAGCTTGTCTGTACCACACACTGCTCCTCTCTGCTAGTAATGGTCCTTCTCCAACAAAAAATGAAAGGGTCCTTCTTTTAGATCCCAGTGTGGTTAGAGTGGGTGGAAAATGCTGGAGGGTGGTGGAATTGAAGCTATTACAGCTCCCCTCGTTGAACTAAACATAGCTAATGGGTACTGTCCAGTCCTTATACACTTGGGGCTCACTGAAAAATCGTGGAAGAAGTGCTTCAGCTGTTAAAACCCTGACCTAACATCCTATTTAATTAAGCATATTTCTGGTAAATGACAGAAGTAACTTCTCTCAGATTTACTGACTTTAGTAAAGATCCTTTGTCTCTCATTCTTAGCCCATCTTTTTTCAGTTCCTTGTTTTTTAGAAGAAAAAAAGTGGTGCTTGAGCCAAGGTCCAGTTCAGCTTTCCAGTGACTGGAGAGGCATGTGGTGACTGGCAGTGGGAAAAGCAAGGTCTGTAGGTCCCACTCAGAAAATCACTCCTCTGAGTCTCTTGTGCAATTTGTGTTCATGTAGGTGCCAGAAGGACACTACAGGCTCTTTGAGGAACAGCTATGGTGTAGCTTAACTCCCTTCACTGCTATTCTGTTATCATATCCCAGCCTTCTTTCTGGTGGGGCTGCAATCCAGAAATTAAAAAAAAAGAAAAGAAAAGTGAATGGCAGACGCAGCAAACTTAAATGGCAACTCCATCCCACACTCCAGATTGGATGACAGCATTGTTTCTACCACACTGATTTCCCTTTATCACAGCAGCCAAAAAAATAAGTGGATAATAGTTTTTGGAAAGATAATTACTTATTAATCCAGTATCCTTAATCTTCAGAGATCAAAGCTTTGCCTACTGGTATGCATATATCCACTCAGCTGATAGTATTGTCATCTAAATGCATGCTCTGTAAGCACTGTAATCAGTATGTACTTTTTGCTGGATCTCTATGTATTGCTGAAAGTTTGCAGTGTGGTTGCCATTAGTATAGCTGTGTGTTTCAAACTGTCTTTCATTTGAGTGCACAGGGGTTGCCACTCAAAGCACCAATGTTTCTCTGTGGTTGTGTCATTACAGCAGCTGAGGAATGGGGCATCATTCCCACTTCAGTGAGGTTTCCTGGTTCGTCAGGAGCAGAGAGGGGTGTACCTCTAGTTATAAGTGTGTTTGAAGTTCTACTCTTGGCTGAGTGCTTTGGAAGGGAGCGTGAGGCCTGTTTTTTCTTTTTGAAAACAAAGGAAGGGGTGTTGGATCTTTGATACATCTTCTGGCAAGGATGGATAATCAGCATGACATATCTTGAGACATAGGAATAATGAACTAGTATTTATCTGACACTTCCTTTCTGAGGCATTTGACAGCTGTCATTAATGAGTTCCATAATAAAACCCCCAGGAAAATACATTGATCATACCATGGAGCTCAAGTGCAGGGGACAGTGCTGACTAGATGTGACAGTCTGCAACCTCAGGTTGCTGCTCTGAAGTAAATACATACAGAGATATTATTTCTATTTTATTATTGCCCAAATCTGGGCAATCTCAAGGAGAAAGTGTTGGGGCCATATTTTCAAGACACTTCTTTCCAGGAGTTACAGCAACATAAACATCCTTTGCACCAGCCCAGGCAAGCACCTACAAGGGCAGGGGAAGTCAATGGATACAGTGATCCTTTAGTACCTGTCTTAATCACTCTCAACCTAAACCTCAGCACCCACCACTCAGTGGAAAACTGGCTCCATTGCATTACCCAGCACCATCGAAGGAGTTAATGAGCATCACAGAACTCATGACCATATGGAAGAAATCTAAATATATTAGTGAGGAGGAGAATAGAGAGAAAACAGTGAATAAAAAGGCTCACCTGCGGATAAAACCACCACTGATGGCCATCTGCTCCCGTTCATCTACAACACGTGCAGGCTGGCTGGCTACAACACCATCCTGATTATTGCCCCAGGCTTTTTTGTAAGCATCACTTGATTTAAGCCTATGCAAAAAAGACAATGAGTAACAAAGCATCAAGTGGACAAGGACAACTGCAAAACTCTCCTCCAAGCTAAAAGCTGAATCAAGCAAATGAGTTTTCAGATAGAGGGTCATTTATTGTATACCGATATATCATAATCCTGAATAAAAGGAGGGGTTTTGGTTTCTTACTTTACTGCCACAACAACTGTGATGGTCAGAGGTTTTGTGTTCAATAGGGTGAATTGCAAATGTCAAGTCTACAACACTGCACACAGGTTTTTAGATATTGACTTGGTTTCCAGATAGAAGGAAAATTAAAAAAAAAAGAAAAAAGAAAAAAGAAAAAAAAAAGAAGAAAAAAAAGAAGAAAGAAGAGAAGAAATACAGATAAATAGAAAACATTGTTTCATTTCAATGACACATATATTTTGACATCAAACATGGAGAACATACTGGCAGACAGACATAAAAACAGAACTGCCAAGTATAGTGTGTACATCACATCACAGCAACACACCCTGTTAGAAAAAAATGGATGTGGCTAGATTTAAACATTTTACCATGCAGAAGACTGGGCTTCTGTTGGTATTTTTAACATGTATGTGGCATAATAGGCATATAAAGCCACTAACCTTTCTCAAGGTGATTAGGGAATGGTTTTATTATAAGATTCATAGGGTTCATTAATTTTTTCAAATAATATATCGGTACTTGAAAATAGTAATCATACATCGACAGTTGATGTACAAACCTTTTTCCACAGAGACAAAAAGTAAAATAGGCAGAAGTGAAATGAATGCAGGAGAAAAGAAGAGATAAGAGCAATCTAGCATCAGAAAGGGAAATTTTTCTACACTTTTCTTCATGCACCAGCTACAGGCATGAATAAGAAGTAAAGCATTCTCACTAAGCACAGTTGCCCCAATAGTTCATCATACCCTTAATGCATCAGCAGTAACAGCCTTCACAATAAGCAAGACACAGGCAAAAATGGATCATCACTTCCTTCAGGAGCTTTAAACCACAGGACTTTAAAAATAGCCTAGTGACTTGATGTATTTGTTGTTTATGATAGTTACATCAGCTTTCAGAGAGCCATTTTTGACTGAGCTGCCAGGATAGAAAATTAAAATCCAGGCATACCTTCAGTGGCAGATTAGCATGTGCAGCATATTTGGGTGGCTGTCATTGGGATTGTCAGATGAGGCTGAACACTTTAACAGGAGACTGTGAGTGTGTAGGGACTGAAGGTTTGCGTTCTTGATTTTATTCCAGAAATGGAGCAGTTTCCAGCAAAACTGTTGAGAACTACAAATCTCTGTGGTTTCCCTGTTCTTTGGTCAGCTCCAATCAGCCATATATAGAGTCTTGTGGCTTGGATTTTGGGGGAGAAAGTTAACACGCTTCTGAGGGATTTGCAAAGGGACACAATAAACCCATCTCTGATGTTATGCTCTCTTTATGCCCCCTGAAGCAACTCAGCATCTATTGAACCTGATGATGTGTCGCATGCTCCAATATAGAATTAAACGGTAGGTGAAAAGAGGATCTTTCCTACTCATCTGTTTTGCTGCTTATTTCCTATTTAAATTTGTGCAGATTTAAAAAGAAGATGGTTGGCTAATTTGTTCTTTATTTTTAATAAGTTCTCTAAAACTATACATCAGCTTTGGCATTTCTAGAAATGAGTGAAAGTAAGTAAATTGCTGCATATACATTTCCAGGTTTTTGCCTCTTCTTTAGACCTGTGGAACTTTAAGAGTGAGACAGTCTCTATGTTTGAGGTTAATGATTTTACACAACCAGAGCTTGAGCTCTGTTTTCTTGTGGACTTCACATTAAGGTCAACAGATGGAGCCTGGATCTGCTCAGAGTTAATAGCAGTTGTCTTTTGAATGCCACCTGGTTCATGCCATGAGCATTTTGGGTCTCCTAAGAACATAGTTTCAAGCCATACTTTTTTGTAAGGCTCACAGAGTTCAATTTATGAGTAGCAGAGTATAATTATGCATGAAATGGCTCATCCTTTGAAATATACACCAATAATTTACCACCAGCCAGCAGAGCACTAGGGGATCATGGTGACACTGATGTCCGGAATTGTATGCATTTCTCCCCCTCCTACACTCCACTTCTCAGAATATTATCTTATTTGTTCCAGTTGAGTCCTGGCATGGTGATTCAAGGAACAGTCTCTAAAAGTATTGTTCATCTGTGCACTGTTTCTAAACATAATGACTAACTAGCAGTGCTAGTTTGTAAAATCTGGCTGCCGACTGCAAAGGTCAGAATACTGCCTTAAAGTAGGGAAGAGACACCTTCAAAAATTCATGTCTCCCACATTAAATGCATGCAATATCTTTTTGGTTTTGTGTCTATTCACTTCATACTACTGCAATCATAACGAAGTAGTAAATGTTTTAAGGCCATGTGTCAGATCCTGACCACATCCATGACACAGGTCTGGCCTTTCCTACAGTACAGAATATTAAAGCTGTTCTTAAAAATTACTGTTCCTGCAAAATACATTGCAATTTTTTGTACTTCAAGGGCAAACTTCTGATGTAGGCATTATGCCGGGTTTCTCCAGGAGGAGCAAGCCGAGACAATGTTCCTGTTTAAGCTTTTAGAGTGTGGGAGATGTGGAGTTTCTGATGCATATCCTTGTACCTGCAGCTCTTCTGCACTGGGTCCTCTGGTGCAGGACAGCAGGGCTAAAGCCTTTATCAGAGCTGATACCAGTTGCAAGCAGTTCCACTGACAAAGGCTATGTGTGTGTGCAATTCTCTCCATTCTTCCTTGCCTCTCTCTTATTCTGTACACTAAGGCAACAGGGCACATATCCTGGGTAAAATGTCTGCCTCAGGTAAGTATTTGTGGCTTGATACATAGAAGAAAAACTATTTTTTTGTTTCGTTGGTTTTGATGTTTTGTTTTGTTGGGTTTTTTTAAAGCTGAGGTGGTATCTGCATTGTGTCCCAAGGGAATTAATTTCAAAATAAACATGACTGGTAAGGCAGAAACCTGGTCCTACCATTCTGATTTCTGGCAAAATACTCACTGAATTCTATGACAGCTCTCTTTCCTTTGGTTTTGATAATCATGGTAGGATCAGGCCCTGGCTGTGAACAAAGTATCTGTGCCACTCAGAAAGGGATTATCATGCTACAGAACCACTGCACTCTGCTTTGGTTCCTGCGCAGTCTCTGGCCAAGTGTTTGTGACTATTTTCTCTGTGACCTGGTTGCATGCCTACTCACTGCATGCTGGCTTAGCCATTCCTCAAGGACTTCTGGTTGGTCCACTTTGTCCCTGATTCCCTGCACCCGCATAACCACACATCACATTGTCAACTGGCGTTTTTAAAACAAGCTTTGCATTACTTGGAGGACGGTTTCGTTCAAGTGTGATTGGCATGCAAGCAAATCAGATGCATTTCAACATTTCTGCTTAGTGTACCTGCTACCCAAGCAAGAGAAATTTGGTGTGTTCAATTTGTTGGCTATGGCAGGATGGAAGTAATTTCAAATTGGGTTCCAATTGTGAAGCATCATGTCTCTTGCAAGAGCGCATCACAGACTGTTTCTGTTGAACAGTGTCTGATTTTCGTCCATAATTTTGAGTAATGTTTATTATGACCTCTTCTGCTCTTTTTCAGCGCTTTTTTTTTTGTTGATTGAACATGTTTGGGAAAATGTGTTTCAAAATTTAGGGTCTCCATGAACAAGGTAGCCCAAGTGTTTTTGTTTGCTGGAAAATGGAACCACTCAGTACACTTTTTTTGTAAAATGTTGAAACTTTTACCATTAAAAGGTGTCAACAGTGAAGCTTTCACTGCAGTATGCCTGATTTTAATGCATCTACAGGAATTCCCAGTCAGTTGTCTATGCTATGAGATGAATGCATTTGAACCAGAATCGTTCTTTCTGCATGCCACATGCTCATCCTGTCCATGTGCCTAGCAAGGATGAGCTTCACAAGGCCTTTGGAATCAGCCTTAAGTGCTCAAAGAGATGAGGCAGGCAGCACCTACTTGTTACACGGACAGACACAAAGACCACAGAATTTTCCTAGGTCCGTCAAATTCTTTTCTGCTTCTTTCATGTCCTTATTGATTTGGTCCATTCCCTCTTCGATGCGCTCCAGTTGTTCTGATTAAACACAAGTATTTTATCCCCACAGAATGAAGCAGATGGAAAAGGACAAAGAAAAAAAAGACAAAAACTTCAGACATTCACTGTGACAAAAAACTGGACACCACATAGCAGAGCCGGTACCCAGTACCTACTTGTTACAAGGACATATGAAAAGGCCACAGCATTTCCCTAAATCTTTTAAATTTTTCTCGGCCTCCTTCATGTCTTGGTTGATATGGTTCATGCCTTCTTCAACACGATCGAGTTGTTCTGGTCAGGACAAAGGGATGACAGTGTGGAATGAATTGTATTTTTGTTTGTTTGCTTTTGTCTTCAACAGAACACGAAAAATGCCCATGTAGAACTGAATTAATAATGACATTACAATGCATTAATCTGAGCTGATGCATTGTTGAAAGGTTGCGTGCTGCACTGGATGTCAAAGATGCTTTTTACTAGTATGGGAAGAGTAAAACAAAGGTGGAAGATGTTTGAAATATAGTAATTTAAACAAGATGTATTGATGTAGAAAGGAAGGGTTATAAAGTTTAAGGTCCAGAAACAATACAATACATCCACTTACTAAGACACCAATGACATCCGAAAGAAAGAGAGATAAAGTGTTATTATTTTGCATTTATGTATGTTAATACAAGAGAAAAGGTGCCTTTCCATGGAAAATAATTCCGTTACTTACACTTACAAATCCCTTGGAACCAGGTGATTTTGGGCAGTGTAATTGCTTTGATTAGTGGGTAACTGAGTGGGACAGCTGGTAGTAATGGTACCAGAGATGTAGCAAGCTGTTACAGAGCCATGTCCAAGTACTCCTTTTTCCAGAGGCTGAGGAAACTGAGACCAGACATTTTGACTGACATTGGATATTCATTTCTAATCTGAATATGGCCTCAGGGCTGGTTTTCTTTCTTGGGTGGATGCTGCAAATGAGGAGTAAACCCAGTGAATGCTGAAGAATTGCAGCCAGCACAGGAGCCCTATGCTCACTGAAGGAGGACCACTGCTGTGACATTCATTGTCTCTGTCTGCAAGAAATCTTATGAAAACAAGCATCGGGTGAAGACTTTTCAGTAGGGTCACTTCTGCTTTGCTCCAGAACAAGTTGTGAAGCACCATTTCAAGTAACCAGCAATATATAGACACTGTCTCTCTGCTGGTATCAAACAGAATTTGGTTTATTTCCACCTAAGGCTGATGATGGTTTAGGGTTTTTGTAGTGACTTGGTAGCTTAGAAAAATTGAATGTGTTAATGTCTTCAGTATTAAAGCTGGTAATTATGGCCTATAGGAACAGAATGCCAAAATTTAAACTGTAGGAATGGATCCTCTGCTGATGCAAACAAATATAGACCCAGAGGGGTCAGGGGTCTTATGTGGAGCCTGCAGTAGCAATGGCATTTTACATGGGTGAAAAGTCTCATCATTTATTTTGTGAAGGATAAACCCAAGTAAGTATTACATAGGATGAGAAAGCTACTTGTAGTGGCATTTCAATCTAGAAAAATTGTAACTACACTTAAAAAGGCAAAGAAAAGCAATCCTGGCAAAAGCCAAACACATCCCTATTCCTTGTATTGAATTAAAAAATAATATAAACACAGAATTAGACCTGAGAGGGAAGGAACTAAGATGGCACTGGTTATAGGACAAATGTAATGTCATCCCTGATATTAAATTAGCCTTAAAAAAAAAAAAAAAAAAAAAAAAGGAAAAAAAAAGAAAAAAGAAAAGAAGAAGAAAAAAAGAAAAAAAATGTGCATATTGATGTCAATACAAAACTCTTGACTTTTTGGGAACATGAATAGGCCCAATTCCTTACTTGGGTTTCTAATAACAATTGAGGTTTTGATTTTTAAAGCTTTCTGGGAGATTTGGATATCCAAGTCCCATTAAAATTAATTTTATTTAATTAATTTTAGTGGGAATTGAGTATCTCAGCCCTAGAGGGCATTAAAGGCCCTGGCCTAACTTGAGCCGAAATAATTAAAATATTGAACTTGTTTTTTTTGTTGAATTCTTGCATGAGGCTGGGCTTTGAGAAGTGCCATGTCAGTATTGCCAGCTGCATCTGCTCTTCAGCTGTCAGTTCTTACTCTCCTCAGCTGGATGTGCTGGTCTCTTGATACCACAGGAGTTACTGATGCCAAATCCAAGGATACATTTAGAGGATCAGAGTTACCTGGTAGTGCCCTCTACAAGGGGCACATAGAACCTCAGCAGAGGATTGAGCAACTAATAAAGAAACCTGAGAGATCTTGTGCACAAGTTCTGCCAGATAAACTGCTGAGCCAAGGACCAGAAATACAAGGTTGAATTGTTTTAATGCACATTATAATTTTACATTTATTTTGGGAGGCTTTAGCAGAAGCTTTGTTTCATGTTCATAGCCACAGATTGTCTGTCTCTTCAGAAATGTGAGTATGTGGTAGAAGGTGATATTCCTCTATGTGCTCCTGCTCCTTCTGAACTCAGAGTCCTGCCTGAGTAGTTGCCAACACTTGCTCTTGGTTTGGGAAGCAGCTGTGGGTGTGTGAGCCAGCTTTTATGCTGGTCCCTAATGGGAATTGCTACATTTCTGTCGCAGATTCCCATCTCCTGCTTGTGAGAGAGGTGTTCACAGAGCCTGACTGGTTTTGAAGACTCCCAGTTAAAAGAAGGTTGTTGTCACACATGTATTGTGTCACCAGAAGAGACAAGAGATAGTGACCTTTCTTCCACTGATTTTGCAGCCTGTATTTCTCTAACCTTGGCTGGCCACTAGGTATGACTGCAGGCATCAGTCCTAGCTCTGGTACCACTGGTGGCTTTGAGTCTAAGCATGTTTCCTCGCTCAGATGCATGGTCTCTGAAGCTGGGTGTATAGTAGGACCTTCTGAACTTTCTTTCCATGTGTCCTGTTCTGACGGTGCTAACTGAAGAGTACATTTGACATGACTCAAAGATTTCATTCAAACTACAGCTTTCTCCATGAGCCTGACTTAATTCATCCTCCTTCAGGATTTGGGTATGATCCCTATGCTGTTTCTGAATAGAAAAGGGACCCACAACTAATTTATCTTCCATTAAAGGAAACCTTATCAACGTAAAAAGTCAATGTCATATTTATAGCCTTGAAGTCTAGACAGCTGGCTGCTGCTCCTAAAACCAGTTACCAGTTGTTAATGTAGTGGGCTGGCCTAGTTTTGCAGGACTAATGGAGCAATACCAATTTATACTTGTCAAATATCTGCTCCCATAGACCAGGAGATAAGTTCACAATTCTAACCACAATTACTGAGGTGTAAATATTGTAGAGGAATTAACTTAATGGTGTAACTCTGGATTTGTTTTGTTAGAACCGATATTAAAATCTGGCCGAGAATGAGTCACTGCTGATAAGAAATCAGATGGCCATCAAAAGGTTAATTAAACATCTGTTCTCATTCATCTTTGCTCTTCCAACATTGTGTATTGTATTAAATGTTTTAGGGAAGACAGACTGCTAGCGTATACTGCCATGAACCTATGCAAATTCACACCTATAGAAGATCATGTCCTTTATCTCCCATTTAGAGAAGCACTTCAAGGTCAGAGTTTAAACATCTTTTGATAGTTCGTTGCAGTATTTTTTTTTTAATATACTGTATCTAAATATATGTTTAAAAACCATATAGGATACATAAGAGAATTGGCATTTTCTGGAAGCAGAATGCACATCAGAGGTATATTTCATTGAGATTTCCTTAATTTTTTTTCCCCAGGAAGTTCTGCTAATTATTAGCCCTCTTTGCACATTGATACCCTTTTATGTCTGAGACTCTCACTCTGATTCAAACACAGTGGCCGTGTATCTTCTACAGCAAACTAATGGCATAACTTAGGATGCAAACAAATATTTTTTTTTACCTGTATCAATATACTGATTAATTACTTCTGTATTAAAACCATAGGCAACTGAGGGACCATAGGCCAGTCCTGTTAGTTTTACCATAGCATTGTGGGTCTTTGCCAGGATCTTCCATTAGAGCTTGGCAAATCCCCACTCTGTGACTGATTTGGGGAAGTGACTGGGAGAGGGAAGCTGTAGTCAAGGGCCTCCCCCAGCTGCTCCTGTGGTCTTTTCAGCAAACACAGCTGCAAAAGCATCTTAACACAGTGTTAAGGACAAGGACAGGACAATTGTGGTGTTCCTCCACCTTTGCAACCTCATCTGTAATTTATAAAAATATTCCTTGCCAGGATGTGGGGCCTGTACTTGAATGTCAGTTCAATGCCTGTGGAGAAGAGAACTTGCTCCTTTGCCTGGAATATTGTGCAATGAAGTAATTTCTATCAAGGTCAATTTTAATTAGAGAGAAATAAAAAAAAAAAGATATCTAAGAACACACTCTAATCACAATTGCTTACAGGAGGGCTGAATTTGAAAGAGATTCAGCTGAGAACTGTTTCCGATGATACTTGGTGATCCCATTTTCCATAAAGCAGAAACATATCGGAGCACACTACACTTGTTAGGGAGTGTTTTGATTGTATAGAGTTTGATTATAGTGATGATAAAGTTGAGTATTTATGGGTAGGGAGGAAGGGGAAGGCAAGTAAGGCAGATATTGTGCTGGGAGTCTCTTATAGACCACCCAACCAGGACAAGGAGGCAGATGAAGTGTTCTATAAGTGACTGGCTGAAGTCTCACTATCACCAGCCCTTGTTCTGGTGGGGGACTTCAACCTACCAGACATCTGCTGGAAATATAACACAGCAGAGAGCAGGCAAGCTGAGAGGTTCCTTCAGCGTGTAGAAGACAACTTCCTCACACAGCTACCAGGGGAGGTGTCTCACTGAACCTCCTCTTCACAAATAGAGAAGGACTAGTGGGAGATGTGGTGCTTGGAGGCCATCTTGGGCTTAGCGATGACAAAATGGTGAAGTTTTCAATTCTTAGTCATGTAAGGAAGGGGGTTAGCAAAACCTCCACCTTGGACTTCTGGAGGGCTGGTTTTGGCCAGGGAAGAAGGGAGAGACAACTCAAGTGATCTTGTTAGGTCATACAGAGAGAAAATTAGGAAGACAAAAGCCCAGCTGGAGCTCAGCTTGACCTCTGACATAAGGGACAGCAAAAAAGCTTTTATAAATATATAAAAAATAAAAAAAGAATCAGGGAGAATTTCCATCCCTGACTATATGTGGGGGGAACATTGCAACCAAGGATGAGGAAACGGCTGAGATGCTTAATACCTTCTTTGCCTCCATCTTTAATAATCAGACCAGCTCTCCACAGGGTGTTCAGTCTCCTGAGATGGAAGATAAGGATGGAGTGCAGAAAAAGTGCCCTTGCTGCCAAGAAGGCCATTGGAATCCTAGTTGCATAAAGAAGAGTGTTGCCAGTAGGTCAGAGGAGGTCATTCTCTCCCTCTACTCTGCCCTGATGAGGCCACTGCATCCAGTTCTGGGCTCCACAGTTCAAGAGAGACAGGGAGTTACTGGAGAGAGTCCAGAGGAGGGTGACAAAGATGATAGGGGGATTGGAGCATCTTTCTTACGAGGAAAGGCTGAAAGAGCTGGGACTCATTAGCCTGAAGATGAGAAGGCTGAGGGTAGACCTTATCAATATATATAAGTATCTAAAGGGTGGGTGCAAGGAAGATGGGGACAGGCTCTTCTCACTAGTTCCCAGTATCAGAATGAGGGGCAACAGGTACAAGTTGAAATATAGGAAGTTCCATATAAATATGAGGAAAAACGTCTTTACAATGAGGGTGATGGAGCACTGGAACAAGCTGCCCAGGGAGGTTGTGGAGTCCCCTTTGCTGGAGGTATCCAAAACCCACCTGGATGCAGTCCTGTGTAATGTGCTCTAGGTTATCCTGTTTCAGTGGGAGAGTTGGACTAGATGATCTTTAGAGGTCCCTTCCAACTCCAGCAATTCTTACATTATTTCTTAAAGAAAAGCAAAACCAAAAACTAAACAAACAAAAATAAAAACAAACAACAAAAAGAAAAACATCCCCCCTATAATCCAGGAGAAAGTAGTTAATGATCTGATTCTGCACCTAGACATGCAAAAGTCTATGGGGCTGGATGGGATCCATACGAGAGCACTGAGGGAGCTGGTGGGGGAGCTCACTAAGCCTCTCTTCATCATTTATCAATAATCCTGGTCAGCAGGGAAGGTCCCAGATGACTGGAGGCTGGCTAATGTGGCACCCATCTACAAGGGGCAGAAGGAGGATCTGGGGAACTACAGGACTGTCAGCCTGACCTCAGTACTGAGAAAGATCATGGAGAGGCTCAAGTGAGCTCACATGGCAAGTGCAGGGCAGCCAGAGGCTCTGGGCCAGACAGCATGGGTTTATGAAAAGGAGGTCTTGCTTGGCCTACTTGATCTCTTTCTATGACCATGTAACTTGACTTTTGGATGAGGGGAAGGCTGTGGACATTCTCTACCTCGATTTTGGTAAGGTCTTTGAGACCATCTGCCACTGCGTTCTCCTGGAGAAGCTGGCAGATCATGGCATAGACAAGTGTACTCTTCACTGGGTAAAAAACTGGCTGGATAGCTGGGCCCAGAGAGTTGTGGTAAATGGGGTCAAATCTAGTTGGTGGCCAGTCACCAGTTGTGTTCCCTCAGGGCTCAGTTTTGGGGCCAGCCTTCTTCAATACCTTTGTCAATGATCTGGATGAGAGGACTGAGTGCACCCTCAGTAAGTTTGCAGATGACAGCAAATTGGGTGAGAGTGTTGATCTGCTTGAGGGTGGGAAGGCTCTGCAGAGGGACCTGGACAGGCTAGGTTAATGGACCAAGGCCAATTGTATGAGGTTCAATAAGGCCAAGTGCTGGGTCCTGCATTTTTATCACAACAACCTCATGCAACGCTACATGCTTGGGGCAGACTGGCTGGAAAGCTGCCCAGCAGAAAAGAACCTGGGGGTGTTGACAGCTGGCTGAATATGAGCCAGCAGTTTGCCCAGGTGGCCAAGAAGGCCAGTAGCATCCTGGTCTGCATCAGGAATAGTGTGGCCGCCAGGAGTAGGGAGGGGATTGTGCACCTGAATTTGGCACTGGTGAGGCTGCACTTCAAATGCTGTATTCAGTTTTGGGCCACTCACTATAAGAAGGACATTGAGGTGCTGGAGCATGTCCAGAGAAGGGCAACAAAGCTGGTGAAGGGTCTAGAGAACAAGTCATATGAGGAGTGGCTGAGGGAACTGGGGATGTTTAGTTTGGAGGAGGCTGAGGGGAGACCTCATTATGCTCTACAACTACCTGAAGGGAGGTTGTAGGGAGGTGGGTGTTGGCCTCTTCTCCCAAGTGGATAATGGTAGGACCAGAAGAAATGGCCTGAAGTTGCAGCAGTGGTGGTTTAGACTGGATAACAGAAAGACTTTCTATACTGGAACAGCCTGCCCAAGGAGGTGGTGGACTCACCATCCTTGGAGGTATTCAAGAAAGATGTAGATGTGGCACTTCAGGGCATGCTCTAGTGGCTGAGGTTGTAGGGGTGTTTGTGGGTGTTTTTTGGTGGTTTGTGTGGTCGCTTGTGTTTGTTTTGGGTTTTTTGTGTGTGTGTTGATGGTTGGACTGTAATCTCAGGGGTCCTTCCAACCATGACAATTCTCTGAGATTCTGTGATTTCTAGAACAGCCTTTTCAGACACCCTGAGTCTTGACCTGCTCCGAGAGGCATTGCTGAGCACAGAAAGGAGCAGAATAAAGCTGGCAGGGAATGCTTGTGATCCCATATGTAGCTGTGCTAAAAATCAGTAGACCAGGCACAACCTCCTTTTGGGAGGGAGGTTGTCTTTTGTTCTGCAGTACACTTTCAATGTAATTGATGCTATTTATTTTTTTTTCACTAATTAGAAAACCATTTCTGACTGTGATCACCTCAGCTCATAGGTGTTGGTGGAGTGTCTCTAGCAACACTGCCTTTGGCTTCTCGCTCCCTATCAATTTTTGTTGTAGCTGTAGGCTAGGAGATAAACTGGGGAAGGAGCCTGCTCAAGGAGCTATAGCTTTGCTCTCTCAAGGAAAAAAATGGTAATTATATTTGTGTTTACTGCAGTGGTTTCTCAAGTGCCATAGAAACAGGTCAACCATAACTCACACAAAACTGTTTAAAATTGAAACTCCTGTAAAACCAGTAGAGGTCAGCTAGCATGGGCACCATTGCATGGTGTCAACCCTTTCGCTTGTGGGCTTGCCCAGTTATACCAAAGTTTTATCTCCATGATTTAACTTGATCTGGACTACAAATCTGCTGGGTAGATTAAGCTGCTCCATGTTATCATTGGCATTGCTAGTTGTGCCTTTGTTCTTGCCATGTCGTAGGGAGAAAATTTCAATTGCATTGAAATTTTCGTTTGTGGCTTATCAAAACTGTGGACATTCCTCTATTTTGCCTCTGATGAAAAACAGCTGTGCTGCTAATGTTGTTAATGGAGACATTTATCCCCTCCACACAGTTCTGAATGCAAGAACAAAATTCCATTGTAATAAACTGCATGAGGACATAATCACACAAAAAAGGTCCTTGAAGGTCCAAATCTGTCTGCCTGCTGATACTCCCAGGTGATGGGAGTTTCCTTTGGAGGAGGAGAGCTACCACTCTGGAATCCCTGCTAAGTCTGCAATTTGGGTTTATCTTCATATCACCACTTTGTACTCAGTTTCATTTCTGCTGTCTGCTTTTAACTAACATGCATCCAAATTTCTAAGCTAGCATGTTTCAAAGACATCTTTAATGAAGCATAGCTCTTACCACTGCTGAATAATCCTTTGCAGCACGAATTCTTAGTGTAATATGTTAATAATTCAAGACTTTATCTACATATTTATATTTAAATAATTAATTAAGAGACCTTGACTCACGGCCAGGTTTAAGAAAATGTAAGCCTTATGGATGCACATAGGGAAAGTCTTTCTCACTGATGGAAAAAAACATAACAAGGAGAATCTAACCTCTTAGCTCCTTCCTGTGGGCTCCTTGGGGGAAGAACTGAACTGGTTTGGGTGACAATATCTGGCTTAAAAAATGATAACTCTTGGTATTGCAGAGGGTCTGCTCCAAAAGCCCGCTCAGATTCCCAGTGACTTCAAAAGGCACAGGAAGAGGTCTCTAGTTTTTATGACAGTCCCATCCTCTGGAAAACAGGAGTCATGAAAGCTCTTGTGAAGCTCCACATCTCTGCAGGGTCAGAAGAGACTCTGTGGTCTGTTCCATGCTGTACTAAACTTTAGGCAACAGGAGCTGGCCAGACTGGCTTTGTTTTATAAATACTTACTATTGTAAAATTACATCAACTTATTTTCATTTTTGATCCCAAAGACTTCTGCTTATTGATGTCAGAAAACGAGTCCTGCTTTGCATTTTTTAGATTGAGATCAGCTCAGAGAAGTTTTCCTTATAAGGTCTGTTTGACTACAAAGCAAGCAATTTTGTAAGGAAACTTAGAGCTTCAAGCAACTGCGGAGATAAGATATTCTACTTGCCGCCCACTGAAAAGATCAATGTCATGTTTTTTGTATATTTAACACCTAATAATCTTAAGTGACTTCTGCAGTCAGCTGAAAAAAGATCACATGACAGTGTTAGCAAATTATTTCCTTAATCTGATAATCTGCTGAGACATCCATGAGTTGCACACATTGCACTAATTGCAGAGGGTTCAAAGTCATCATTAGTGTATTTTGCCCAATAATATAAGCCCTTTATTGCTAAAAAAAAAAAATAATCAGGAATCATTATAGCTATATATGGCTAAAATGGACAAAACTTAATTAAACATTTAGCATAGCACAGTGGTTACAACATTCCCAGGATTTGTACCAATGTCAGGCTGTTTTCCTTGAGAAACCCACAATGTGTAAAGTCACAAGCTAAATGTACTAAACTGCTTTACGGCATGATCATAACCAATTTAAAGAGGCTTTTAAATTGTCTGATTTTTTCCTGTAAGTATGGACTAACTGCATCTCTGGCCATACCATATACATTTAATATTTTACTGTCAGTGAGAGTTTAATACTGAGTTCTTTGGTCTCTGAAAAGGTCAGTGGGTCCAGGCTCAGCTCCTTGGCTCACACAGACCATCCTTCCTAGCATAACTAGAAAGTTGGATGGACAATTTTTGCATACAGGGGTTTAGTAATAGTAGAACTCCAAAGTAAAAAGCAAAATTCAGGGATAAAAATGAAATAAGCAATCTGTGGAAAAATAACAGTTAAAGAACAAAACCATACTTTTTCAAGATTAAACATAAGGGAAGAACCACTAAAGTTTCTCTGAACTGTTTGTGGATTACACTGCAAGATATACCATTTATAGACTTTCTCTAACAATATTTGTGATTTATTTTATCTATATAATTCACTTCTGAAACAAAGCACAGTATTTAGACAGGTGCCATATCTGTTTCAACACAATTTCTGTTTTTCTGTATTCAATGATGGCTCTTTCACTGCTGTTATTAAGATAAAAAATTTTGAAGGCAACAAAATATTCTCTCTAATTTTTTTTCTTGTCAAGACAAATTGATGCAACAAAATTTGGTTAGGTTAAATTCTTTTCCCTAAAGGGGAGATGGCGGGGGGAGGGAAGCAATGAGACATACTTAAAAAAGCAAATAGGATAAACTGCTTTCTGTTTATGTCCTGTTATTACTTTTCATTCATTTTAGTGTCAGAGAGACAAGATCATTACAGATGAAAAGGGCCTGTCAGGTTCTGCAGTCCATTTCTCAACAGTGCTGTGCCATTGCCTAAAATAATTGTCTGGGCTTGATGAGGAATATAACATTACCTCTGTAGAAAACATTTCCTAATACAGTTTTGTATCATGCCACATAGGAAGCAATAACAAAGGCTTTTGGGGGGGTTGGTTTGACATAGGGTAGCAGAAATTTATACTCTGTTGATTTTACTTATCTTCAGAGACACTGTTTTGCTGGTGCTGTGGGTCTGCAGCAAATCAAGACTTACTAGTTTTGGGGGGAGAGGGGAGCTACCTAGTTATTTGTAATACTATGAAGAGCAAAAAAGTAATTTCCTGGAATGTATTGAATATATCTATCTCTGTCTTTGTCACTGTCATCCACAGACATGGACTCGTCGAAGCTTGAAAGCCCCTCTGTGGTCAATTGTAATGAGCTGATTGTGTTGTAGCTTTTAAACTTAAATTCCTGTTACCCTCACTGACATTTATATACAAAAAGCAACTATTTTTGCACAAACTACACTTGTTTTACCTTCTCTTGAATGCATTTATTGTACGCCTTTCACACGTGGCTAAAACAAGTGACAAAAATACATAGCGCCTGCTTAAATAATATTGGGTTTTACACTTACAGAGACAAATCTTCTCCTCATGTAGCTGGATCTTGACCTAAAGCTTGCTGAAAAAAATGACTTGAATGAGTTCAGCCTGCAGCTCTCTTTGACATTAATGGGAAACAGATCAAAAGTAGTACAGACTCTTACGCAGTTGTACTTTCCTCTGTTGACAACAAAGCTAAAAGCAAAGAGTTTTCGGCTTTCTCATGCACAACCACATGCATTTTATGGCCCTCATTTTCAGGATTGCACACAGTTAGTACAGTACTTTGAGAATGGTTATATACTTCCTTACTGAAGCAATCTGAACTTACCTCCTTGCTCATCCAACATAACCAAAGTCCTGATACCAGCATCTTTACTCTACATCCCAATAGTGGTAGCAAGGTAAGGAGAGAGAGGGGGAGAAGAAAGAGAGAAAGAGAAAGAGAGATCAGTGAGGGAACACTCAGCCCTAGGTACGGGACATAGGAAGACAAAAGAAAAACAGTGAAAGAAGTGGCAAGGTCATGAGGGGCTAGTGGCACAGTCCAAAGACCTTATGGGCCTGGACACTGTAGAAGGAACTGTGTACTCTCAATTGTACCATCAGTCCTTCAGGATTCACTGGGATACTGAACTACCGCAGAAAACACAAAGTCCTGGACTTTGGGATTAAAATAATCACTTTACACAGGAGTAACATCTTCAAGTTCTCTGAAGCAGGAGAAGGGATGAAGAGGCTGTTGGCGTTGCAGGTGTATGTTCATCCCACAGGAGAAATTCCCAAGGAAAATATATTTGGCACAAACATCTTTGGTAAGGAGACATAGTGGTTTGTACATAGCCCTTGCAACACAGAAATTGGAAAGCTTACCTACTTAGGAAATGCATTTTAAAGCAAGCTAATATTTAGTAGCATTAAGCCATATTTTTTTGCTTAAAGATCTGATAGATATGGGTTTGAGCCAACTTTTGGTTCAGCCAAGTGACACCTTGAGCATCAAGAGACTTTGGATCTAGCTTGAAGGCCGTATTTTTAAAACACCTATGTACTGATCCTACCTCTGTTCCATGGACGTTAATGGCAGTCTTATCATCACCTTTGCAGGACATGGGGCTTGAGCAAGAGCTGAGCAATTCAGAGCTCCCCCCTGCCTAAATCAGCAGCAGGCCACCTTTCACAAATACAGTTTTTGCATACATTACCAACACTGTAGGATGTGATGAGGTGTCTCAGGTTTCTGAGTGCTGTCATACTAAGCTATATCACAGATCAGATTAGCTCCTTTTTAATTACGAAGGGGAAACTTGCTCCATTCTGCTGGGAGCAGTGATAATGTTTGTGAATAATTAATGGCCTGAGCAATCTCCTGGCTGTTGCATTTCAATAACAGATGAAGCAAAGTCCTCTGTAGCCTGACAGCTTGCCAGGACAGTTACCTGGACATATGCAGCAGTAATATAGCTGCTTCTGTGAACATAAAGCCACCCATACTCTTGTGAAGCAGATGAAGTTGGTGGAATCGATTTTAGAGAGGGCAGGGGAGATGCCCACAGTTGCACAGGACTTGAGGAGCAGAAACATGGAGTCCTGACCTTCCTTTTTGCTTTTTCAGGCTATTCTCCCTCTCCACGAGGAAAATTAAGGAGTTTGTAATGTCCTTCCTCCCAGCTGCCTCACTCACTGCCCATCTCTTTTTCTGGGAGCGGTGAAGTCTCTCTGGCTGCCAAATGCCTGGTGGGTGCTGAGCAGGCGCTGGCAGGCAGGCAGTGCACTGCCCACACTGGATCAGCTGCAAGCCTGGCTCTGTCACACTCAAGGGCTGGCTGGCTAGTGCAGCTGGTGTTTCTCTGCTTTGCTTCAAGAGGATCCTGCTCAGTTTCAAGAGGGATGTGAGTTGCCTCTTGTTGTGCACTCATCTGCCTCTCTCTGCACTCCCATTCTTGTCTGGGAAAACTGGGGGAAAAACATCAGATATGTGCAGCCTAGTTCATTCTACCCCCCACCTTTAATTTGTTTTTTTTTCCAAAATTCTTCTGTGAGTTGTCATGTGGAGAGAAAAACCCTCCTGCCCCTCCTCACTCTCTGCTGTGTCCTACTGGCCCCCTGTCAGCTATCTACGAGGTACCCACTGCTGCTCTCTCTCCTTTCAAATTCATACTGTATTTACTTGAATCCAAGCCAGCTTTTATTTTTGCAAGCTTGGGAAACATAGGATCCAAGGTCCATCCTACATTTGCCTATTTATAGTAAAGAAACAACCTTTAGTGACCTTACGTATTCTGTAGGGCAGGCATCAGATTTGCTAAGCCATGAATGTGCAATATCTTTCTACTGTGCTCTCTCTATGCTCTTGGTGCTCAAGGATGTCTTACCCCAAAAGATTTACATGTATTTTAAAAAACATGCCTCATGCCAACACAAGGAGACTGCTTAGGTCCTGAGTCATCTTGTGTTTAAGAAAATATGGTGCAGTCTGACATGGAACCCTTCTAAATATTGGACTCAGAAAACCTGCAATTGATGGCATTATTGTTGTTGGCTTTCAGTGAGTCAGGCATGGTCAGACTGAGAAATGTTGGCTGCTCCTTAACCCTCTGACCTTAGTTTCCTGCAGTTTTTAACATCTGAGCAAACTGCCTCATGCAGCTAAGATGTTCTGTGACCTGAATAAGAGCTATGTTGAAAGGTGAATTCAGCAATTAGTCCTTCTAGTTTGTATTTCATATTAAATCCTTGCACTGAGCAAAACAGCTGCAATTTTCTTTTACTTACCTGACCATCAGTGCCATTTAATTTTATCTAGCAATACTCTATCTCTTAAGAGCAGCCTGCCACAGCATTAATACTAAAGTGAAAATATTAAGGGGTGTGCACTGAATTTACTTCCCTGTATCTGAGGTCTAATCCAAAGAATATGAAGCTAAGAAAAAGATGCTCACTGGCAAAGATGAGAGGTGATTCAGACATCAAGTGACAATCTCCTCCTGTTCCAAGCTTCTATTAAGCATTATTTTTCATTTTTTCACAAAAAATTAACTGTGTAAAGCCAGTTCAAAATAAAAAAACAAATTTGTGCATTTAAAACAGAATCAGACTTTCCCAAAAGTTCAGTATTTCAATTGTGACTGATCTTTTAGATAGCTCAAAATCAAACATCTCTGTAAGACAGAATTGTTCTAAAAATATGCTTATCATTCAGATGACTGAGCAGGAGAGAAACATTCAGTAACTGGCCCTGAGGGACAACAGACTGAGGCGTCTCTGGAAACTACAAGACATCTGCCTTTGAAGGAAAGCAGAGGAAGAAATGTGCCACACAAGTGTGTTTGTGGCCCAAACAGACAATGTTGGGGTTCTCTGCACTACAAGTATCGTAGAAACTCCCCTTGATCTCAGTGGGGACAAGTGTCACAGACACAGTCAAACTGGTTGCTTAGTGAATGTGTAATGGAAAGTGAGGAAAGTTGTGTTTGTGCAGTGCCAGCCCAGAAGAATATATTTTATGACAACTGATCATCAAATCTTGGTAACAGAAGAGCCATGGCCATGGCAGGGGCCTGGTGACCATTATTTGTCTGGTTCTGAGGGCTCAGGAAGGGTTCCTACCCACATCCAGTGCTCAACAACATCAATGAGATCCTACATGGGAAGCCATGAATGGGAGGATTATCTTAAGGCTCTCCAGTCCTTACAGCAGCAACCCTCTCTTTAGTTTGTGGCAAAAGGATTCTAAAAAAATTTGTTTGCTTACAGTAGTTCAGACCAAAGCATCTTTCACAGGACTCCACAGTGTTCATTGAGTACATGCCATTTTAATCCAACTCTTAAATCTGTAACAGCCTTCTCTGTTCAGAGTTACTCCTAACTCTCCTTGTCTTCTTGTTGCACTTGAGAGGAGAATTTGGACTGCTGGATTTTGCAATGGTACAGCAAACCTCTCACACTCCTGTACTTTTAGAAGAAAATGGCATAACATGAGTTAGTTTTATAGAGGCATTAAACTGAATACAGAGCTCATAAAGTTCATGAAAGTCAATGTCCTTCAACCTTTCAGTAGCACTAAGCTCTATAGTTTAGATAACTGCAAACCAACTGGTTTGGGTTCACCATGCTTTCTATGAAGTGCGTGCCCAGATTCTCCATGGCACCACAAGCTAAGCTACTGATCAAAAAGCAATAATACACAATTGTAAAACCCTGAGCTTATATCAGCTTTTAAATACATCATTCTAAGCCTGTCGATGCTTCAGTGAAGCCAGTTCAACAGCATAACTTGCAGCCTTGCTGGAGCCTTTAGTATATATTATCCTCAATCTTCTGTAACAGCTTTTTAAAACTTCTTGGTTTTTAATGAAATTTTCACTCAGAGCAAGTCAGCAACAACACATCCTCTGAAATTTGCCCAGCACTTTGGAAAGGAAATGTATTGCTGTATCATTTCTTGTTATTGCTGTTATGTCACTTAATTTCCCAAGGTGGGAATAAAACTAGGAAGAGAACTGGGATGACTTCTCAGAGGACCCATTAGTCCCTCCAGGAACACAATATGTTGCATCCTATCTATGCCTGCCACAAAAAGCAGTTACTCCAACTTTGCTTTAGCCTCAGGGGTGATTTTCATAGCAGTAGAAGGGCATGATGTATCAGACAGAGAATCCAAATTATAGAAATCACTTCCTTTGAATTTCAGGAGTTACCCTGAAAAATAGATATACATTCTCAGTTATGTGAAAAACACATTAAGATTTTTTTCTTAAATCAATATGAATTATTGAGTTTGTTTTGAATAAATTCACACAGACAATTATATACCAGGACAGACTGACATTCCTAGCAGTTACCTGAGGCACTGAAATGTCAACACCCTAAAGACAAAACCATGGTCCAAGAAACACTGTTTAGTCATCCCTAGTAATGCATTTTGTTAGCTCCTTCTCCAGGTTTACTGTCACCCTGTTAACACTGAAGTGTCTCTCCGTGTCTGATTAAAGAGCCCTGATAATTTTCAGCCTGTTAATTCACCCTATGGTTCAGATCTTCAGTCCCTATGATTCTGTGAACCCCCACTAAAATCCCATGGGCCTTGTTTTCATTTATTGTAATGACCCTGGGTCCAGTGCTTCCCCTGGTTTAGACAGAAAAAGGAGTCTAATCCTGTGTACAAAAAAATGGAAACCAGAATTATTAATCACCTTCCCCTGTACCAGGTATGTATTTCTCTGAAATTACACAAATTAAAATGCTGTTCTGTGTAGAACTGTTCCAATAGCTAATGATGTCAAAGAGATTTTTCGAATTAGCTCTGCCAAGCTTTTGACTAAACTCTAAATTAATAGAATATTTTTCTTTTTATTCTTCAGACTAAGGAACATTTGACTACAATAATAATGTCATGGGAAGATCACTTCTGTATCGCAAATTAAAGAAGTTATTAAAATGGCATACTGTGTGTTCAGTGTCCTGTGTAGAGCAGCATCATAAGGTTATCAAACATTTATAGCTAACCATTGCAGCTTTGATATATTTGTAAACATGACTCTAGTCAAGATAATCTTGTCTGGATTTAAATGTATAAAACAATTTGTCTGTAG
Organism: Apus apus; assembly: GCF_020740795.1. Classification (NCBI taxonomy): domain Eukaryota; kingdom Metazoa; phylum Chordata; class Aves; order Apodiformes; family Apodidae; genus Apus; species Apus apus. The sequence continues at coordinate 49,355,104 of NC_067284.1, read as the reverse complement.
ATATTGCTGAGTGCTTTCTTTCTGGGCTTTCTGCAGTACTGATCTTGTTAATATTTTTTTCCCTTGCTGCATCATAGCTAGAAACCACCTTTTTCCCCCCACCCTACAATGAATGATTTTCTTTGAAGGCTGTGGTGGTTCTGCTGGAAGATGGTGGTTAATTCATGGGTTTTGCCCTTGCTTGTGCTATTCCACATTTCAGAAAGTTAGCTAAGAGGTAAAAAGCTTGAACAAGAAAATAAGAAGGTCAGCAGCAAACTGTGTAGTTAGTCTCACTTCTTCTGTGTCAGTTCATTTTTACTTTATGTTTTGGCCCAAACATTGCACAGCATCATCATAAAAGTCAGATATTTATAGCACTGGGTAGCTTAGTAGCTCAACTGAGCATTGCTCAGTGTATATGAAATAGTGCTGCATGGCTATGCTGGGCACCACAGAGCAAACTGATTTTTGTAATCTGCTATCTCAGGACGTAGCTGTCTTGGGGCAAAGCACTGACTACTCTGCAAAAGCCATTCACCACTTCTTGCTTCCCCTGATATGCTACGATTGAAACAAAATCTTCTCGCAAAGCTGAGTTATAAAAATAAGAAGCAGTAACATATTTTAGTTTCTTTGCCGACCTTCCCTGAGAACAACACCGGGGCTTAGTCTCCAAACTCTGTTGTCTTGTGCAAGGAGGGCAGAGTCCTTCAGAGACATTGGTTTTGTCCCCCAGGCTATGACCTACATTTCAGAATTAAGGATGTCTTGTACTGCTATAGGGCTTCCCTGAGTAGACAGCACTGCTCTGTCTCTAGCATGGAGCCAAGTCAGTCTGTTTATTCTGTATTTTCCTAGTATCTAACATAGCAGAGCCAACCATGACAGGAATCCATACATGTGCATATAGAAATTATGATTAAACATGGAGGCATCCTTTTCCTGAGTCAAGAATGACAGATTTGCTGTATCAAGATAATAGATTAAAAAGCATTCTTTCACTGAGAAAGAACATTTTCTATTTCTGCCCACTAGACAGGTTCTGCTAAGCAAGGAATTCTAATTGGATTATTTGGTCTATTAATTCACAGTAGTGCAAGTTTGATTTTGAAGATGCTCACCATTTGTCTTTTCAGTACAAAATCTCTCACTCCCTAGATGCTGCATTCTTTTAAAAGTACCTGGGAAATGGATTTGGAGTAATCAACCAACTGTTTAGACCACAGAAAAATTGTAAAGGTCTTTTGTAGCCACATTAGTGAAAAGAATATTCAGCTCATTGTAGAAGAATTCCTTTGACAACTCAGTGCTAATTTTAGAAACTTCTCTATTTGGACGGGAGGATATTGTAGCACCTGAATAAAAGCCAGGTCCTGAGAGATGCCAAGATCTTCCAAGAAGCACTAGGGTCCTATGTGAATTAATTGGTAAATTCAGCAGTCCCACTTCTCCTCCCACTTTGCCATTTGCTGTGATTTAATACTGCAATCCCAGTGGCATTCACAATATGCTGGTTCAATATGTTAGGAAGACTCAAGCAGTGCATAGGTCACACAAATATGGCTCAGGAGAGATGGGGCTGGTATTTACTGATGGCTTGGACCTGAGCAAATCACTTCCCTTTCATGCGCCTCCTTCTCCCACTCGTCATCTGCCACATCTATTTAGATCACAGGCACTTTGGGGCAGCAGACTCTCCAGCTTTGCATCTGTGGAAGTGCCCATATGAGACTTGCTCCCATGTTGTTGAAATTATTTTAGTAGGAGCTACACCCACCATAGATTTGGCATAAAGTGATGGTTAGAAGTGGCATGTCCAGGGAACTGAGCAGCAAAAAGGGACAGATTGCTCACGAGCATGTTTCTGCTGTAAGGGGCCCAGATATGAAGTGTTTGTGGAGGAGAAGCAATGCTGACTATGCTCAGTGACCCATCTGGCTGTCTATCTGGACACGGAAATTTAATTTTGACTCCACTGGACTGCATTGATCTTCACAGCTGTGATTGATTTCAAGGCCATGAAGCCTACGGCTGGGTTTGTGCTTGTTCCTGAACGTGGGTCCTGATGTAATTTTCTTTCCTCTCTCTCTGCTGGAGACTCCTCCAGTTGTCAGGAGTGCTGGGACTGACAGTGCTGATGACCATGATTAAAAATGTCACCAGCTCCAGAGCCAAGGCTTGCATGGTGTCTGAAAATAATATGTCCTGTCAGGCAGGAACAAAGTTTTCCACCACCTGATGGCTGAACACTTTAAACCAAACTGAGTTTGGGAATCTCTGACTTTTAAAAACACTTTCTTATATGGAAAGGGTGAAATGAAACCTGACTGAATTGTTTTTTTTTGCCTTCTGGGAGCAACACCTCCAAGCTGGTATAATCTGTAGTAGCTGAGAGGACTGAACCTGCATCCCCTTCCTTAGCACTGTGGAAAATCAGAGAACTTCCTTTTCCAAAGCTGTCAATCTAGGACATCTCACGAATGTTTCAGAGACACAAAAGGAAGTGGCACTTACATGCTGTGGTGCCTGATGCTCTAAAAACAGCTCCAGGTGTTTATGGAGAGGGAGGTATTTAGAGACCACAGGGCAAACAGACCGAGGGCCTTTCTCACCTTCCTTACTTGCAGTGTTACGGCAAGGACATCAGAATGGTGCTGGCACGAGGCTCCAGGAGCTCTGCAGCAAACTCAGCCACTTTGTCCCTGACTCCAGGTCACCTTCAGAGGCTGTCTGCTTGGTTCATCTTGAGTATCCTGTCTCAATGGATACTCAGGTATGGGCAAAACAGTGCCGCAGCAGCTGGTCTGCAGTGTGACACTTGGCAAGTAGGGCACAGCATCTTGAATGACCCTTGTAAGGATAAGGAGGGATGGAGCAGCACACAAAACCACAGCCATGCCTTAGCAATGTGAGTTAAAAACCCCACACGCTTCCAGTGTCTCCATCACTTTTGTTCACAACAGAAGGGCAAATAACATGCAAGTCCTTACCTCTTCAACGAGCTGCAGCATTCGACGGGTGCTCTCAAGGGACTGAAAAAGAAACAGAAGAAAACCCACTTAGATTTGGCCAGATACAGTTTCCAACAGTAATGTGCAGCTTCATGCTGGCAGTATGTTTTTCCTGTGCTCTTTGCCTTCCCTCAAAATAAGGCTGTCAGGGGGGCCCTGGTGATCCCTTCATCTTCAGCTCTCTGTTAGGGCTCGCTGATGCAGCGCCGCATTTCCTCACTAATTCCTGCCGCACCTCAGGGCAGCTGCAGTCTCCAAGGTTTGCTCTCCCGTTGCCTGTGCAGTGCAGCACCGGTGCTGGGAACAGCTGGTGTTCCACTTTAAATGTGAAATCTGTGGTTTCCAGCTAAGACCTTTCAGGGACCTAATTGGTGACTTTTAACATTTAATAGGTTTGGCAAATTGAAGAAATCCTCAGAAAATATTAAATTGCTGCTTTTTGCTCTGAGTTCAGTCAAATGGATGCAGACTCTAATGCCTAAATCAAACTCTGGATCTATAAATATCTTAATCTAGACTAAACATGACATTAAATTTTACCCCGGCTCATTTAATTTCCAATTCTGCTTTCAGTGTAAAGCTGACAGAAAGCAGAACGAGCCTCAGAAATCCTTTGCCGGATCAAGCTCCTGCTTCGGGATGTGCCTCTCACACCAGCCCTAGCCCCAGGTTTCTGGTGTAGCTACTGGTCTCACTTCATCAGCGAGCTGGTCGGCACGCCGCTGCATTTCTTCCAACTCATTGCGCATGTCAGCGTCTTCCGCCATTTTAGCTGCGGGTGTGTTTGTGGAAGCTGCAGATCAAGGATTTGCCCTCGGCTGCTCGTGAGCCTGGAAGACAGCAAAAAGGGAAAGAAGTGAACAGTGTGGTTAGGCTCCCCCACTTACGGAATTGTACCTAAATGTCAGCCCCACAAAAGTGCTTTTATCACGTTAGTGCCCTTGCCCAAACTCTTTCGTTATGGATAGCAATTCCTGTATAGTAGAGAGCACACAGGATTGTTCACAATGGTGCTTTACTGCTGGATTATTAATCACTCTTGAAGAACAAGGATTTATCCTTGTCATGTTCTTTGAGGAAAATCCTTCCTGTTTTTCTAAACCTTTCAAAGGCTATTCATATTGAAGCTGGAGAGTCAGGAAGTGTTATTTGCTACCAGAAACAGTCTTGAGACCCATTCATTCCTCTCTAGAAATAAAAGCCTTAACATGAAGGAGATCAAGGTCAAGCTCATGCCCCTTATGTCCTATATTTCAGCTTGGAGAGTGGGATGCTCAGCTAATACATCTGCAATGAAATTAACAACAATGAAAATTTGAAGATTTTAACCAGCTAATGATTTCTAATGCTGCAGTTCAGACTTTGAAATAATATGATCAGCTAGACTGGGAGAATTTCTCTACCTGGGAGAATCCTTCATTTCAGGGGAAGTGATGGCAGGTCCTAACTGCTATTTTCAACTTTTCCCCAATGTAGGTCACATTCTGATCTTGGTTATCCCTCTCAATATACAGTGACACCACTGAGCTCATCCTAACCAGACATCAGGATGCACATTAATCACCATTTGAGGAGAGTTTCTCTTTTGTTATAAATTTGAGCTAGGTTTTACTACTGAACATGACTTGATTAAGAAAGGCAGGTCCTCTGACCATCTGTCAGGTCTTTATAACAACACTGGCTTATTTCTCTGCTTGGTTCAAGCATGGCACATTGCAAATTACTGCTCACTGAATGTGAGATTTGTTCATTGCAGGAAAACCTAATCCCAGGTGCAGAGGAGGTAGGGAAATTGTGGAGGACTGCAAATAAACAGCCGTAAAGCACATGCCATCATGCTCAATTACAGAAAGAGGACAAAAGCGGCCTCTTTCAGCAAAGCTTCTCTAAGAAGACAAAACCCAGGGGCTATTTTCTGTCCTGTCTTTGCAATATGTGCAACCGTTATGAAACAAGATAAGAGCTTGGCTCTAAAATTTTAACAATAATAGCTGTTTAAATGGAAGTTGTTATCTATTGGAGATGAATCTTTTCCTCACTTTGACAGTGCTCATTGTCAGGACAAGATGGGCTGCACAGGTACACCTGAGAGACAGGGAGATTTCCTGGATCATGCCCTGTTTGCTTAGAAGCATATAAGGAAAGCAGGCAGCTCCTTGCATTTCCTCCCCAGCTTCTGTTTTTCTTATCTAAGAGGGAATATGTGACCTTCGTGTTTTCACATTAGCTGTGCCCTTGCTTGTGATTGCTTTTCCTCTTTGAGGCTGGAGCAGGAAGAAATCCATCTTGAAGAGTTAGCCCTGCAGCTACTGGCATGGCATCTTACTTGCATCAAGGAGCTCATTGTCACATCTGTGTCAGAGTAGACTGACATTTTATGGTCACACGATATTTAGGAGCACAGATGTATGCTGGAGAAGAAACCCACCCACTTCTGCCAGCTGCATGGTCACAGCGGTGTGAAGGACCAAGCCTTACGCAACTCATCTGCAGCCTCAGCTGATGCAAATGCAGAGCTTAATTTCAAGCTGATATCAGACACTTCAAGGATGTTCACAAACAGCAGTAAATAAGCTTTACCAAAAAAAAAAAAAAAAAAAAAAAAAGGCTTACTCTGAGGATTAGGAGGAAAAGATGAACCAGGATTTGACCTCCTTCTGAAGGGCATGTGGAAGTGTGGGGACACTCTCAAGGCCACGCCAGCCTTCCCACCCTGCTGCTGTACTTGCGTTGCCTTTTGTGGCACATCACACAGCTCCAGAAAGACACTGATCCTCAGCAGTAAATGCAGCAAGTTCAGATGGGTTAAAAATAAGTTATTTTGGTAAAGAAACACTCTCCAAACTCCTGTCCCACTTGGCACAGTCTGGCACTAGTGCTGGTCACTGCATCACAAACTGTGCTTTTCCCCATATCTAGGCAGAACTCAGAATTTAAATATTTCTGATACCGCCTCTGCAACAGAATAACAGGATTAAGTCTGTGGACCTAGTTTTAGAATATTTAGGTAAAATATCCTCCTCTGCATGGATCTCTCACTACACTTGTGCTGGAAGAATAAAAGCACTGAGCTTTAGAAAAAATCAGGACAATTTAGACATGACTTTGAGACTCATCTAATTGATATCTACATCTAGCTGTGAGGGTCAGGAAGCTGGTTCTGCCTTATGTCTATCCGGTGGCATCTTACTAGTAGTAAAAGTGAGAGATGATGCATCAGCGAGAGAACAGGATGCTAACAGGGACTGGGTTCAGTCTCAGCATATTCAGTGTGTGCTGAATGATTACAGACCTGTAAGCAAGTGAAGGCGACGTGAGTGCTTCAACTGGCCAGCAGTGGTGTTGGGTGGTACAAAAAAGAAGAAACAAAGTGGAGAAATTTGTGATTTTCTTTAGAGTTATGCTTCTCAATTAGTTAGAATCATCAGTTGGCATCTGAGTGACAGACACATCCTATTTTGCATCAAGCTAAAAAAAATGTCAGAGGTTGTAACCAGAGAGATGTTTTGTAGGAAGTGATTGAACTTGACAGGTTTATTGAAATTGTTTGGTATTTGTAAAGCACGTAGAGTGGATTGAGAAGCAGCAAAAAGCATTTTTCCAGACAAGTCATTTTACATCAAGTTTTAGTCATAAACAAAAGTGCCCTGCAGCAGTACTGATTCAACTTTATTTAATAGAAAACCTTGCAAAGGAATCAATAAAGGTTACTGATTTGCACACAGTATGATAAACTCCATATACTTTGCAGATAGCTGAGAATTGTTATTATTGTTATTTAATTTTTTTTTCAGATTTTGCAGTTTAAAACGGGGAATAGGACAGATTAGAGATAGAGTTTTTCTTGCAAAGCCCTATTTAGGCTGAGATTTCATTCCAATGTAATGAATTTCCAAAAACAAACCCTGTTATCAATAAAATCCTGTAGAGAGCAAGTTTGTTTTTAAGGAAATTCTTTCTCTGCAGTACAAATCAACTGTTTTCCCTCAATGGTGTTTCTCAGGAACATCTATATGTAGTCTTCTTTATGTCTTAAAAATTGAAACTGAATGGTCAAGAACAGGTAGACCATAATGGATTTGCTCTCTTTGATCACTGGAGAGACTTTTAAAAGCAGAAAGTAATAGTCTGTCTTGGGCCCACTGAAACCTGATTTTGTGTTAGTAGAAAGGGAGCAGGGCAAAAATACTTGTGAGGAAGAAGCTGCTACAGAAATTACAGCCACTTGCACGCTCTCCGTGAATTTGTGCTTATACTTGCCACAATTGTACACACAAATGCAAGCACAAAATTTCACGAGGGTCTTGGTTTTTCCATTTCAGAAAAGAGAAAGGAAATCCTCTGGGTTCACACACAGACATACACAATGCTCTCTTAAAGGAGACAAAAGTTCAAATGTTTCTAAAAATCCTGTGTACATCATGTCCCAAGCAGTTCTCTGTGTCTTCTAGACAATGCAAGTAGCTTCAGGGGCTTGGGTGATTTGCATCTAATTCCCAGTGCCTCAGTCTTATGAGTCTTATTATGCCAGTGCTGGTACAGAAGCACAACAGACTAAGGGTTAAATAAAAATACAAGGAGAGACTGGGTAATGGAAGCACATTGCCTGTTTTTCTTTGAATTCTGAATCTGCTATTTTAGTAGTGCTCAACTGCAATAAAGAATCTCATAGTGAGAACATTATACATCCTCATGGAGTTGTACTGAAGTCTAAGAGAGACCTACATATATCCCCAGAGGAAGAGAGATATGAGTGACCTTTGAAAGCAAATATTTGTTTCACAGTGATATAAACACTTCAGAGCAAGAAATACAGGAAAATGAAAATGCTGCAATCTACTGTGGTGAGGGCAACACTGCAATAAAATGTTCTTTTTAAAGCACTCTTCCTGTTATTAAAGGACACATCTATTCTTCTCACGGATATTTGTAGTCAGAGGATGATTGCATTGGCATATTCTACTAAAAAAGTCAGAGCAAGTCAAAACCACACAATATGCTCCTTTCTTTAGGACTGAAAGTGTTTTACCGCAGTGCTGTGGCATTAGTAGAGCTGCAGAAAACCCAAAGAAAAATTTTGGATCAAGCATCTCAGGGTGGATGTTGAGCCATTTAAAGCTGGATGTTGGGTTGCAGCTATTTTCCTTTCATTTTTAATCTGGTTGTTAGTAGAAGAAGGAACACGCTCTGTCAAAGGGGGAGATGAAGTTTTGTAACGTGCTTTTCCCTGCCGCACCTCCCCAACAGCTATCGCTGCCCTGCGGGGAGCTATCTAGAGCTCAGCTTAACACAGCACAATGGCCCTGTCTTTCAGTGCCTTCACCAGCCTTCCCTCAGTGTACTTTCTGCAGCCAGGTTATAAGAAATGCACTGGCATTAACCTCAAAGCTCAGACTAGACCAGAAACTGCCTACTAACACCAGCAGGGAATGATACTGCATCACAAGTGAGAACGTGCTGCAAAAGGATATCTAGATACCAATACCTGCGTGTGTTGCTGACACCAGCAGGTTCCCCCTGAAACTGTGTTGAGGAAGTAGTGTTCAAAGGTAGGTCCCAACAGAAAGCCAAGAAAGGCATTTGTGTGCTGCCCACATTTGGTGCCACAGACAACAGCTGGTGGTACATTATTTAGGGCGGGTGGGAGCACAGCTTTTAGATTGTGGGCTCTCACAAGCTCTAGCTCTTCTGGGCTTCGACTTATGTCATTTCCATTCCACCGCGCTCACCACAATGAATACTGTCTATAACACAAGCATTTCCTGCTTTTGCTCTTACTGTATTTTAATTGATCTGAAAGCACTTGAAAGCACAAATCGGCTCATTTTGTAACGAAAAATCCTATTTAAAGATTTTACGCTGTTGCATAAAATGTAAACATGAAAAAATACACCTTTTTAAAATTTAGATTTAAATTTTAAATATCTCTGAAATAAAATATTGAGGATATCCTGCTTTTTATATAAATTCTGCAGCTCAGCCTATTGCCTGGATATAATTTATTCACAAGACTTTCAGCAAAGTTCTCATTTCCAAAGAAACACCTTTGCTATGTTTGTGTTACTGATGAAGCCAAAAAGCCACCTCTGTGTTTCTGTAGGGTATGTTAATGTCAGCCTGTGGCACAGGCACCTCGTCTCTCTCTGTTCCTGTCCTGCAGTGGGTTGCTTGAAAGCCTTTGGGTCCTGGCTGACAGAGTACAGTGATAACCAATTTCACTCCGGTTTTTGCTTGATATTCAGAAAAGAATAATACCTACTGGTGAGGGCTTGTCAGGGAGTGAGTTGGGAAAAGACAGGCACTGAGATCTTGCAAATCTGAATTCAGGAGAAGCAGGCAATTTCTAGTTTGTCACTGTCTTCCTGCATCACCTTAGACAACTTATTTTCCTCTCAGGGCTTGCTTGCATTGCCTGAAGATAGGTCTCTGGAGCTACATGAGATGCTTGTAGGTGTTTGGTTTCTTGCTGCTGGCTGTATCTGTCAGCATCATGCGGATCTTTTGGATATTCTCTGATGGGACTGCTTGTCCTTGTATAACTATTGAATCTGTCTCCCGTCTACACACTATGCATAAAATTCTTCTTTTCTTTCCTATGTTGTCCTTTTTCCCACCCCCCTACTTAAATTGCAAGTGTTTCAGGACATGGACTGGCACTCAGTTTGGGGATCTATGTGCTGCAGGACAAGTGGGGTTTTTGGATAAATGCTAATAATCATGACGTTGTATTCTCATGCTGTGTCAGAACCCATATCTAGCTGGAACAAAAACCCTCCAGTCAGAGGACAAAATGAAGACGTTGAAGTGTAATTAGACAAAATTATGACTCCTGACTATTTGCTGAATGCGTTGGAGAAAATAATTAGAAAGCAGTTTTCCTACGAGCTTGTGTTGCTATAATGACAAAAAGCTTAATAAAATTATTTATTTGTGTGAATGCAATTACGCAACATAAATGTGCTACCAGGGGAACTGCTTCTTGTTAAACGTGGCACTTCTCCCCCTGGCAAGCCCCTGATCATTAGCAGGTAAATGAGGGTGATTGTGTGTACACACAGTTGCAGTGCAGCAGACAAGTTGTGTTGACACAACCGCTCCGTGCCTCCGGTTTCTGCAAATAAGGAGGTTATGAGCAATAATACATCCCACGCTTCCCTCCAGGATCCACAGCCAGGGGCAATAGCAGGTGGGAAAAGTTGCCGTTGAGATCTTGGAGAATAACAGGCAGTCATAAAAGAAATGCCTGGAGCCACCCCATCCCAGTACAAAGCAAGTCGTTGTTGTCCTGTCAGACAACACTGCTGTTTTATGAGGCTCCAGTATGTGCATGTGGCTTTATCAGGCTCCCGCATTTAAAAAAAAAAAAGAAAGAAAAGAAAAGAAAAAAAGCACAGAGCAGCCATTTTGTAACAATTTCACTTCTGAGTAATAACAACTTGATTTTCTATCCATTATAATGCTAACTAAACTGCTTTAGAAAATAAACCTTTCAATGTGTTACCTTTTTGCAGTCATGTCTACAGGTATGTACCCACACGTTATCCCTTATTCCCATCCCCCCTCTTTTTTTTTCTTTCTGATAGCAACAGAAAAGCATTGCAGGGAAAAATGTTTGTATTTTTCTGTATGGGAGAGTAACCAGCCAAAGTAGTGAAGGGTGGAGAAAGACACCCTCATACCAGGAGTGGGCACATTGTCTGGAGGGAGCTGCCTGCTGAAAGTTGAATTCCCAGCTGTCACAGGTACCAGCCTCATACAGGCATTAATTATTTTGCAAGCAATGTCCTATGATTCTCTAAGTTTGTTGTGTTCCCACTAGTTCTGAGTCCAAACCCTCACTTCTCCAGGATCTAGAAAATGTTTTATTTCCAGCACAAATTAATTAACAGCCAGAAAATTCCAGCTTGTTTCTGTCCCAGTATTGTCCTGCAGCTTAAATAGTTTCTCTCCTTCCCTGCTCTTTCATTCTCTCTCTCTGAGGTGTCCAAACAGCAGTCATAACCTTTCTCAGTGTTTATGACAGGAAAGATCAGACTGGCTTAGTGCTTCCTTGGTGGATGGGATGTTTGTTGCCCTGATCATCCTAGCAGCTGTTGGTTATGCTGGTTCTAGCTTGAATCACTCTTCTCTGGAAAAGGGTGGCTGGCATTTCACAGGGTGTTTTAAATGAGAATATAGGTTTTGCTTGAAGGGCTTAGTGCTTCCCCATCCCTCCAGGAGATAACTACTCCAAAATATCATACAACCTCACTTGCCATTTGCATAGCAGGCTCTTGGTGGCTCAGGGCAAGAAATCCAGGTATTAGTAGAGAGGATTAAAGAAAATGTCTTGACTTCTGCCAAAGCTATTTACATTTTGTGGCCAGAACCTGGCAGGAAAACAGAAGACATCTGCTTAGCTGGAGGATGAGATTTTTGACGATGTCACTATTTTCAGTGAAAATCACACCCTAAATTTTTTCAGGTCTTCCTCAAAATATTCACTCACCATAAGTGCAGCAACAACAAGCAGTCAGTCTCTCTTCTCATTGATTATATTCCAACCTGAGTTTCTTTATGCTCCTTCTAATCTACTAAATCTGATTAAAGGCCAATTTTAGAAGCTAGGGGTGAAAGTCACAGCCCATTTCAAGTTGGAGGAAGTTTCACCACTGCCATTGGTGGGATCAGGCTTGTAGGTGGAGCTACTAGCCAGCACCATGTTGGTAGAGGCAGCATGTGGAGGGTGAACAGTGGAGCGTGTGTGTGTGAGTCTGTGTGCAAACATAAACCAGGAGTGCTCATTGTCTTAAATGCTTCTGTGCCAGATGTTCTTGGGGCTCTACCCACCCTTTTCTGTTTCTCATACATGAAAAGATGGATAGATGGAATACAGATATACACACACATATAATTACACACACACATTATATATATATATATAATGGAATTATCACAAGACATTTGTTGAGGGATTCAGGAGACAGCAAGGAGGAGGAAAACTCTGTGGTAGATTATTCTGGGGAGCATAAAGGGAGTTCCCACCAGGCTGCATGAGGGCTGTTGTATTTGCTTTTGCTAGGTTTGTGGAAAGAGAGAGACTGTTCCCCTCTGCACAGCCTTCTCAAGAGTGCCAAGAGCTCCTGGTCCAGCCCCCTGCCTCCATATACACATCCAAGCCTCTTTCACATCTCCTGACTTAAGTTAAATGATGAGTGTCCCAAGCCAAAATGAACTTTCAGGGTAAGGGCAGGAGTCAAAACTGGACAGTGATGGGGAAACCAGGGTGGGACAAAGGCAGGTACAGATTTCCTGGGAAACCAAGTGGGACCTTCATCCACCCTTGGTTTGTAGCACCAAAGGTGTTCAGCACCTGTCTCCACCAAAGTGTTATTACTCCTTTTCCCCACTGTTTAGAAGTTGCTTACAGAAGACAACCACAAAGTGCAGAGGTTGTGCAGGTGATATGAGACCTGCTTTCAGCGGACTCCAGGATAGTGGTCAGTCATAACCTGAGAAGCCAGCGGGCAGTGAGCAACAGCCTGTTTGTTCACATCTTTCTCACAGGGGCTCGATCAATCTGATTCAACCTTTTCAAGTGACTGGATTACAGAAGATGAACTGTACTTGTGCCTATTAACTACCTCCCATGCTGCAGTTAGTGTCTGTGAGTCAAGAGCTCTTCAGCTACATATCAGGTAATGCAGCATGAGAAAATTACAGTAACTCAGCCCTGTCTGCTCATTCTTTTGCTCTTAATCCTGCCAGTGGAGATGCCTAATGCATCAGTGGGGTGGCAACCAATCAGCTGCTGTTGGTTTGTGTTCATGAGTGAGGAATCTCCCTTTGCCTTCATTAATCAAGAGGAGCAGGCCTGGTGGCAACAGAGAGAGCTGAGCTTCTGCAGGACAGCATTAAACACGAGCAGCTGTTCAAAAGGCCTCATTTCACAACGTTTCAACCTTTTCTAAGTCTTCTCTGCCTTTGCAAAGTCAGTGCAAAATGCCACCATATCAAAAGAGTTACATACAGTTATACTACATGCAGACCACATCAATGGCAGAAAATGCAAGCCAGTAGAGATCATCCTCAAATTTCTTATAATAATCCAAGAAAGAAGACAAGAAGAAAGACTTTTTTAGGCTAAATAAATGATGAAAAGGAAACCCACAAACTGGAGAAAGATTTTTTTTAGGATAAATGAATATTAGAAAGGAAACCCACAACTATTACAGAAAGAAAGGAGAGCACATTTGCATTGGTCTCTGTCACCAAGTAGAGTTAATTTCAGCTGAATTTTGTAGATGTCTACAAGTCAGGGGGAAATTTTGTGGTAACTTTGCTTAATTTGGAAGTGATTTTTTAATTATTATTAATTGAATGGAGCAATTAATAACTCAGTCATTAAAACAGCTGCAAAATTCTTCAGTTGTATGTTAAAAATTGATGCTATCCCTTCTTTACTAATCCTGCTGCTTTCAGGAGTGGGTGAGACAAGCTGTGAGAGTAACTAGCACTTTTAAAAGCTTAGTATGGAATGCCTGATTATTTTGGAAGCTGGGAAAATGAGGAAAATTATATCATGGCTTAAGAGCAATAACTCAACATTTTATTTTAAAAGACTGGCAGTGACATAGTTAACACCATCAGCATCAATGTTTTCATGGCTTTGATTTCAAAGTGATAGACAGGAATAAGATTCTCCCCTGATCATTTTTGTTACAGGGTATCAGGGGATTCAGGCAGACAACAAGAACGAAGGGAAGACAATGTAGTTATTGCTACATATAAACATCTTAATAGAGAAGTAAAATTCTGTACACTGAGATTGTGAGGGTGTTAGGAATGTATATAGACAACTTTCCCTTATTGATTCATACTTGTGGTAAACAAAACAATTAAGTATGTTTATAATAATAATATTTTTCTTTCATTCCACCTGATGGCAAAAGTGTGGCCATATTTCAACCAGTGGACTCAAATATTTTTAGCAGAATTTTTTTTAATTAAGTTGCCAAAGTCAAATCAGCAGCTGACAAAACATAAACATTATGAAACTGGGCTGATGATGTTATTTGTAGAATGGGATTTTTAACAAAATAAGGGCTTTTTTTTTTCAGGGACAGCAAACAAGATGTTAAAGGAAAAATCTCATTGTCTTTGAGTGTTTTGGTTATCACTGGTGATTGGTGTGCTTTCCATTTTCAAATTAAAGAGACAGGGCCGTATCTTTAAAAAAACAATTTCATTATCCACATATCAGTCTCTCTGTCTGTCTGTCCATCTGTCTGTTCATTATATCATCCAGCATCTGAAGCACAGAGCAAGAAGGAAGGGAACTTGCGAAGCTGAGGTTTTTCCCCTGTGTGTTCAGCTATTCGTGGGGAAGTGGAAATGTGGAAATGCAACACTGTAAGTAAAATAGCAAAGGCAGGAGGGTTTATAATCTGAGTCAAAACACTATCACCTCAAAGAACTGCTATCCAAAATAATTCCTAAAGGAGTTCAGGAGACCATCTGCACCTTTCACTACTGTCAATGGATTTTCACTAGAACAATGGAGCTTTAATAATGGACACACACAAAAAACCCCAAAACCCCAAATAAACAAACAAAATGGAAACTAAAACCAAGAACAGAAACAAAAAAAGATATAAAGGATGTTGACCTTCTCAGGACTGCTCTGAGTTATCCCAAGGATGTCTTCTGTTTTGCAGACCAACAGCCATGCTCTTGGCTCAGGCCTCACTTCTCATCACATCCATGGCAGTCCAGACCTAGTCCCTGCTCCACTTTCCTCTACATTGTGCCATTGTCTCCACTGGGAACTTAAACTATGGAAGTAGGATTTAAAGCTGAGGAAAGCTTTGAAAAAACTTACTTCCCTTCAGGAAATAAAAAGGAAAAATTATGGCCAGATTATTAAAAACAAAAAAAGGGGACCCTTCTTAATTTTCAACTACCCTTATTCTCTGGTTATATATAGATGATTCACAGATACACGTGAGTACTGAAAATGCAGCTGGCACAATATAAGAACACAGGAGAGTATCTTTTTAAAATGTACTTTGTGTGGCAAAACGGCCTGGGAACATGATTTTAAATGAAAAAATCTTTTACAAATCCAAATTTTAATATTTCAAGGCTCTTTTATAAAGTCACAAGGATGAAAAAATGTGCTGGATTTAACAGCTCATCTCTCTGAAATGAAGCTGGACCCTTGACCAGCCCAGCCCTGCTCATGAGAACATGCAATTTTGCAGATGCCTTTCAGAAGGGAGAGAATCTGGATGCTCCTCTCCCTGGGCATGACTAGCAGTTTAAATGGGAAGATTGTCGTGTCATATCCACTGTTCATTGCCTGTGACTATTTATACCAGGAACAATAAACTGGGGATGACTGTTTAAAATGTATACTTACAATGCTTTTACAGTTGTACAAGTCAAATACTGAAAGCTTGTGACATTTCTAGGCTAAGTAACAAATTGCATTAGCCACAGGAATGCATAATAGCACCCCATAGATATGCAAAACTTATTCACTCATTTTCAAAGGCCCTGCTGCTCTCTGATTCACACCTACAACTAATTCCTGCCTGCTACTCATTTCCCAGGAATCAGTAATATAAATCTGAAGAGGCCAAGGGCACAAACATGTGCTGGCTTTCCCTGGAACACGGTACAAAAACTCCAAAATATTTATTACAGGCTCACGAGGCTGATTTTGAAACCTCTCTGTCCTCTGAAGTCCATTTAGGCCTTCACAGAGTGATGAAAAAAACCCCAGCATGTTCCTCCAGTGAAGATTACCCTGACTTGCAGGTGAGGATTTAGCTGTACCAATAAAAGAGCACAACTTCTATTCTTTTTTCTTCTCCTTTCTTTTTTTATTGACCAATCAATTTGACAGCAGGCTAGATAGGGCTTTGAGGGCATCGCTTTCAACCACATGATCAGCAGATTAACAGAGAGGCTGCAAAATCCTTTCCACTCAAACTGTTTTAACAGAGGATCAAAATCTTTCTCTCTGCATGGGGATTTTTATTTAGCTAGCTCTTTTTTATTCCAGTTGCACATGTTAGCAAAGGAATAAAGACCTGCAAGGGCATGTAAGATGGTCTTGTTTGGTTTCTAATTTTTCTCCATTCGCTTTATGTTGGGGAGTAGAAAGTTTTCCAGTTCCTTGTGGGAATGTTGCCCCTGTCCTGGCTCTTACAATTTCATTGTTATGGATTGAATTTCATCAATGCACAGATGATGGCCCTGAAAGGTCAGAACTTGAAACATTTGGCAAAAGCTCCCCCTTTTCCCTGCTGAAGTTCGTGTTCTTGTTGAGGGAGATGGATGTATTGAAATACGCTGTGATACAATCTGTAGCAGAAAAGCTTGGGAAAAATGTGAGCTGGGTGGGTCCTATGGGGTTACGTGAGATTTACAGAGCTCTACTGCACAATAAAACATGAGATTAAATTTAGTCATGTAAATAAAATTGACTGACTCTGGGCCCCCAGCAGCCTGGCTACTGGGAATCTGGTGTGCTAACTACTTTGCAGCATAGAGGTGTGTGGGGATTCCCACTGAAACCCTTTCTATTCCAAGAACAGATCTCTGAACTATGCAGGAACAGCTACTGCTAATAGCAAGAGGGTAAATTCAGTGTTCTAGCACAGGACTACTTTTCCTGGAGAAAACAGGACTCAAAAAAACCAAACCCAACCAAAAAACCAAATAAACAAACAGAAAAACAAATAAACAAAACCCCAAACAAACAAACAAAACACCAATAAAACCAAACAAACCCCAATGAAATAAAAGCAGAAAAACAGATTGCCTTACATTAATCTAAGGCACAGAAGCACATCTGGAGCTACATAGGTTGAGAATCATATGTGAAGGTTTACAGAAAGCATGTCCAAGAGGTTTCTTTGGCTCCAGCATGTGTTGGAACACAACTAACCCACTCACTCAGCTGCTCGACAATGAATCACAGCAGTGAGCTGGGACAACAGCAGTTCACATATTACCTAAAATAATGGCAATAAACTCAGCAAAAAACCCAATAATAGCTGACATTTGAGAGCAATCATGGTCTGGTCATGAACAAGTCACATAATTTGGCAAATAGAGGATCTCCCTGGAATCCTACTTGGATATTCCCACAGTCTCACTGTCAATGTCCTGCAGCTCCAGGTTTCAATCTGGGGAGCAGAGTGTGTGCTACACAACTGAGGGTGGAGGGATTTTGCCTCATTGCCTGGCAATGAAAGCTCCGATTATTTTTTCATTTTAATCCCTAAACCTTTTTCTGGGAGCTGCATGAGGTGACTTCGGGCCTTTAAGACCAGAGGCTTTGTAAAGGGCCATACTAAAGTGAAGGAATAAAATATTCTTTGAAGTGGATGAATAGTGACAGCTAATCTGATTCTTCTAAACGTTTAAACAGTAGTTGTTCTGCATCAGAAAAATGGGATTTTCTTTCCAACTTCTACCTTCATAAGACCTTTGTTTATTTAGGCACATCTGTGTTCATTCACTTGAGCATAAATCCAGGGAAATTCTGGGTCTCAGCTGAGATGCTCTGCCCTCTAAATGAGAGCATAGGTTGTCTCAAGGACAGGTGACAATCAGCAGGGCTGCCTTCCAGAGCACAGCAGGGATGATTCACCCAGACAAAGACCCAGCATCCCAGGAGCAAGGGGCATTGTTACTCACAAAGCTGCAGCATGACAAGGACCACAGGGCAAAGCCCATGATGAGCTCAGGCTGAGGGTGCACAACCCATAAAGTTGATCACATCTGGCTAAGCATGGTCTGTGACACAAGAGGAAACACCTGAATAGCACAGAAGGCAGCAGATGTCCTCCCAAAAGGCATATTCAGCAGTGGAAGGTGGCTTCTGGTCATGTCCCCAAACAGGGAGTTAGGAGTTGGTACACTGTGAAGCCTGTGAGATCAGGCATCGTAAAAAAAAAAAAGGAAATTCTACCCCACAGGGTGCTTTTACACTTAAAAGTGGCCAGGCAGTCAATGTTGAAGGCTAGGTGTCTCAAGCAGATGGTGGACCCAAGGGTTTTGCTGAAGATGTTCAGGAAACTGTAAATGTGCCTCTCCTCTGAGATCCACCAGTGGAGAACCATCTTTTCAGGTCTTGGTAGAAATGCTCTGGTCTTCCAGTATCAGCCAAAACCCCTTTATTTTTTCAGTTTGTTTTCGTTTTGGAGATCTCTCCCTCCTATTCCTTCTGCAAATGTATGTTTAGATTTTTTTTTTTAGAAATGGGGTTATTTTTTGAAGGCAAGAACAATGCTTGTTAATTAAGTCATTCATCATTAAAATAAGTTCCAATCAAAAATATTGACATGTTTTACTACATATATATAGATACTACTCCTGTAAATAAAGTCAGCAGGATAGGGCATGAACTTCACTTGAATGTAATCCATGTTAAATCTCAAGCAATCATCGTTTTCTTGCATATTTTATGTAATCTAAATTCCTGGATGAGCACCCAGAGAGTCTTTATTCTTAAGCTAAGAAGAATGTGGGAACAACTCTGTGTTGGATACAAAGTTCGTTTTCCGTAAGCAGCATTGCTCTCTTATTTCAGATCAAACTGCTTTCACCTTGCTGGCACTTATTTCTCAGTAAGTGAATAAAAAGAGGGAGGTGATTCCTTCCTTCCTGAAATCCCAATGACACATACAGCAAAAAATCCGTGCTGTGTGAGAGAACTTGTAGTGCAGCTGCTGCCTTCACACTTAACTCAAGGGTAAACTGAAAACCACAGATTTAAATGAGGTTACCCTCTTAGGCTTTGAAAACACATCTAAAGAGCACATCTCAAGGACATACATGCTGGATCCATCTGGTAGAGTAAAAGCCCCTTGTTCAAACAAATAAAATGAAAAGCCACTGCTGAGGAAAAAAGGGAATATTTATGTCACTTAAATCAGTTAATGGCCTAGGAGAGCTGTGTAAACTGTATTTCAGCCCCTGCAAGCAGGCAGCCCTGTGACTGACAGCTAAACAGTTGTCTGAAATGCCCCTGGCTTAGCCCAGATATGAGGAGCAATGAGCAAAGACAGCAAGCAGGCCCATGGTCACAGCCCTCAGGTGCTCCGACCTCCTCCCTCGTGTGCTGAGATACTGACGCGCTAGTGAAAAAGCTGCACTCCCAGGTGACCTTGAGCTGGAGAGAACAGGGGCAAGAGATTTATTTTAGGAGCCTGTGGGAGGGGCATAATCTATTTTTAAAGACAAATTATCAATTTTGAGGGTTTCTTACACTATTGGACCTGGGTGGCTGCCAGAGAAGCAGCGGCACCCTGCTCCTCAGGGGGATGTTCTGCAAACCCATTGTGAACCTTCATGTTTTCTGCAGCACCTGCCTGTCACATTTCCCTTATCCCACCACTCACATCTGGACACACAAATCCTTCTTTCCCAAGGAATCACCTCCCAGCCCTTGGCCACATTCCCTGGCTCCTGCAAACCAGAGGGCACTGCAGTCTCTGCAGTGAGTGATTCTGCTGCAAGCGCTGCTTCCAAGGTTGCAGTGAAAAGGCTAAGAAGGTTTCCTGGGTGTTAAATCTGAGCCAGGGATAAAGCAGGGAGGGCATACTGCAATATCCATTTTAATATTTGATGCAAGGAAGCCCTTTGCCTTGAGGATTTGCTTTCTGCTGCTGCAGCATGCACTGTTTGCTGAAGGATCGGTAGCTGGAGCCCTTTGGGAACCATACCCCAGCATGTGTCCCCAGGGCAGAGGGTGCAGGAGGTTGTGGGCAAGGAGAGGGGTGAGGTTCAGCAGCCCCCTCCCCTTGGGCAGAGGGAGCCATACAGCTGTTAGCGAGACTTTGTGCTCTGTCCTGCTTTTCTTCAAACCCCAAATGAAGCGAGGCACAGCGACAAGCTGACACATTATTTCTTTTCTCCTCTTTTCCCTACATTCCCTGTTCCCTTCCATGAGGCTGCTTAGAATCCAGATTAAGTCGCACAGGACAGTGGAGACAAAAAAGACTAATTACTTTCTCAGGTTTCATTAGACGTGGAGGGTAATC
Source organism: Apus apus (assembly GCF_020740795.1). NCBI lineage: Eukaryota > Metazoa > Chordata > Aves > Apodiformes > Apodidae > Apus > Apus apus. The sequence continues at coordinate 49,335,072 of NC_067284.1, read as the reverse complement.
ACTGTCTAAAACTTCAGACAGGCCTTGGATGAACATGAACCATCATCAATGCCCACTAGGCAGCTGACAGCAGCTTGTGAAGCGAACTCAGCTTCAGTATGAATTTGAGACAACCCAAAAATACAGGCCATGGTTTAAAATGTTGACCTGATATATGGAAATAACTGTGGCTGAAACCAGAAAATGTGAAAAATTAACTTTAGATTAATTCTGTATTTAAGAAAAAAAATGCCACGTTGTGGGGAAGGACTCTGCACACCTCTTTTTCTTCACTGCTGGATAGCAGTTAAGTGCTTTGGGCTGATCAAACTAAACTACCACTGACTTCATTGAAGGAAAGATTTAGAATCTCTCTCTTCTGAGGACTTGACCTAAGAGCCTGGAACACATTACTGTCTTCGTAATGAAACACTATCCTTCCCCCTGTCAGGCTAAGGTGACAATGAAATGCCCACACTACTTTTCTCAGAAGAATTCATCTCACTTCTACAGAAGCAGTGAAAGTCTTCCTTATGAACCCAGTGGTAGCAAATTTTAGCTCATAAGGCTAATGTCATGGTAGCTCATGTTGATTACTATGTCTAACCATATATATCTATTAATAATGAAAATGTCAATATGTATTAATATTTAATACTTATTCTTTGAAAGTAGATCTTCCCCCTGTTCATGACTCTCAAGTAATATTCCCCTTTGGCAAAAGAAAGTTCTCTGCTACTGCAACTTGGCATTTCCTATGGTGCATCACAATATGAGTCCACTCAATGCAGTCACCTGCATCCATAACCTGTGCTATCTTCTTCAGAGGAATGTATAAACATTCCCTGAGATGGAAAACAACAGACCAACCCATCAGACCTCATTTAGAAGCTGATTAATGTCAGGACTGATCACCCACTAGGAAATTTCTCCCAGTTATTCTATATGCCTGAGCCAGATTAGTGAAATTTCTTGTGACTTAGTTCTCTGGCAAGACTTTCTGCTTCAAACCTCCTCCATCTTAAAGGAGGAACAAGCATTAAAAAATCTACCCCAGAGCTTAATGAGACTATTTTATTTCCAGGACATTTCAATAGGCCTTAAGCTAAGCACTAATACAAGCTCACAAATAATACAGGCACAGCAAATGCTATGTTTTATGGCACAGATATGGAGAACAGAATAGAAGCCACAAATCTTCACCTCCTTGTGTCTCAGTGCAACAACAAAATTCATGTGAAAGCTCGTTCCTAGAATTAATAAACACATCAAACTGCAGCACTGGGAGCATTAGGTCAGGAGCAAGTTCATATTTTTTGAGCCAGTGAAGCTTGACTTGGTTAGGCATGTGCTATGTCTAGGCTGCTGAGAAGTTTCCTTTGTTCCACTGCTGATTAACACTCGCTCTTGGTTAGCAGATGTAGTAATGGTAAGATGTGAAGATTGCCTATCAGAACAGTCTGCCACTACAGTCAGCACATTAAATTGATAAGAAAGCCTGTAGGGGTCCCTGCCCAGCAGGTTACTGAATCCAGGACAAAATCCAAAATCAGTGCCATGTGACTTAAAGAGAAAAAGCAATGAGTTGTTAACCATACTACTCTCTGCTTCCCCCTGCCTTGGAGTAGATACCTGACCACCAGCCTTAGCTCTTCCAGACATGAAGACCGTAACCACCAGGTAGCAGTGTCTGCCACCCACTAAAGGTCTATGAGCAAATCCCCAGCAGTTCATGGTGTGAGCAGCTGCTTGCAGAAGCCCAGGAATGAAAGTGGGTGTCTGTTTTCTGACCCTTGGGAGTTATCCACCAGGGTAAGGGTAACCTCTAATCATGACTAATTCAAAATCTAGACAGAAGGACATCCCAAAATATGAGCCTTTCAGGCACCTCCAAAACACCTTCCAGCAAATGCTTTGGCAATATTCCCTGACTGACACATAGCCTCAGACCTTTGGTGACCCCATCCAGGAATAGCAGTGCCTATTAACTTGTTTTCTTTTGAGACACCCTGACGTCAACAAGCAGCAGAGGCACGGAGCATGTGGAAAGCCAGGGAAAGAGAGCTGTGTTAAGATTTTCCAGCTGTTGTGGTGGGTGCTTTTGTCATGTGAGAGCCTAAGGCTTGAGCAGATAGGTGTCCAGAGGCACCATAAGCGATCAGTTATGAGGATATGCTGTGGTACAAAAGTCCAGAATCCAGAAGGACGCCAGCATTAAAATATTCTTTATCCAGCTATTTGTTGTTTTTTTTAAAAAAAATTATCTATTTTTTTCTGAAAAATGGCACAGCATTTTCTATTTCAGATAATACAAGTTTCAAGGCCATACGTTTTATACTTAATGCTATTTTCAGAAGAAACAGGAACCTGCATTAGAGGCTGCCAACCACAGCGTCCATATTATCCCAGACATCTGATGCAACATCTCCAGAAATGGCTCAGCCATGGGAAGTCCAATCAGTCTTCATCTGCTTCATCTCATCCAAAAATGAGATGCAAACATTTCCCACTTTCATTACATATCTGTTGCCAAAGTTGTGAGGCTAGAAAAGCTTTTCTAACATCTCCAGAGCACATGCAATGAAACTTTGTCCCGTTCTGTCTCCAGTTCTGATTGTATGTCAGTATTTCTTGTCTCTGAAATCCACCATCAGTCTAAATACTGTAGGGGGGTTTGGACTAAACAACAGTACAAATGTTATTCACCAGTATAGACTCCTTGGCAGGAATTAAACTAGACTCATGAAAGACCCACAGACACAAATAAGCAAAGAAACATAAAAAACTTTGCCATTTAATTAGAAATGTGCAATATACTGATTTTATAAACTAATCAAATAATGATCAAAAAACTTAATAAGGAAATTAAAACTTTATTTCTTATAAATGGAAGCTTTGCAGGAAATGAAAAAGAAAACAAGTGCAAATATTTATTTCTAAAAATTACTCTTATCCTTTTCAAAGCTTTGACAAAAAATATTCTGTTTCTTTCTGCTAGCAAATCAAAGGTCCATTTTCCCTGCCTCGAGATCTGACTACATTATCACACATTCTGTACCCAGGCTTGGTAACCAGCTGCTAGCATAAATGCAATAGGTTATGTTACTTCTGGAGGGAAGTACTGTTCTCTTTGGTATTGGAATAGGTAAAAAATTTATAACATTTCTTGTTTAAAATTCTGAATTTCCTCAGTTTCCCTCAATATTTTACATTCTGAGATTTCCAAATTTACCATATAATTGCAATGTCCTCATGTGAGAAATATTAAGTAGATAAAGCAGTAATGGAGATTATTAAGCAGTTTGTCTCTCAGTGATCCATAGATAACACCTATACCAACATATAATTCAACAGGATAGAGCAATAGTGTAGATGAATAAACTTTACTGGTAGTTTACTCAAAAATCTAATTCATCCCCAACAATAACAATTGTATCTACTAGGAAAAATACTTACATTTTTATGTATGTGAAACTGGACGTATTTGTTTTCACAGTGGCAACAAATATTTGCAACTCAATTCTTCAATTTATCTTATTTTATTGAGTACTAGAAAACCTCAGCCTTTTACAACTTACTTCCTTCATACATTATTCACCTCTGTATAGTTAATTCTTCACATGGTTTTACAGTATGCTTCCCATAAAAATGGCTCTTATCCCTTGCTTTTTTTATGAATTCTAGGCAGAGAACTTCAAGAAAAGTCAGAAATGTTTGCAGTAATAGCCAACTGAGCTGTCATCTGACCTAGAAATGGAATTTCTTAAATTGCAAGTACAAGTGAATGGCTTAATTTCCTATGACATCTGTAGTTACATCTGGACATTTCTCTTTGGTCCGTCTGTGTTTGGCAGTCCTGCAGTGTGTATAGTTTGCCCAAAGGATGCCAGATTGCTTCACACCCTTACAAGTCCACAGACATCCATTGGAGACAGGTTCTGGCAGTTCTGTTAAGAAATCTTAAATAGTGGATCACATGTCTCTGTCTCAGGTCCAAGTAAACCAACCCTAGCTTGAGATGGACACTTTTTTCATCTCATGGATCTCATTTGCTGTGTCCCATCTCGGAGCCAGCACTGGGCATGAGTTTGTGAAAATGGGACTGTCACCCAGGCAACAAAAACTTTTTACACTCCACCAGTTCAAAGCCAGTTTTGTGGCTTTTCCCTGGATTACAACAGGCAGCAGAGACAGGATTTTCTGTAATTCAGGTTACATGCTCTTGTTACAGCATTCCCAGCAGCTTGCTTAGAGTTTTTCGTATAACTGTATCATACAATATTACCATTCTGGCAGTTGCTATTTGTTCCTCTATTTTATCATGGCAGACCAGAATAGCCTGTCATTTCCCTTTAGGAAGCCTTTTATAATAAATTTAAAGCATCTGTGAGGAACATTATAATCCAGACAAGCTAAATCACTGTCCTAGATATTCTTCTTTGCTCAATCTGATTCTCTGGGGTCTGCATCTCTTGTGACTGTTGCCGGTGATAGTTGCTATTTCTGTGGAGGTGAACCAGAGAGCTCAGCTGAGGAAATGTGAACAACATACATCCAGCTGCAATTCTGCATTTTTAAAAGCATCCTCCTGGTGCCTCAAATTAATATTATTCCACATGCCTTTGTTGAGATTCAGATAAAGAATCTTTTGGACAAAATTACTGAAACTAAAGCCTGCCAAATCACCACTTTTTGAAATGTTTAGTTAAGAATATTCATGGAGAGCAAATTCTGGATTTGAAACAGCAGCTTTTCACTCTGCCCACATCTGTAGCACTTGCACACTCAGTGAGGGAGCAGAAAGCTCACTGTACATAATGGAACTTTAAATGTGTTCAATAAGCAGTCTGAAGATAGATAGTAGTTTCTCAGAAAAGTTGCATAAAATCACTTCAGATGAAGTCAAGAAAAATCAAAATTTGCAGTGAGCATTCCCAAAACATAAGAGAATGGGGACGATTTCACTATATAACTGATTTGCTGAAAATTTTTCTCTTACTTCTGCAACCAAGTCATACCTTGAAGTACCTCAGCCATGTGATTACTGAGGTGCTGATGAGCCACTTTTCTCAGCCCCAACCCTGCTTTGGACTTAAAAAACTGATTTGACAGAGGTGAGTCAGTTCTGCTCTGCCAATGAACTTGACCAAGTCCTCCTTTAGACATAGCATGATTCATAGCAAAATTCCTATTTTGTTCAACTGATTAAGAGTTTTATAGATTAGGCTGTGTTCCTGGCTTGAAGAAACCACTGGACATTTGTGTATATGTAATTTGCTGCCTAGTTTCTCTGTCAGTGATTTAAATAATTATATATCTGCGATTTAGGCAGGGGTTGTGCTGTTAGTTCTTTGTGGTGTGCAGAATACCCCAGGTGTAACCCCTGGTTTGATAGGGTACATGAGGAATGGCGTTCGATGCTTCCTGTGCCTCTGTCCAGCACCATGCACTCCAGTTGCATGCTTCACTTCCCTTGGAAAGGAGCAGCAGCTCCACAGTCTCCTGTGTAACGCAGCTATGCATTATTAAAGTGTTTGCACTTAAGACATTTACTTTTTTGTATAGGGTCCTCTGTTATTTTGTCGAGAGAGTTAAAAAGGACTTAATTACTGCCAAAAAGACCTTCCTCTTCCCCTTAAAGTGTGTTTTTATGTCAGTTGTTAGGATCTCCACATGGTGCTGATAAGGTTTGCTCTTCTGAATGCGGTGGTGCTGTACTGATTTACCCCAGCTAGGCATCTGGGGCTAAATACTCAGTCGAAATACCAAGCATCCTGCCACTGAAACAATGTCTTTTTCTTGTATCTATTTTTCAGGACACCCCTAGTCCAAGTGCTGCTCTAAATGTCTTTGTAAGAATGTTCTTACTTGATTTTTTGGGATGTCCCATTTTTGCTGAGGACTTGGTATTTGAACATTTTTCTGTAATCCTTTCTCATTTTTTCCTTGCCCTATTCATAATTAGCAAAAGTGGGTTTTTCTTTTCTCTTTAGCTGCTGAAAGTGGGGATAAGAGAGGAAGAAACATTCTTCCTACCCAAGTGAAACATAACTGAAGTACTTTCAGAAATATCTATATGAAAGGACTGCTTTCTTAATGTAAGAACTGTCACATTTCAGTGACAACACCCTTAAACCTGGTATTTTTCTGATTAAACTCCCTGTTGCTCTGGAACCCAACTCAATGCTGTCCCAGCTCAACAGCCACATTTATTTGCTCTGGAAAATTCCCATGTCCTGGTGGGTTTGAGGCAGCCCAGGAGACAGAGCTCTGTGATATTTAATTGTAGGTTGTGCTGCTGGACAGCTTGTCCTGAGCAAAGCAGTAAACTGTGAGACATGATCTTCAAAATGACTGGGACTTTTTTCCTTTCTCTCCTTCTGTCTGGCCCATAAAACCATTAATCTGATCAACCACTTACAAGCATAAGCGCAGTGTTCACAAATCCCACCTCGCGGTGGGATCTCATCACTTCTGGCAATGCCCTTTTTATAGTCTACCACTTTCATTCTGTCTGATGTCTTCAGCTGTGAGGCAGTAATTTAACCCCCCTTCTGGCGCTATTAATTTGCACTGATAACTTCACATCTCTTCTAAAATAGGTTTCTATTTCTAACACACTTGAAAGGAGTGCCTTTTTTAGGCTTTCTAGCCAAAAGAAAAAAGTCAAGGCTCTACCTTATGATATCACAAACATGAGTTTGCTTTTATTTTCAGTGTGAGTGCTGCAGAGTGAATGTGTGTCTCCAATACTGCAGTGAGTAGATAGAAATTGTTAAAGTTTGGCTCAGCTATTTGTCTCTGAAACAATAACTAAGTGAAAACAGTACCCACAGTTCTCACAGACACTGCCATCCTGCTGACTGTGTGTGCATCTGTAAGACTTCAGTGTAGCTAAACTCTTGCTGATTCTTAATTTCCCTTTTTCCTAGCAGGCAATACCATGTTGCAGCCCTTGACAGCAGCATAGCTGAGTACATGAAGAGTATGTATTGCCTGCACAAAATGATGTTGTGATGTCTCTGTTCTACACTTAGATATCATGTCAAGTTGTAGGCCTGAAGGGCAAATTCACCCCTCTGCTTCCCTCCCCAGGGTCTATTCTTCCTCTGCCTGGCAGAAGAACAGAGGAGGAAGAGAACACCCTGCAGCCAGGCCTTTCCTCTCCCCATCTTTCCCACAGTTGGCAGTGCAGAGAGCTTGACTCCTGAATCATAGAATCACAGAATCATAGAATGATTTGGATCGGAAGAGACCTAAAAGATCATCTAGTTTCAACTCCTCTGCATGGGCAGGGACACTTTGCTCTAGACCAGGTTGCTCAAATACCTGTCCAACTTGGCCTTGGCCTTCCAACTTCCAGGGACAGGGCATCCACAACCTCCCTGGGCAACCTGTTCCAGTGTCTCACCACTCACCACCCTTAAGAATTTCTTCCTTATGTCTAACCTAAATATACCCTCTTCCAGCTTAAAACCATTACCCCTCTTCCTATCACTACACACTCTTGTAAAAAGCTCCTCCCCAGCTTTCCTGTAGCCCCTTCAGGTACTGGAAGGATGCTGTAAGGTCTCCCTGATGCCCTCTCTTCTCCAGGCTGAACAGCCCCAACTCCCTCAGCCTGTCTCCATAGCAGAGGTGCTCCAGCCTCCCATCATCTTCAGGGCCCTCCTCTGGACTCGCTCCAAGAGCTCCATGTTCTTCCTGTGTTGAGGGCTATTGAACTGGACACGGCCAGACTTGGGGTTATTAAGCAGCTAAAGTGGCTTTGTTTTCCCATTGGCCTGTCTTTCTTGTGAGAAAATCTGTTGCAGAAAGATTGGCACTTTAAGAAAGTAGGCAGCAGAAAAGTTAAAGGTAAAGGCACACACCACAGTGTGAGCTTGGGGTGTGCTGCCTGCTAGTCAGACCTCTTTCTCAGTCTGCAGCAATGGGTTGCAAAGCTGTCCTTTAGGGTTGTTGCCTACCAATGGGTATGAATTTTCTTCTCTTTGCAAAAGAAGGAGAAGTTGAACTAATTCAAGTCTTCACGAGGTTAGGACTTAGGGTGTACCTCTGCACACCCTTTGCTGTTTAAAATGCAAATATTGAACAGAGGCTCTGTCCTCTGAAAGGATGAAGGCTTGATACCAAGAGTGAGAATATTTTATAACCAGATACTTCGGGGCACTTTTAAGGTGCTGCTGCCAAAAACCTTAGTATTGACGTTCACTTTTTAAGTCTAGTTAATTGTCGTTGGCATGCTGATAGGGATTGACCATCAGGAAAGAGAATTAATCAAAAAGTACATGCTATCCTTTCTTCTTAATCTCCCTGGCTTTTGTATTTTTTTTCTTCTTTTTATTTTTAATTCCCCTAGACATATTATTCTCTTTTTTACTTTCTTGTCCCCTTCTTCAGCCTTTTTGGTACAGGGAATTTTTGTTTGGTTTTAATACAAGTGAAACTTCTAAGCCCAGGATTTAGCCTACCATGTTTGACAATACTGGAAAGCTTGGCTAAATTTTGAAGGGATAAAGGGAAAAGCTGTTTGTCTGGAGAACAGCTGGGTGTACAACACATTTCTTGGAAATGTCACCACGAAAGCAGGCTAGACCACAAAAAAGAAGGTGAAGAAACTGAAATCTGTAAACACCTCTGGAGTCCCACATTCTGTACTTGAAGGTCTGATCTCCAGCATCACAGAATGTGTCCTGGACATTGGGTCAGTGTCTTATCTCTTCACGTGCCAGGGGGGAATCTTTTAAAAGCTTGGTGCATAATCTCCTCAGTGCAAGAAAAGGCTTTCTAGGGGCCAGGAAGGAACAGAAATATAATGGTATCCTGACTGGGAAAGAATGGAGCTCTCAAGAATATGAACGTTAAAGAGGAAAGCAAGTGTTACTCCATAAAGTAATGGCAGTGACCATGGAAAAATCACAATAGGACAGCAGCAGAGCTGCTCTTCAATCTAAGCAGCAGTTTAATAACTTTGCAGATAAAGGGTTTCATCGACAGTGAAAAACTTACTGAATTTCGCTGTTCAATTAAAACCCATATATTTTCACATTCTTCACCATGGGCAATTTTTTAAATCAACAGCAGATACTTGTACTGCTGGAGAAGCAGTTAATATGGAAAAGGCCTATAGCCAGTGGGATGTTCTGTTTTATAGGGCCATGAGCTTGCTGATGGGTAGCATCTTCTGGCCTCAACGAACCATTCCCAGGAGAGAGAAACACTGGGGTCCTTGTAGCTGAGGGTCCTTGTGTAACCAGCAGCTAAGAGTTAGCTCTTCACCTCCCTCTGCACTGTGTTCCTGTCTTCCTACTCTTTCCTCGTTTGTACCTTTGTGTTCTGGGTGGCATGTCGTGCCTTCTCTGTCCATACCAGCACACCAAGACCCCTGTCCTGAATGGCGCTGTTAGGGACTACACTGCTTGGGTCTGCAGTAGCTTACACTGGTTTTGTGGTGTCTGCAGCTCTCTTGCATTCTTACTTGTCAGCCAGTTAGAAATGAACACCAGTTCTTGTGTACCAGGCTAAGAAAATTATCTTCAGAGCCTAAAAGTTGCTCCAGGAGCAGCTATATTGTATCATTTAGAAAAGTTAATTAAGAAAAGGAACAAGCCAGTGCGATGATTTGAAGATGGCTTAGTACTATTGAAAACTCAAGGCTTGCAGATGGCCCTACTGTTGCATTACAGAAGTGGTCTGGAGCCTTCTCAATTATACTTAGTGCATTCCTGGTGCCTCGAGGGTTTTTTTGACTGTCTCTTTCTTGATGTATTCATCTCTAAAATGAACTAAACTGACAGGCCTCCACCACAGCAGAGGCCATCCAGGCCTTTTTTGTGCTACTTTTTTGTGCTCCTTCTTTTTTTTTTTTAATAAGAAAAACCTCTTAGGAAAACCAGACATTAAGAGACTTGCCACCTTACCAAGTCTAGTCTCTTGTGACCACCAACAGCTACATCATCTAATCCCCTTCATGAAGCCCCTTCATCAAGCACCATCTTAAAACCCTTCTCTGCTATTGGCCTTCCTGTCTCTTGCTCCCCTTGTTGGTGTAATAAAAACCATATGTTTTCAGAAATTGCAAAAACAGGTACCATGTCCCAAGAACATGTTTTTAATGGCAAAAGCCCAGTAGGAAATCCTTCAAAAGGCTAGGCAACAGGTCTCCATACAGCTGAGTAAACAAGCCAAATGCTTCTCTGAGGAGAACAGCTGTTAGAAGTCAGCGGTGAATTCCAGTTTAATTGGGCCTGCATACCTTACTTTGTTTCTTGAGGGCTTTTCACATACTTGAATGTCACTTAGGTGAATACTCTCTGGAAAACAAATGTTTGGCTGAAATACTCAAATATTCACCAAAGGTATCCAGTTTGTATATTCAGCTGTCACGTTACCAGTTTGGAAGACATGCTGTTGAAGGGAGAGGGCTCAGTCCTTCTGTTCCCCTGCAGCCTAATGCAGCTCTGGCAAAACACACGTGGCTCTGGCCAACTCATTGTCTGTGTTATGCCTGGCCATGAGAGCACAGTCTGATGTGTGAATGTTTCATCTACCTTCTGGTCTGAGATCACTTTCTTCTCTTGTTTTCATGAATGTAATATCAATAATCTGGGTTTATATGACACCTTGCAGCCAAGCCTTTTACAAACCTGAAGGAGACAATCATGTGTAACACCCCTTGAATGCTAAGTAAGTGATAATCACTTACATTGGGAGGATGCTCCATTTTATGGATATCAATTTTTAGGTCACTGACCCCAGGCAATGGGGTCTGCAATGTGCTAATATATATATAAATACCTTCCAAAAGGTAAGGGATCCTTGTCCTACATGTGAAGCTGAGGAATGGAAACCAAAAGTTATTTTAAAGTGACTGTAATTGAACATCTCTAGTCCAATAAATTGCAATAGCTCTCTTACTGCTTCCTGCAAGAACAAATTATTCCGAAAGAGATGCCTGTGCCTAATAAACAGAGAAGACACATTTGTCTCCTAACAATGTTAGTCACCTGTGGGGTCAGGGCTGCTCAGCCCTGAGCTCAGAGAGGTGTGTGTCCGTCGTGGAGCAGAGGCATTGCAAGCAGGATCTGCACTGGGCTGAACAAACCAGCAGTTCCCTGATGCCTGCAGAAACGTAAGCTTGTCTAAATCTTTTGGAGGCAGTTGGTGAGGTGAGGATGTGAATGAAGACCAGACTGAACCAAAAAATACTGACGTAGAGGGGAGGAGGAAAGCTTTAATTTACATGTAGAGCACAGTGAAGCTAATTTTAGTACCTTTTATTTTAAAAGATTCTTAAATATGCATGGAAGACTTCTGTTCCTGTTTAAAAAAATCAGTGAATGGTAACACTGTTTTGACAGATCAGCTCTTCTGAAGAAGTCTTCTTTTGTTTCATGACATTTTTTAGAGTAGCTGGAGGAAATATATTTCTCTCTATAGGGCAGCTCAATGAACTGGCATCTGCACAGTTCCACAGTGAGGTATAATTTCTAGGAGAGGGGAGGAAACCAAAGGAACATCTAGAACATCTTCCAAGTAACTGGCTTATTAAAAAAAAATATATATATTAAAAAAAAATTACTTTTTCTGATGCAATTGCATTGCAACCCAGAAACAGAATTCCTCTTCTTTGCATGGAGAGTGATTACAACAAATAATGACATCATGACAAATCCTATAGCTGTAATGTGATCAGAGTTTTTAGTTTTCAACCCACTCCACACTAGTCTTCTAATCTCTCCAGCAGGCTAGTGACTGTAAAAGCCTTTGGAAATTTGCTACCTGGGATTTTTAGTGAGGATACGCTAGTGAGAAGATGTGGGAGATGGAAGCAAACCATGTAAAATAACAAATTAGCCCTACAAAGCACTCTGCAGTGTCTTTGTATGTGTCCCTCCCTGTTAATTGGTAGGTTTTGAGTAAGAAATAGCAAATCTTGTATTAATTTCAAAAAACACCTACATGAAGCAGCCTTTTGTCATGTCTAGGATATACATTTTATTTATTAGCAGTGACAAAGGCTATCATTTTGCTCATAGATTCTACCAGTAAATTCTGGTACAATAACTTTTTCTTATTAAAAGCACAAGAAAAACTATAATTACAGGAAAAATGTATAAGAACAGTTCCTCTCTGTTTTAGAAATGTGAAAAGTGAGAGTTGACTTTGCCTTTGTTCTTTTATACTTCTACTCTACCAATAATGTGGCTGGGTAAACAAATATTAAAAATATTGCCTTAAAAAACTTGGTGGAAGAGGCATATTTTTCCTGTGTATTTATTGGAATGTAGGAAAATTTCCTGCTACTCCCCTGTTTGGAAGAGATGTGAATGGCGACTGCTGGGATGCACAGTCTGCAAAATCAAACTACTCCTGGAAGCGCAGGTTTCATTTTGTTAAACATCCTTTTATACAGTTCTGACTTTTCTTACACACAGATGTGCCTCTGGGAAAAAGTCAGCTGTGTTTCTGGGTTTTACACCAGCGAAAAACTTCTGCTGGTGTTCCGTACCAGCAGAGTGCAGCAGAACCCAACCTGAAACACAACCCCGCCGTGCCGGGATCCTCCTCCGCTGCTTCATCATTGCTCACTGTCACCATCTCCGAGCGGTGCAGACTAACGGCGAGAACCTTGTCTGTGAGAATCTGTGACAATGAAACCAGGCTGGTAAAAAATAGGATTTGGAGGGGATGGCGTTTCAAGCTACTTCCGTTTCTAGAAGAAAAAACCGGCTCCTGCAGCAAGTATGGCCATGTCTGTTTTAAAAACATGAATGATGAGCCCCAGCTCAGGCGCTCAGCAGCCTGTGCTGTAGCACAGCACTCAGCTGTGCTAATTCACACCAGTTGACAGTGTGGTCAAATGATAAGTTAAATCCCATTTAAAAAGTGAATTGAAGCATTGTTAGCTCTGGAGAAAATAATAAAAAAAAAATAATAATAAAAAATCACAGACAGAACACAGATTGGTCAGCATTAGCTTCCAGCTTTCAAATGCCAGGAAAAAACATGATTAATTACTTAGCATTTCCTTCTTCTCCTTCCTGTGCTTGTATTAGAATTCAGCTTTCTCCAGTGGGTAACATACCAGATCTCTCATTATTATTAAAAAAAAAAAATAAATAAAAAATTTAAAAAATGTTGTAAAGCAATGATGAAATTCTAGAATTAGAGCATGCCAGTATATTCATGCTAGTGTATTTCAAAGGGGATACATATTCATCCTTTTTTTCCCTTTGAAAAAAACAGAAATGCTAAATGTTCTTTTGTTACAAGTCCCACAAAATGATGTGCATGGTTTCATTCTGAGCTGCAGGGCTGATCTATACACACCCATAGCTGTGAATGGAGAGCTTTCCATACCCTGCATTCACCTCTAGCAGCACACAGCCGGACTGGCAAGCTTGTTCAAAGCCTCATGCACTCTACCTCACCAGGGGAAGAATTTTATTTCAACTGACTTTGGATTAGTGTCCTTGTAATAACCAAAATCAGAAGTCCACAGTCATCTCCCTTCACATCAGGGTCCTAATGCTTTGCCCAAGTTTGTGTTTCTTTCATCATGGTGCTCTTTAGCAGTAGTCAAAAGAGGATTGTAGATGAGCGTGAAGATGAGGTAAGTGATGAGGAAATAGCAAGTGAACTCAATGACAGATATATAAAGACAAGCAAAATTTCATTCTAAAATAACAGAGCAAGAGGTTCAAACACTTTTTTGAGTCTTGCAACATCAGACATAGAGCCATCATAAAGCAGGAAAAAAAACCCAGTTTTGAGCCTATGAAGTTGACTTGTTTTTGTACTCGGTGGAAAGTCCTAGAAAATTCAGTAAGATGTGGGACAGCATCTTGAAAATTATCATCTGATGAGAGGCAGATTTTGCTGATGGGAGTGTGAATCTGAGTATTTGTGGAGAGAATAACAAATGAGTGACAGACAAGGACTAGGAAGCTAACTTGGGTGTTTTGGAGAAGTGCTCATTGGAATATAATGCAGCAAGCTAAATCTGCAAGGTCACTAGGAAAGAAAGCCAGAGTTTATTGAAGCTAAGGGCGAAGATATCATTTCAGGCTCAAAAATAATAGGCTAAAAAGAAGTAAAGCCTTATTTGACAACTGATATCCTTGCCAAACTATATCCAACATCCCCAGAAGCAGATATGTGAGCCCTGGTGCCCACTCCAAAGTCCAGTTTCCTAGAGGTAATGGTGGTCTGCCTGACACCTGCATCCTGCTGCAGCTCTAAAGCAACACAGTATTCTTCTCTCCCACAGATGCTCTAAAATGCTTGAACAAGTCTATTGTTACAGTTTGCCTGGCACTCGCCCAGCCCAAAGGTGACTGCATCAGTAGTGGCGGATGAAACTTCACAGACAGAAAAACTCACACTTCCCAATGAAGGCTGCAAAGTCTGTCCACATTTGTTGTGGTTTTACTCAGTTTATAACCCTAGAAATCTCTGAAATGCGTACGTGTCTGTGTATAAATATGTACAGATGGAAGCAATGTGCTTAGAAAGAGTAATGGCCGAGAAAAAATACTGGAAAAAGAGTACTTGTGTGACAAGCAAAGGCAAAGGAAAAATCAGATTTTTCTCTTCCTAAAATTCCCTACATTTCTGAGAGAAGAAATAATTAAGAAAGTGAGCCCTACACTGTGCCGTGTACTTTCTGTTTTTCCCTGAGAGTTGCTACATGTGCAGAAACTGCAGCCTTGTGACACACAGGCACAAAAACTGCTGAAGTGGTTCATACTGACGGGAAAGTATTTTGTTTTGTTACCTTGCTCTGTTAAAGCAGTGCAAGCATTAGGTAAAGAGCATGCTTTATTTACCTTTCCTCTTTAATGTTGCTATTTTTTGCCATACCTAAAGTATACAGAGACAAATTAAAAGCTCTCCGTTGACCTGAAAAGAAGCTCCCTGCTCCAGTACAATAAATCTGCAAACTGGAGCTTGCACCTCATTAGATGTATTTTGAGGGTTGGGTACTGGCTGGATTCTGCTGTTCTTCCTTTCAGTGTCCCTATGAGTTCAGTGGACACAGAGCCTGGTCCTGAGTGCCCTTGAATAATTTTCTAGTTAGTTGTAGAAAGAAAGTTAAGCTGTATGGATTTGGGGGTTGCAATTTAGCTGCATTTTGTTTCATAACACGCTGAGTTTCTGCAGCTCTTCCTGGCTTCAGTGGGAGCCTCAAGCTCCTGCTTTTGCAAATCCAGCCTGATTGCACCTTTGGTTTGGTCATCTCTTTTGTGTTTTTGGCACTCATCCTAGGTAGCAAACTGTTCAGTGGTCACTGCCTGGCTGATCCCTTCTGCACCATGCAGAAGCAATGGAAAACCACTGCTTCTTTTCCCTAGACTGGCATCTTTGCCATGATGCAGGGACAGGCAGAGAAATGAGGGCCCAGGAGAGAGTCACTTCACCAGCTGTACTCCCTGGAGCACTCATCTCCCAGATGGTCCCATGCCTACCCTTTGCATCCCACAGGGATGGCTGCCCCACACTGTCTTGTGTTGCCGTGGTCAATGAGATTGCTGCTTCGTGCCTAGAGCGAGGTTGGGGTGGGTGGTGTGGGTCAGGTATGTCCTTGTGGATGCTGTGGCCAGGGCTGGCAGCAGCCAGATATAGGTTGTTGGGGCTGCTCCACCACCCCCGGAGCTGTTCCGCAGACCAGTCCTCCCCTTCCCCCCTCTTTCCAGCTGGGAATGAAACCAGCAGCAATTATTCAAGCCATGCACGTAAATCTGGCAGATCCCGTGGCCCTGGTTTGACGCAGCTACGCAGAGCAGTGGCTGGACCCGCACCCCGATCCCCCCTTCTCCCCTTGTTTATTTACCCTGCAGAAAGCAGCCGAGTTACCAACTTTGCCAGAAACGAGCCACACCGAGGGGGGCTTGAGGAGACAGGGGGGCCAGGGAGTGGAGAGGATGAGTGGAGGGGCGGCGCAGAGCCAGGGCCGGGGCGCCGGGGCCAGGCAGGCGCACAGTGCGGCTTTGCCCGGCCGTGACGGGGCAGCCCGGGCTGCGCGTTACATAAGGCGGCGGGCTCCGCACCGCGGCCACGGAGGGCGGAGGGGTAGGACGCGGGGGGGGAGGAGGGGGGGGTGAGGGGGCAGTACAGAGCGAAGCCACCTCCAACTCACGGCTCGGGGACCACCCAGCGCCCCGGTACCGGAGCCCGCGGCACGCAATGCCGGGGGTGCAGCGGCGCTGCTCGGCGCAAAGGGGCGGGCGCCGAGTGTGCGGAGCGCGGAGCCTTCGAAGGCGCCGGGAAACCCCCGGGGGGGCTACGGCTGGTCCCGGCGGGCAGTGCCCGGTCCCGGAGGGACTCCGAGGGCTGGGCGTTGCGTAACCCCCCTTTCCCTTACACACATACCGCTCCACCCGCCAAAGGCCGAAGTACCAAACGCCGACTAATTTCAGGAACTGTAGCTATTCATATTTTTTTTCTTTTTTTTTTTCTTTCTTTTTTTTTTAATTTCTCCCCCTCCCCATTCTGACCTGCCGGGATACCCGGTACCACCACAACTGTTTCCTGTCCGCGACCGAGCGAGCACCGCCGCTTTCCAAAGGGGGAAAGCGCTTCCCGTGCGCCATGGCGGGGTCTGGCCGGTGAGGGCAGCCCGGGGGGGGTGCTGGGGCGGTGCGGAGCCGCAGGGCGCTGCAGCACGCCCGCCTCCGCAGCCGCGCAGCCCTGCCCGCCGCGCGGGACGGACGGCGGGGCGCTGCGGGGCCGGCGGCGGGCACGGCCGCTGTCCGCGGTGCTGATCCGCACCCCCCACACACACCCGCCGCAACCGCTGTCCGCGGTGCTGAAGCGCCCCCGCAGCCCCGCGCGCTGCGGTGCCCGGGGAGGCTGCACCTCCGGCCGGCCGAGCAGGGCAGAGCGCCCGCAGACCCTGCTGCCCGCTCCGGGGGGAAGGCTGGCCCCGCTTTTCCCTTCTGCTCTGAGCTCCGCCGGGCTTCTCTCCTCCTCCGGCCTCCTGCCGCCCGCAAGCCTGGCACGGCGGAGAGGCAGAGCCCCGCTCGCTCCTATGACTCCAGCCGGCGATGAGGCTGGCGGCGAAATTACGCCCCTCTCCCTGCCTTCCTCCGTCCCCGCAGCATCCCCCGAGGCTGGAGACAAAAAGCCGAGCAGATCCCTCTTTAAATGTATCCTTGTTTTCGTTTCCTTTTCACTAATAACCGCCTCCTCCCCCCCGCGCAGCCGGTCCCCCCCGGTGGTCTCCCGCCCCGTACCTCGGCTTCTGGAGCCCTGCGCGGGGCCGCGGCGGCGGGGCCGGCGGGTCGGTGCGGCAGCTGGGAGGCAAGGACAGCCGCTGCTGACCTCCTCGGGTCTCCTTCTTCAATGGACCGGGAGCCGTGCCCTCATCAAAGATGGCCGTCCGCTCCTACGTCAGCAGCTTTTAATAGCCGTCCCCGGCGGGGGGGCGGGGGGGGGGCGGGAGCGGGAGGGGGGCAGAGCGGGCCGGGCGGGCTTTGAGTCATCGCCGCCGCCCCGCACCGCGCCCCGCACCGCCCCGCGCCCCGCACCGAGCCACCCGGCCGCGCGGCCCCGCAACTGCCCCTCCGCGGCCTCCCCCAGCGCGGGGGGGTGCGGAGCCCAGCGCCCACGGGTCGGGGCCGAGGCCGGGGCTGGGGGCTGAGCGCTGCTGCGGGTGAACAGCCCGGGGAGGGGGGAAGGGGCGTCCTGCAGCAGCGGTTTCCTCCGCCAAAGGGGTGGTCCGAAGAGGGTATCCCTCTGAAGTCCCCGGTACTCCATATATGGCAGATCTACGTGGACTCCTATTTTCATGCGTGAATTCTTACTTCTCTCCCTCTTTTTACTTCTCACAACGTCCTCCTAGGGGTCTGGGTGTGTTATTCTGGTTGCTGCCCCTCTCCTCCCTAACTAAGAGCAGCCAAACACAAGGATGTTCGTGGTTAAGGACCTGGGTTATAAGTGATCGTTTGAGAGATGGGTTCAAAAAACAGAGAGAGAAATCGAAAAGAAAAGCTCGGGCACGTACGTGCATACACACAGCAGAGTGAGTACATCCCACTGCTGCCGAGGAGGAAGATGGTAACTCTGTTCCAGGAAAGAGCCTGGTTTATTTATCATGGATTAATTAAAATATTCATTCAGAGCATACCTAATTTGAAGCAAATGGAGTTGTCTCTAGCGTGATTCCTAATGGGGAGGAAATACTTTCATTTAATGCAAAGCCTATTTTTGCGTAATTTATCTCTTAATGAGGAGTTTAATGAAGGATGGGGGTTGCATCTGAAGTGTGACGCCCTCTTTCGTAACCTCAGTCATCTCCTCCTTCCACAAGCCTTCCTGCGTTCAGTTATGGATCCACCCAGACCTACAGAAGAGCGGCGGTGCTTCCCTCTTCCCTGGCTGAGCCCCTCTCCTGAGCAACACCCAAGCGCTGGCTGTGTGGAGCTCCGACCAGGCACACAGGCTTTTCTAAATAGTCTGCAGATGACACAGCGTCAAAACATCCGTCCCACATTAGCGATAATTCCATTCTCATTTCCCCCTCCCCCCGCCCGTTCCCCCCTCCCCAACCCCTCCCCCCCCTCTTTTTCCACGGCAGGGAAAACCGAAAGAGAGGGAAGGATCTGCAGCTGCATTTTGGAGCGCGTTCATCTCGTGTTATGGTTGTATGGGGGTGGGGGAGGGAGGGAGGGAAAGGGCGGGGGAGAAGGAAAGAGGACTGCGGGTGATTCCTCCTCCTCTGCTCTGTAGTTCCCCACAGAAAAACGTGACTGTAGATCGTGCTTTGCGATTCTCACTCTCTCCTACGGAAAATACGTCCTTCAGTCTCATTTGGAAGGAAGCAGTCAAAAGTTTGCTAAATATACGACGAAGGAATTCTCAAGGCAAGGGGGGGCTGCCTGCTGCATTAGAGTATCTTATGCGCTGTGCACATCAAAACCGCAGGGAAGGAGAGAACCTCTCCGGTTTAAGGGCTATAAATACAGACTAGCAGTAAAAGATGAACACTGTGCACACGCCCCCACCCCCCAGGTGAGGGGTCTGGAAACGCCAGCCTGGTTAGGGAGCAGATTCGGTGCCATAAATGGCAGTTTGGGAAAGCAGACCTTTTCCAACCAGCTCATGGGTTAATAGTGCCCAGCCCTTCGGTTGTAGACGTGCACTGCGGCTGGCAAGAGGAATCCTAGAGTGAGTCTTGGTCTGAAATCCAGGCTGTCCGTGCACACGCATCGTGCTTTGCAAGTTCCTAGCACACAGAGAAAGTTAAAAAGAAATTTTCAGTCAGACAGCTTGTCTGATAGTTGGTTTTGAAATGAAGTACGAGTTTCAAGAGAGCAATACTAGTGCTTATTAATAATTCATATTTACGGTAGATAAGGGAAGCAAAATTATAAGCTGTTGTTTTGACTAAGCCACCAGCACTGCAAAATGCTGGCTGGGTTTGGATTCAGCCCAACAATGCCTTTGAGGAGAATTTCAGTCCATTGGATACCAGCAGGCATGAATTTGGCTCCTTGTATCGAAAGCCAGGGAGGAGAATGCAGTGAAGGCAAAATAAGATGCAGCATAACTTTGGGAAAGAGGAATAAAGGATGGTAAAAGAAAGAGTGAGGAGGGAGGGGGTGGGAGGAGGAAGAATGGTAGGCTTCCAGTGAGAAAACTGGGTTCAATTTAAGATGAATTTCCAAGCTCTGCTGCGACAGAAATAATGTATTTTACTAAAACAACATAGAGCAGATTCATTAAACAGATCACAAATTTCCCCTTAAACTTAGTTGGAGCAACTACTTTTCCTACAGCTGGTCTTCACATGAGCAAGGCAAGGGCTACAGTCTGTGTTGTTCAGGAATGCCGATGTCTCTATCCCAGCAGTTGCAGAGGGGGGGCAGCCTTTTGCACCACAGCACTAAGATTTCTGTCGCAATAAGTGCTACTAGGCACTTTCAGCTGATTTTGTAGCATCTTTTGAGGGTGATTAAAAAAATAAAACAAAACAACAAAAACCCCCCACAAAACAAAGTGCACGATGAATTTATTGACTCTCTCTGATATCATTTAAATGCTCATTTTACACTGTGTACAGGAGAGCTGTGGAAAGTGAAGCTTAAAAATTAAGCAGGAGAAGAGAGAAAACCAGAATTTGGTCTAAGAATGATTCAGCTCCCTCCTATTTATTCAGGCAAATATTCAGTGAGCTGAACAACCATTACCTGTGGGAACAGCCCATGAATAATGAGACAGGGAACACACGTTCCTGTATGTGAGTGGCATGATGTGGCTCCCATGTCACCGGCCAGGAGCCAGCAAAGGGCAGAGCAGGCAGAGCTTGCAGCAGGTTAGCAGAGAGGAAATGACAACCCTTATTTTGGCCACAGCTCGAGGTCTGATCACAGAGAGTGGAAGCTTTCTGACTGCTCACAGGATCACCTTCAGCCTCCAATACTCATGCATGTGTGCTGCAAAGCTGAGCTGTGAGGCAGCTGAGCGAGTGGAACACCAAAATGCTGAGCAGTGCCACCAACTCCTGGATGTTAATGCCTGGGCTCTCCTGATGTCGGTCCTAACACAAAGACCATCTCAATTCCCTGCACATTTCTCAAACATTTCCATGTGCAATTTTTTTTTTTTTTTCCTGCAAAAAGGAAAATGCCTCATTTATCCAAGTGCTGCTCATCTGTGCTTCAAGTATGTGGCTGGGAAATAAATTGAATTAGGGCAGAGGGAGCAAAAAGGGAGAGGAAAAATGTACCTGCTTTGGCACTGAATGTTTCACAGCCTCTGTGATTTCTGCATTTTCCCAGGCTTAGGTGTCAAGGCATCCCCCAGTCTGTTAAGTGCTGTGCAATAAGAATATTTTGAGGATTGAGTCCTTTATGCCAAACTGCTAATTATTTTGTGTCCTTTACTGCTGTTTATGTAACTACTGAGTTTTGACCATTCAGTGGCACTTGCATCAATGTGCCCCTGACTGCATCTGATTAAATTTGAGAGAATAGCTAGACTTAAGTTTCTTTTTTCACTGCATTTTCAGGATCCCTAGATAAACAGTTAAGCCTTGGGCTTTTGTGAGGACCTGCACGTGATAGGGTGCTCCAATTCAAGCCAAGCCAAGATTTCTCTGAGTTTTATGTTCAAAACTAGAGAGATTAAATATGCAATTTTAACATAAATCCTCTGAGATGAGTCCCCACCTATTTCCTGATTGCTCTCTTAGATGTGCAGAACCTGATAGCTAAAGGTGTTTTGGTACCTGATTCCAAACTAGCTGCTTAAAGAGCAACTAGGACTTAAAAATTCAGCTCATGTAGGTCTCCACTGCTGAGCCCACCTCCCCCTGCCTTGGCTGGGTGCTCTCCCACAGCTACGTGCTCCTGCTTGACAGTATAATTTCCAGCAACACCAGACTTTAACATCTATTACCCAGTGTGTATAGGAGAAATAGTCACAACATAATCGAATATCTAGGGGTCATAATCTGGCATGGAGGTGTGACTGGAGGTCTCCAGGAGTGTTGTCAATGGGAGGTTTTGGCCAAGCTCAACTGCCATGAGAAGAAGGCTCTGCATAAGTCCCATTAGGCACAGAGTCACAAGATACTGGACACAGAAGAACGAGAACTAGGACCATTTGGTCTATATTTTATGGAGGAAAGGGGGTATAGACACAGGCATGTCTATGTGCCTATGACAGAGGCTGCAGGTAAGGATTAAACTCCATTTTTCATTGAAAAAATATCTGTTTTAATTAAAACAAACAAACAAACCAAACAAAACAAAAAAGCACCAATCAAACAAACAAAATCATCAGATTTGCATTTTCCTCCTGCACATGTGACCTTAACTTGGGAAATATTTCAAAAACTTCTCTAAAAGCTGAATTGAAGAAAGGATAGAACTCCCACAAAACAAGACAGAGGCTGAACTGAGAAATGTGAACATCAAACTATGGGTAAAATCTCTCCTGACCGCTGTGCAAACCTAAAGGCACCTGAAGGTATCAGCCATTTCTGCTCAAAATACCCAATGCTCCTTCCATTGCATTTCTGGGCATTGCTGGCATTGGCTGGGTAAGGCCCATTTGGGAAAATCTGTTGCCAAATAGGAATTACATTCCAACCTGGGAAAAACAGGGAGATGCTGGGCTCTTGGAGCCCAGCTCAGACTGCCTCAGGCCATGGGCTGCAGAGCCAGACTCTCAAAACTCAGCAAGCTACACTGCCACCAGGCCAGCAACTGGAGCAGGGACCTCCTGTGTCTCATGTACACGTGGTGCTCTGGGAAGGATTGTTGCAGGCATATTCTGCTGGTAGAAACAGTAAAACCAAAGATGTGGGATAACAGTTGGAAAAATACAACTGTTCAATTTTACAGTGTACTGTGTAAAATGGACTGCTGTTTGGTGCTGCTATCTCCACTTGTTTCTTTTACCTACCTTTTCTGTGAGCACAAAAAACACAGTAGAACACAACAATATATTATCACACAATGTAACAAATTTGCAGTTCCCCATTTAATTTTGGCCATATACTGTGTTTGACCACTAAGCTTCAAGCGAGAGCAAATTAATCTTGGTTTAATCAAAGCTTAGAGTGAGGGTTTGCTTTTGGGGCATATTGCTCATTTACAGGAAACACAAGCTATTTAAAACTGCCAGCAGACGTTCAAAGCTGAGAAGTGCACTTCTCTGTGTTTGCAGGCTTTGAAATCAATGTGGCTGTGATGAGTTCAACAAACTAGCTTGTGATTTTAAATGGTCCACTTGGAGATGAAGGGACAGATAGTCCTTCCTTTATGGTTATAATTGCCACTGGCATCATACCTGTACTTATTTCAACATTTTTTGGGTGGTGTGAAGTGGTGCAGGAGTAGTTACCTCATTCAAGTTGAGGTAAATATGACTTAAGGGAGGAAAAAGAAAACTCACAAATCCTGATGCAAAAGACAAAAATGGAAAGCAAACCAGGACACTCCTTCTCCTCCCAAAGACTTGTTTTTAATCAGAAGATAGACAGCTCTTGGGCTCCCCTACAGAGTTATCAGTTCAGGACCAGCAGTTGTCACAGCAAATGGTGAAAGTCACAGTAGATTAAGATCTCCTGAAGATGCTGTCCCAAACCAGTATGAAGGCTAAAGCTGCAACAGCAGATCATGCCATCAGATCAAGAGATTTCCTCTGCCACTAGCACATCTAATGACACTTGTTGTGTCTTTCACAAGGAGAATGACTGACCATTTCCCTGGGGTCTCAGGATGTCTCCCACTGTCACCTGTGAGGGAGCCTCAGCTAGTGCAAACTGGCTCAGCTATTTTGACCTTCATTTTTAGCACCTGGCCCTGGTCTGCTCCACCCTGATCTGGATGCATTCTGCTTGCTCCACCCCTCCCCTACACAAGTAAAAGGGCTTATGGGAGAGGTACATCCTTTTGTGTGTGGGAAGGTGTTAACTGTTAGTAGGTCTAGTTCCTGCTCTTCCTTTAAACTGGGTCATCACAATTTACCCTCCTACCTTCTTTAAGGTTTTGGGGTTTTTTTTCCTTCGTTCTCCCCTTTCATGTTATTCTTCTGCAACTCTCTCCCTCCTCCCTTTCTTCCTTTTCCCCCTGTTTCCTCCTTACACTAAACAGGAGGAAAGTGGGTCACTTCGCAATTGCTCTTCTTTATTTCAGAGAAATCCAGAGACATAAGACAGAACAAATAGGTAAGCGTCACCAATTCAGGGGAGCTTTAAAGATGTTTTCTTCTTGGCTGTCTCCTGGGCTTGCTTCACCTCCTCCTTTCCCTTTGTTTCCAATCCCCTGATGTAACAGTTAGTGCTGCTGTCTGATTGTGTAGTTAAAATTCAAATGGAGGCTATGTGACTTGAGAAGCTGAAAGTAAGGTTATTGGATTTTTTCCTCTTTATACTTTTTCGTTCAACAAAATGACAAAATTTTGCAAAGGGTTGTAGTTAGATATCCAAATCACTGAGTGATTCAATGTTGAAGCAATAGCTTGCAATCACCTCAGGCACCTACAGAAATGACCCGAAGAAGGAAACATTTCCTCACTTAATAGCAATCTTTATATGGGAGCTGTTTGCCACACAACAGAAGTTAGATCATTCTCAGACTAAACAGGAGAAATGTGCTGCCCAGCCGAGTGCACAGGCATGTGTTCTTTTTAATGCAGGCATGGTCCCAGGGATGCTTTTGCCCCTGAGGCCTTGCTACATCAGGGTTATCTCAGCCATTACCTGCTGCTTTTCAGTGAAAAACTTGATGTTAAGCTGAGTCCTTCTCTGAGGAGAGAGTTGGAGTTTGTCTTCAGGTGTGATGTTGGAGGACTTCCAGGCTTAAGCGATGAAAAAGCTGAGCATCATGGCTTTGATAGATGGACACAATATTTTCTTTTTTTTGGGGGGAGGGTATATTCAGGCTTTACAGACCCTAGAACTATGTGCTCACCATCAGTTGTTACTCCAGATTCATTCACTCTGCTATATATTTCAGACAGGCTGGTTTACTGATCTTTATAGAACCCACAGTGTTTACTGCCCTTCCAAACAAGGTTACTGTACATACTCAGTTGGGACTTTTGGATAACACCTCTTGCTCCAGTTTTCTCTGTCCTGTGCAAGAAATGGTTCTTTCTCCTTGGCAAATTCTCTTGCTACTTGCTGTGCAGACTGGTGGAAAGCACCAAGCTCCAGAAGGAGGGCTTCCACCCTGGAAAAAGTTACTTCCACGTTGAAAATTAGCATTCTAGGCTGAGGCGCAAGTGTCACCCTCCCTGTGAGCACTGGTTGGCACAGACCTTGATGGTGCAGCTGCATGTTCCCATTTCTCTTCCCCCTCTTTGAACTGGGTCTGAATCTGTCTCAGCCTCTGTTCCTGTTTTGTTTTGGTTTTTTCCCTTATTAAGGTTGTAAATATTTTCATCCTCTCCTATTGTTTACTGTATATCTGCCCAGTGAGACTTGGTGCTGCCTCTCCAAGGAGAGCTCAGAAAGCCAACGAGGCAACAACCTAGAGAGGAGGTTTCTGTTTATTACGTGAAGGGAAGACATAACTTGCTGATCCTTTTGCAGCCTTGTTTCTGCCACTAAGGACTCTCGGAAAAGCCTGATGTGACTGTTTAATCTGTGCCCAAAAGGGATCTACATCAGACAGGGAACCTACTTGAGGGGAAATGGCAAGTCTTCCTCTAGGCCATGATGTCAGCTTTCCCTCACGTGGATGTGCATCTGGAATAATTCAGGTGACTCAAAGGAGGACAGGCTTACTCTGTACAACAAAAGGACTGAATTTTAAGATAGATATTTAGCCTAAGGTGCTAACCTTCTTGTGAAGCTTCCAGATATGTAGTAGTAGGTTTAAAATGGCAGTATTCCTCAGCCTGATTTGAGGCCAATGACTGTGACACATCGTCAGTCTAACAGAAAGACTGTCTCTGTGGATTTATGGGTCAATGTCTTAATATATCTCTCAAATGGGATTAAAAAGTGTACTGGAAACTTCCTGAGCATTATTTCTCCTCCTCCTCTCTTCTTGTGTTTTGCAAAGAATTGTAGGTTTTTAATGGAGAAACTTGCTTAAAATTGCAAGTGATGGAAGCTAATCTGCCAAAACTCCCCAACCTCTGGAATAATTTTTCCTCCCTTGGAAAACTAGTAAACATTCAAAATACTTGAGGAATGAGAGCTCAACTGAGGAAAACTCTGCTTCTCAGCCTAATTCTTGCTCCTGGTGTTTTTAAGATGTTTTAAGGAGAGTTCTTCAACCTACCTATTTCTAGAACATGCACAATACAGACTGCTCTTGAATAATAAGTAAGGCTTGCTCTCACATGAGCTACATGAATAGTAGGAAGCTGAACCTCAGGATGTCAGCTTACTGCCTCATCTACATTTCTCATGCAAGTACCAAACACTTGAGTGTGATGGTACTTGACAACTTGCACTACTGTGAAGCCCAGTCCTGGCTGGGTAGGGGGTGTGCAAGGATAGGCCTGAGTGTGTTGGCATACTGAGGAGATAGCTTTCATGTTGCCTAATTGAGGTGTGCTCTTGCAGAGTAAGAAAACAAGAAGAAAGGACTGGAGAAAGTGGAGGCCTGATCCAAAATCCAAAGGAGCTTTTCTGTGGACCTCAATGTGGGGATGTGGACAGCTTTGTACTGAGGGATGGTATGGATTGGTCTCAGATGTAGTAATGTAGTTCTTTACAGGCTGTTTCCTGAGTAGGAAAAATCCTCCTTGAAAGCTGTTTGAGCAACTGCTCACAAGTCAGAATGCAGCTCTCACTTGCCAAAAAAAGAGACCCTTTATTAAAAGGAATCTCTTACAGCCTGCACAGACTCCCAGATGAATGTGGTGCCCACCGTGTAACCCCTATTGAGCTCATTGTGTCCCTTATTATCAGGCTCAGCTGCCTATGCTGCTGCCACCAGTGTTGCCTCTTGTGCTGTTGGTCTTGGAGCAGGCCTGGGGCAGTTCAAACTCTGACTTGTGTCAAAAGTGCTTGTGAAAGTCTGAAGCAAATGGCTGGAGTTAAAAGGTAATTAGAGAAACAATGTATTTTAAATATGTCCTTGCCTTGTTACTTTAGCATTGCTACTACAGGTGGAGCAATGGCTTCTAAACCATGGCTCATGAGTAATGATTCTCATGATCAGGATGATCCAGCTAACAGGATGATCAAAACAGGCTGGTCTGCCTGGGTGGAGGAGACGGGCTTTTCATGTGCCTCTCTGCAGGCAATGTGAGACTTGGTGGAAGAAAAGGCATGAGGGAAATGGATCTGATGTCTCCTCTGTGGTAGCTTGGCCAAGGGACTGTGGCCCTCTGCTTGTCACCTGGGAAGTGAAAAGGGTGGTGCAGGCCTTGGAACCACCTCCAAGGAACAGCAAGCTGCAGAGCTATCTCTTTCCAATATCTAACCTGGTCAGTATCTAGATTTATGGTTTCCTTTTTGTCTTTTTCTACATCAGGAGGATGGAGGCTTTTCAGTATGCCTGCTGACCAGTTATTTACCTCTTCCTAAAGGAAGGCCCAAAATTAAGGCTGTGGTGCGTAGACTGACTCTCTGCTGTTGTCTGTGACTTGTCTACTCAGCTTAACAGGCTGAGGGTGAGATCTGGTGTGCAGAGGGGATTCAAAGAAGAGGCAAGATGAGGTGTAGAATAAAGGATGGAAAAGAGTCCTGAAAAAGCAACTATGAATTGAAGCTGTGGGATCTGATTGTAAAAGAACAGCCAAAGTTCTAACTAATTGCTTTGGTCTTTTTAAAGGCAAAATGGTTGCAGGGGGAATTTTCTGCTCATGAGCTTAACCCTGGAGTGCTAATGCTACCTCCACTTCTCAGCACTGCCTACAAGCCATCATGTGACTGAGCAAGTTTCTGGTTAGTTTATGGGAATTATTTATTCCTGTAGTGTTCTCCATCACACTGCACCCGAACAAACAAGTTTAAGATATGATGAGGTTTATATCTGGCTCTTGTTTGTAATGGTTCAAGGGGGAGAACTGGAAAAGCTTTGTGCCTGTGCCCAAAGCAGGTGAGACATTCAGCTAAGTAGTGCCTGAAGTCACATGTCTGCAAGAAGAGTCTGGACATTAAAATGTCCTTGTTGTAGCTTGTTGTCTTCCCCTCTGGCTCCTGGGTGTTCCTTTTGCCTGTTCAGCCATGCCCCAATGTGGTGCAAAGCCCCTGGGGCCAGTAGGACTGTGGCTGTTGCACTGTAGCAGAGCTGCTCTTGTTCCCAGCGGGCAGGATCCTTCAAAGGCAGTGAGCCTTCATTGAGTTATGGAATGTCTACAGGGAAGGCCCAGACAGAATAGTTAAGCTCTTTTATTTGGTTTCTGAATGTCCCTTCATTCCTGTGAGTCACCTGGCATGTGGCCCTGGTGCTTTGCTGTGTGCATTGCTTACTGTCTCGGTGCTGGAGTCTCTCTGCAGAATGTACCCTTCAGCCTATCTGTGATGATCTGCACAAAAAAAAAAACCACAGCAGAATTGATCATGCCATGGCAGAAATAGCTTTGCACTGGAGCCAAGGTCCTTTCAAGGCAGGAATCATTCATTTGGGAGATTTTAGCAGCACTGGGCTTGTTAGTCATCTCAGCTATGTGAATTCTTTGGGAGTCCAGCCCCAAACACACTGTACTAAAAGAAATTAAACATGATCCCTTTGGAGCTCAGTCTATTTGCTTTCTAGCTTTCAGCTATTTAAAAGCTGTGCTTCCAGTACTTACACCTCCAGCTGCAGGGGGTGGAAAATGGACCAAAGATTGCAACAGCACAGAGCTTGCCAGAGTAGAAGCTGCCCTACTTGGTGTCAGGGGAGCTGGATCATATCCTCAGCTTTCTGTCTGATTAGCTTGGTGGGCTCCTCTCAGGAATTTTTCTTGGCTTCTTTATTTCTTTCCTTACTCCCCACATAACTATGTTTCTGACAGGAGTCAGTTTCAACCCTGCATGGGTGGGGCAGCATTGCTGTGCCCTCTTGTGTTGGCACAAGGGCTGTCTAAGAAGTCCAACTTTTACCACTTTATTGCTTAGGTCAGTGTTTCTTGCACAGCTGTATTCATCTTAAAAGTTGGAGAAGCTTCTGGGTATGAGCAAAGGTATTGGAATATGATGTTTTAAATTGATCTGATTGGTTTTCTTGGGGGAGTGGGGGGAGGGTCAAGACTCTGTACGATATGTGGGTTTTATCTTCCCCCATAAGAGACAAGAAGGTAGCATAGGCTGAAGGGAGCAGCAGTCTGTATATTAATTTCTGGCATGACATTTCCTTGTAGAAAAGGAGATGTTTCTGGTTTACCTGTGTGGAGAATTAGCACTGACACTGTTTTCTCTCTGCATAGAGACTGGGACTGCTGCCATCCTATGCACCAGTCCCACTGCTTATTTGGCAATAAGCTGGAGGAGCTTTGCCTGGTACTAGATATGAATCCACAGTAGGGAGGAATTCTCCCACACACTGCCAGAGAACAGATTTATTGCCACATATCCACACAAGGTGCTGAATTCACTTAAGTATCTTGTAATGTTGTATTTTATTTGCTTATCTCAGCCAGCTAATAAATCACTGCTAAATTTGCAGTGGGGATCTAGGGGGTAGAGATGGAAAGGGGTTTTATTGATATTATTGCAAAAGGTCTTTTCTACCTTTTCTGGGTAAATGAATTCTATTATTTTAGTTATATTAAAGATCTTTGAAAACCAATCTACTAGCAACCTTCTCAGTACTCTGAGCAATCACTGTGCAGACTGCTGCATCCCTAGCCAGCAAAACACTGTGTTCTGGCTGGAGCCCTAGGCTCCACCTGCCTGCACTGAAAATCAGAATGCAGGAAAGAATTAAGGCTTCCAGGGGAGTTATTTCTTTGTTGTTGCAAACCTTTCCATAGAGCTAAACTGTAGTTTTCCAGCAGTAAGTGTTTATGGGGCAGCATCTGAAGAATAACAGAAAAACAGTGTGTGAAGCAGTTGTCCCTGTCATTCAATGTAGGAGTGTTCAGCAGACCATAATCCAAATCTCTTATAGTTCAGCTGTTGAGTTTTATAAGTTGATTTTTTTAAGCACTCTGTAGAAATCCTGTGTTTTTCTTTCCTAGTTTATAGCACTTTTCAAGAGGAGTAGTGCTGGGGCTTTTGGGAGGGATGGGTGCATCATGTTTTGAATAACACTGGCATTATAAATAATTACCATGGCAGTAGTGCCTAAAACGAGACTGAGCATAGCTTCTCTTATACCGTATGCAAATAAAACCACTGAAATACTCCAGACCTCAGTGAGTTTGCAGTTTGAAATAGGTGAGACTGGCAAAAGGCAGTAGAAAATAGCTGTTTCTGGTCTATGCTTTCCTGCTTTCACTATATTTCCCCTGTATGTCTGGAAGTCCAAGGCTGTACAAGGTAATGGTTGTTATTTTTAACCTGAGAGACCTGGGAGGTATTTCAGCTGATATGCTTCAGGTCATAACTCAACCTCTCTCTGAGGAAGAAATTGTTTCCTGATCTTGATTTGTTGTTGTTTGTGTTGGGTTTTTTTAGCGATAGACTTGTAGCTGTTTAATTGGAGAGATGATGGAAAGATAAACCAGTTCACCATGTCTCCTCATTACAGTTCCTACCTGGTGTGTTAGACTGGACTGCTGCCAGTGTGGCACAGGAAAGCTTCCCTGTCCACGCATGCTGCTGTACACAAACTGTAGAGAGAGCATTCTCTTTCTGATGGCTCTGTTCTTGGGGCATTGTGTCAAGTTAAGCACAAGCTCACAACTACTTTAATTCCCTATGGAAACTGTGAGGAAATGGGAGGAAGGAATTAATTATATTCCTGTTCTGTTGCAATAAGCTTTGCAGATAGATCTGTCTGCCTGTGAGTTACCTTTTGTCATCTGAGGAATAAGGATTAGATATCTCTTGAGATCCAGAGTCTTTGGTTTCATCCTGCTGCACATCTTGGCTAGTAGATGAAAACCTGATCAGTATGTGCAAGAGAAATTCAGAGTTCTGTTTTGGGGAATCCACCCATGTACTGCGACCTTCCCAGTTTTGTTCTCCCAGGACTACAGGTTCTGATTCAGTAGCTGGAGCAATTAGTTTGCCTTTAATTTTTAAAAGGATTGAGCTAGTTTCTTTACTTGTTCAGTTTCCAATTTTGCAGTGAAAGGTAAGGGCTCTTGAGAATATCCCAAGGTATTAGGCAGGGTAAAGCAAGGTGGAGAACAGAAGTGTCATAGCAGTTGAAATGTTAAGTGAATTTTTGGGTGGGAAGAACTAGTAATGTTTGTGATAGAGTATCCCCTAGTTTCTCTGGGTATGAAGCTGGATATTAACCTCAATGGTTATTTTTGTACAGGACAATATGAGGTAGGGGAGAGAGAACAGGAGAAACAGGAACAGGCGAAACAGGAACAGGCTTGATTTTTTTTCTGCTTGGGCTTGATCAGAAGTCAATAAAAAGTACCATCATATTGTGGAATTATCTGTAGATCTAAAAAAAACCAAACAAACAACTAAAGCACAGCATGAAGGAGGTGTGTATGGACGCATAGATTTTGGGGCTGGGGAATTATTCATGTTATGCTTCAAAGGTGGAGACATAGCTCAGCTAGGACAAATGGCTCTTGGCTTTGCTTGGTAATACAGTGGTGCTTTAGAAAGTAGGTCAAATAAACAGCTTTGGCCCCTAGAGGAAGGCAGCAACCCATTCTGGGGTTGTTTTACCATCTGAACTAGCTATTTATTTTGAATGCAACCTGGGATTAACTTGAGCCTTCATCCTCTGCCTGTTTAACAAACTTCTGAGACCAAGAGAATCATAGAATCATAGAATCCTAGGGGTTGGAAGGGACCTCGAAAGATCATCTAGTCCAACCCCCCTGCCAGAGCAGGGTCACCTAGAGTACATCACACAGGAAGGCGTCCAGGCGGGTTTTGAATGTCTCCAGCGAAGGAGACTCCACAACCTCTCTGGGCAGCCTGTTCCAGTGCTCTGTCACTCTTACAGTAAAAAAATTTTTCCTGATATTCATCTTAAACCTCCTATGCTCCAACTTGTATCCATTACTCCTTGTCCTATCACTGGTCTTCACTGAAAAAAGCTTAACTCCATCGTCTTGACACTCACCCTTTACATATTTGTAAACATTGATGAGGTCCCCCCTCAGTCTCCTTTTCTCCAAACTAAAGAGACCCAGCTCCCTCAGCCTTTCCTCATAAGGGAGATGTTCCACTCCCTTAATCATCCTTGTGGCTCTGCGCTGGACTCTTTCAAGTACTTCCCTGTCCTTCTTGAACTGAGGGGCCCAGAACTGGACACAATATTCCAGATGTGGCCTCACCAATGCAGAATAGAGGGGGAGGAGAACCTCTCTTGACCTACTAACCACACCCTTTCTAATACACCCCAGGATGCCATTGGCCTTCTTAGCCACAAGGGCACACTGCTGACTCATGGTCATCCTCCTGTCTACCATGACCCCCAGGTCCCTTTCACCTACACTGCTCTCCAGCAGAGAAGCCAATAAGAAGCTTCTCTTCCAGAGAAGCCAATAAGAGACCTGGGAGTTGGCTCAGCTGCCCAATCAGACCACACAGTGATGGGGACTGTACTGCTTGGGCAGAGGTTGCAATGTACCCCTCACAAGGGAGAAGTTGTAGGATAATGATCTTGGCTCACTTGGGTGGCTGGCTGGAAGGAATCACAAGGATGTTGTTTGTGGTGAGTTGTTACAGCTACTCCTCTACTGTGAAGCACGGTATGGTTGAATATCAAAATACTGCATAGCCTAATACTTGTGGGTTCTGCTTTTGTCTTGCCATGCAGAAGGCTTTGATGCATGGTGTTTGATAGGGACTGAGCATATTTCCTACAGTGCTTCAGTCAAAAGTGTGAGTCAACAGTGGTGGCTGCAAGACCAGAGATTGCTTGGTAGCTGGTTTCTTGTTTTCACGTGGTGTAGCTTGCTCTTCCATGACTCAAAACCAACTAGAAATATTAGATTGAAAATACCTTTAAGCCTGTTGGAGGAAATATGTGGACTTCATAAGATACAAGGGTGGTCTAATGAGAAATTGTATCAATAGTAGATAATAGGATAAAAATCATAGGTGGAAATGAGCTAAATAAAATCTTAACTTGCCCAGTGATTCCCTCTTTCTGTTCAAGGCATAATTTATCTTATGGAGAAAGTCCCAGAGCACATGATCCAAGACTGGTATGCTAACTAGTGCTGAGGGAAGGAGTTGATTTTAGCACAACTCATGCTGTTGCAACATGGCCTAACCAGCATCAAAAACTCTGGTAAGAAGAAAAAGGACTCTGTGTACAACATGATGCTGCTGTCCTTGTCATTTTGTTCAGAAGAAAGTACTTTTCAGAAGCCTGGTGAAAATAAATAATAAAAAGGGCTACTGAGATCAAGAAAAATAAAATAATCTGTCCTGACATTTTCATCTAGGGATACTTGAAATATTACAAGAATCTGAAATCCACTGAGGGAAATGAGTTTGAAATCACATGGGTGTGCAGGAGTTGTTCTGAGAACTGGAGGAAGACACAGATAAAAATAAAACAAAGAAAAAACAAAGCAAGGGAAGATGCTGCAGTCACTTAGCCCACTCTCTCTATTGCGTTTGTATGGTTGTGGGAGAGATGGCAGGCAGCAGCTGGCTGCTTCAGAAAGCCTATTTTTATTAAGTCTTGCAAGTATTCAGAGGAAAAGACAACATTTCCAAAGTGAAACCAGTCAATACAAGGTGAAAAGCCTTTAAGCATTTATTTTTCCTCTTTCTCTTCCCTTGCACTTCCTGCCCCAAAGGAAAAGACCAAGACAATTCTTACACCATAATTTTTCTGGAGTCCTCTTTGGTTCTCTGAGTACACAACATATTGCTCTTCTTCCTCCGGGAGAAGCCAATTAGAGATCGGACCCTGACTAAATTTTTAATTACAGGTTTCAATCTAGTATGAGGGCAACTGCTGTCATTATTTATTTGGCCAGGAAGGGAAAAGCACCAGCTTGTAATGTCATTTCTTTGCAATGGTGACAGCAGCTAGCTTTCCCAGGAAGAGTGGGCGACAGCAAGACTTCTAATGAGGGGCGGGTGGCTGCTTGCTGTGTGCAAACCAGACTGCATTGGCTGGGCTGGGTGTAGTAGACTATATGGGATCCTGCATATGTATATTTGTCTTCTGTCCCTTTTTTTAAGGGCTCTTAAGCTCCTAGTTTTAATCCCACATGAGCTGTAGGAGGATGATGCGAAGTGGGGGGGAGAGAGGGCAGGGAAGTTCTTCATGCTCTCCCTGTACCCACAATAGGTTTGTGTGAAGATCTGCTACAAATAGAGCTTAAATGAGCTTTCAAGAAAACCCAATGGCAGGATTGTTTAGCTCACTTTGTGGGGAAAATCCATCGTGACAGCACCTGCTTCTGTGACCCTTGTTTTTGGCAGTTTTCTATTTGTTTATGTTAATCTCTGAAGTGCTCTCAGTCTAGGTAACAAGTGCCTTTGTGGTCCCTGTGATTCAGCAAAGCAGATTGCACAGATCGCTTGCAGAGTCCTCAAAAGCAGCATAGTTTGCTTTGTCCCCTCTTAGGGCACAAAAAGTCCTTCAATCCTTCAGATGCTCCAAAGCACATAAAACTGATGAGGGATGGTATACAGATAGTCTGGGAAAAATATGCCCAGGAAGGGCATAATCTCCCTTTGAAGCGAGGGATGTGATGTTAGTTCCTCTGTCATAATTCTCTTCATGTCTTATCCTTGTTCTCCTCATGCTGTAAAGTGAGGAGAGTTCACTTTGTACATTCATTTAGTATTTGGCCTCTCCCATAGACAGCAAAGGAGGTGGCCAAGGCTGGAAATGAATGTTTCAGTGATGTCTATGTCTTTACTCTCAACTATCTCCAGATAACGGAATCACGGAGCTGGCAGAGTTTGAAGGGACCTCTAGAGATCATCTAATCCAACACCCCCACAAAAGCAGGATTGCCTAGAGCACATGACACAGGACTGCATCAGTTACTGAATGGACATCAATGACCTTGAACAGCTTGAAATGTTGTCATAGGTGAATGTGTCTAGTCCTATTACCAACTTCCTTCAACACTTGTTTCCTTTGCAGGACACCCAATATTACAACTATATACGACATTATTGTCCCACTGAACAAGAAGAATGAAGATGCTAGGGTAGTTTCTCTGCTGGCTTAAGAGGAGCTCTGTGCAGGTGGTATTAGAGGTGGACTCTATGGTGCCCTCTGGGGGAAGGGACTTGGATTGGCTCATCATCAGAAGAAATATTTAAACCCTGGTGCTGTGTAGGGGAACAGGACTGTGTATTTGCTTACACACAGATGAGCTAAACTGGCCCAGTCTCTTGTTGATGAGCCAGATCATTAGGTAGACCAAAACCAGTCTTGGCTACCAGCAGAGTGATAGTATCAAAGCTTGACATTCGTCCCTTTGAGAGGACAAGATTGACAAAGCTGGAACTAGCCTAGACCTGAGGCAACCCAAATCCCTGGGCATAGCAGGCCAGTGAGGCTGAGCTTTCCAACTAGCCAGGAGGTTTAAATCTTCAAGTTGGCTGAATCTGTTCCTGGGTCTAGGCTGGTAGAGGATCTCAGTGTTGCTGTGTGTATGTGAAGGTAACTGTTGTCTTCTCATCTAAAGTCAGCCAAATACTGGATGTCTGTGACTCTCCTATAGAAAGCAGAGTACCAAAGGCTACCCTGATAACAAATTCCTTAAATGGGCTGCAAGATGCATTACCAAAAGCAACCTCATCCTGCTTCAAGTGCAGGCATCAGGGTGAAGCTCAGCAGTTCCATTTACTGCTCACCTGGGCACAGGTAAATCATGAGTATGGTAGGTGAAAACACCAGGCTACAATTACACTTATCTAACAGTACTGTTTTTAATAGTTGTATTTGTCCTTTAAAAGGAGTGGAAGCAGATAGTATTTTTTTCTTTCTTTTGTCCCTTTACTCATCTCTTCCCGTGTGTTGTAGCAGCTGTCCTCTAGGGTGGTGAGAAAGTATGCAGGTAAATATTGATAATTTTGTGGTAATTCAGCAGAGAGACATTTCTCTACTTCTCCTCTGAATTGCATCCCTTCCCTCAAATGAATTTGTTTCTAAGGAGTATCCTTAGGAGAGAAATCCTTACATTTGTGAATGAAACAGGTCTTTAAAGTACATACAGAATCTCTGATAAGTGATCCCCAGAGTCCTATAACCATTTTGCTGTTTTCATTAGAGCCTGAACAATGGGGAATGTTGTGTGGGGGAAGGAAAAGCAGGTGGGAGGCAGCTGATGAGGGGAGCAATGTACCCTGCTAACAAAATAATTTGCCTGAATCAGTACATCCTGGACTTTTGTGTTTCCTTTCACCTGTCCCATTCTGGGCAGCCATGTTATAAAGGAAGGAAAACATTTAAAGCTGTACTAACCAGACTCCCATGTAAAAACAAGATACAGATCAGCAGAGCTGGTGTTGTTATGGATGGGAAACCCACACAGCACTGGAATCAACACATCGCTGCCAGGTGGCAGCATGGGTTTTGTCATGGTTTGACTCAGGATCAGCAATTTAACCAGTGACAATGATGCTCTTGATCCCTTCCCCCTCCCAACCAGGTGGGGAAGGAGAGAGAGAATAAGGAGAGAGACTTTCCAGACTGAAAATTAAACTAGACAGCTTTAACTAAATACTAATAAGAATATACGTACAATTATATACAAGTATGTTCAGGAAAGTGCAAAGCCCAATTGCCTTCCCCCATCCCCAGCAACTCCCGGGGCATCTCCTGAGCTCTGAGAAGTTCCAAAGTGTCCTGGTGCGCTGCCGGAGAGAGTGGCAGAGCAGACAGGAGCTGAGGGGAGAGTTATGAGGGTCAGGAATGCACGGGCCTAGGGATCAATGGTGAGGGATAGATGGAGTCCTCCCTGGATGCCAGCCATGAATGGAAGAGAAAAGGAAAAGGGAGACGGGCTTGAATTCTGTTATCCCCAACTTTACATTGAGCTTACATAGATACATGGAATGGAATACTTTGGTCAATTTTGCTGTCCATCTAGTCCACTCCTCCCTACAGGAGGATTGCAGATAGGACTCTTCTGCTCCTTTAGCATCTGAGCTACAGATTCAACAAGTAGAGCAAAGAGACCTTGGCATTTCAGCAGTAACTAACATTTCAGTGCTATCAGTCCACTAGCTGAGAAACTTGTTGCTAGTTAAGAGAGTTCTCTAAAGGAAAAATAAATGGGTAAAAGGAAAACTGGCTTCATTGTGGCTTAAACCAGTACATGTTTGCTGCAGCCCTGGCTCAGTACCTGTACCAGTGCTCCTTGGCACTATCATTCCTTTGTTCCAGTGCAGTGTTCAGCAGCAGGAACTTGTTTCATTTTATTTTCCTAGGGCTAAAGAAAATAAGTTGCAACTGAAAGAGGAGATCAAGAAGGGGAGGAAGAGCTTACCTTAGACACCAGATATGGGGACAATTGTGGCATTTCTGCAAGAGGCCCCAGAAGCTTGCTGCCTGTCCTTATGGCTTTTCTCATTCTCTCCAAAGTGCCAGCACTTTCTCAGGAAGGAGCTAATCCTGGCAGACATCAAGGGCTACTGAGGCACTGATGTGTGTTTGAGGCCAGCAAGGCTCACCAGAGACTCAGCCCTCTCTCCCTCCCCTTCCACTCTGTCAAAGTCCAGGCTGCTTTTCCCATGAATCTGTACTGCTTGAGATAACCAAAGTCTGTAATATGAGGATGTGGTACTTTAATTACAGTCTGAGCTGCTGCAAAACAACTGTGGTAGTCCCTGAGGCCACCTATGCTGCTTATTCCTCCCCCAGGGTCTAAGGGAGCAGAGGCAGTAGCTATACAAAGGACTCTGAGGGGGCAACAGTGTTAAAGCAGTGCATGCAGTGGCTGACAGGCTTCAGTTTGGTTGGAAACCGCTGGGTCCTGCATCGGATACAAGTGTAGGGGACATGAATGTTGCAAACCAGGAAAGGTCAAGAGAAACACATCTGTCTTGTGAAAGAAATGGACATGAGGAAAAGACCAGAATATTTTTCTGACCAAAAATCAACAAAAACAAGGATACAGTTTTAATCTAAGTCTCTGGCTATTCCCCACAGCAGTGGTTCTTCCTTACAAGGTTTTCTCCATCAATCAATTCTCTACTGGAACTTTGTCTTCAGGAAGAAGCCTTCCTCTTCCTGGTGCTTGGGAAGGAAGCTGTACTCTTTGCTTTCTGGGGATGGTTTCCCCTGGGTGGAATATTTGCTTTCATAAGGATGGCCTTTGCTTGCTGCTTTTCTTCCCTGAATGCCTGTTTCCAAGGGGAAAAGCTGGGTTATGCTCCAGTCTTGCTAAAGCCCTGGTGAAGGCCTGTCACAGATTCCTTCCCAAACTGTCTGCTGCTATGGACTGGAGGCAGTGACTGCTGCTTATAGAGTTTTGTGGGGCTTTGAGGAACAGAAACACTGTTGTATGAACTTCAGCAGGACATAAGCTGTATGTTGAAGTAATCAGCATCCTTAACCTTCTACAATGAGACCCAGCAGATAGCTTATTTGCATCCAGTTGTGGCAAAAATACAAAGTTATGTAGGAAAATAACCTGAAAAATTCTTATTTAATGAGCTCTGGAAATGAATAATGAATACATCATTTTAAGTGTTTCTTCAGTCTGCTACAGAGTGCTATCCTGAGATATGAGAGAGCATGAATGCTTGGGCAATATGAAGGAGAACAGTAATTTGGTTTCTGAATTAACAGATCACAGGATGAATGGAAGAGCTAATAGTTTTTTGAAGTAAACTTTTTAGACCTTCACCTGTCCAAGAAGAAAACTTGGCAGTGTGCTGAACCTTAATTTTTAAACAGAGGATGAAATATGGACTTGAATTACAATTGCTTTGAGTTGGTGTGATGCCACTGACTTCAACAGAAATTGTAATGGCCATGTATCAGCTCCATGGCAATCTGTTGGAACTGCAATGAGAAATGAAAGATGAAGCAAGGTTTTGCAGGAAGATTCCAGTTTTCTGGGGGATCCCATGGTGACAGAAAAGTTGAATATATGACTGACTTGGAGTGATTTGTTACATGTTTTGCATTACATGCATTATCTTTGCTCAGGTGTCTGAGTTTAGGCTTTATTTAAAAAACAAGAAAGCTCTTTTGGACCTTTGTCTATCGAGAGACTGGTTTACATTTCAGATAAGTCATACAGCATTTCTTTCTAGCCCTGAAAGAGTCTTACATGTTTGTGTTCAATTACTGCTTATCTCAAAAAGTTAGTAGGATAGCTGTTCATTTTGGGTTTGGTGTCGTCTCAGTGGATAGACTCATGATAGTGAAAGCACTTGGCTTTACAGATAAATTACTCAAGAAGTGTTTCCTTTTAAAGTGTCTTTAAAATCACTTCCTTCAAAGTATAGAATCTGGAGAAGTCTATAAAAACACAAATATGTGTATAAATATGGTGAGCATGAAAGTGTGTGGATAAGACCAATTTAAAAATTAAGTCCAGGAAGATGAAACTCGGAGTTCCCATAGCAAAGCTGCAGTAATTTCAAGTTATCAACAAGGAGAAAGTGTGCAAGCAGCCACTAGCTCAGCTTTATCAAGGCAACTATTTATTGTCAAGGTATCTTTCTAATCTGTGACTTGCAGACTTCTCAGGGCACTGAAGTGAAGATGATGAGTGCTGGAGTTCTAGGAGCCTTGGAGAGCATCAGAGTGTTACCTGTGTGTGTTTGTACAGCACCTTTCATGATGCTATGCCTGATCTCCCCAATGTGAAAACTCTGTCTCTGGAGCTTTGACAGGCAGTTTCCTATAGGAAAAAATGACTGAGGCTGTTTTCCATTTCTACTCAATAAAGTGAGCACTGGTTAGATGGTGTGGAAGTTGGCACTTTTATGGCTCCTTGCCAAGCCTCTTGGAAGCCACATATTAGTGACAAGTGAGTTTATCTGAAGTAAGCTCTTTACTGAAGCTTTTCACATGTGATGTGAAGAAACTTTCACTTTTGCTTGCTTTCCCACTCAAGAGCCTATCACAAACCAGGAAACTCTTTGGTGTAGCACATGGTTGTTACTGTCATATGTGAGACATAAATGTTGTCAGTAACCTTCCTTTCACATCAAGGTGTGTATCTTCTGAAGTCAAGTCTTGGCCTGGTTTGAGCCAGGATGAAGCCAATTTTCCTTTTACTGATTTTTTTTTTTTTTTTCCCTTCAGTAAGCTTTCTTTTAACTAGCACCAGTGTGTTCCAATCATGACTGATAAGAGTGGAATGTTTTTCTAACTGCTGGGTCTTCAAGGTCACACCTTCACTCTGCCAGCTCAGCCACTGCGGGGAGATCTATGACCCCCCCTGTAGGAGGATGAATTAGACAGCAAAATTGGCCAGAGATATTCCATTCCATATCTCTACGTAAGCTCAGAGGAAGGTCAGAGATCACAGAAGACAACTTCCTTCCTGCTTCTTCTTCCCTTCTCTCCCATCCATGGCCGGTGTCCATCACCATCAACCCCCAGGCTCAAGCTCTCCTGACCCTCATCACTCTGTGCTTTCTCCAGCAGCTCCAGGATTTTTCGGGACTGTTCACAGCTAAGGATAGTGCTGGGGGAGTTGCTGGGGATGGGGGGAGGCGAGAGGCTTTTGCACTTACCTGAACATATTTGTATATAATTATATCTATTTTCTTATGTCATTAGTGTTTAATTAAAGCTGTGTAGTTTAGTTTTCAATCCAGCCAAGTCTCTCTCTTTTTCTCTCTCTCCTTCCTTTCCTGGGTGGGAGGGGGAGGGGATTGAGAGCATTGTTGTCAGACCTGAGTCAAACAGTGACAGTTCTGTTCTTAAATCACTGATTACTCTTATAAAGCTTTACACCCAGCCTAAAAGTCCAGGGCTAAATTAATGGGGTTTTACATGTAAAGATAGGAATTTAATTTTTAAAACATGTCAGACATCTATTTGAAACTGGGAGAGAAGTCCCTAAATATCTTTCAAAATCTGGAGCTGTGCATCAGATGGAGAATCAACATTTAAAGAGTAATTTCACAAAGGAAGAGGAGCATCTTGGTGAAATTATTTCCTTCAGCACAAAGTTCCACAGCCTGAAGAAAGCAGAGCCAGCATCTTGCACAGTGAAGTTATGCTTACTCTCCTCCTTGTGCCTCTCTTCTAGTCCTTTTCTTGCTGCAGATGCATCCAGCCCACATCATAGTGCTATGCACGGACCATGGCAAACTAGGTGTCAGCTGGTCTCCTGTT
The DNA here is from genome assembly GCF_020740795.1 of Apus apus. Lineage (NCBI taxonomy): Eukaryota > Metazoa > Chordata > Aves > Apodiformes > Apodidae > Apus > Apus apus. The sequence goes on along the minus strand of NC_067284.1, from coordinate 49,294,321 downwards.
GGCACCCTACTGCAGATGGTGTGTCCCATGAAAGGCTGAACCCTTATCTTAAGTGATTTTAATGTAGATTTGCACAAATATGGGGGCTGAAGTTGGGGTCAATACCCCAGGAGCATCAAAGATCAGTAATGTTCCTGGTGGGGAAAACTCAATCCCTGATCATCCTTAAGAACAACAGTGACATTGCAGATTCTGGGTAATGGGTCAGGAGTTATTTACAGTCTACAACAAATCTCCAAAGTTTCCTTATCCTGGACCTTTGGGACACGTGTAATGTAGAAGGAAACTTTCTATACAGGTAGAGCTCATCAGCTTTCAAAAAACTGTAGCTTCTGCTTAGAGATCAAACAACTGCTGTATGGAGCTGTTCTTCCTATAGCACCAACATATTTAGCTCTGCCAGGGGAAATCTGGGGAATTGATTCTCAGTGGCCACATATATGGATAAAATTGGAGTAACACACTTAGCAAAGCATGGAACAGCTTTGGAGAAAGGAGGCTGAATTGCAGGTGAGGGAAGGAGCAAGGCAGTGAGTCACTTCAGGAAGCAGGTTCTGCTGAATTTGACTGCTGAGGTTTTCTTATGGAAGTCTGCCATCTGCAAAGATACAGGTGTAAGAAAATACAAAATGTGTAGAATCCATTATATAACTAGACTCCTCAGCATCAAGCTCAGCATCAACATTTCAGTTAAAAAAAGTAATTGGATGTTACTGCTTAGATTCTCAGCTATAAGACCAAATTTCATTAGGAGCTGCAATAACAGCACATATAGCTGAGAGCAAAATTTGGCTCAGAACCCTTTCAGTTTTGCAACACCCACTGTTCATTTGAGTGTTCAAAGTTGCTGCAAAACATGTTTTTGAAAATTAACTATCAACTACACGCTATAGTAATCTTTCTAGTGACAACAGTTGCATAGTACACCTGCACTATAATACACTTTTTGTGGAACCTTAAATTTGTCTTGTTATTGTCTATCAAGTCTTGCTAATACGAATCTTGCTCCAGTGCTGACTCAGTTGATGAGTAAAATATTGTAATGTAGGCAGCCCTAATTTGTGATCTTCTGGGGTTTCACTGAGTATCCAGAACCTTCCTCAAAAGCCATTTTGCAAGTGACTACGTCATACCGTTAGGCTTAAGGTTGCTCTGCAAGTGCAAACTATTATCTGGGCATTACCAATGCAGTTTTAATTTTGGCTTTATCAATACTTCATTAATGAAGTGTTACTCAATATGCATTTGTTGCTCTGTGCTCCCAAGCAGCTTACTGTGTCACATTAGGAAACAAAAAAAACACCAAAGCTTACAGCTTTAAAGACTGCCTAATTTTATTTTATTTTTCCATTGTCTCCTTTCCTCCTTTCAGGCTTTCTACTCTGGTACCTCATATTATAGTTGTACTATACTTTGGGTGACTTGAAAGCATCTGTAATGCTGCACCCCTAGCACTATGAGCAAATAAACGATTTTTGTGCAGCAATCTGTAAGCTGCACTTCAAGAAACATTTCCTCAGCTGCTGACAGACACTCAAGAAGGCTTGAACAAAGAAGGCACTGGCAGGATGGGAAATATGCCTCATCTTCCTTGATGAATTAAGTTCAAAGCAACTGGAGGAGGGGTGCAATGGCAATGGATTTTCCCTGTCTGGCCATCAGCACTTTGACAATTCTGCTGCTGTATTGAGCCACTGCTGTATGTGATTCATATTCAGTGTGTGAGCTACAAGGAAGTGAGAGCAAGAGGAGCAGGTAAAGGCAATGGCCTTGCACGATGTCTGGCTGAAGCGCATGAAATAAAATGTCAGAGGGTGGTACCTAGAAAAATAACTTGCTGATATGGACTGCCCCATCTTCACTTGGTCTTTGGTGAGTCCTGTTTCAAATTTCTTAGAAACATAAAATGGTTTGGGTTGAAAGGGACCTTAAAGATCACCTAGTTCCAACACCCTGTCATGGGCAGGGGCACCTCCCACTAGACCAGGTTGTTCCAAGCCCCATCCAACCTGGCCTTGAACACTTCAGGGATGGGCCATGCACAACTTCCCTGGGCAACCTCTGCCAGTTTCTCACCATCCTCACACTGAAGAATTCCTTCCTAATGCCTAACCTAAATTTACTCTCTTCCAGTTTAAAGCCATTTCCCTTGTCCTATCACTACATGCCCTTGTAAAATTCCCTCTCTAGCTTTCCTGTAGGCCACTTTCCTTATTTAACAAGGAGATAATTTTGCTTTAATGTACTCAAAGTATGACCTGAAGTTGCTTCCTCTCTGCCTCCCCTGTAATCTCTAGTGATGAACACTGTGTGTGGAGACTGTTGCACCAGCTGATGACAATGGGGTCAGCAACAGGCTCATCCCTCTGGAGTGACCTGGCACCAACGTTAACTGCACAGACCATGTCAGACACCTACAAGATAAAACCAATGTCCAGATGAGCTTCCACATTAAGCTGGTTTGGTCTGTCTTAGATCTGTCCTTCCTCGGCAAAACTCCTTCCTGGAAAATCATGAGCCCTCTGGCCCTAAAGTCACAGCTGGCATCCAGGAAAGTTTGGGTTTGTTTCCTTTACTTTTGTTTCCAAGCAGTTTCCTGTAACTTTCTTGGGATTTAAAATCGAGTTTTATTTAAGTCTTTCTGTTTTTTCTTTATCCCTCCAATATTTCACAGGATCCTTTTCTTTTTCTGCTAAAGAACAAATTGCTTTCCTGTGTGACATTAGAGCTGCTGGTTGCTGTGCTCTCTTTGGATTAGATGCTTTCAGAGGATGGAGGATTTCATCAGACCTTTTGAAGCCTTTCCCTCACACACCACTTTCAAGGCTCCAAGGCTCACCTGCTTTTTTTAGCAAGTCAGAGTTGACACCAGCTTACTTCAATGCTGATAGATGCTTTCTTCTACTTATTGGTCTTTGTGAATAAGCTGTTGGCAAGTGTTCCTTACTGCAGCTGCTAAAGCCTTAACCTCTTTCTGTATGGAGATGCAGAAATAGCCTTTAGTGAGTCCCTGAAGTCCATTGTTGCACTGTCAAAATATTAGTTCCTTGTGGGAATGGAGTAGGGTCTGAAGAAGGAGAGTTCACTGAACAGATGTTAGAACTGCCTTTGCTGAGACCCATGGGGAATCAATACCTGCAGCATCTTGCAGCATAATCTGTGAGATGCAAACCCTGTATCCTAAAAAAAAAAAAACAAAACACAAAACAAACAAAAAACAATCCAACCCCCCCAAAACAAACAAAAAAACACAAAACAATTTTTAAAACCCCAGCAAAACAAACAAACAAAACAAGAAACAAAAAACCCCAAATCAAAACAAGAAAGAAAACAATGCCAAACCACTCCCTCAGATAAGGAAAAGCCAGTTTATGCTGAGATCTTTTTAATACTTGTGTTACATTGCTGACTGCAGGTTCTTGAAACTTGTTTGAACTGCAGCCTAGGAAGGTGCAGGTGAACCACTCTCCCTCCCAGTGGTCTGGCTTGGGGTGGAATTAAACTCTTTGTTCAGTGCAGAGGAAAAAATATAAAGGACATGAGGTCTGACCTACATTTGATCCTTGAAACAATCAAGTTCTGCTTCCTATGCTTATTCTTTTGGTGACCTTTTGTTCCTAGGAGGTAGGTAAGCACTACTTTGAGGCATCACTGTGTATTTTGCACAGCAAAATTTTCCTTCCACTAGGAAAGGATAATTTGAAGATTGTTATTTCAGTTACAGGAAATCCCAAAGTCAAACAAAAAACAAAAAAAAAAAAAAAAGGAAGCTTGTTCTTGTGAAGGCTTTAAATATCATAGGATTGAATCTTTCTTTAGGGTTTGACATCATGGATAGGACGATTGCCATTGGTATCTCATGCGCTGTGCATTTCAGAGTAGGGTGTTTTGCCAGTCTTTCTCATCACCAATCCTACCCCAAGTGAGTGGGGAAAGAAACCTGGTCAGCTTCAAAACTGGCACCATAAGGGAAGGGAAGAGTGATGTTTTTTGAAATGTTGGATGTTATAGGTGAGAAAAGTGTGATTGTTTTCCTCCAGTATATTTTGATCACTGCATGTGAGAGAGCAGAGAACAGAATTTGGTTATTCAGAGGACAAGAGGGGAGATTCAGAGTAGCATATGGTAGTCCGAGGCAGAACTGTGCCAATGCATTCCTTCTGTTTTCTGGATGAATGAAGGCATGGATGAGGGAGGACTTGTGGAAAGCTGTTTGCGATTGAACAGGACAGAGGGCAGTGCTGGGTTAACAGCTGGACTTGATGATCTCAAAGTTCTTTTTCAAGCGAGAATGATTCTATCATTCTCTACAATCTGACCTGAAATAAAGTATCTGCATTTATCAAATGAGGAATTAAAAAAAAATTGGGAGACCCATTGACGTCCTGAAGCATGTCCAGAGAAGGGCAATGAAGCTCTTGAAGGGTCTGGAGAACAAGTCTTTGAGGAGCAGCTGAGGGAACTGGGGTTGTATAGTCTGGAGACAAGAAGGCTGAGGGGAGACCTTCTCGCTCTCTTCAACTACCTGAAAGGAGGTTGGAACAAGGTGTGGGTTGGTCTCTTCTCCCAAGTAACAAGTGATAGGACAAGACAAAATGGCCACAAATTGTGCCAGAGGAGGTTTAGATTGTATATTAGGAAAAAAATTATTCACCAAAAAGGTTGTCAGGCACTGGAACAGGCTGCCTAGTGAAGTGGTTGAATCACCATCCCTGGAACTGTTCAAAAAAGTGTACAGGTGGCACTTTGGGGCGTGGTTTAGTGGGCACGGTGGTGTGGAGTTGGTGATCTTAGAGGTCTTTTCCAACCTTAAGGATTCTGTGATTCTATGACCCATGCACAAGCCCTAAGTGATGACTGGCTTCCCTGCACCTTATCCACTCTTTCCTTAGCTGCCACTTACCTCAAGCTGCTTTGAGTCTTTAGTTCATGAAAATAAGGGTCTGAAAAGACCCTTATGTAAGGGGAGCAGAGACAGCTACCTGAGGCTATGGGCCTCTTCCAGCACCACTCCAGTGCTGGTGCTGCTGTTTGATTTACTCCAACAAATGCACGGTGCTTCTTGCATGGCTCATACAAGAGGAGTCACTGGCGTAACTTCTAGGCAACGTTAGGACTTGTCAAGGATGGGATCCACCAAGCAGTGACTAGGCCTCTTGGTGCCCACCTTCTGTAAGTCAACATGAGAGAAGGGCATGCTGTGTCACGGTGTAATTACATGTCAAAGGATGTTTTGGTTTACTTTCTTAATGAAGAAGAAAATGGAGAAAGTGCAGGTGAACATGGACAGAAGTTGCTCTTCCTAGCAGCTTACCCGCTGCAGGATCAGCTGCCTCTGTGGTAGCACAGTATAGCTGGAGCATTGAGGTGTTTGCAAACGTTACTTGTTGCAGCTGATGCTCTGCAGAGAGAAGCAAAGATATGTGCAAAAACCCAAGATGTCTGCAGGCAGCAACATCTTCAGAAGGTTCCATCTATAGCAGGACTCAGCCATAAAGCTGAACTGACCTATTTTAACTTGCTGGTTCCCAACACAGTCAAAATCCTATCCAGCCACAAATTATTTTCACGAGGACACTCAGTGCCTTTTGACTGGGTTTTGTCAGCCAGCCCTTATTCCCTTTCTGCTACATGAGCTACCCAGGTGAGCTAACCTAAGCAGCAGTAAATACCTCAGGGTAGAGAGCAGCCTGACCTTATCAGTGGATCTGCCCCTTTTATTTGAAGGATGCTAAGGTTACTGAGTCAAAAGTAGGAGATGGCAGATGGCATTTGCCGGAGGAGAACATCAGCTTCTGCCACATTGCTCCTCCTACTGCACAGTGTAGTGAAGCAGGGAGCCCCGACTAAGATACGGGTACAACTTTAAACTCAAGGTTTTGTAACAATGTTAAGAGGGCTGAGTTAAGAGGAGCCTTGCTTCTGGCATATCCCAACTTCCAAGAGCTTAACTGATAGATTTCCATGTATTTTCTGTGTGCTTCTTTAAAAAATATAAAGGGGGTGGGGGGCAGGGAAGGAAGAATGGGAGGAACTAGAAAGCAACAAGCCTCAATGTATGGCATTGTATTTAACACCCATGGGAGCTGAGAAATTTTTATGGGCTTTTTCTTGTTTTTACGGACTAGGGGAGCAGAAAGCTATGGAATACCTGGAACAGGCAAGCAAGGGCAGAGTCTTTATCAATGGTTTTCTAGCTACAGGGTCATTTTTGCCAGACTCTGATTCTGCTCCAGGATTCTCATGTGGTCCTGCAAGTCAAAGTGTCTTCCATATCCGATACCTCTGGGGCCAGCTGTCCCTCTCTGTCCCAGGACTGCTTCTTTTCCCTTCCCTCCCCTTCTCCCCCTCTTTTCTCCCCCTTGCTGCTGGTCCCATCTCAAGCTTTCAGTCCTTCTGGTCTCTCAAAGGTGGCCCTGAAAAACTTCCCTTAATTTATGGTTTGGCCTTGTTTAATTTTCTCTCTGCAATACTTGATAGTTCTGAGCATCTATGCTTGGATCTTTAACAGTGCCTTTCCCATGTCCAGCTCCTGCTGGATCACAGGCAGTCAGCACAATTTATCTGCTGTGTATTTGCTAATTTATTACTTGTCAGCATATTTTTCTCCTTTAACATGGAAAGGCTGCATCTAAAGCAGACAGTACTGCCACTAAAATTTGAGCTGTAAACTCTCCCAAGCAGTGATTTGCACTTGCAAAGTTTCTCCCTTGGTCCCTCTCTAGTTGCTGGTACAAGAGCAAAGATTGATGAACTTTATCACCAAAACAGTTTGCAGAGCAGTTGGGCATGCTATCAAATGTTGTGATTGCCCCTTGATGATGATCATCCAATGTGGAATGTCAAGTTGTGGTTGCAAAGGAATAGCAAGTCAGAGCCTCCGTTGATATGAGGCTCTGCAGTCCCACTGAAGACAGCACAGTGATGCCATTTCACACCACACATGGTGTGTGCCAGTCTATCTGGCATCTCTAGCTCTAATAGGAACATACGCTTTGCTAAATTAAGAAGGAATATTTTTGTACTTCAGTACAGGCATGCTAACAATTCTTATTTTAAGGCTGTGTCTTCGGTGCATTAAAAGGGGCATAAAATAATAATATATGTAACTTACCACTGTGGAGTCTGTCAAGTGTTGTCATGCTACTGGCATTGTATTTAATATATGGGCTGCCAAGAGGCAGCGCTAATAGAATTTGCATTAATATACACAGCTTCTTTAAAAATTAATTAGCCAAAGTAGAGCATCATGGGCTGAGACTCTCAAACAGGAGGGAATCATTGAAGCCTTAGTGAAATACGCTGTCTCAAAGCTGCCTGGAGAGTCAAGGGTAGCTAGAAATATTGCCTCAGCCATTCCCTCCTGCCCATGGCATCAGGATGGGGACGCAGACGTAAAGTGACAGCGTGAAGCATTGCCATGGAAAATTTTGAAGGGAATTTGAACAGGGCCTGGAGGCTGTTGTGTTGCAGTTGTGAGCTGGGAAAGCTGCAAAGAGATACAGGGAACCTGTTAAGTCACTAAAAGAAAATGTGATCTTTTGGAATGTTTTACTAGAGGCTTGGTTGCAACCTATGCAACACACTGAAGTGTGGGTCACCTGTCTAAGTATGTCTAAGTATGAGGATGCCCCGAAAGGCAAATATGTTGCAGAAGACTTGCATAGGTCAAAATGTCCAACAGCAGCAGTGAGGCATTGTGGAGCTTATCAAGGAGATGTTTGATACCCATCACCCCAAAGTCAGTCCCTTATTTTTTAATTCTTTCATGAGGCTGAAGATGCAATGGTAGGTAAATTCAGGATGCTGTTTACTTGACTGATTTAATATTTTAGCAGCAGACATGCACCTTCAGTTTCTTTATGTGTTGCAAATAGCTGGAGATGTGTTTTGCTACTCTATACGGAGGAGAAAAACTGAGCTTTTACTGGTCACAAGTATTAGCTACCTTTTGCCAGAAGCTGAACAAAGTTAATGGTATTTGTGCTAACCCTTTGGCAGGTTGTGTCATGCTCTTCTTTTGTACTTGAACCCTCTTGGGTTGTAAGTCTGAGCTGTGGTGTGTCTGTGAGGGATCTGACCTTATTGCCCATGGGCATCCTTTATGTCAGCTGAGTGAAGGGAAACAGGCCCATCATGCTGTTTGGGTTGGAAGGGACCTTAAAGATCACCTAGTTCCAATCCCTTGCATGGGCAAGGACTCCTCCCACTAGCTCAGGCTGCTCAAAGCCCCAATTATTTTCCTCCAAGACTACCTGTAAATGAATGCTCTGTCTCCAACTCTCTGTTAAATTTATTAATAATTTCTAGCCTTCTCATGTACCATCACCTTGAAGATATTTATAAGCTGTGATCCTGTCCCTTTTGAGTCAAGGCAGTGCCATCATTTCTATTGCAGTCACGTGTGTCTCTGTGCAGTTTCAGGGTTTGTAACTTAGCAGTGGAAGTTCTGGACTGGAATTTGGAAAGTGGGAGTTTCAGATTGGAAGCAATTTTTAAAAAATCAAATACAGTTATTAGCTGTTGCACTTATGGAAGAATAAATTGGATTAACTTTTTTAGCTGCTGTTTGGATGCTTTTGGTAAGTGAGTTTTTGTAAGTCAAATGAGTTTAAGCATTGCAACCTTTTTGCTTCTGCTGCAGCTGCTGTCCCATCAGCATCTCCAGCTGAAGGGAGCTCACATTCAGACACTGCAGAAGTCTTGGCAGGCAGCCAGCTCCAGGCCAAAAATACTGTAGGCTAAAATATAAATGAAGACCATAAAATCTGCCCCTTTTAGAACAAATCCTATACTTTCTCAGAATCCAGCCCTCATCAGTACTTGCAGGCTCTTCTGCTCTCTGTGGATGGAGAGGAATCCCAGGCAGAGACTCCCAGAATGTGGGTATTTTTTTTGTTTTAAAGGAGATGGTTACCGTGAAATCTGATGTATTTCATGAGCACGTGTTTTTTCTGATTCATCATTTCAGATCTGTGTTTATTCATACAGTGGTCTGGGCTACCTTCCCTCTCCACTTCCCAGGAAATTGTTATTAGTGATAAAAGCTCAGTCTGCTGGCAGCATCTGAGGATTCATTGCACAGAGCGAGCTCAGGAGACACGACTGTCCCCTCAGGAGGGCTGAGGTGGAAACTGGCAATGAGAAAACACCTACGCTGAGTTCTGCAGCAAAATGAGACAACTCAAATGCTTTCTCACTAAGGAGGGAAACTCAAAGGGCTCCTCTGCAGATGTGCTGAGTGGCAGAAGGGAAAGACAGAGCAGGGGGAGTATGTTGAGCAATCCATGGATTTCTATCCAATGTAGGATGAACTGGTATCTGGGACATGATTAGAAGCCAGAAAAATAAGAGGTGCTGAGCTGAATCCAGCTCTCAAAGGCAGGATGAAAATGCTGGAGTGGATCTGAGGAGTGAAATGATTCAAGAAGCTTCAACTCTAGGAAGGTGCTGTTCTTACCTGACTATTAAAATAGACGCTTTTCCTTTCTCTGCCTGCATTGGTGGGAATGCTGCTCTGGTGACTGACTTGAGGATTTTCACTCCCCATGTTACTTCACTGCCACCCTGCAGCCCTGCTCCCCTGGCCAGCATCACCCAGATCAAAACAGGATGGAGAAGGGCTGGCTCTCCAAGCTCCCTGCTCCAGAGGTGGGAACTGGGGTTACAGACAGGGTTTGGGGTTTGCTGCTGTTCCCAGTTTTTGGTGGGGTACTCCCCTTGGTCACTGCTCAGACTGCCATGTGTACCTTCCAAGGCAAAGATCCAGAAAATGCAGATATGGTGCTGGCGATTTTAGGCAGTTTCTACCTAGAGGATGATGGACCTGTCGAGATCTGAAGAAGGAGCATTTTGGAGGATTGCAGTGAAACAGGCAACTGTAAACATTGGGGTACATTGGAAGAGAGTGAAAGAAAGGGCTGAGACAGAGATGTTGGGGAGGGCAGGATGCTTTCTCTGTGTGAGAGAGATTAGACTCTCAGGACAGGGTTGCACATCCTCAGTTGCTCAGTGCAATTCCCTGAGGATAAGCAGTGTTATGGAAAGGGTGCCACATGTCAGGCAGCTGCTCTGTACTAACACTAAGGATATTTATTTTCATGGTGCCTTGCCATCTTTGATTTCCCCAGAAACAAAATGAATCCTGTAAGGCTTTTATTTTCCTTGCTTTCCTCCTGAAACATGACTATTTGAAGGGATTCAGGAATCATGTAGTTTAGGAAAAGCTTTCCAGGGAAAGCAGCTTGCAGAGCCAGGCATGCCGGTGTCTGTCTGCTACATGCTGCATCCTGAGATCGAGTCAGGAGCACACTGGGAAATGCTGATCTGATGCTGTGGCCAGAGTCCGCAGCTCCATGGTAGCCTGCAGGGATTTAAGCCATCAGAAGGTCTGAAGCAGTGGCAGAACATGGTAGCAGAGGACTGAGGCTGTAGCTCGTGAGTAGTAAATCCTTGTCTTCCCCTCTCCTTCCAGTAGCACCAGTTCTTCAGCCTCAGATTTTTCCTGCTCCCAGGTCCTACATTCAGCCAAGCCCAAACCTTCCCCTGCAGCAAGGGAAGTGAGAATCTTCACCCTATGCCTGCAGCAAGGCTGCTGATGGTCCCAGGGAAATCCCTGTGCCAGGGCTGGATGGCCACATGCCTCAGGGCTACAGCAGTATGAAGGATTTGGCAACGTGATGAGCAGCAGAGATGGGGTCAATGGAGCAGGTGTCTACCCCTGAATTATAACCTTGTCCTTAGTTATATTAAGGACAAAATGGAGGTTGATTATTTTTATCTTTTGTTCTTTTCTCCATGCTTTGCTGCTTCTCACCCGGGTGGCCAGAGGCTGCATGACCCTGACTGTACCAGCCCCCCAATCCTTAGGAGGTGACAGCAGGCTTTGTAGCTGGGACTTAAATCCATGTGCCAGCTGAAACCCCAATAACTCTTCCCTTTGAGTCAGTGTCTCTGTGGGAGCATTCTCCAATTTAACTTTGGTACTGTAAATAGCACAGATATTTACCTTCTGTTTCAGGGGACTGAGGGCTTTGGTATTCCAGCATGATATTTATTTCCTTAGCTTGGCTTATCTTTTATTGGATCTAGTTTGTTGGACAGGGGAGAAGGGGAGTGGTAGCAGATTTCTGCTCATTTTCTTCAAGGTACATGGGGTATCACCCACACAAGCAGATGGCTTTGGAGGAGACTGTCTCCAAGGGGCACTGCTGACATCAGGTGTGGCAGAAGTCACAGTGCAGAAATACTAGCAGCAAAATCACATTGTAGATGTTATCCTCAACTCACCATCAATTTCCTGCCTCCAGAAAGGCCTCCCTGATTAATGATTGTCACACAAGAAAGAGAAACTGTAATTCTTGGATCTCATAAGCAGAGAATTTGTCAAATACAAACACTGCCATCGAAGGACACGTTAACCCAGAGGCTTTTGTGGCTGATTGCAGTGATGGTTCACAGCTCTTGTGGGCCAGCACAGAGCTGCAGGTGGTTAAAGACAACTGGGGGATTGCCCCAGCTGAGGGGAGAACCAGAGGAGGGGGCCTCTCTTGAGATTCATTAAGGTCTTTTAAATTGATTTTTTTTCTACAAAATACAGTCATCAATTTTTTTCTACAGCAACAGATTCTCAGAGCTCACCAAACAATATGTGGGTCTCTGAAAATAAAATTATTTTTTTAATCAAACTCTAGATATCTTTATAATCTCCCCCCCTTTCCCACTTTCCCATTGGAAATGCAGAATACTTGGGACAGAAGCTAAAAATACCACTAGATTTTGAATTTTGGTTGAAAAGGCCATTTATTTGGTTGGAAGGGTTACTTTTCATTATTATTTAGAAGCAGCTGCCCAAAGCACAAAGTTTAGGCTTGGCCTGCCCACATACCGTGTTACCATGCTGATCTGCTACTAGCCCTGAGCACCCGTAGCCTCTCTTGTGGCCACAGAAGGTGAGTGCAGACTCAAAGCCGGGCTGCAGTGTGAGATGGAGATGTGTCTGGATGCCACCGACTTCCTCATCCTCCCCTGCACTCTGAAAATTCCTCCCAAAACCCACAGCTGAAGCAAGAAGAGCTCTGGGTGAGGCTGAGGTGTTGCACAGACACCGGGTGATTTACCCACTCATGCCAGGAGCTGGTGACAGTGCCAGAAAGTGAGTCAGGTCTCCTCTGCTCCTTAAATTTAGACTTGTCATCCCTCATCTCTCTCTGCAGCTTTGTGAAGCGTAACAGGATCCAAGGTAGTTACAAAACAATGTCAAAGGTGTTAAAATGATTACCATAAAAATACATCTGTTTTCTGCAGGAATGCCTTGAGATGCTGCGGAGCTCCTGGAAAACAGAAGGGTGACAGCCGCTGCTGAAGAGTGTCTGGTGTGGACTCGGAGAGGTCTGCTGAAATGGTAGGATTTTCTTTCTTTTAAAATCACTATTGTAGGCAGTTAGAAAAAAGCAATTCCATTTCCCATGTGATGCAGATCTCAATCTAGCTTCCAAATCCCTGTAACCTGATTAAAGCCTTAAGAATTTCAATTCTTTTAAAAGATGAGGTTTTTTTCATATAAATATCTTAGATTAATGTCCCCAGTGCAGCAAAAGAATTAGGTGTCTAAGTCTCATCTTGAGAAATTCAATTAACTCATCCTGTAGGGATCATTCAACCCTACCAAAGGCTTTGACATATGTATGTATGTAAACATAGTTTACATATATATAAAGCTTGCAAGCATATATGTAAATGTGATTTATGTATATGGCAGTTTACATCCAATCTTGAGAAGGGATTTTCTTTTTACCATTTTATGGTATGTAGCTGGGCAAACAGGGCCTGATCAAACCCAGGCAGTTTTGAGATGTCTGTTATCTTTCTCAGTGCTACATGGCAAAGGGATATGTCCACCCTGGCTTCTCTGCTGCATCGTGCTGGCTGTGTAGGTCACCTGAGCACCCAGAGTTGTGTCTCCTCTGGTAGTGGGGACAGAGTGGAGACAGGTCTTGGCTATGCCACCAGGTGCAAGCAGGAGCTTTGAGCCCCACAAAGGAGTTGGCCTGGCCCTGGGGACTATGGGCCTTGGGGACCCACCACCCCCACCAGGTATTGAATTTCTTTGGAAGTAGAAGACTGTGATCATCTTACTCCTCCTGTACTGATTTCTTCACTACCTCTGAGGGTACAGCCTTGGAGTTTGACCTTGGTGCATGGGACATGTCTGCAGAGCATGGTCAAACCCAGAGCAGGAGAAAGGACCTGCCCAGAAGAAAATGGATGGAGCAGCAGTTCAAGCAGTGAGAGGTGGTTTTGTTGCTCCCCATGCTTTCCCTTCCCTGCCTCCCAACACTTTGTTGGGTTGTAAAGGCTGGAGCACCTGAACTCACCAAAGGAAACGGGGCATGTAATATTTGACTTTTCAGAAATACAGCATGGTAGCAATTTTAAGGCCCGCTTCCTTTCATGCACCAACAGCCCCTGCAAAATAATGTGTTAAGAGAATATCTCTAGAAGCAGGTGGTGAAGCAGAATGCAAGTGCTGGAGAGCAGCTGAATGCTGCAGCCCTAGTGCTGTGGTCTCATCTCTGCAGAGCTGGAGATGAGCAGCCAGGGCTGTCCTGCAACCTTGGGGCAGAGCATGTGGGTGGGGTACTGGGGTGTCTGCACGTAGGGAGGAAAAGGGGAGTGAGAAGGGGTGACAGCTCTGATAGGGATCTGTCTGCAGGGTCTCTTGTTCTTCCTGTCCCCCCCATTATCTGCCCTCACCTCCCTGGCAGAGCATTGGCCAACCCAGGCAGAATTCCCTGAAACCAGTCCAAGGGAATTTGGTTGCTTTGGGTTGGTTGGTGTTGACACAACCTCCAGGCACATCCTGCCAGTCTGATCCAAAGATGTAAACCCAAAAAACTCCTCTTACAATATACAAGGTGGGCAACACCAGCTGATCACATGTCTGAATTACTTAAAGAGATGGAGTTCCCAATATGTTGTCAGCTGGCCCACAGCAGCATTTGCATTTTGGCAGCACAAATGCAAATTGTAATCCTGCCAACGAGATAAATCTTTGCATGTGCCCTGGTACATTCAACACTACAAGTTTCCTCGAGACATTCCTGGTTGCAACTGTGAGATAATCGACTGCTTTTTGAAAGTCACAAGAATTCTGGCCAATTTTTCTTTTCCAATGGAAAAATACTAAGATGATCTCAGTACGTGGTGGTAGTAATGGAGGAGCTATTGATGGAAAAAGAGAATACTCCTGAGGATGCTTGCTAGCTGGCAGCTGAAACCTTGTCTGCTGAACTCCCTTTTGGGTAACTGAAGGAGACTGGCTGTTAGCAGTGGGAATTCAAAACCATCCCCAAGAACTGCACTGAGCGTTTTTCCTCCAGTGTGGGAACACCAGCTGGCTGTCTGTTTTAGTGAAAGGAGGGCCAAAGAAAGAAGACAACCCTGGGGAGGAAGAGGCAGATGCAAGAAGGAGAACCATACAGCACTGGAATTGATATAGCAGAAACACTGCTGAGAGAGGAGGAGAAATCCAGAATGATGCCTGTCCCAGGAAGGGAGCACAAAGCCAGCACGAGGTGCAGCCTTGGAGGAATAGAGAGATGAAATAAGGCAGCCCCAATGGGTTTCAGCTGTTGTGTTGAGGGCATGAGGGATAAAGCAATGCCAAAGGAAGGATAAAAGCAGGCAGCAGAAATTTAGAAAATCTGTTCTCCATCAAAAATCACAACATTTCCCATACAGCTACACTAGGAAATTCAGATATTCTCAGGGGTGGAATTTAGCAGCCTCCTGGTTGTCCTGAAATGTCCATATTATTCACAAGCACCTTGATGTGCTGGTCCTGAGCATGGGGTGTTGGTTTTGTTAAGACTCTCTCACTTCTTGTACTGTCTTCACATCTGTGATATCTATGAGTAAAAATAATTCAGTGCTAATATAGTTGTCTGTCTTTAAGAAATCAAAGTTGTTTTGATGCCTGGGGCTGTGACAGAGGGAGTGTTAGAGAAGAGCAGGCAGAAAGCTGCTGCTGGAGGGAGGCAAAGAAATCTGGAGTTAAATAAAGAAACCAGCTCCAGCACCACATTTCCACCCAGCCCCTCTCCTCTGGACTCAGGGTAAATCAGCATGTGCTCCCGACAGCCACTTCCAAAATATTAATTAGCACGACACCCTAACGAAGAGCTCAGGGAGTTGTGTTTCAATGGCGATAAGCCAAACTGTCCTGTTTGTTTCAAGGCAGGCTGCCTCATCCTGAGCTTTCAGCCACTGTCACAATAAAGAATGGCAGTGGATGGTGGAAAACGAGCAGCTCTGATCCCTCAGAGCTGAGATGGGAGTCTGTAAAGGTGCTCCCTGCATGCCAGTAAAGCAGCGCGAGCCAAAACATGGAGACACCCCCCAGCAGAGCAGCAGCAGCAGCAAGCTCTCTGGAGCATTCCTGCAGCAGCTGCCTGCTTTTTAAATCTGGTCAATAAGCATTAGATGAAATGGATGTTTCTTTGGCAATGTGTTTATCTGAACTTCAGTTACAATGGGCACTAGCCAGGAGCCATAAAATGTTTTGTGCTGGTTTATTAAAGAGTAACTTTAATAACCTCATTAAGAATTGACTATTCTCTCCCAGTACGGCAGTGCAGTTCGATGACTGTTTCTTGTGTCCTGAAGAGCAAAGAGCCTAGCACTGCTGCCAAGATGCTCCAGTGTATACAAAGTCCCATCACAGTGAGGGCACGAAAATGCCCTCTGTCCAATGTCAATTTTCAAATGGGATTGGGACTAAAACAATTGTGCTTGAATAAAAACCCAGCTTTTGGGTCAGGAGGTGGAGCCCTGAGCTCCTGTTTGGGATTTTATTTTAGTTTAAAAGCAGCTGTAGAGTATGATGATATGTTTGGTGTTGGCTTGGTAGCTCTGCTGGTGTTAGGAAATGGACACTCCTGCAGGATTGCTTCCTAGTCTAACCAGTTTAATTCAGATATGGGGAACCAGTGAGGCAAAGCACAAGCAGTGCTGAACTTGTGCTGTTTCATAGCAGACCATGAACTGGCAGCTTGGCTACTTGAAGGGAGACTTAGTTTTGTAACTGTGGCAAAACAGCAACTGCATAAACAAAGCAGAAAAGCTGTTGAGTGGTTTGATGGTGTATCTGTGCTTCCTGAGACCTTTCTCTTCAGTGACTCAGGCTCTTGCCCTTCACACACTCAGAAACAGGCGCATACAAAGGATGTTCAGGCAATCTGCTTGTGAGAAATTAGCTTTCTTCTTTTTTTGTTTTAATTAATCTCAGTAAGCCAAATGGTATGGATTCTACTGACAGGGAAAAATTGCTTGTTGCTATCCCAATAATGCAACCTAATAAAGTCTCTGAGTCAGAAGGTGTATTAACCAGCTATTAACCTACCTCCTCACCTAAAACCAAACACCATAACCAAAACAAGACACCTCTCTTTGCCTTGCATGCCAAATGATTAAAACAACTCCTTCTTAAAGATCAAAACTTGCAACAGCTTGAAGAAACCCTCCGCTGTACAATCCATAAGCCCTCCTCTGGGGACAGCAGAGTGGAGAAGCTCTGGGCAGTGGGACTCAGCACAGGGTGTTGAACTTATAACACAGTCTTATAACTTATAACAGTCTTATAAGCAACCGGACTGATGAAGAGTGATCTGCTTTAGGGGCTATCATCACCTGTCACTTTTCACAGAGCTCATAAAAGAATGATAGTTCATCCTTTTTAAGTATTGCATGAGGTAAATACGGCATTGGTGGTCACATTTTCAGTTGTTGCAAGCACTAGTCCAAGGAGATATTACAAAAAGAAAGAAACAAGCTTATATTCAAGATCTAGTTTAGACTGATCTCCTCTGGTAACCATGGCTGATGCTCCTTTCTCTGTTCAACTCTAGGAACCAGGGTCCCCCTCCAGAAACACAATGTCTAGAAGCTAACAAAGGGCCAGTTTTAGTTAACCGGTAATAGTGGCAGGAGCCACAGAGTCTGCCAAGTAAAATCAATGGAGTAGGGTCTAAAAGCTACACTAAATAAGTTTTCAATAATCATAAATCTTGTTACCAACAGCTCTTGGTCTGCTTTATGGTGAAAATGATGTCTTTTCTTTGAAGAGGCGGAAATTCAAGCATTGAGGAATGAAGCAATCATTCCTGGAGATGTAGGAGAGAAAAGAGGGTCTGGACTTCTGGATTGGTGTGTTCTCTATAGGGCTGCATTCCTGACCAAGTGAATCAGTGTGGGGGAATTGCCTGCTGGCAGTTTTTGGCTTTCTGGTGGGTGCTTTAGGGAGGCATTTCTCCCTGGACCCTGCTGAGCAGCGCTGGGCCAAGGAAGCCAGCCAGGATGATGCTGGGCAGCATCCGAGGAGCAGGTTTGACACAGGGCTCACAGGCTGCCTCTTCAGCCAGGAGCATGCCTAATGTGTTTTGCCTCCTCTAAACTGGTCTCTGTGCATGCAGAAGAAGCAGAACAGCCTATGTACGGTTTAAAGATGTGTTTTGCAGCAGGTGATAGCAAGAGCAAAACTCAGGAAAACAGGACACTCATTACACACATGCAGCAGTCTGACAAGGTCCCTCCTCACTTGACACGGTTTATCTCAATAAAAAAAGGCGGATTTTGTCTTATTTTAAAAGCACATGGGGCAGGGATTAGAGACTATCCTCCCTCCACTCTTCTATGCAGAGTCTGGATGAGTCCCTGCAAGAGGCAGTTTCTTCCCTGGGTCACTGATAGGAAACAGATGCCTGATGTAAACATGGGATTGTAAGCAGCAGTGCATGGATCAGGGCTAAGTTTCTCAGAAGGACTCCTAAAGCAGGGATAAATTCGAGTGGAAAATCCTAGGTGTAGAGAACCAGTTTCAAGCCAGAGCCTTTAACTTTCATCTTTATTTGGTTTTTTTTCTTTTTGTTTGTTTCAGTGTTGGAGTCTGTAAATTGAATAAACTAGTAATAACCTGATGTGAGTTAATGTCTTATGGCCTCAGCGTTTGTGACTGGGACAAGCAAAAAACACTGCCTGTTACTATGCTGGTGTTTTAAAGAGGGTGAGTTTTGCAGCAAAAAACTGAGGCTTTGGCTCCTCGCGAGAGCTCGCCTCTCTGCCTGGGCTTTGCATCAGCAGAGGGCAGCAGAGATTGGAAGAAAACAGTGCTGTGACGAGCCTACAGCAGTGGCCAGAAGGGAGGAAAAAATATTCGTCCTATACATTGACATGAGCAACCTGAGTGTGCGAGGTGGAGGTGGGTGCCGAGTCCCCTGGTCCTTTGCCAGATAAGGAGCACAGGCAAGGGCTTGGCTGCTGCACTTTGAAGGAATTCAAATGCAGTTCTGTCCTTCTGGCCTATGCTTTGCACCAGGATCTTGCTCCTGTCCTCTGGCTGGCAGAGGGAGAATCTAGCGGCTAAATATTTGCAAGGAAGGGGGAGAGCAATTCAGAATGACATCTGAGCTCCAGGCCTTGCTGTGGGCTGCAGAGAAAATAGAGCATGCAGAATGCACAGCCCCTCCTGCTGAGCCGAGGCAAAAGCCTCCTGAAGGGACTTTTTCCTGACAGTGTCTTATTCGTGGCATCTTGGCAAGCTGCCCCTTTCCCTCCTTCTGCCACAGCCACTGCCTTACCCTCAGCCCCAGGAGCAGACCTGTGCTTCCTGTACACCAGCAGAAGTGTCTTTCTGCCTCTGACATTACCAGCAGCTTTCTCTCCTCTCTCTTCATGCCTTCTCCTCTGTGATTAAGGCCTGTGGGTTATAAAACCAGCGAAAGGATGGTGTGAGCCCACTCATGCACGAGGCTCCTGACAAACCCTGGTCCTGTGCCCTCCTGCCTGCCCAGGGATCACCACCAGCAGCAAGTGCCTGACCAAGATGGTGCCAGGAAGCTTCTCTATGCCTCCTTAGATTGATCTTGGGCGTATTTGCAACGAGGGGATGAGTTTTTCACAGCAGGGTTTCACATGTAGCAACTGTGAATGCCAAAGCCCCTCACCATCAGCCCATTTGTCATAACATTGTGGAGAAGCAGACTCTGAGCATTGTTCCCAGGGGGCATCACCCAGCAGAACAGCCTGGTTTTACCAGAAACCAAAATGAAGGGGCTGGGGAGAGATTGCCCCCAGCTCCACTCTGCTGATTGCCTGCAAACAAGAGGGATTTCCCCAAAAAGTAATTCAACTTTACTGATGGAGAAAGCTACTTGCTGGACCATAGCTCTCCAAAACAGGATTATTAGGGATCCAATGATTTGTGTTGTATTGCCATTATTAGAAGCTCCAGCAGAAGGAAGGCACCAACATTCGCTTTTCTTTGGAGTGAACCTCTCACTGAAGCAAAGCTGCCTGCTGAGGACTTGCAGATACATATTTGGCATATCTTTGAGGGATTAAACAGTCTAAAATATCCACCAGGCTGCTGACTGCTTTGGCACGGTGTCTTGCCTCTTCAGATGTGACTTTCAATTGTGCCTTTCACTTGAGCTTTATTTTTTTGGCTTAGTTTATTGCTTCTAGGCACATTTCTGACTGTTGTCTGCTTCCCAGGCAGAAAACCCAGTGCAAAAGTACTGAGATCTCAGCTGCTGCAGCATAAGCCTTTTTAAATTCTAAGGCATTATTTACAACAAAAGGAAGGAGCAGGGTGTTTCTGGCCTGGCTGTGCTGTGATGGTGTATGCCAGGGTAGCATCCTTCCTCCTCCTCTTCCTCCTCCCCCCATGCTCACCAGGTTATGCATTGGTCCTGATTAGATGAAAAAATACTTTAGGTGGTGAGGGAACAGGCAGCCCAACAAAACAGGAAGGAAAGTGGATGTTAATGCATGCTGGCAAGGACTAAATCCTTACCTGCAAGATTATTAAGCTCTTTTTTTTCCCCTAGTGCCTCTTTAATGCAAGATCCCTCAACACAAAGAGTGGGCTCAGGACCATCTTTGCCACAGTTTCTTGCTGCAGCTGAGGCTGAGATTAAAAATCCTGGTGGCTGAAGATATACTAAAGACAGGGGTGCTAGGCAGTTTCTCAGACATGTTCTGTGCGTGGTACAAAGCTGGGACCCAAGGTGCAGCATATGAGATGAAAGACCTGCTTTGCTGGACAGGGAACCACATGACGTTGAATGGTGCTTGCTGATAACTTAGAAAATTTTCTGAAGGTTTGGGGCAGGTTTTTAAATCTAGGAGTCTAGCAAGGATCTTGTTTTACAGCTCTTCCAGCACATGAGAATGGTGTAACTATACACCAGAGCTCCTCGGCTAGCACCAGGATCAAAACCAACAGAGCTCAGCAGTGCAGGGTTACACACTAAGCTGCTCTTCTGCCCAGGACTCAGTCATCACTTGGAGTGATCCAGCCTCTCCACGTGCCTGAGACTGCTGCAAACATTCCCTGTAAACAGCCAGTAGTTAACATGCAGCTTTGCAACTGAGGCATTGGATGGTGATGGGTCAGGTGTGTTATGAGCAGTCGTCTGCCCTGACTGGATAAGCATGCAAATAGAGTAAAGTAAACAGAACTGTCCAAAGCTCATGGGTTATTTGTTTGTTTGTTGTTTGTTTGTTTTGTTTTTAAGAGGAAAATATTTCAACATTTTTCAATATCTCCCCAGCAGATCTTGCTGTGAATGCTCAAGGCTCATTTAAAAATTGGTTTCTGTAAGCAAAGCAACATGCATCTCTGAAATTCATTTTCACTGAAGATTTTTTATATTCTGGAAAAGTTCCCTTCTGCAGTTCTTCACCAAAAACACACTGCACAAGGTCAGCAGCCTGCCCTCAACAAATTTATTTAAAAAAGACACAAATCAGTGTTTCAAATGCAGATGGTGCCTTTTGGTATACAGAGGTTTGACTGTTGGAAGGTGGATATTCCTTCTTTACTAAGAAATTAAAATCTGTAGGCCCAGGTAGGCTTTAAGAGTCTACTACAAGAAACCATTGAACTACCTGACTGGTACAGGAAAACCCTGGCTGTTGGCTATGAGCAGCCAGTTCAAGTCGGCTGGGAGAGGGAGGTCCTGCACCTTTATAAACATGATCTCCAGACTTGAGACAGGAGAATTGGTGGGGGAAGCAATGGGCCAAGTGGCTCCAAAAAGCTGAGAGGGAAGTGCTGCCAAGAGGAATATAAGGTGTTGTGCAGGGGGGCTAAAAGGCTTGGAAGGATGAAAGTCACAATGAAATTATTCTTTAGATAATTCTTTTAAGTAATAGTTATATTTGATTTCTTCTTTTTTGCTTTACTAGATGCCGAGTCCCTCTGGCCCATCAGATAATAACTGCTGATGGACATTTGGAATGAATAGGCAATTTGAAGCTCCTTTTGGCTCATGTGAATGTTTCTGGCTGTCCCTATATAATGTTTGTACAGCTCAACAGCAATTCCCTGTGATGTGCTAAGCTTCGTCTTCTCTAGTCACCAAGTAGGAACTGGATTGCATAAATTTCACAGGTTCCCATTTTTATAGTCTTCTTTTTGCTTTTCTGCATCTTTCCTGTCTTTTTCTTTTGGGGTACTTGAGCTCCCTTTCTTCTGTAAGTAGTGTGACATAAGCTGTAATAACCGGATAGATGATGTAGCTCCATAGTATTCAATTGCCATGCAAGCCCTGTGCTACAGAAGAGCTGTTGGGTTGTACAAGCCCTGCTGGTAGTAGGAGAGGACTTACTCATCTCACCCTTTCTGTAAAATCACACTCAGCCATTCTCTCATTTTATTTATTTGTTTTTTCTTTTTCTTCTGGAGTGTCTCCAAGGCTTATGACAATATACTGTGACTTAGCCTTATTCTAGTCCACTTTTTATTGCCTGTTTTGCATGAGCATAGATCGCTGTGACTAGAGCAGTATTTGTGTTGCAATTTATCTTCCACAAAAAAACCCAAGTGTGAATGGTAAATACATTAAAAATTAGGAGGAAAAATCTCTTCCTCTATCTCAGTTCATAGATATATATTTCATGAAACAGGTTAAATTGGGGAAAAAAGATGAATACGTGTACTGGATGTAGGAAGCCTGTAGAATAACCTGAGAAGAAGAGGTGAGAGGACTTCTTGTTGAACATATCTTCTTTTGCACCTTTACTGAAGTTATATAATGTTGTCATATCAAAGTGTGATTTTTTTTTTTACTGTTTGCTTAGCGTAAGTTAACTCTGATCCTATCTTCCTCCTAGATTTACAGTAATAGTAGAGGCAAGCTGGTGAAACTGTTTAGTGGCTTAGAGAAGTCTCAGGGACAGAGGAACTGTGCAAAGGGACACATTGTGCATGTTTGCATTTTAGGAAGGAATGTGTGGGTTGCTGGGGTGGGGTATGTGGACAAAACAGGGAATTAGGTATGTGAGAATCCAGCTGTCCCTGTATGTGAGCAGAAAAGGAGCCCAATGGTGAGGTGCTTTTAAAAAAAATAGAAAATAAAATCAGTTCAATATAGGCATGACACAATTGATCATTCACAGGGGTCTTTTCCCATCAAATATCTCTTGGTGTACAGTTACTATCCTGTCCTCTAATATTTGATGAATAATGAGTCTGTTATTCAGCACTGAGGTTTCCTGCATAATGGGGAAAGACACTTCTGGAGTTTAAAACTGAGTTTTGAGCTCATAAATGTGTGCCAATGGTATCTGCAACAGCAATATCCAGCCCTAACTGATTTAATGTGTTTGCAAGTGAACTTAAAATACCACGTTTGAAATTAGGGGATGAGAAATGTAATTGCCTGAGTTCTGCACTGGAATGGTATGTGAAGCACTTTTGGGTGTCAAAGGCAGCTAACCTGAGGTACCTGCATTAGTTTGAAACAATACTTGAAGATCTCACAAGTGTCTTTAACTTCCTTTTCCTTTCAGTGTTGCTGCCTTCTGACTGCTTCATTTTTCTGCATTGTTTTTCTCCCCTTTGATTTATTTTTCACTTGTGCTACCTGTCTCAAGAGACTGAGTCACAGTCATAATCTGCTTGAACTCCCACCTGCAAATTTCCCTGCTCTCTGTACGTTTTCTGACGTGCAGCTGATGCAGCTTTCCAGAAGGCTCTCTCACTTGGGAGAGTGGTGCTTTGCTCCCCAGTACCGAGGTCTCACTCCTTGACCATCACTTGGTACCCTTTAACACTAGCCACTGAATATCACTCAGTTTTCCATGACTAGTCCATAGCACAGACTCACTCCCTCCCCCACAGCTTGCTCCTGTCTCTTTACTCAACACCTTTCCTTCTGCCGATGTCAATTTTAAACTCTGGAGCTCTACCCTTTGACTCCCCTTTTGACATCTGCTTTCACGTCCCTAAAAATTTCCTATACTGCTATTGCTGCTTCATGCAACAAATTGTCCTACTCTGCTTCTGGTGGACAAGCGGGGAGTCTCTGAACACATCCCCATTGCTACACTTACAGAGCACAATTTTGAGAGGTGCTTCTTGACTCCAGCCAAACCATTCAGTTTGTTCTTCTGCCATCAGCCTCTCTGCCGCTGGGACCTGAATGAGTTGACTATTTGTGCAAAAATGTTTCCTGAGCGCTGGATGTTTTGACAGGGTGTTAGATAGCAAAACATTAAAGTCAGTGTTAGGTGCTTATGTATACTCAATTCTCTGAAAGTGCTACAAGGTAGTTATTTTTTCAATAGGTAAAAAACCACACAAACGCTATTGCCTTTTTCTCATTAAAATGACTACAGGAACTGTAGGGAAGGCTCAGACATGGAAAAGTGACACCATTTATTGTTTGATACCTGCAATAGACAGCACTGAGGCCACCCAAGTCTGCCAGCTCTTTGGGCTGCCTGCTATGGAGAAGACCAGGGAGCTATGGAGAAGCCAGCAGGCCCAAGGAGCACAAAGATTTATTCTGCTCAGGCATCATGTTGTGCACAGCTGACATGCAGCTCTTTCACCTTTCCTTTTGTGGGACAGCACATGAAGACTGTGAGAGTCTGTGGCCCATTCTGGCTGAGTTGAAAAAGCACAAGGATGGTGCTCATAAAGATTTCCTATGGGAACAGAAAATGTCCCCTCTCAGCATTCTCTTCTCTTTTCAGAGGCTACTTGCCAACAAGCCTAATTCTACAATGTGATCCAAACTGATGCAGGAGACAGCCCCTTCTGCTGGCCAGCTGAGCTTCTTCCCTTTGCATTTGTGTTCTTGTCAATTTGCTCACAGTAACCCTAACCAACGCAGCCAGCAGAAAATGGTCCATACCTTACTGTGGCAGTGACACTTTCCTCCAGAGAGGAAAGTTGAGCTCTAACAGTGGAGAACTCTCACAGCTAATCTCCATGACCTAATTCTGCCAAAAGCACTGTTTTCTCTTACAGGATGAATTAGGAATTTCTGACTGTGCTGCTTGGTTTTATTTTGATGGCTACTGTATAGCAAATTGAGCCTACACCTCTCCTTCTTCTAGAGAATCCATTTTATTTACAATTGTTTAAGGGCATCCTGCTCCTTGCCTGCACTGCCCTCTATGACTAGGTTTAACACTGTTCATATTGTGATTTACAATCATCTGCAGCCAGCAGAAGTTTCATGTAGACAGGCAAATATAATATGCTGCTGTTAAGAATTCCAAGAAGGCTAAAATTTGAAATGGCATCTTGCTTGCCTGTAAAGTCCTTCTTTACACTGAACTATTAAAGTGCTAGGCACATCAAGGTATTTTCTCAATGTAAGTAACTTGGCATAAATGTGCACAACCATGTTCACGCAAATAATATGTTCAGTAGTGGTATTTGAGAACAGTCTCTGGCTAGATATAACTACTTGCTTTGCATTTGTCTCTGTTTTATACTAAATATCAGCTTCGCATTTTGATGTGCAGCTAAGAGTTTAAAAGGGATCTCTGCACACACTGTCACGCCAGTGGTGGTGATAGTGTCTTGAAGACTTTCGCCAACAATTTTCCACTCTGCTCTCTTCATACTTAGGCAAATCCAAGCATAGAAATGCTGTATCACACACAAAAACACAGGCAAAACTTTGTTTTTATTGCAAGAAAGGATGAACCATGAGACAAGTTGTCTAAGAAGCCAGGGATCAGGTTAGGAAAGCTAAAGTCCAGATAGAGTTACACCTGGCCAGGGACATTAAGAGTAATAAGAAAGGTTTCTACAGGTACATCAGTGAAAAGAGGCAGAATAGAGAAAACGTGGGTCGTCTGCTGAAGGAAACAAGAGACCTTGCCATGCAGGATATGGAGAAAGCTGAGGTACTGAAGGACTTTTTTGCTTCAGTCTTCACTGGCAAGGGCTCTGACCACACTGTCCAAGTCATAGAATGCAAAGGCAGAGACTGGGAAAACAAAGACTCCCCACTGTAGAAGAGCAAGTTTGAGACCATCTAAAGAACCTGAAAGTGCACAAGTCCATGGAACCTGACAAAATCCATTCATGGCTCCTAAGTGAGCTGGCAGATGAAGTTGCAACACTGCTTTACGTCATATTTGAGAAATTATAGCAGTCTGGTGAAGTTCCCACTGACTGGAAAAGGGAAAACATAACCCCATTTTCAAAAAGGGAAGGAAAGAAAACCCAGGGAATGACTGACCAGTGAGTCTCACCTCTGTGCCTTGCAAGATCATGGAGCAGATCCTCCTGAAGGCTCTGCTAAGGCACATGGAAAATGTGGAGATGCTGGTGGCAACCAACATGGCTTCACCAAGGGCAAATCATGCCTGACAAATTTGGTGGCCTTTTATGATGGGGTCACAGCATCGGTAGACAAGGGAAGTGCAACTGGCGTAATCTACCTGGACCTGTGCAAGGCCTTTGACACTGTCCTGCATGATATCCTGGTCTCAAAATTGGAAGGGTATGGATTTGACGGATGGACCACTCGGTGGTTAAGGAATTGACTGAATGGTCACACTCAGAGAGTCACGATCAATGGCTCGATATCCAGATGGAGACCAGTGACAAGTGGATTTCCTTAGGGGTCATTACTGGGACCAGTGCTGTTAAACATCTTTGTCAGTGACATGGACAGTGGAATTGAATGCACCCTCAGCAAGTTTGCTGATGACACCAACACCGTGGTTGACATGTTGGAGGGGAGGGCTGCCATCCAGAGGGACCTTTACAGGCTCAAGAGGTGGTCCTATGCCAACCTCATGAAGTTCAACAGGCCAAGTGCAAGATCCTGCCCCTGGGTTGTGGCAATCCCAAGCACAAATACAGGTTGGGCAGAGAATGGATTGAGAACAGCCTTGAGAAGAAGCACCTGGGGGTTTTGGTTGATCAAAAGCTCAACATGAGCTGGCAATGTGCACCTGCAGCCCAGAAAGCCAGCTGTGTCCTGAGTTGCATCAAAAGAAGCATGGCCAACAGGTCAAGGGAGGTGATTCTCCCCCTCTACTCCACACTCCTCAGACTCCACCTGGAGTACTGTGTCCAGTTCTGGAGCCCCCAACATAAAAAGGATATGGATCTCCTTGTGAAAGCCCAGAGGAGGGCCACGAAGATGATGATAGGGCTGGAGGATCTCTCCTATGAAGACAGGCTGAGAGAGTTGGGGCTGTTCAGTCTGGAGAAGAGAAGACTCTGAGAAGACATTATAGCAGCTTTCCAGCACCTGAAGGGAGCCTACAGGAGAGCTGGGGAGGGACTTTTTACCAGGGTGTGTAGTGATAGGACAAGGGGTAACTGTTTTAAGCTGGAAGAGGGGATGTTTAGATTAGACATTAGCATGAAATTATTTAGTGTGAGGGTGGTGAGACACTGGAACAAGTTGCCCAGGGAGGTTGTGGCTGCCCCCTCCCTGGAAGCGTTCAAGGGCAGCTTGGATGGGGCTTTGAGCAACCTGGTCTAGTGGGAGGTGTCCCTGCCCATGTAGGGGGGTTGGAACCTGATGATCTTTAAGGTCCCTTCTAACCCTAGTGATTCTGTGGTGATTGTGTGAAAGAACCCCGTCTGAAGCTCAGATTCCAGAGTTCAAGACTCAAAGGTAAAAATTGTGTATTTGAAAACAAATTTTCAAAAATTAGCTGTACTCTTGCGCCAGACAGCTTTTTAAGTCTCACAGTGTTAAAATAAATTTGAAGAATGGGTACCATCAAACCAGCAGCTGATTTTATTTACAGTGTTTGTCTAGGCCAGTGCCATCTTCTCTCCTAAGGGACACACACATCACCTCACTGGACAACCAGGGAGTGAACTGCATTGTTAGAAAACTGTCTATCATGTGCCAACAGTAATTAGCTGAGGTCCTGAAACACAAGAGATTTTTATCCCTTATGTGTTAGCTAAATAGATTCTTTCCACAATCTATTTAAATATATATATATACATATATGTATGTATATATATATATATTTAACCTTCCAAGGATAGTTGGGCTAGACGGCTCCACAGGCTATTTGCACATTGTAGAGTGTTTAATATGGGTGCTGCTTTCTCTGTTTTTCTGTAGTCTGAATGTTCTGTTGAAGGATAGATTTCTGTTAACTTCACACTTTTTGCTTCTTTAGATATCTTTTATGGCATTCCCTCCCACTTCTTTCCTCACTAAGCTAAACATTCCCAGTATTTCCAGCCTCTGCTTACCCAAAGCTCATCACCTGCTGCTGCCTTTTTGAAGCTCCAAATTGGGCTCTTTTCTCTGCTGCCAACCATTTTGCAGAGATAATCAACAGAATTTAAGGGGCGGTGAGTCTTTCTGCAGAACACAGGCTGGTTTGGCCTGATCCTACCACACAAATTTTGGCTACTTTCTATAATGAATTTTCAGCACTTTTTCTTCATGCTAATAAGAAGCATCTTCATATCATTATATTTAATAACCTTTTTAGTAGAAAGGGTGCCACTTGCATATTCCAGGAAAAAACTTTATGTTGGGGTGAAAAATAGCCTCATAAAGCCATACCTTTACGAAGAAGAAGGACATGTGTGTCACAACAGTGGCCACTCCATGAACTACATTGAGCCAGCTCCAGAGATTGGAATCACATGAGGATAAACCTTTTCCCAGACTAAGCCCTTAACAAAAGATTGTGTGTAAGCAACATAATCTACAGAGGAAAAACTTGCTACATTTTTTAACCATAACTGAGATACATTTACTGAGCACTGCATGATTGCTTCCTTACCAAGGAGCAGCCTTTTAGAGTTTTCCCCTCAAAATACATGCTGAAGTAGCTTTTTCTAGCTGGCATATTCTGTAAAGGTTCTATTAAAAGGGTTTGTGGAGCTTTCTGAATGGCCACCCAGTTCAAAGCGTTCACGGAGCAATTCTTGCTTTCTTACTAGCTCCAGTGTTGCCTCATCAGGGGTCCAAATCTAGAAAATAAAGGTATTTGTAGTTAATTTGGACATAACTTCTGCGATTGAAGCATTAAGAAGATACTGTTGGCCAAAAAGAGCCTTGTTCTAGCACTCCTTTCTATCCTAAGACAGAAGAAAACTAGTGCAGCCTCCCAGTGGATGTTACCATAGCCATTTGTGTGTAAGTCACAGTCTCTTCTTGTTGCTTCCAACTGATATACCATGGGCTCAGATCCAAAGCTAATTGTTTAAAATGACTGACTCAGGCCCAGGATCCTCAGAGTGGAAAATAGTAATTAGCTGTAGAATCACTGACAATGTAGCCTTATTCCCCTGAGACCATTGCAGAAACTAGCAGAGATTAGGATAAGGAAAATGGTAAACAAACTCCAAACAAAACCTCTCAGTCAGCAATGGTATTCTTTTCCTTTTTAAGGGAAACAAACAAACAAACAAACAAACCAACAACTAAAAAACCACTTCTCTCTAATCTTTTTCTGTTTCTTGATTATTTGCAAATGAGTATTAACAAGTGCCCAGTACAAAAATTGTATTTCCAATATTCTAACTTTAGGAAGTAAATATTTGGTGTACTGTGTTCCATTTAGCTCGATAACTGTCATCAACAAAAATAATCATGTGATAACTAATTGAGAAGGCAAGTTAGAAGTTTGTGCCAGGCCCATGTGGAAGAACTCCTACCCTTTAGGTGTCAAAATGTAAAAATCCGTCCCATTAATGTAGTTGCATTTGTATTTCAACTGTGGATCCTCTTTAATCCTGTTTTAAAACCTGATGAGATCTGATTTCCATTATAATTTGATTTATATAATTATGTGTGTATGTATATAAACCAGACACATATATATGGACCCTTTAGTTTACTGCTGGTTTGTGGCAATCTCTCTAGCCCGTGTCACATCATCTACAAGCTAGTTGAATTATGAAGTCATTTAATCAGATTGTTCTGGTTTTTGATCTACAAGGTCTACCTTTAAATTAATGTGAAGCTGTGCTCATGTTTTGCTACTGTACCTACCTTTCTGGGTTTGAATGAGATGTCTTCTGTTTTAGTAGCACCACTGGTTATCAAAGCATTCAGATAAATAACACTGTCCTTAGGAGAACGCGGTGACCCTTCAAGTATGGGTTCTTCTATGGCTGCCCAAGACATCTGTTAAGTCCGGAAGAGAAGTTATCAGTTAGACAAACACAAGGCATTCAGAAGCAAGACACATCCTGCATTTTCTGACCTGTCTTTTGCTATTTACTATGAGTGCATTTTACTTAATCTGTTCAGAAGCTGTTTTTCTTAAAGCTAACTATTTTTACAACTAAAAACTTGAGAGGGAAGCCTTTTAAAAGGTAGGTGATGACTCTCCTTCTTGAAAACTAAAACATTCATGGCTCTTTAAGACACACAGGACAATCACCCTATACCACTGCTGATCCCATCCTGTGCCAGGTGATAAATAAATGAACAAACACCTAAGACTGTTGTCCTTCTGCCTGTGAAAGTCCTATACCATCCCTGACAAATTCAAAACATTTTTGAAAGGGGACAACCAATATATGGCTACTGGAACATATTTACAATACTGTCCAGGGCAGGACTGCTAAAAGATGTTTCCAGCAGTGCAGATGCAATTGCATTTTCTCTTAAATAGCATCCCAGGTCTGACTAACAAGGACCACTGGTAAATCAGGAAAATCTCAGCCCCATTAATACAACCATGCTGTGGTCACAGAGGCTGATGTCAGCTTGGGAACCAGATGATTGGTAAGGTACTCGAGGCTCCTGGGCTGCAGGAAAGGCATTCGGAAGAACAGCAGCCAAACATCAAATGTGGGATTTGAGAAACAGAACTTGAGTCAGCAGTAGAAGAGGAAGGATATGAGACAAGGCAGGAAATGAGAAGTCAGCAAGCCTGATAGTGCCTCAGTGAGTTTGAGTAGCAGAATAAGAAGACGTTTCTACTAATTTGAAGGGCATTGGCCTTATCCTGTGAAGAATCAGGTGCTCTCTTTAAGTTAAGGTTACCAGTTGTTCAGTATTTACTACAACAGAGCTGAATAATCATAAACTTCAGGAGGAGGGGGAGAAGAAGAGGAAATATTTTTCTGTGTCCTGTCAGTAGGACATGATTTTAAAGTGAGACTGGAGAAGGCATGCAGTTCATATAATTAACAATTCAAAATTTCAGCCAATGAACAAGTACTACTAGTGGCCAGAACAACTACTAGCTTCTGAAAATACTCACTTCAAGACAACTGCCTGACTTACAGCTGTAGAGACACATGGATGGCAAATGAAAGAAAGAAGCACTCTACTATTAGCAGATCAGTCCTTTGTTGCCACCTCTCATACCTCACTTTTCGCAGCTTGTAGTTCTGCAGGTGACACTGGCTTCTCAACTTTTTCTTTCTTTGCTTCTTTTCTTTCTGCCACTTCTGGCAAATTTTCCATTTCACTTTGGAGTAGATCAATTATTCTAGAATCTGCAAATGCTTGAGCAATATCAAGAGCATTCTTTCCTGTATTTAAAAAAAATACCTGTATAAGCCATGAAAATGAACCTTGGCAGTTATTATTGCAACTGGATAATGACACTACAGTGAACTGAATTTAATTAGGCCTCTTTTATTAACCATTCAGTGTGCCAGCCTGACACTGGTGTGAGGACTGGCTGTCATCAGCACTGCTTGCAGAAAAAAGGCCTTGCAGAAATGACCTTTGAAACCAAATATTACAGAACTTCTTGGAGTGGTTGCTTTGTTCTTCATGTCCTGACATTTACAGCTTAATATCCTGGTCTTACAGGTTGTAATTTTGATGGTGGAGAGCTGAGAGCATTTAGCACTAGGAGGTGACTAGCATAGTGCAAGGTCAGGAATGTGGACCAAGTAATTGTAGGTGTCTCCCTCATCCAGTGCTTGCTCTGTGGCTGGCAAGGAGTCAAGGGAAGCCCCATGGTTTAAATGAGGCTTAACACCTTCAATGGTTAACAAAGGAAAAGCTCTGCTGAATCTTATGAGTTCAGACCCTGTGGCTGTGAAGTAGTCGCAAGATTAAACTGCCGTGTGAATTGAAACTTCAGACAGTAGCAGAAATGGAGAATTCACATCCCTTCTATGAGCAGGGTTTCACCTTCTAGGCATTTGGGCAACCAAAGTTTCATTATGTAGCAATATTGCTTCCTGTGTCAGAGCATGGGCTTAAAATGTGATAAATGTCAACTGTTTAATCTCAAAATAGAGGAAATAATACTGAATGAGGGATCTGTTGTGAGGAGGTAACACTTCAGTACTAGTTCAGATCTGGTTTTCTGTTAAGTCTTTTTTTTTCTCAAGAAGTAATACGTACATGCTATGCAGCAAGAAATTTTTTTAACCAGTGCTGCCTGTGCCTAAAAATAAATTATTTAAATGGGTGGCAGAGTACACACTGGCCACAACTAAAATCTAATTTTCTATGAAACAATACTAATAGCTAGTTAGATTTTTCTTAACTAAAGCCACTTATAAGTCTGTATATATCCTGTGAGGAGCAATAGCCTCCTTAATCATGAAATTAATCATGTTACATTATTTTCTAGGTGCATAAAACCCATAAAAGCTGACTACTTAGAATAGTGACTCCCATACTGTTGAAAACTAATTGAATGTAACTCCTACCTTCATTCTGATCCTGAAAGCAATCGTAATTTCAGAACACTTCTCAAAGCATCCCAAGAACTTACTTTTTTTTAATAAAACATGTATACGCTTAAGGAAACAGGCCTTTAGGGGGAGAGATTGATATTTACCATTGCTGTTTGTAGCTTCGATGTCAGCACCTGCCTTGATCAAAAAGTAAACTAAATCCAGCCTGCAGCTCTCGATGGCTCTCATTAGGGGGGTTGCATTCCCTATTGCAGGTGCATCCACTGCTGCTCCAGCCTTCACCAGCAGCTCAGCAATACCTAGGTGCCCATGGTAGCAAGCGTGGTGGAGGGGAGTCCACATGAAATTGTCTGTTGTGTTTATATCAGCCCTACAAAAGGGTAAGAGGAGTTGCAGCAGATTAAGGTGGCTACTAGATAGAGTAACACCCACAGCTCCAAGTACAAGCAATGTTCACTGCCCACTGCAATGGCATATTCAATGTAACCAAATATTTTCATATTAGTACCACTACTCTAAAACCATTTTAGAATCCAATTTATAGCTTGGCAGGGAATATTAATTGTAAGAGTGTGCCTGCATGGCTGGGGCCAGGGGGGAGATCACATCCCCTTCTAAGCCAACAGAATGTCCTCTACATAGAAGTTTTCACAGGTACAGAGAAAAACAGGCATTGAAACAGCTTAACAGCCCTCTAAACAGCTAGTGTTTGGACTCCAGCTTCACTGAGAATGGCAAAAAGTAGACTAGGGACTTGAAAAATAATGCTACTGGGCCAAGAACAGGTGCTCTGAAACACACAGCAAAATTGTCTACTGTCCAATTCACAAATGAGTCACAGAAGGCCCATCTTAGAAAATCTGAGGATTTAAAACTTTTTCAGCCACTGTGCTACTGGACTAGATCTGTTTCTGCTACCAGGTTAAAACTGGCATGTTCTAGAGGATGCAGTGATAGTTTGAGGGAGACATCTGCAATATGCTGCCTTCAGATGATGCTAAGGGGAAAAGCATTATCAGCCCTTTAGCAACTGTCTGCCTTTGGGGCATGCTAAAGCAAGGCTTGGGGAACAAGAGCCACTAGAGCCCCTTCATGGTGTCAAAAGCATTTGAAGAAAGTACAATCCATGACCATGCCCAGATCTGCAATCTCCCATGTGTGCCACATACAGGCTCTGCAGGGTCAAAACCTCGTGAGGGGATTCCCCAGTACTGGAGCAGAGTGAGTTACTTTGTTTTGTTTAGGACAGCTAGAGGTCCTGAACTGAATTAGAGTCACTGTCCGGTTTTCTCAAGGGACAAGGAGCTGACGTCTTCCTAAACAACATGAAGGGAGGAAGAAGGAAGAAAAATTATGAAGGTAAGCTGCTTCCAGGGATGGCTTTTTGCTTTTTGAGTTAGATGGCTAGTATTTAACTCTAGATCAAAAGAACAGATTAATCTGGTATTTTCTTGTTTAAATTTTTAATCTTATTCAGAATCCTACCTTTGATGACATCTTATCATAGTAGATTCCCCTGAGCTACCATTTTTAGCTTTCTTATCTTTCAGATGCTTAGCCATGAGGGTTTATTAGTTTGCAGTTTTAATTTCCTTTATATTTCTCATTAAAATAAGTAGTCCCAGTTACTCCACTTCCTTTCTCAACCCAACATCCATACCAAAACAATTACTCTGTCTGGCCCTGAATCCTTCTTGCTGACTCAATTCTAATAAAAACAAACTGATCAAAGAGAGCAGGGACAGCACAGCACAGATGTAAAAATTTGTCAACATTTTCTCCTGATCAAGCATCGAATTTGCCTTTAGCCCAAATGTAATTTATTTCTGAATCTTTCTGCAATGAGATAGAAAGTAGATAATACCAATTTATGTTTAAACCTCAGCCTTATTTATATCTCTGGAAAAATGTTTTTTCTGTTTGATATGGATTTGTGGTATTGTACTGAAAAGTTTATACTGTAAAAAGTATTTGAGCCCCCATGCCAAACAGAAAGTGTCTGAAACTGCATGCTGGCGAAACATGTAAAGCTAAACACTGTACTGAGAACTTTTGTCTCCATTTTCTGATTTCTGCTGATCTAAAAATCTCAAAATTGATACTATTTGTATAAACTAAGTTATTACATTCTGGGTCTGCTAGATATCATGAGATGTGACTTCAGGGCTACCTAGTGAGGCTTGACAAAAGCAGTAGATTTTAATTTGCTAGCATTTGCATCCTTATCTTTGGAAGAACTGAATATACACATTTACACAGCTTTCCATATGCTTCAGGAATGTCACTGTAATTACCAGGGTCTGTAAAGCTGTTAAGTCTCTGCACAAATTGGAGTAATGGCTAAAGCCACTTCTCCTTAGAAATGAATGTTAAAATGAATTCTAGCAATAAGTAGAGAACAAAGCTAATGTAAATAACTTTGGAAAACGTTCATTTAAGCATTTATATGAATGACTGTAGGACTACAGCAGTCTGACAAGAAAAAAAAAAAGAGATTAAGCTTTTACACAAGCATGACTGATCATTCTTAAATGGCTTTCACTTTTAAGCTGTCATTAAGATTTTTCACAAATCTCAATGTGTCTGTAGGCTACAAAATTGATGAAGCACTTCTAAAGTGAGGAACAGACTATCTGGCATAAATCCTGCTGCATCAGCCCTCTGAGGCTGCAGAGGAAAGAGATCATAAGGCTTTATCCCCTTTAAACATCTGCATGCAAAGGCCCTGGCATGTGGAACAGGGAAGCCCGAGATTACTTTGATGGTTTCAGACAAGTCACTCAAGCCAGATTTCCCCAGAATCAGCTATTTGATTTTGAGAGTTCAGTTTTGAGGGTGCACTATTGGAGATGTGTGTATGAACTAACTGAAGGTCCAGTAGACTGGATTTTAAGGCACTCTGTCTGACCAAAATGTCGACAGCCCAGACACCAAAACTTTCAGATCTGGAGAACTGACCTCTTGGGTATTTCTACGTCCCTGTTACTGTAAGTTTGAAAATTAATAAACTAACCCTCTGTAATGCAAGATTACCTTTAATATTAATCTATATGTAAATAAAAACCAAACCATAGTCTGTTGCAACCAGATGTCTACTGGAAATGTATGCTTTCGAATGCCCTTCCAAAATAGCAATTACAAAAAAACCCAAACAACTCTGAAATTATCTTACCCCTTTTCCAGAAGGTACTGCACAATGTCTGTGTTCCCACTGGCACATGCAGTCATCAAAGGTGTTTTGTAATATTTATCTTTTATGTCTACTGGCACACCCTCCTCAAATGCTTTCTGTAGAGACAGAATGTCTCCTGCTTTGACGAGGTAGTTAATGTTCATGTACATTTTCCTTGGCTCATCTATATACCAGGCACGGTCATCATGCACAGGATGGGCAGATGGGTGGTCTCGGATATGATGGTGGGTATCAGCCATGTCCTGAATAGCCTCAATCATGTAGGCAGGGAAGCCATCTTCCCCATGTGGAAACTCGTTCTCTGGAATAACACAAATCGGCACAGGGACTGGGACACCTTTTTTGCCTCTTCGTTTCTTCCCTTTCTTGCCCTTCTTTTTGGGTCCAAAGGCCGTTATAAGATAGCTTTTCTGCAAGTATTTAGAGCCTTTAAAGAATTCTTCTATCTTGATTCCCAGTTCTCCTTCATGCATTTCAGCAATGCTTTTGATTTGTTCAGCATCCACAAACGCACAATGCTGCTGAATAACTGATATAAAATCATCTTTAGCTACTGTTCCATCTCCTTGGTCAACTGCCTCAAACGCCTTGTAGAG
The DNA here is from genome assembly GCF_020740795.1 of Apus apus. Lineage (NCBI taxonomy): Eukaryota > Metazoa > Chordata > Aves > Apodiformes > Apodidae > Apus > Apus apus. Next base: position 49,258,611 of record NC_067284.1, on the reverse strand, counting down.
GGCAGCCTGGTGCTCTAAGGACCAGTCATAGAGCCTCAGTGCCCAGCGGGGGTTGAGCTCCTCAGCCCCAGGCTTGGACTGTTTTTTAAAAGTGCGTTCAATTTTACGCAGTTCTTTTGCTGCTGCTTTAAAACCACCTTCCTTGGCAACAGCTCTTGGAGTCTTTGTCAACAGGTTTTTCCATGTAGGATCACAGCCTAAAAAAATATGGACACAATTTTGCTGATAATACATTGGAATTAGCAATTACTAATTTTGTAAGAAGAGACTTGTAATATACATGCAACCAATTGCCACAGGTCTGCAATTTTATATTGTCTGAACTATAAAGAACAGTAATACATGGACCTGCATCATTGACCTCAGACTGGAAGGTCTGCCATGTGCTGCCCGCATTTGTTTCCCAAAGGGAGATTTATTTGGGCAACCTGTCCAGTCATGAATATGTATAGAAAGGCAGAAATCCTGTGAAAATTTTACATTTTTACTAAAAGTAGTGAGCAACTTCAAGAAGAAACAAACTCAGATTAAAATGTCACTCACTGCTCTATACCCCAACCTTGCAATTTGACCATGGACCACTCCATTAGTTAAGCGTTTGAATCAGAAGGACAGAATGTAGAATTTTGCATGGTGCTCTCAAATCAAAGCTTGAAGTGCTATCATTATCTGGTTAAGTTAGAAAGTTATCATCGCTTCTTTGGAGTATGTTTAAATGCGCCAAGTTTTCTCCATGGCTACACTGACATCGGGTTTTTTTAATGATCAGCAACCAAAAATTTTTTTTTCTATTACAATATTCAACATGATCCTTCTAAAAACAACCCTAAATCAGAGCTACTTAATATAGTCCAGTTCATATTATCCAAACCCAGTATATTTCTTCTGCTTTCTTTAAGGAATGTTTTATCTCAGCCATATTAGTGGAAGTAATTCCTAATAGCCTATGTTAGGTGCTGCTTGGTGAGAATTGCATATGCCACTTAATATATCTCAGAGAGACAAATCTTTGATAAATGCCTGAGTGAAATATTTCCTTGGGCACAAAAGAATACACATTTTGTTGTAAAGAAAGTTATTTTTAATGTACCTCTTTGTCCTATAAACTTGCAGCAAATTGCAAATCCTCCCTCTGCAGCATAATGAAGTGGCGTGTTACCGTTCATAGCAATCAGGCCCAAGTCTCCATTATAAGATGAAATAATCCTCAAAATCTAGAAAAAACAATGACAGTTTTTAAGATGACGAACTGTGAGAACAACTTACAAATAAATGAAAAGTCACATATTCCTAGACTGTATAGTGAGCGTCTCTCCCATGCCCAACTGATCAATGTGCATGTAACGTTCAAGTTTTCTGTAGTACTGTGCTTGCTTAACTGAGGAAAGAGAAACCTTGTTCAGCTGTAAACATTGAGAACAATCTTCACTCCTGCCACCCCACTGCAGGCCCATTGCATGCACCATCAAAATGGCATGATCTTATGTACTTTGAGGATGATATAGGGGGAGAAAGTGCCTACCTGCTGCTGTTTGCATCTGCCTTTCCTATAAGGGTAATGCTTCATCCATGTTACACAGCTATTACATGCTACATCTTGGGAGAAACAAACTCTGCAATGGAGCTGCTTGCTCCAGACAGCCCACTAGCACACACACACTCAGAGGTACCTTGACAAAAAAGGCTCTGCAACTATGAGAGAGATTCTATCACTGCCAGATTCCATTTGATGGTTAAAAAGACTCTGTTCTTGACTGATTATTATGCTTTGATTAGCTGAGATACTGGACTCAAAAAGGAAAAAAAACAAACCACAAACCAAACAACCTCAAAAAAAACCCAGGTTCGGCTTTGCAGCAATGCTTTAATACCAAGAACAATACTACCTCAAAAAAGCCACCTTTGGCTGCAAAATGTGCAGCGCTGTGTCTTTCAAGGTCAAACAGGTTGACATCAACTCCTCTCTCAAGCAGACCACGCACCACCTCGAGAACACCTTCTCTTGCGGCTTCCATCAAGGCTGTGCGACCTGTAGCCTGCAGGGCAGCAAGAAAACCATTCAGAATTTGTTTCACATGCCACTTCAGGCTGGAACAGTACAATCTGATTGTTGCAGGGTGTCATAAAACTGAAGCTCTCCTTTTAGGTATTGCAAAAAAAGAAGTCTAATAGTTTTTAAAACACTTGGTAAACTCTGAGAATCTAGACGAAATGCTGCTAAATATGTGTAGTCAAATCCCAGCCACACAAGTACTTTAGTAGCTTGAGCCCCTTGAATGGTCCCCATGAATACCAGTTCCTTAGTTAAGGAGTACTTTATGCTGTGTGCATGCTGTCACACATGTTTGTAGAATTTAACAAAAAAACCTCCTCTATCCTGAAAAAAAGCATAAGAAGCTATGGCTGGAGGAGTGCTATGAGGAAGGCAGAGCAACTTGGGAATTTCACAACTGTTCTGAGACGAAAAGTTCATAGTGCTGTCTCTTTTTCTAGATTAATAGTGTATGTTAGTGATTAGCAGTACCTGTTTGTTTTTTAGTGACTGACTTTGGTAGATCTTCCCAAGAACACAGCACATCTTGGATCAGGCATCACCTGCTATTAATATCCTGGCCCAAAGCAACACTTAGAATATCTGACTGGCTGTTTTACAGAGGGGTAAAGAGGGCAATGAGCTGTCGAGAGGTTCCACTGAAGCATGTGTTCTTCCCTGGTATCTGTGTTTCTCTAGGCGTAGGAAACTATTCCCGTTATATGACCAGATATGTTCCTATCATATTACTCCCCCCAAAAATCAGGTTTTTTTAATATTGCAGTTACCCCGAGTGCATGAAACAGACACAAGTGTGAAGAGTATGGGATAAGGATGTCCAAACATTGATTTTGCTCTAAGTCCAAGCCAGGAAGGATATGGCAAAACTAGGACCAAGGCAAAAGCCATAGGTAGCTTTAAAGGAAAGCTTGAGCTCTTTAAATTGATCAACAACAGCACAGAGCTTCAGCCCTTCAGGTCTTTGTTAAATCAAGAAAGTAAATGAATAAATTACTAAGATGTACAAAAGAGAGAAAAGTTTCTTATGCCTTCTCCCTGCCTTGATTCCCTGTCAGATTGTTCATGCTGGACCCACCTTTTACAGAATCACAGAATGTTAGTTAGGGGTCAGAAGGGACCTCTGGAGATCATCAATATTATTTCAACTCTGAAAACCTTAGAGCACATTGAGACAAAGTACAAGTCAGCATTACTCCACTGAAGTACAGTAAGCTGCACCTTACAAGAACTGCTCCAGTTATATTTCATTTTTGTAAAAAATCTGCACTCTCATGTACAAAAATCTAAATCGGGATACATGGTTCAAGCAGGAGACCTTAATTCCTGCTCCTGCAGAAAAAGGGTGATACAGAAAAAGGGAATAGGCATGGCCACAGAATTAAGTACTCACCACTCCTTTCTTATTTTAATGTGAGGGTTTAAGGTCATATATTCTAATTGTCTGGTAACTTTTCTATACCCCTGTATATATAACGTTCTTAGTTATAGAAATATTCATACTGGGTTCCTTGCATCGGGATTTACTCCTCTTTCCAAAAAATTCAGACATATTTCTTGGATATCATGAGCTTGCTCACAGGCTTGTAGAAGTAAAGGCTTCCCCCTAGTAGTACAGTTGTTAACATCTGCACCATAATCCAAGGCAATTTGTGTGCAGTGGTAGTGACGCTTTGTAGGTAAAATGCAGTAAAACAAAACACCTGCAAAGAAAAACAGTAGGAATTATGGACAATGCTGAATGGTAAGAAAGAACATTACTCAGGCTGGAAGCTTCACAACTTCAATAGGGACCCATCAGCTTCTTTTAGGGTATATACATCCAAAAAAGCTTCTAGTTTAAGGCCTTTGAACTTGGGGACAAAACTGGAATGTGTGGTAGGCCTTGGGAGGAATGTGATTCTCAATCACAAGTTATCTTTCAGCTGTGCAATGAATGGACCTATGATTTAAAGGCCTAGACTTTTTCAGGGAGAATTTTCATTTTCATCACAGTTCATCACAGACCAATAGCTTGTGTTGAGCTGTAGGGACTACCCTCAACCATGGTTCTCTCTACAGACTGGACACAGCACACCTAGCAAGTGTGTAACACTGTAAGGGGTTGTTTTATGGTATTTCTGTTGGGTAAGTTTCCTTTTTACTTACCTTTCCCTTCATTATCCACAGCAGTCATGTCTGCTTTAGCTTTTGCTAATAATTCCAAAACCAACTCATGGCCTAGCTCAGCTGCTTTCATTGCTGGAGTACGTCCCATTTTGTCCTGGACATCTGGATGAGCTCCCTGTTCCAGCAAGAAGCTGCACATGTCAGTGTCATTTTTCATGCAGGCCAAATGAAGGGCACTATATCCTTCCACAGGCTCGGTGAAATTAATAAGGTTTGGAAATCCATTCTGGACCAGTTTTTCTATTTGCTTCTTGTCTTTTTGGTGAACACACTGAAGAAGTCTGTAGATCTGTAAATTTACAAGTCTGCTGTCCACTGGTAACATCCTGGAATAAGAAAAAAATGGCTTCTTTCAAGGAAGTAATGTCTGCATGAGGAGAGAAGAAAACATGTAAGCACAGAGACGGGATTATAATTACACACCAGTAAGAAAAGGAGTCAAACTATGCTCAAGGCATGAAAATATCTACTTCAACTTGACAGAGCTCTAAGCTTTGAATGAATATCATAGAATGCCAAGTTGGAAGGGACCTCAAGCAGCATCTGGTCCAACCTTTCTAGGTAGGAACACTGTTTAGATGAAATATCCCAGCACCTTGTCAAGAGTTTATCTCAGTACATATAGCATATATAGAGATTCTATAAACATATGTAGCACCTTGCAAAATTCTCCTTTCTATTCATCAAACTGTTCAGTATAATTCGAGGTGAAACTTAAGAAACTGTAAGGCTTTCCATTCAAGGAACTGTTGTAATCTACATTTACTTGGAAGCCTAAGGGGATGCTGATCATCTGTCACTTTAGTACTTCCTCCCTTGTGACAGAGTTTAAATAGCAGAGGTGTTACAAGAGAGGAGTAAGGAAAAGGTAGGGAAGGGACATACAACACCAGGAGCCACTTAAAAGCTGCCCTTTCTAGTCTATGGAGCATAGCAAAAATATTGTAAAATGTTCATGTTTTGCTGGAAAAACTGTTTGTCATTGTAACGGTTTTGACGAGCTCTACACAATGTTTTATCTGAATTATTATTAGAAGCTGCTCACTTCCAGAAGCGTTTAATGGGAGCTAAAGCATAAAGACTCTTCTCTTTGTAGTGTAATCTGGTCAGAATAGGTCACCTGCTCGCACAGTTTTGGGGCTTTCTCTCATGTAAAAATGATGTTGCTTAAATGCTAAATTATTTTCTGTGTAGGTCTTACACAACCCTCATTCAGATCAGATACAGTATATATTATATATAACTTAAAACTGTTGTTTGTTGGTTGGTTTTTTTTCTACTGACAAGGGTTACAACTATAGCAGCACTCTTGTCCTAAACTTTAGAATTGAGGAAAAAGGCTTCTTATGGGTAATGGCCTGCTAGAAGTGAAAATTAGCATCCCCTATGGAGTCTAAAGCCCAAAACCTTACAAAGTAATTTCTGAGCAAATCCTCAATGCAAGAACTTTTTCCTGGCTTCTGAACACAGGGAAGGCAGTGGAGTAAACTCTGCAGGGGCTGTGGCAAGGAGCAATAAGGAGGTACTTCAGGGAAGGCTTGTACAGTACTGACACGACTGAAATTCAGCAAGAGAAAAGTTTTTAAAGAACCTTTGATGGAGCTGACAAATGTTCTTTAATACTCCTGTTCCATTTCCCAACACTCTGCAGCAGTAAGAAACTTGGGTTCACTCCTAAAAATGAGATCATTTCTTCCCACTGTAACTCATTATTTGCACCTGGATTTTGAACAGCACTTTTCCAGGAACTCACTTAGGATCAAAATATTCTTTCCCTTCTTTCTACCCCCTGAAGCTGCAAACACTGAAGAAATTACATTCTCCATGGAAATAGGTTATTAGTGCTACAGAACACAAGCAGCATTGCATTGATAAAAATATTTTAGTAACGCTCAATGAATCACAGAATCATTATGGTTGGAAAGGACCTCTAGATCACCAAGTCCAACCATCAACACAAAAAAACTCCACAACCTCAGCCACTTGAGCATGTCCTGAAGTACCTAATCTACACAGCTTTTTAGTACCTCCAGGGATGGTGACTCAAACACCTCTCTGAGCAGGCTGTTTCAGTGCCTGACCACTCTTGAGTATAGAAATTCTAACTACATCCAGTCTAAACCTCCCCTGCTGCAACTTCAGGCCATTTCCTCTAGTCTTATCATTACTTACTTGGGAGAAGAGGCCAACATCCACCTCTCTACAACCTCCTTTCAGGTTATTGTAGAGGGCAATGAGGTCTCCCCTGTCCTGGTTTGAACCAGGATGAAGCCAATTTTCTTTCTGCTGATTTTATTTTTTTCTTCAGTGAGCTCTCTTTTAACTAGCAGCAAGTTTTCCAGCTAGTGAACTGATAGCACTGGAATGTTTATGTTATAGCCAAGAGATCAAGGATGCTTTGCTCTCCTTGTTGCATCTGCTTAGGATAGTAAAGGAGCAACCCTTCTGTAGGGAGGAGCGGGCTACACAGACAGCAAAGGAAGGAGGGAAGGAGGGAAGGAAGGAAGGAAGGAAGGAAGGAAGGAAGGAAGGAAGGAAGGAAGGAAGGAAGGAAGGAAGGAAGGAAGGAAGGAAGGAAGGAAGGAAGGAAGGAAGGAAGGAAGGAAGGAAGGAAGGAAGGAAGGAAGGAAGGAAGGAAGGAAGGAAGGAAGGAAGGAAGGAAGGAAGGAAGGAAGGAAGGAAGGAAGGAAGGAAGGAAGGAAGGAAGGAAGGAAGGAAGGAAAACAAAGTATGTAAATAGGTATTACTTGCTCCCTACTTCCTTTGTCCCATTCAGGATGTGAGACTGATAGCACACCTTACACTTACTGCACACTTTTGGTTTTGCTCACAGGGTAATGTATTACACTTCATTACAATTTCAGCCCCAGATCAGCCTGATGTTTTTTCTGGTGCTTTTGAGATTCTTATCATGGTGTTCTTTTAATATTTCACACAGTAACAGAATAATTTCCATAAACATAAGTGAAATTATTTTTATCACAACAGTAAAGTATATTGTTATCACAATTCAACCACCAGTGAGATCCCACCCAGTTTAAAGTCTTTGCTTCAAAGCATTAAGAAACAACAATTCACATTAAAAAAACCATAAAATTTTAACTTTGACATTTACTATTTCTTTGCAGTACTTCTTGAGAGTGACTGATCAAGTTTTATTAGAAGTTTCCACAGTAACAGAATCAAAGTAAGACAGGTGGGATAGAATACTCTACCCAGAGTCAGGTAAAGATATGAGGAAGCAAAACAGCCTTCTATGTATAATGAAAATATAACTACAGCACCTTGCAAACTTTCATTAAAGAAATACAACCAACCATACATATGTCATAGAATTTTTATCACTTAACCTGTAACAGACTTTTTAATGGAAAATGAGGGGCTGTTAATGTGGCTTTGAGAAAGTCATGCTCTGGTGAGGGCTTCATGAAGCTGTAATCATAAATCCCAAGCTTGTAACATCTACTTAGCAGCAATTTTATCTGTTGACAAACATCAAGAGAATTGCTACCTTCATTCTGCCAGCTTGTATCATCGTTTTGGTTGAGAGCATGACCTCATTTCAAATTCAGATTCATCCTTTTCCTGGTACACCTCATATCGAATAAATAGTTTTAATCAGATTCTTGTTTTCTCACAAAGCTTTCCAAGCCGTGATTGAGGAACATTGATAGAGAGGGAGGTCTGGTGGTCAGCATTCTCTCTGACTCTCTGTCAAAGCCTGGTGCCTGACTGCTGCTGGAAGCACTTGTGACTCCTTTTTGAAGTTTTCAACATCTTTTAGTTTCAATATTTCAAGTTGAAAACATCTCTTTCACTATTCACAAATCATTACACAAAATTTTCAGATGTTTTATCTTTAGTGCGAGAAAACAGCGTAGCAGTTTCTAAATTTAAGCCATTTGCAGGCTGGCCATAAAGATAAGCATGACCCCTGTGTGTCAGCATAAAATAAACCAATATGGTAGCAGTGCCACTTTATTTTCATAGCTTTACACAAATAACCGCACTGAATTATTGGCTGTGACTGATGTTTAACGGGAGTGATACAGCAAAATACTCCTAAAACTGAATTCCAGGATAATGAATAGCCTATAATGATGGGTTTTTTTCTTTGAGACCATCTTGATGTTAACTCAAGAAATGCTCTGCCTCGGCCTGAGAAATAGCTTAGTACTGAGCCATGGTCACTTTCCTGGTGCCTCTTGTCCGAACTGATCAGGTTTTAATTTCATGTTGACATCTCAGCCCCAATACAGCCCTCTGGGCACAGTCCTGAACACTGTGGAGGCAGTCCGGAGGTTATGACTGGATTAGATCAAAAGATGCACCTTCTTGTGTCTTCAGTTCATCTTGCAACTTCAGCGTTCGTCCCAACTGGAACGGAAGAGCCCAACGGGCTGGCAGCAGGCAGCCCTGGGGGCCTGCCAGCACCTGGCAATCAGGTGTACAAGCAGTATCAGCTGGGGATGGGGGCTGGGAGGAGGCTGCTCCTCACTTAGCAGGAGAGCCCGGGCTCCCTGTAAAGCCTCTGGACCGCTGGGAATGAGGTGCTGCTGCGCCCGAGAGCGAGGAGCGGGGCGTGCAACCACGCCCGCAGAGCCTGAGGTGCTGAGGACCCTGGGGAAACCCGGTAAGGGATGAAGCCGGTGTGAGCTGATTGTCCTTGGGTTGCAACTCAGAGGGATGGGTGGTGTTGGAGGAGACTGGCTTGAACGGGAGAGGAACTGCTGGAAAGGGAATACACTGCCGAGCTGGCGCTGACCCACACTGCGCCCAAGTGTGAAGGCCTTGCTCGTCCAACCGTGCAGAAGGACAGGCTGAGCTGACTTGCACTCTGCCCCCCTCAGAGGGAGGGCCCAGGCGCAGGGCGCTGCTGATGGCCCGGCTCTTGGCTGGGCTCGCAGCCCATGCAGAGCCCGACGCCGGCGTTTCTTGCAAAGGCGCGCTGAGGGGCTGGATTCGGCCTCCCCCCCCAGGCACGCGTAAGGAGCTGCGGAGGCGCCGCCTCCCCCTCCGCGCCTCCCCCGGCCTCTCTCGCACCACCGGGCCGCCGGTGCGGCACGCAGCGGGCACTCACCTGGAAATACACGGGCCCCCCGAGCCTGGCGGCAGCGGCCGGGGCTCCCCGGCCTCAGCGCAGCCCCGGCCTCAGCGCAGCCCCGGCCTCAGCGCAGCCCCGGCCCGCCATGGCCGCCCGCCCCTCCCTGGCAACGGGCAGCGCCGCGCGCCTCGCCTGGCAACAGCGGCGGCTGCGGCGGCTCCTCCAGCGCCCCGGGAGGCCGGGCGGCCGCTCCCTGCCCCCCAGCTCCCCTCAGCGCCCCGGGAGGCCGGGCAGCCGCTCCCCTGCCCCCCAGCTCCCCTCAGCGCCCCGGGAGGCCGGGCAGCCGCTCCCTGCCCCCTGTCAGGCTGGGCAATATCCACCCACACCACATCCAAACGACCCTTAAACACGTCCAGGGATGGTGACTCAACCACCTCCCTGGGCAGCCTATTCCAGTGTCTAACCACTCTTTCTGTGAAAAAAAATTCCCTGATGTTCAGTCTAAACCTCCCCTGTTGCAGCTGGAAGCCATTCCCTCTTGTGCTGTCGCTAATTACCTGTGAGAAGAGACCAGCACCAGCCTCTCTACAATGACCTTTCAGGTAGTTGTAGAGACTGATGAGGTCTCCCCTCAGCCTCCTCTTCCTCAAACTAAACATTCCCAGCTCCTTCAAGTGTTCTTCACAAGATTTATTCTCTAGGCCCTTCACCAGCTTCATTGCCCTCCTCTGTACTTGCTCCAGCACCTCGAGATATCTCTTGAATTGAGGTGCCCAAAACTGGACACAATACTCCCGGTGTGGCCTCACCGGTACTGAGGACAGGGGGATAATCACCTCTCTACTCTGCTGGTCACACTATTTCTAATACCAGACAGGATGCCATTGGCTTTCTTGGCCACCTGGGCACACTGCTGGCTCAAATTCAGCCGCTCATCAATTAGAATCCCCAGGTCTTTTTCTGCCAGACACTTTCCAGCCACTCTTCCCCAGGCCTGGAGCATTGCAGGGGGTTGTGGCCCAAGTGCAGGACCCGGCACTTGGCCTTGTTGAACCCCACACCATTAACACTAGCCCAATGATCTAATTTATCCAAGTCTCTCTGTAGAGCCTCCCTATCCTCATGCAGATCAACACTCCCACCTAGCTTGGTGTTATCTGCAAACTTACTGCTAATACACTCTATGTCCTTATCGAGATAATAAAGATGTTAAACAGAAACGGTCCCAACACTGAGCCCTGAGGAACACCACTTGTGACTGGACCCAGCTGGATTTGGCTCCATTGGCCACCACTCTTTGGGCCTGACTGTCCAGCCAGTGCTTGATTTGCCCCTCTGAATGGCAGGGTAAGACGGGGGGACACCGCCACACAGCAAGTTTAGGGAGGAGGTTGATGAGGAGTGTCAGTGGGGAGGGAAAGAGCAGCTGCTGGGCTTGGCATGGAGAGGCCACGCATGCATGTGGGAGCCTGACCAACCCTGAAGGTCAGTCGTAGAATCATAGAATGCCAGGTTGGAAGGGACCTCAAGGATCATCTGGTCCAACGTTTCTAGGTAGAAACACTGTTTAGATTAGATGGCCCAGCACCTTGTCAAGCAGAGTCTTCAAAGTGTCCAGTGTTGGGGAACCCACCACTTCCCTGGGGACATTATTCCAATATCTGACTGTTCTCATTGTGAAACATTTTCCTCTTGTGTCCAATTGGAATCTTCCCAAGAGTAACTTGCACCTCCTGTCTTTTCCATCTGACTTCTTTTAAAAAGGGAGTCTCCATCTTCTTGGCAGCCACCCCTTAATACTGGAACATGACAATGAGGTCTCCCCTAAGCCTTGTTTTCTCCTGGCTGAACACACCCAGTTGTCTCTCCCTTTCCTCACACAGCAGGCTTCCCAGGCCTTTGGTCATCTTTTTGGGCCTTCTGTGGGACCTCTCATCTGGTCACTGAGCTGTGTTGGCAACGTGGGGTGCACCAGTTTCCCTATGTTGCCTTTTTGTAGGGGGAAGGGTTTTCAGTGTCCTTCTATAGTGCTGTGAGGAGGGAGTGGGATGTCACAGCCTTTGACAGTTTCTTACTGTTGACTTATTTTCTTGCCAAACTTCCTTCCCATGGAAAGCAGTACGGTATATTTATTTCACCGGCGACCAGAATGGAATTACAAGATCAGTGTATAAACCAACTTAATAGCTGTCCCCAGTGGGTTTGAGTAGCACTGTAATATAAATGAGCTCTGTTAGACTTGATTTGAAGCATAATTGTTCACAGACCTGACTGGAAGGAGAAACCTATTTATTAACAGGAGAAAAATGTCAGTGTCAGAGAAAAAGCTCAAAACTGTTTATGTGAGTTGAAGTATAAGTAATTCTAGAAGGCAAACGCTGCTAACAGAGGGATTTCCCAAGCTCTTCAGTCTTTCTGACCATTCCCTTTAGTGTCTGATTTGAACCACTGAGTGCCATAAACTAACAGGCCCTTGGTGCTTCTGTTGGGCTCAGTAATTATGTATGGGATGGTGGCAGTGACACTGTTTGTGCTGTACCTAGCCAAGATTGGCTGTTGAATTATTTGCAAAACACCTCTAGCATTAGGAACTTCAGCAAGAAGGTTGGGGTTTGATATGAAATCTTTTCTGCCAGGGAAATGGTGACACACAGCTGAATACATGTCCAACAGTGTGGAAAGCTGGGTGATGGCAGGCATGGGACTTTGTGGTGAGTCACAACAATAGTTAACATCATTTTAGCATAATGTGTTCAATTATTTCCTCTGCAAGGAGTGCCATTTGTACAGTAGCTGTTTTGTACTAGCTCTTTGCAGTGTGAATTGGCTGGATTGTTAGTCTTACACTGTTTGTCTTGGTGGATTGCTTTCCTCTTTGCAAAATACGTCATCCAGGCTTTCCTCTTTTTCCTCAGTCACACTAAGTAGATGCTGCAGACACGGCATAGCAGAAGCCGTTTCCTTGCCTGTTCTATGTAAGATTTTTTGCCATTAAGGAGACACTTGTATCTCGGCCTAAGGCCCAGGTGACTTCTTTTTTCACTTTGCAGAGTAGCACACATTAAATGCCTGGACGCATTCCTGTGTGATGTACTCTAGGTGACCCTGCTCTGGCAGGGGGGTTGGACTAGATGATCTTTCAAGGTCCCTTCCAACCCCTAGGATTCTATGATTCTATGATTCAATGAAATGCACATTAGAAAAGCTAGCACATGTATTTTGAAATGTAGTCCAATATGAAAAAAACCTGAAGATCCTGTCTGAAACACCTGCATGACTTGACTCTGGGAATTGTGGCAACTCTGGAACCAGACCATAACAAGTGTGGGTATCTGGTATTTCACCCCAAGTGTGGGTACGTGTATAAAAGCATGTGTGTTTAGGGGGGATATTTAGATTTTTACACTTGATTTATTTTCTTATGGGGATCATCCTTCCATGAGCTTTTTGAGAGTGATAATGAGGACTCATGATTCAAGAGGCAAACCAGCCTTTTTCAACAGCTGAACATCATACTGAATGTTTCAAAGCAATATGGCTTCAAGAGCAGAGCACCTCTGCCTTGCTGGCTGCTGCTCCAGTATTAGGATCACAGAATCACAGAATCTTAGGGATTGGAAGGGACCTCAAAAGATCATCTTGTCCAACCCCCCTGCCATGAGCACGGAACCCTACCACTAGATCAGGTAGCAGCTCAGTCATGAAGGAGCAATGGCTGCTTCTGGGAAAATCCCAGAGCTTCATGGTTACCTAGATGAACACAATCTGTGGAGCCCATAGCAGACAGGTTTTGCCCACCATGTCAGAATCTGATTATGAGATAATCAGTAGTAAATAATTTCCTAACCAGGACTATTCCAAAGAACACTTATTGCTGAGCAGCATATACTTTCCCCCCTTGTTTTATACACTCTTAAAACATTAACCTCAATTGCTCCTAAAACGTACGTGATTCACCGTGATCGGTAAAACCTCTGTTGCTGATATGCCCACTTAACAGCTCCAAAACAATCTAATTACAATGAAAAAACTTCACTGCTGAACAGCAGCTTCGATGTGTTTGAACTACAAAGGCTGTGAAGTTTTGGTTGGTGCTAGCAGAAGGTACCAGACTGACAGCACTACGCAGTCCCTGCATGGAACAAGTGGAATAATATAGCTCTGATCCTCAGCATTACTTGCTGTCTTTGCATTGTGTTGGTTTTTATCTGGTGGTGTAAAAGCACAAGGATGCTACAAAAATTTCACAGCCAACCTCTGGAAGGAGGCTGTGCCACATAGAGATTGCTTGGTATGCCAGTCATGCTGACATCACCTTCTCACCGTCTTACAGATACCTGAAAAGAGGTTGTAGTGAGGTGGGTGTTGGTCTCTTCTCCCATGATTGGACAGGAGGAAATGGCCTCAAGTTGCACCAGGAGAGATTTAGATTGGATATTAGGTACATTTTCTTTACTGAAAGAGTGGTCAAGCATTGGAAAAAGCTGCCCAGGGAAGTGGAGGAGTCACCCCTCGAGGTGTTAAAAAAAATCAATGTGTAGAGGTGGCACTTTGAGACATGGTTTAGTGGGCATGGTGGTGTTGGGTTGATGGTTGGACTTGATGATTTTAAAGGTCTTTTCTAATCTTAATGATTCCATGATCAGTGGGAGCTGGGCTAGGTGATAACTTGCCTTCAGCTGGAAGGTGTGCTTGGGGTTTGCGTGGTTTTTACTCAAGCCTTTTACTGCACAGTTATTACTGTTTCTCATCTCTGTGGATTCTGATGCTACTGAAAAAAATCTGATGCATGGTGCATTGCACCCAGTGTCTTCTCGTTATGATTTGCCAGCTTGGGAGAATGACATAAACTTATGCATTTGACTTATTCTGAAGATTGTCTGGACTGTTTCAGCTACCTGTGAGTTACACTGAGGGAGTACAAGATCAAATCAGGGAATTCATAATACTAAGTATCAATAAAACTCTCTGCCTAGCCCGACCTTTTCACCACAGTGGGAGTGAAGCGCTGCTGCAGCTGCTCAGGCGTGTGTGTGTTCCTGTTGGTGATGCCCATGGCAGCACTGGTGAATGGAGGGGTACAGCTTTTCTGCCCATTGGAATAGCTTGCAGCTTGGGCTGGGGGGTTGCCCTGGGGGTGTTTCTCACCCTGCACCTTCTCAAGTTAGGGGAATAATCTTCTGGAAGGAACTTAAGGAGATGATCTTTGTTTCATGCAGCAACATCACCATATCAAAACTGTGCTATTCCTTGTGTGTTTCCTGAGCTCCACTCTGTTTCTTTTTTTTATGACACTCTATAAAGCTTTTAATACCATACAGATCAATGCACAACTTACAAAACTGAATTAGCTTAACTTTTTTGCTCTTCCTTTTATTCCTTCTGTAATTGCTTACTGTCAAAAACAATGCTCAGTCTTTCTACCAGTATGTCTTCTTAGGAATAAGCCCCTCCTTAGAAGAGAAAATCCAGTAAATCACTGATGTAAGTGCTCAGTAAGAAGGCCAAACAATGGCTGGAATTTACCTCCTGACCAAACTTCTGTAAAATCCATGTGCATGTTAATACAGCTAGTAGAGTACTCCATAACCCATGGTGGTATCACGTCTGTGTACATACATTGTTAGATCCCTGATACTGTGTCCCAGGAGATGAGATCTGGGAGGAAAGCTGCATCTCTTTTGTGGTGGTTGTTCTCAAAATAATTTTTTCCCCAAACACGCAGTAGGGCTTATAAAAGGCAAGTAGTGATAAAAGACAATGTGTTCTGCCAGGAGGTTGTCTGTTGAATGCAGTCTGAGATGAACAGACTGCAGGAAACAAACCCAGGAAAGCATCTGCAGCAGGTTAGCTGGGTATTAGGAGAGGAGAAGTTCAGATTTCAGAGTAGTGTCAACAGAGTTGTTTGGTTTTTTTTTTTGTCACCCAAGTTTTTCCTAAAATACTGTAACTGTTGTTCAATTTGGATGTTGCAAACACATGCTGCTTGTATGCGTCTGTACTTTAACTTGAACCTGAGGTAAAGGTGATTTCATGGTTTTACTGGGAAAGAGGGAAGCATTCCTCACCCGATGATGTGGCAAACTAAAGTGGGGCAGTCCAGCAACTCCACAGTCCCCAGTGTATGTTCCCCAGGTACCGTGTGGACCAGGATGAGAGCTGGGACCCTAAAGTTGCGCAAGCTTCTCCAGTGACACATAGGTGGGCCAGAGTTTGGCTGAAGAGGCAACAGATCTGGGGGTCCTTGGAGTTTTATCATTGTCATGGTTAACAATGTTTGTTCACTACAAGCTTCTGTCACTAATCCCACAACTTCTGTACCCTACAAGACCTGTGGAGCAGGGAGTGCTGCACTCCTTTCATCACCATTTCTTATGAGGGTCTCTTTCCTGTTAAGCCCAAGGACTCTGCAATCATTCCCACTACCTTTTTTCACATGTACTTGTCTAATACTCTGCCTTGGAACACATATATCTTAGTGGGAGGATTCCAGATGACTTTCAGTGGGAGGCATCAGGCCTGTTACTAACTGAAGCTCTGACTCTCTCTTGATTATTTCTTTATATGCAGATCACAATATTAAAAAGCTGAGGGATAATAATTTTGTAGCTGTTTTTCAGTTATCTTCCCCACTGACAAGGTTAGACAGCAATGAAAACACAAACCGCCTTCATTTGTCCCATCTGTTCTCATCCAGCCTGTCACTGTACCCCTTGTGAGATATTGTGCACTACAAGTTCTTAGTTTTCAATATGAAGGAATAAATGTTCTGGAGTGTTGCTCATCTGATGTTACATGAGGTTACTGAAATATTGATCACATGCTTCACCACATACACAGCAAGTAAGTAAAGGAGGAGTTTTCTGTTGGGATTTATTTCATGTTATTCCTATCTGAGGGGCAGCTCTTCCGGTGATGCTGGCTCTCAGCAACAACTTACTGCTGTAGCTTTTTAGAAGGAAGACCATGTAATGGAAAGTGTTGTCTTTGAGGCAGAGGGAAATATGTGTATCCTGGCCCCAGTGGAGAAACATCTGGGTTTCAAAGCTGACTGTTGAGTTCTGTGCTACTTACTATAAGGAAGGGTAATCTGCACAAAGAACCACTAAGAGCGTGATAGCAACTCTTCCAAAGGAATTTAAGGCTGCTGAAATCCCTGAGGTCAAGCAGGGGGAATTCCTCTACAAGAAATACATTGGTTCAGTTGGAATAAGCCTTGTTCCTGTTTCCTTGCTTAGCCTTGCTCAGTTGTGGTTAAATGAGGAGAGTAGATGATAATAGTCTGACAATCTTGCTGTTGACTGGCTGTGGAACAGGTGGGAGCCCTGGATTGTCCTTGTACCAATGCCAGCTCTAGGGATGATCCAGCATTTGAAAAGAGAAACAAGATGTTCCACAATCTAAAACAGGTGCCAAAAAGGGCTATTCCACTGCTGGGTGTATCAGGAAAGAACTTGGAAAAGTCAGTCTGTTTGCTCACCTCACCTGTGCTTCTGACTCAGTCTGCCAAATTACCCACCATGAGAGAGAGTAACTTTCCTCAATAATTAATTAAATACATGAGGAAAGCCTTCCCAGGTAAAGATGCAATTTCTGGTTCAGACCAAAAACCTAACCAGGTCAACTCACAGCAGGGTCTTTGGCTTGACAAGGGAGACTGGCATGGGGGAGACTAAGGTTCCATGCTGCTGCCCAGTATCTACCAGTGTCACCAGAGCTGATCCCAGCTGTTCAGGGATCTTTTGTTCCCAGAGTCCCTGGATTTTGTGTCATGCCACAACCATGACATTTAAAACTGTATGTGTAAACCAGCAGTCTTTTCCACAAGTTAGTAGGAAACTGCTAACAAAGCCACTGTGCTCAACTACTCTCATGGATACATGTTACTAAAGTTTTCCTGTTCATGTTAATAGATGTTTTTTTCATCAGACCTTATTTCCTATAGTAGTAGCAAAGCCAAAGCTTCAGGGTGAATATATTCTTTCTAAGTTACAGGCTGCTACTGCATGCTGATACCTGTCACCTTGGTGTTTAGCTTTCTGACTGCACTTGAGGTTAATGCATTGATAATTCAGACATTAGATAAAAGAGAGTTTATTTAGGCTTGAATATTCATTTGTAAATGGAATATATTATTTATTTTCCAAAGTCCATGACATACTCACTTTGTAACAAATTTATTCAGAACACCTGTAGTTAGCTCCGACATTGTTTCCACATTACAACTTTATTATTTGACTCTTCCTAACTTTCTATAGCCACTTAATTCCATTCAAAGTATTTCAAGGTTTATTGCTGATTCCTAACTTTTCCATTAACCTCTTCCCATCACCCCTAATAAATTACTATTCGGGTTCCTACAAGTAAGGTATTTTCATGTCTGCTGTAATGATTTCAGGTGTGCAGTTGCCCTGTAGGATATGCTCCATTTTATATCTGCCATGTCTGTAACACAGTAACCTGTATTGCTTTAGAAGAAGCAGCATTACATTTTTCTAGGCAATACCTAAAGCAGTGTAAGTAGACATACTTTTTTTTTCCACATGGGAGAATTAAAGTTACCTAGAAAAAATGTGTTAATTTTATATGAGGCTTTGTTATTCCCTATGAAAAGGTGACAGTTCTGAGTAGGGAGACCTAAGGGTGTAGCACTGTAGGCTATGCAAGTTTTACTTTACTCAGGACGTAAGACAAAACAGAATCCATCACAACAGTTGGAAATGAAGCACACACAAACACCAGTGCTTTCTCCTTCAGCTTTGCTACCATGTAACGTGCCTTGGGTGCAGGAGATGTTAAAGCATCTACCATAGCATCTACAACCTCATCACCGTTAGTGCTTCCTTCCCTGAGAATGCTGTTGAAAAAGTTTGCCCGCTCTTGAACATACTCCTTATTGTAAACTGCCTTTTCCTCTTCACTGAGCTCATTCCAGATCTCTTCGGCACTGACTGGTGGCTGAATTTTTGTAGAGCGTGCATAATTTCCAGGCTGAATAATAGAGACCTAAAAGCAAGACATATAACTTATTAAGATGCAATCAGTCATTCTGAATCCAATTAAATACTATAGTCAGTAAAACAGATCAAAACCTTTCTGCAGATATATTTCTTTCAGAAAATGCTGATTTATTGAAATTTGAACCTTGAAAACTCATCTGAAATAAAATATATTCCAGTGAAACGTTTAAGATTGCAGAGGTGCTTTATTCTGACTTCCTTGTTTCACTCTGATGTTGATGTTCTTGTTTTGACTACTCAGCATACCTCTCCAGAATGCAATAGTGCTTATTTAATTTTTATTAAATACTCAATGGTATAAATGTTTTGACAATACTGAGACAAAGTGTTTCAGTATGACTTTGATGTCTCCAGAGTGGAATACTTTGGATTTTTCACTCAGTGGCAAATCTTGCAATTGGTAATTTTTTGCCCCAGTTTGGGACAAAAGATGTCAAACAAAATTCGAAGGTCATGGGGAAAGAACTGCAGTTTTCCTGAAGTAGATGTAATTAAAAGGAAAACAGGCATTGTCAGCCAAGTACAAAGGAGACCAGAAGTCTTGGTCTAGCTCTCACTGAAGTCATCAGCAAATTTCTGTAGATTTCTGTGCACGTAGATTTAAATTGAAAGCACACAAATACTTTGTTGCTCCACCTGTTTTCTTTGCATGTGTTGTTGCTGCTGTTCTGCGGACTTGTGAGGCTTCTGGGGAATTTGAGAGCAGACTGAGCTCTCATAGCATGATTATTTTCCCTCAGTCAGCAGCAGGCTTGTTTAAAGTATTTGTAGATATGCAACGTGAAAAACTCCATGGCATGTAAATTTCTAAAGTCTGCAACACAAGGTGAGGAAAACCCCTGCTGAGCTGTGACTTGAGGATCTGACAGGCATTCTCTAGAAAGTCTGTGGTAATTTAAAACCTTATTGCCCTTAGTCTGCCACCCAGCCTATCTACCAAAGGCTGTAACAGGGTAAGGTCCAGCAGAGAGACAGCATGCAGAGCTGGGGGCATCTGATGCTCCCACAGGTAGATTTGTCACAGGGCATCTTTTGGAGCCCTCCCTTTGGGTGCTGTTTTTAAAAGTGTTTAGTATTAGCCAAACTAATGCCAATAGTAAATTCTCCACATTTACTTTAAACAAAGGAGGTCTGAAAACTCTATGTTTTGGAGCTTTTTGGAGTTGGCTAGACTTCTAAAAGATGATGCTTTTTTTCCCTTTCTTGATTTTCTGTATCTTTCTTTCTAATGGAAGTCACATACTCTGTCTCCTGCAGACAGCCAGCTTGCCTGGCCAGAGTTCAGTGGGACAGAGCCACAGCTCCATCTGTTCCTTGCCACCTCTCAGTGACTTTCTTCTGAAAGGGCAAAGGGAATGGTAGAGCAAGGGAGGGGAGCACAGGGAAGACGGACTGTGTATCCTGCAGGCTCTCTGCAGGGCAGTTGCCGAGCCAGTGTCTTGCAGACAGTGAGAAACAGAAAAATAACTCTCATAGATATTTCAGAAATGTCTGCCTTATTGTACTGTGTGCTGGGGCTATTCCAGGGAGGAGGGAAACAGTAAAAATCCCAAAATTACCAGAGTAGCTTACCTGTTAAACTAAGGTCTTCCATACATTTGAGATTATCCTCAGCTAATTGGTTCAAATCCTCATCCTGCTGTGTGGTATTAGGATGTGTAAAATCATTTGCATTTTATAGCATTTTATATTTATCTGAGAGGGGCAGTTAAAAGATGCATAGCTGTAATTTCTTCCAACACAAAGCTTATGAACAATGCTATAAATCTGTGTATGTAAAAAGTACACCAATGTAAATTATTTAGGGAAGATTTCTGGTGTTTGAGTGCCTCAGTTACTCCAATGAAAAAGCCTAGTGAATCTACTTAGTGATCTAAGCTTCAGGTTTAACTAACAGTGTTGCTTAGACAGGACAATAAGAGCCTCTTAAGTTAAGAGAATGAGCACCTCTCTTATGATGACAGGCTGAGAGAGTTGGGGCTGTTCAGACTGGAGAAAAGAAGGCAAGGCTCCAGGGGGACCTTGTAGCTGCCTTCCAGTACCTGAAGGGGGCCTGCAGGAAAGCTGGGGAGGGACTTTTTACAAAGGCTTGTAGTGAGAGGTCAAGAGGTAATGGATCAAAACTGGAAGAGGGGAGATTTAGGTTAGACATTAGGAGGAAACTCTTTAGTGTGAGGGTGGTGAGACACTGGAACAGGTTGCTTAGGGAAGCTGTGTATGTCCCATCCCTGGAGGTGTTCAAGGCCAGGTTGGATGGGGCCCTGAGCAACCTGGTCTAGTGGAAGGTGTCCCTGCCCATGCAGGGGAGTTGGAACTAGATGACCTTTAAGGTCCCTTCCAACTCAAAGCAATTTATTATATGATTCTAGGATAATTACTCTGCACAATACTGCCTCTTGCAGTGTGGCTGTTCCCACAAAGAGGACAGAACTTTTAAGCACTGATGTTGCAGGAGAAGAGAAAGAGCCCCCCAGGTAGGTAAAAGCCTTCCTTCTCACTGCATGTCTTGGCTCTTGGCTCCCACAGCCACCACAGAGAAATTTTAGTTACCTGGTACTGTGATGAGATCTTCTCAGGCCAGGATGCTGCTCAGGCAGGCCTGACTCAGAAAGTTTCTCCACTGTAGGGGATGTGGAGAAAGGAAGCCTGAGTGCTGGCACAAAGAGGAAGAGCACTATCCCACAGCTGCTCAGAACTGCAAACATCACCCAGATCCACTGTTCTCAGTGATTTTTAGCAGCCATAGAGAAACCACCTCTTTCCAAGGTGCATTCATGGGTTCAGCTCTGATCTTTACCTTTGTCATTCAGATGCACAGAGCTTACTTTGCACATTATATATTATTTTCCACATGCTTGTTCTTGTTCCCTTGGTCAAAATTTCCAGTCTCATGTCTTTGTCTAGTATTCTTTGTGCAAGTCGCTTGCTTTCCCCTCTCCACAAAAAGATGCGTTTCAGCTCTGTAGGAAATTTGAGGAATGAAACTCCTCTCTTTGTCATAAAAAAATTAATGTTAGAAATAGCAGGGAGTTCCACATGACAACTATTTGTTACCTCACTCACCTGGACACCAAACTTTTTCATTTCCAGTCTCAGAGCATCACAAAATTTTTCAATAGCTGCCTTGGTCATAGAATAAATGCCATTTCCCAGAGCAAAGTAGGCAACAATGCTGGACATGAAAACAATACGTCCTAGAAAGAAAATAGTGCAAACAACATACCTTCACTCTCAGTCTTTAACATAGAATTGATTTACTTGAGTAACTGAACTGCTAACAAGGTGGTGTTTAGCCTGATGCTGTTTTACTACACAGTATACAACAGCTGGGATGTGTTAGTGTGCAGTCCCAGCACAGAAGTGCACTCAGCTTGGTTCAGCAGAGAACATCATACAAAAATCTTCGTTCCACCTAGTGACACATGCTGGACTAGACTAAGAGTAACACATTCCCAGCATGCTGCTTATTCCTTTGGAGTCTGAGACAGGATGAAAGAGATGGAAACAAAGCAGTCCCCTAAAACCTTTCAAGGGGAAAAGAGTAATAAAATACTATGCTAGTAATAGAAGGAATACAGAGGAGAAAAGCAGATTAGTTTCCCTGCGATGGATAAATGACTACTAATGCAATATTTTTTTCTGTGCTAATGATGTTTCCACACTGAGACCTGGATTACAACTGCACATATAAAGTCTAAATCGGCCTATACAGTGATAAGCTTTACCAGAGAAAGGTAAAGCTTACACAATGCTGACACAATGTGCACAGCCTTACACTGCCTTGCTGTGATTTCCCTGGCCTGTGCTGCTTTTCTTGCCCTTTATAACTCTTGCCAAGAGCAGGCATGCCTTAAATAGCAGAGATGTCTGATATAGGGCACTGGGGGTGTGGTTTGTTTCCATTATTTAATTGTAAATTTCTATCATGTTGTCATACCATATATTATGAAATGTGTGAGTGGGGATGCTTAAATACCAGAAGTGAGAGAGAAGAGGGCTTCATCACTAAGAATACAGAGAGCATAGTTGCATTCCTGTTGCTGCCAGAGATGAAGGTAACATCTGGGCCCCAGATCTGACCAAATGGTGCAGGCTTGTGGGATATCAAAAGGGTATCGTGGAAATGCTATGAAATTTGTCATTCTGACTTAGGCTCCCTGCCTTCCTACACAGTGTCTGGAATAAATCTTGTATAGAGTAACAAAACAACTACCAGCTTGCTGATCAAGATGCTACATCAGTTGGCCTGGCCATCTGGAAAAGTTATGGGAAAACATTGCTCCTCTCAGAGTAGGATGTTTAATTCTAGGTTGGAAGGCAATACCTCCCTTTACAAGTATTAATGATCTTGAAGTTTTTCTTGGAACAGCTGCTTATCCTAAAATGTCAGTCAGCCCCTTCAGGATACAGCTACTGGGTAGATAAGAGTAGAATGACCTCTGCCTCCTTTATCCAGTAGCTAAGTGACTTGGGGGACACACTCAGGATATCTGACATTTAACTTCTCTCCTTGCTTAAGGCAACTGAAACCCAGATTTCCCAGGACAATGCTCTAACATCCATAATTCAAGTTTTTCATTTGAAAAGGTCACTTGCTGCCCCAAAAAAAACATGAGCTTTAGCTGTCCTGGCTGTTCCTTCAAGGAAGGAGACAGAAAACAGGATTATTCCTAGAAGTGCCCTAGCCTCCTCTCCTACATAGAAGAGACTTGAAAATGGAGTGCAGGAAAAAATAAAGGCAGGCAGGAGTGAGATACAGAGTGCTCTTTTGAGATAAGGTATTATGTATGTGCAGCCATCCAGACTCAGTTCTTCTAAAAGCTGGTGCATGTGCTTAGTATCATAAACACAATCAGCCCCTTTTACTTCCAAGCAACCCCTAGCAGTTCACGAACTCAGACAAAGGCTTCTAAGTGCATCAGAGTTTTAGCTGTAAGTAGGGTATCACAGAAGAAAAGTTATGTCTTCCCACATCATGGCCACATAACACACTCACTGGGTACATGCAATAGCACATTCTTTTACAAAAACACATCCAGCTTGCAGTATTTAAAAGTTTCTTTTTTTCTTGCATCAGGATATCAGCCAAAGGCAACCAAGCAGAAAGAAGCAGAGTAGCCAAAAAGGGGATGCTTTCATCTTACCAATGGCATCTGGGGCTTCCGGATGAAACCTAGCCCTCACTGTGCTGGATGCTGTACACACACACAACAAATCCTCACCTTGAAGAGCTTACTGACAAGTTAAG
The DNA here is from genome assembly GCF_020740795.1 of Apus apus. Classification (NCBI taxonomy): domain Eukaryota; kingdom Metazoa; phylum Chordata; class Aves; order Apodiformes; family Apodidae; genus Apus; species Apus apus. Next base: position 49,235,080 of record NC_067284.1, on the reverse strand, counting down.
CAAAAGAGGGAGAAAGGAAAAAGGGTACCTTTCTTTCCCAAGTACAGATGGGGTGAGGTAGGGAACAAACTGCAAAGCAATTGAGACATGCTGCAATGCTGCAGAGGACTGTTTGAACCATTTCTTCTCAGAAGAAAGGATACAGCCCACACGTACAGGCCCAAGGAAGTGCATTTATCCCTTTGGATACCCATGCATCTCTGTACAGCATTCTTTCACATACTTGGAAGTTTCTTGCCCAGGGCCATAGAGAGGATCTTGCTGGGCCTGGAACTGGAAGATGAATGTTTCTAGTTCACCTCTGTACGATCATTCTTCCTCTCCTAATTGCCAAACAGCAAAATAGTACAGCCCCAAATAAGAATTTAAGCAGGAGTTTATTTGATCTTTGTGTTTTCTGACTGTCAGTGCTTACAAAGTGTTGCCTGGGCTTTAATGAGGTACTATAAACATTTTTTTTTTCTCTTGAGTCAAACATTGAGATAATTCATTATTTGTAAATACTTCTTTCTATGCACTGCAAAGTCAGAATCCTTAAGGGTATTTTTTTACCTTACGACTTTACCCTCATTTTGGGATCAAGTTGCTCTTTTGGGCCACAGAGGAGGCTGTCATTTCAGCTCAATGAGAGACAATTAAGGCTTCTTTTAGAGATGCTACATTACCCCGATTAGAGTAAGCTAATTATTCTACAACTCTAAATAACAGTGGATTAGTATTACCCTTGTATTTCCTTAGCAGGGGAAGAAATGCCAGGGTCATCCTGATGCTCCCAAGGAGATTCACATCTGCCATTTTTTCGTATTTCTCCATAGACAGCCACCCTGTCTCACCAAATGTTGATACTCCCGCATTGTTGACAAGTCCCCAGAAACCTATGGAAGAGAATTGTCTCAGCAACCCTTTTTCACTGCAAAACAATCAGCTTTAAGTGACAAAACACCACCAGTGATTTGAACCCTTGGAAACAACTTTTTAGTTCTGTTATCTTTTTGTCTTTTCTACTTGTAACTACAGACATGTTTTGCTTAATGAAGGAATGTCATTATGGGCATTATCTGGACTATATAAATCTCAGTGCTATTTAATAATCACTGACTTCATAGTCATCTTAAGTTATTTATGAATAACATGATCTGGGAGACTACATCTTACTGCCAATGTGGTGTACCATGATACTTTAATTACTTTAATCCCGCTGTGTGCTATGAGCAACTTTGTGAAAGTTATATTAAGCAGTCTAAAGGCTAAAGGGTAATATTTTCAAAGTGCCTGACCAATTTAGGAGTCCAAGTCTTGGCTCCTTTTGCAGGATTTTGAGCTTTGATTCCTTCTGAAATCAGCCAGGATGAAGAACATGGTGCAACATTGGGTAAAGTAGCAAAGTAAGATGGGTGGCTACAGCATTTTTTTGCTTTTGTACTCTTGGACAACTCTTATTCCCCACACAACACTTGGTTTTGGTGCTAGGAAGGCCAGCCCTCTGAAAGGCAGGGAGATGCCAGTGTTTATCAGGAGTAAAGCTTGTTCTGACACAACTCTGTGCCAGAAAGTGCAAGTCCTTTTGCCCAGAGCCACAAAACCCTTTGTAAAGCAGACCTCTGTAAGCTTTCCTAACATATATAACACTACTTGTATTATGTAATGAAACCTGTGGTTAAACAAAGAGAGAAACAAAGTTCTGCCAGTGAATGTCTCATTTGCAGAGCAAAACAGTCATAATCAGGAATTTACTGTGCAGAACTTAGGTAATTCTGTCCTTCAAAGAGAATAAATCATTATTCAGCAGTCTGTCACTCAACAATCCTTGACACTGGACCTCTCATAACTTTAGATACAGACTGACCACTGTCCTAGCAGTGCAGCAGTCTCCTGTGTATTTTCCTCTATTCCACTGCCCAAAATGTTAACAGACAAAGGCAAGGCAATGGGCCAAAAAACTGGGCACTGGAATTCGGCATCCTAGACCTCCTTCTTCCTCCTGCCATTACCTTCTTGTTCCAGGCCTTTCCATGATTCTATGGCTTTATTTCTTCTCCTTTAAAACCGAACTAGCCCCATGGGACTGACCTCCTTGTAAAACACTTAAAGATCAATGGATTAGAGAGTCCTCTGTAAAAGCTAATTATCAGTATTTTTGTATTTGCACATAATCTGACCTACAGATGGACTAAGTAGCTGCAGCCCCACCCCAACTGTTTCTACTTAAGGCTGGAGGTCTCTGTACTCAGGTTTATTTTTACATAACCTAACTCTAACCCAAAACAAAGTAAAGCCTAGCATGACTGTAAAAGCTGTTTCTTTATCTTCTCAGCTTTACCTGTCCTAATTAAAAACAAATATGTCATTTTGCTTCTGCCACTCATCCTGCACAGCACAGGAAGAACACTTGCTCCATAGCCCCCGAATCCATTAGGGTTTGAGAAATACAGCCACTAAACTTTACAAAATTGATTTTCTTCCTCTTTCTCTAAACTGTGAAGTGTAGAATTTAGCTTGCAGGGCTTAAGTCTTCTCTTCAGCCCTTTGCTTGCTTTTTCTCATGCACTTCAAAGACTTCAGGTGTTTAGTAGTGAGGCCAATTTGGCATCCTAGACTTCCTTCTTCCTCCTGCCATTGCCCTGTTGTTCCAAGCCTTCCCATCATTCTGTGGCTTTATTTCTCCTCTGCAGTGGCCAAATCAAAATTAAAGAGGAGAAAAACTGGCTTGAGTTAAACTGAAACAGGCTTTTCTGAAGAGAAAATTAAGTAAAACACAAAAAGAGATTTTCCGCGGGGTCAGCTCAAAATATTTTGTTTGCCCTCAAGCAAAATATATTTTTCTCAGAACATTTTGGCATTCCTGAATGAGAAATGTTCTGGTATTTTCCACAAATGTTCCTTCTACTTTGTCCAGTTGAATACATTTGCAAAATTCTACCAAAATATTGAACAGGTCATTATTCCCTTATGGCACTTTCTCAGAAAATTTTCTACCCCCTGAGAAACAACCTGCTCAGCTATGTACTCAGGGTACTTGAGTAAACTTTGGTCTTCTGTTCCTGAAATGCTCATGGTAAAAATTAATGCTATAAACCTGCACATAAAGTATTTGGTATGTTTGCTTAGACCAATGCAGCTCAGGTAACCTGAGAAATACAGTCCTTAGGTGGAAATCTAGAAGAACAAGGCACAAGTAAGAATCAAACAGCTGACAGAGAGAGACGTTGCATTTCCTTAGCATGTCCATGCACAGACACATTAGGAAAAAGCAGCTGATGTCTGATCTGGAAGGGAAAAATTACTCAGACTGTCAGAACTCGGTCATAGCACAATTTAGGAAGAGTAGTGTTAGACTATGTCACAGCAGGCAGAGAATCAATCAACTGGAAAGCAGAACTCGACGTCAAAGAGATTTTCACTGATCTCTGTATTGGGAAAACGCATCCTGAGGACAAAGATTAAGAGATACGGCAGAGGATCTAAAGAATCACTTTAGCAATTCTAGCTTCAGATTAGTGAGGCTTTCGGGAGAAGAACACTGGCTTTCCCATAAACTCCCAGGTAATTTCTTCTTCAAGACCTGTTGACCAAAAGGCCAGGTTTTCTGAACTGGAACATAAATTCTTGGTATCACTGATCTTTGGGAGTTTCTCATCTAAACCTGAGCCCATGCAAAAAATGACTGGCTCTTTCCTGCAAGATTCCAATCTGATACTAAAGGAAACTAGCCAAAGGAAGGAAAGTGCAGTTTGCCATATTCCTACTGAAAAAAATGAAGAGAGGGAACAAACCAATCTGTCTGTGGCAATGCAGGTTGGTCATGGTAACAGGCCATCTAAGACTCCCAGACCATCCTCTGCTTGGAATATGACACTGTGCATATACTGTGCATATAATCCATTGCAAGGATGAGTCTATTTGTATTGGAAGTTTGGACTAAAATATGGTACCATGGGCCTACTTGGTGGATTCTGTGAATAGGAAATCTTAATTAAGTGGAGGAGAGTACTCAGTAGAGTAGGAAGTAGGACTGAAATGCAAATATCCTTCCAGCTAGCTACATGTCACCCACTCGCAACAGTCAAGGAAAGGAAGAGAAATTCCTGTTTTAAACTGAAGAAAATCAGGAAAATACTGAGGTTTGTAGAGCCTATGAGAGGTACAAATCAACGTGCTCCAAAGTCCCAGTCTAGTTCATGTTGCCTTTCATGTGCAAGAAGTTTCTTCTTTCTAAGCAAGAAAGGACTCTAAATATTTTAGAATCTTATCAGGTGCACAAGCCATAAAAACAAGTAAGAGGCATCAGGACCAGCAGATTTTCATGGAGGGACAATTACTTAGCTCTAGAGAATGAGCTACGTACCATGGAAATTGATTTGCCATCCTTTTCAGACTGACATAATTTCACAGTCTAGAATAGGACAAATAGTTACAAGGAAACAAACAATGACATGGCAGAATGTCCAGCCAGCTGTGCTGCCAGGAGTTTGGATTTCTACTCTAGCATTAGAGAGAGAGGGAAGATGAGGTGGAACTTGGATTACTTATCTCGAGGTTATGGCATAAGTAGAAGGTGTAGGGAGTACTGTACTTTATTCCAGAGAGTTAGTTGTACTGAATAGTCTACTTAAAGCAGAAATTATCCTGGACACAGGAAAATCCCAGAGCACAGTATTCCTCCATCCTGGATGACTCCCTTGCCACAAGCATCTGCTGAGTGAGGCTATGTGGACTCTCCCCAAAACCAGAAACTTCTCATGCCTTTCCATGCAGTGAACTGAGTCAGTGGAACAGCGTGACTCTTACATCCAGTAGAGTCCACAATTAGGTGGTTAGGTTTTTCACTGGGAATCTAGAAAAAAAAATACAGGCTTTACAGTGTAGAATTGCAGCCTCTTCATCTTGGGTCTAGGTTTGAAGCAACTAAAATCTGCCAAATAACAAGATTCAGGAGGGACTTGAGCTCTCTCATTGCCAGCTTCTTGTCTGGAGAGCCCTCCCTTGTAGATGGTGCACTCTTCAGAACACAGACTTTCTTACTTTGTCCATACATCAATTCTAAAACAAAAGTATGTGAGGTTGATTCTATGAAATTGTGTATAGGCATAAAAAGTATAGAGACATAATAAGTGTGAGAAGATATGTATTTTCATCAACTACAAGAAAATATTTAAGATAAAGGACAAAATTCAGCTTATCAGTAAGATTAAGATGACTTGGAGTCACACCTGTCTGAGATGCATAGTCTATGGAAAGGATGATACTGTGACCCTGAAAAATAAATACTTAATTTTTCCAAGGATTTACTCTGAGCTATTTAAACACTGCATGCAAAAAGCAATTAACTGCTTTCTCAATCTTTTGGTGCATCTGAAGTTTTATTTTGGAATCTCTAGCCTTTGCATATTTACCATTAAAGCTGGAGCTTGCTGAAGTAATTTGGTTTTGACTGTTTTGGAAGGATATGGAGTGTTTTAGTTATCTGAATGTGTAAGTCCAGCACACTGGTGTGTGGTACCTGAGTGATACTGATTATAGTAGAAATTGTAAAAGAGAGGAAGTGATCCCTAAGCAAATTCCTAGTGATTCCTAGAGATAGATGCCTCTTTTCAGATTCTACAGGGAGCTGCTGAATAGATTTATCCTGTCCTGAGGGAAGAGGACAAAGAAACAGGCAGACAGAGCTGTCTACCAGGACTTACCAGCTAAAAACAACATAGAGAACACTGCCAATAACTATTTTAAAGGATGTTTTTGCAGTTTTATAAGTAAGGTGATCTAAGATCTATTAGAACCTTTCAGCACAATGCCAGATTCCTACACCAGTTTGAATTGTTTGTACAAAACCAAGATTTTTTAATCTGTTCAATACAAATTTAAAAGTCTACTTGACTCACCACCTGCTCTTTGTTCTCCTTAATACAAATGTCTGACATTTACTTGATTATCAGTCATAGATGTGGTGCTTGGCGATATGCTTTAGGGGTGAACATGGTGGAGTAGGGTTAAAGGTTGGACTTGATTATCTTAAAGGTCTTTTCCAACCTAGATGATTCTGTGATCCTTTGGATAGCAGATAAAATGTTCATGCAGTCACATACTTTCCTCATCTTCTCAGAACATAAATGCAATTACAGATGGTTTAGAATTCTCTTTCCTAATGAAAAGGAATTTCATTTAAGAAAAGAAATCTTTTGACCCAAATACACAAAAGATTACAATTCCTATCTTTAACAAATACACAGGTTAATATGAGAGCTAAGCTTCATTTGAGGTCTTAAATTGAAATTCTGTTTATAAAGTTAAGATACCAAAGAAAACAACACACCTATTTTCAGAGGTGCCAAGAAGGAACACTCCTACTGAAGTCTTTTGCTTAAAGATTCTGCATTAGAGTATCCTCACAGCTTCATTACATTTGAGATAATAGTATTTATGCCTCTATATTTTATAAATTTTGAAGAAGACTTGTGGCATTCACTCCATTAATATTAGATATTAAAAGAACTCTTTTTCTCCTTTTTATTTAATAAACTTAAGATGAAGATTACTTGATAATTGGGGCTTTTCCCTATAAAACTACACCTTCTCCTGCCTTTGCAGAGTACCCTCAAAATGCTGCAGCAGAAGTGCTGTCAGAGACTGGAAAAAGGTTCCACAAAATGAGTGCTCTGTTTGCATGTGTCCAGCCGTGTGTCACTGCTGTAAGGGCCTGACAGACAGCCCAGGACAACCAGTCTCTGTGCACAAGGCTTTCCCACTCCAGCTGTGCTCTGGTGTCTCTCCTGGCCCTTCCACAAGCCCTGATGTCTCTAGCAGGATTTCCCTTGATCTGAAGGCATGTCCACTTGCCTATGAGCAGCGAGGACAACCAGCAAATTAGTGCTGAACTGTGGACACAAGGGCCTACATGACAGCATAAACATGACCATTGCACGTCGTTACAGGATAAACTAGCTGTAACCCAGAGTTTCAGGTCACCCAGTCCCCATGGAGCCTAGCACAGCTTTCACGGGTCATCTGCAGGGTTTCTGCAGCTTGGGAAAGAGCCTGAGAGGGTAAGGCTCTGCCTCTTAATCAGGTAAGATCAAGATCAACCATAAATACACGTACTTAATAAGCAGTGTCTAGGCCTTTTTGTACCTCACCTCCCATTTCATCCCCTTCCCAACATGCTAATGAACCACGCAGGCAGAGGCCTTGCATTTCAATATCATTCTCTGTGCTTTATTCTTTGCTTGGACTCCCTGTATGAGAAGAAATGTCTGTCCTGAGGGAATCTAACCCTGAGCCCGCAAGACCCTGCTCTGCACCGAGTGCATCCCCCCAGTGTTACACCAGGCAACTCTTGCCCTGCACCCTAATTAGGAAAGAAGGGAACTATGGCTGTACTGCCCGTGCCCTGCCACATGTCCTGAGGGGACAACTCAGGATTTAGGCTGTCTGCAATTACTCTGCAAGTCTATCCATTTGCCTGGGTGTATGCTCCTGTAGAGTGTATGACAGGTTGCCTTCTAAGCAACCCTTCAGGGCTGACAAACCTCCAGTCATACTGAGAAGCAGCTGGTTTGGTTTGGCCCCTCACCTCCCTTCTCTGCGTTTATCTTACTTATTCATGACTTTCACAAGTCATGCCCAGAAATACAACACCCTCCCACCACTGCCTACGTGTGCACACTCGTTCTTCGCTTTTCCTGCGGTTTCCTGCTGTGGGATTGCTGGGGAAGGATCCTGGGGACCCTCACCCTCAGGGATCTCCTCTGCTGGTAGGCTGACATTTGCCCATGGTGCACGGAAGAGACATCCACCTTCCCTTTTGGCATCTTTGGAGAGGTGTGCGTACCGCTTAGCGCTCGTTACTACCGACAGCAGTAATTGCAATCACCATAGAACTGGTTTGGGCTGGAAGGGACCTTGAACATCATCTAGTTCCACCCCCCCTGCACGGGCTCACTAGACTAGGTTGCTGCAGGCCCTGTGAGTGACCGCGGTCCCCAGCCCTGGCAGCCCACCGTGACAGCAGCTCCCCGCCGGCTGCCTCTCCCAGCCCCGGGCGAACCCCAAGGGCCGTCTCCGGGGCTTGGTGTCTGCCGATCCTGCCGGGGCCAGGGCCGAGGGGAGGGGGAGGCACCCGCGGGGCTCTGGCTGCGGCAGCCGGGCTCGGGGCTGGCCCCGCCGGCCCCGCTCGCCTCACCTGGCTGGGGCAGGTGCCGCAGCACCAGCTCCTTGGCGGCCAGCACGTCGCGGGGGCAGGTGACATCCAGCCGCAGGACGCGCAGGCGGCCGGGACCGGCAGCCGCCTCCCGCTGCAGCCGCCGCCCCCCGTCCCCGCCGGGGCAGAGGCAGCCGGCGAAGACGGTGAAGCCGAGACGGTGGAGCCGCAGCGCCAGCAGGTGCCCGAAGCCGCTGTCGCAGCCGGTGATAAGCACGGCCCGGCCCGCCGGATCCAGCCGCGCCGCCCGGCGTCGCGACAGCCGCGACAGCCACGACAGCAGCAGCAAGAGAAGAAAGCCCGTCGCCCACATGCCGCCTTCCCGCCCGCCCGCCGCCCCGCCGTGGAGGGGCAAGGAGGCTGGGGCCGCCCTGCCCGCCCCCTGCCACCCCTCCCCGCCCCCTGCCACCCCTCCCCGCCCCCTGCCACCCCTCCCCGCCCCCTGCCACCCCTCCGCCGCCCCCTGCCACCCCTCCCCGCCCCCTGCTCGCCTCCCCTGCCATTCCCTGCCCGCCCCCTGCCATTCCCTGCCCACTCCCCCACCCTCCACTCCCGGCTGCCCCGCCGTTCACTCCCTCCCTGCTGAGGCACCGGTCCTGGGCCCGGGGGCTTTAGGGGTGTCGGACAGCCCCCCCCCGAGCGGCGGCGGGAAGGGGCCGGCATCGTAGTGGAGACTCATGCTTGGGTTCCCTCCGTGCTTCTCGTGGCTTGTTTGGAGAAGAGTAGCGGCGGCTGTGACCGAGGTGCCGTGCTGGCCTGTGCAGCAGAAAGGGAGCTGGGTTGTGCCAAATGCAGCGCCAAAGTGACACTTTAACCTCTCCCTTTGACCGGGTTTTCCAGAGTCCCATCGCTACAGACTCGCCATAGGGCGGGGCATGAAAGCACCATGAGTACTCTGTGATTTCTAGACCCATGAGATGAGGATGTCCAAAACAGCTGCATTACTATGTTACAGCTGTTATGTTATTAGATTGATGTGGGTTCTTTATGGCCTAGATCTGCATCTGCTATCGAGGGTGCCTGTAAACAGTCCTCAATGGTGGAAAATACCTGTTTCTTGTAGGCTAAAATGCTAGTTTTGCATTGCTGAACAAAGACCTTGGAAGGTAAGATTACAGGAGCTCTCCAAGCAGCGGTGGGAAGGGGTATTATGTCATATCTGCCTCCTCTGAGTAAAATGAAATGGTTGGGAGAACCAGATGCTTTTATTTATTGTGATTTAAAGTTGGCTTGTGAAAAATGCAAAGGGGCCTGAGTCATTCATTGACATACACACAGCAGCAGAGGAAGCAGCAGTGCTTAACAAGCACAGGGATGGTCCTAAATATTTGCCTGATTTGCATCACTCTGGCTCCACAGACAGCCTTGTTCCCTTTTACTAGTTTGTCTTAAGTTACGCCCTGAATCTGGTTGTGGGAGAGGGGTTTCAGAACTGGAGGTGTCCTGCTGTGCCCAAGTCTCCAGAAATGGCACTGGGATCCCTTTGCACTGACACAGGGTGTTTTTAATTATGTTCTAAGGAGAAAGGGAATAATTATTGTTTAATTCTCTTTTCCATGGGCTGAGGCATTAATGTGTCTTTACTCTTGATGGCTGCCCATCTGTCTGGATTTACTGTAGCTTTAAACTGGTCAGTGCTCTCTCTCCTGCAGTGTTCAGGTCTCCTATAGGCATTGCATAATGGGAATAAAGTGACTTGGCAAAGGAGGTTATTCTTTGCTGCTGGGAAGCAAAGTAGGAATTGGAATGGTGAAACCTGGTAGAAGATATCCAGATACCTGTTGTCAGTAGCTTTATCTGATCATGCTCCATCACACTGGGAGAGGCTGCCCCTTTTTAGCCTTCAGTCTTCTTCATGAGTCTGCATAAGTCACAAAGCTTTGTCTTTACATTTTTTAAATATTACGCAACCCTCAAAATCATGAGAGTTGATAACAGTCTGACCTCCAGCCAGCCTCCTGGTCTGGTTCCCTCCAGCATAAAAAAGATTGGGAGTGATTCCAGATTCACCTCCTCCATGCCTCCTACCCACCTCTCCTGTGTCTGCCAGTCTCTACCCTCTCAGCTTTCGTATCCTGTTTATTACACGAAGATCACAGACAGTGACAAAATCATTCTTCTGAAGAATAACAGGCGACCCAACTAACCTCTGTGACTTATGTTGTCTCTATTCCAAGTAAACTTCAAAAGATATTAAAAATATGTCACACAAATGTGACGTGCTCCCGTCTGAGAACAGGAGCAATATGTTGTCAGAGCAACAGGGTAATTTAGGCTGAAAGTAATGGATTAGAACCATGTCCTTCACAGTTAGAAAGAACTTCATGACTACCTAGTCCAGTAAATGAGGCCACTGAGGTCTACAGTGCAGAGTATTTGCAGTAGAATTTCTCTGTATGTTGGAATTATTTTCCTCTGTTCCTAACTCAAATATGTAAATATACATGTGTGCACACACATGCATGCATGTTAATATTTATAGTGAATTTATTGCTCTATGTTCTGTCTGGTTTCTGAAATGCCTTTTTCTTCTTTAGAACTCATTTTAAATAAAAACTCTTTTAGGTTTTTATCTTATTTTAATCTGTAATTCAAGTCAGTTGTGGTTTTCCTGTAGCAAGTTTAAGCAAAGGTCTGGATTTTGAGGAAGGAGGTGAGGAAATGGAAGATGCTTAGAGGCTGGTGCTGATGAGGATCTGAACAAGTCTGCACCTAGAACACACCCAGGGATATTCCACTCATTCCTGAGAACCTTTATGGGAACAGTGACCCGTGGAGCTTATGCTGAAAGCTTTCCTGAGTAAGTTCCACAGTGTGGAAAAAAAAAATAAAAAAAAATGTTGCTATAGTTAAAAACTGAACAAGCTTTCCAGAGGCATCACAAGCTCTTCTTAGGTCATTAGATAAGCAGATACTCAGAAGTGCTGCATTCCTGAGCACCACAGCAGCTGCAGTTCATCCACACCTTGAAAAACCAGGTCATTTCCAGAAGTGCCAAGCTATGGATATAAGGTTGTTAAGATTAGGCTCCTCTTGGAAAAAGTACTGCTCAGATCTTACTAACTCTACTAGTTATTGCTCCAAAGCAAATTAGATGGGGAAAAAAAACACACATGCTATAACCTTTTTGTTGAGCAGCGAAGTCGTTGCGGTGTTGTCCCTACTCTCAAAACAGAGTGCATTTCTGAAAGACTGTCACCTTGTTCTCAGGCAATGGCTGGAGAGGACCCTGATAAGGAGAGCTGGCACAGGCTGTGCTCCTTCAGTGTGCCCCAGGACTTCCAGCCTGACTGTAGGGGAGTGGCTTTTTACCCAGTTCCTGAGCAGGGATCAGTGGCTGTGAGGAGCAGAGCTTGTTATGGGACATTTAAATAATATGCACAGATCTTTGTCCAGCATAGCTTGAGTAGAAACCAAGATCCAACGGAGGGGTGAAGGCAGTGTAGCTTTTCTCTGCCCTTAATCTCTTTCTTATCTCTTTGCCTCTTCTCATGTCTACTCACCTCTGTTGGTTTTACCCATTCTCTTGTTCCTGTTCCCTCAGCCCTCTACCCCTCCTGGCAGTCTTATCACAAATTGGAGCTGTCTCAAAATTTGCCATCTGTCATGCTCAGTGATACCCACTCTCAGCAGAAACTCCAGGAGGAGTAGTGATATTTGATGTCTTTCTTACAGCTTCCACCCTCCAGCATCATGTGGATGTAATTATTATTTTTATTTTCTGAAGCTAAGATGAAACTCTGTTGCCTTTTCAGGTAACTGTAGAGCCATCCTTGGTTTCACAGGAGTAATTTTTGGTGCAAAAGCAGTGTCAAAGCTTCAGAAAAATCCTGCAAAAATGACAGAGTGCCTCCTAAAAGCTCCAAATAACCAAGCAAACCTATGAAATTATAAATATGGACCCCAACTTAATTCAACATTTGTATATTTTTGAAGCCAGTTTTATGATTTCAAGGTGCAGGATCAGGGTTTCAGACCTGTAGGAGCTGGCTCACCAGCCAACTCACCATGGATGCAACTCTTCTCTTTGCCATCCTTTGTGTCTTGTCAGCTTAGATCCCAGATCTTTCAGCTTTCAGCTTCGTACAGTGAATACCATAGCATGCTGCTGATCTTAGCTGGGACTTTTTCATACTGGGACAGTGAAAATGGTGCTTATCTAACAGAAAGAAACTTGAAACTCATCTTGACCAGCCCAGCTGGATAGAATTTTAGCAAAATACCTTCCTACCTTCTAATGATAACATGCAAATACCACTGCTTGCTGCAGCTATCCAAAAAACTGAAATTGAGCCTGCTTCTGCAGGCAAGTGTTTCAGGACTGGGAAAACTAGCTTTCCAGGAAGAAAATTAAAATCATGTAATTTTGGTGCACTTAGACAGTCAAATACATTGTGAACAGAAACACTTGCAGTTTTTAGAGCTGGCAAGCTGTGTGTCCTAGTTCAGGACTCAACCAGTGAAATCTCTGCTGTGGTGTCAAAGGGAGAGAGCCAACTGAAGGCTGTCATAGCATGTAATTAGTAGCAGTTGCATGTGGGCTGTGCATGGGAATAAATATCAAGTCTCTGAAGACTAAGCAGGGTGTCTGGTTCTGTATAATGTGATGAGCTCTATTAAAATCTTATAGCGTACTTAAAAAAAACCTGGACTTCAATTGACAAAACAGATTTAGGAAGCCACGTGTATTGCTCAGCGTGTCATGAAAGGGAGACAGCTTCCTTTTAAAGGGCAAGGCAGGACTATCTCTACCCATGACATATTTTCATATAAATACCTGTCACTGCATACAATATCCAGTCTATTCCAGAGATGAAGTCTTCCATTTGTCAGAAGTTATTTTGTTGAGTCCCTAGGATTAAGTCCTTTCTAGCAGTATTGGAGTAGTAGCAAAGAAGGAAAGGGAGACAGGAGGGAAATTCTCTTAGAAGCAGGAAAATCTGCCTTCTCCTCTAACCTAAGTGACTGATCCTCTTTAGACTGGCACCTCTGGCTCAAGGTAGTGGTCAATGGCTTGATGTCCAGATGGAGAGAGGTGATAAGTGGTGTCCCTCAGGGGTCCCTACTGGGACCAGTGCTGTTTAATATCTACATCAGCAATACAGACAGTGGGATCGAGGGCATCCTCAGTGAGTCTGCAGATGACACCAAGCTGACTGGTGTGGCTGAGATGCCAGAGGGATGCAATGTTATCCAGAAGGACCTGGACAAGCTAGATAAGTGATGAGGATTCTATGATTCGATTCTATGATGAACCATTTTGAGGTTCAACAATGCCAACTGCAAGGTCCTGCACCTGGGTAGGAGCAATCCATATTATCAATACAAGCTAGGGGATGATACGATAGACAGCGGCACTGCAGAAAGGAACTTGGGGGTACTAGTGGATGAAAAGTTGAACATGAGTAAACAGTGTGCACTCACAGCCCAGAAGGCCAGCTGCATCCTGGACTGCATCAAAATAAGTGTGGCTGGCAGGTCAAGGGAGATGATTCTGACGCTCTACTCCACTCTCTTAAGACCCCACTTGGAGTACTGTATCCAGTTCTAGAGCCCTCAACACAAGAGGGACATGGACCTATGGGAATGAGTCCAGAGACGGGCCACAGAAATGATCAGAGGGCTGGAGCAGCTCTCCTACAAAGACAGCCTGAGAGAGTTGGGTTTGTTCGCCCTGGAGGGCAAAAGACTCTGCGGTGACCTCATAGCGGTCTTCCAGTACAAGAAGGGGGCCCACAGGAAGGCTGGGGAGGGACTGTTTACAAGGGCCTGTAGCAATAGGATGAGGGGGAATGGTCTTAAACTAGAGTAGGGTAGATTTAGATTAGACATTAGGAAGAAGTTCTTTAATGTGAGTTCTTTAATATGAGGGTGGTGAAGCACTGGAAGAGGTTGCCTAGAGAGGTGGTGGAAGCCCCATCCCTGGAAACATTCAAGGTCATGCTTGACAAGGGTCTGAGCAACATGATCTAGTCAAAAAGGTCCTTGTGCACTGCAGGGGATCTGGACTAGATGACCTTTAAAGGTCTCTTCCAACCCCATAAATTCTGTGATTCTGTGATTCGATGATTCTTTATTCAGCTGGGGTATCCTTGTGCATGGGTAGTGTGGAAAATGAAAAGATACCTAACACCTTCCAATTATTACATTCCTGGAACAACAACAACAACAAAATTAAACACTATTTTGTCTCATTTCTAACCAAAGTGTGTGGTGAGGTCAACATGCTGGATGGATGGGATGCCATCCAGAGGGACCTTGACAGACTTGAGAAGTGGGTTCATGCAAACTGTGTGAAGTTTAACAAGGCCATGTGCAAGGTCCTGCCCCTGGGTTGGGACATTCCCAAGCACAAATACAGGCTAGATGGAGAATGGATCAAAAAGAGTCCAGAGGAGAAGGACTTGGGGGTGATGGTGGATGAGAAGCTCAACATGAGCCAGCAATGTGTACTTGTAGCCCAGAAAGCCAACTATGTCCTGGGCTGCATCAAAAGAAGCATGGCCAGTAGGTCAGGGGAGGTGATTCTGCCCCTCTACTCAGCTCTCGTGAGACCCCACCAGGAGTACTGTGTCCAGTTATGGAGCCCCCAACATAAAAATAATATGGATCTCCTGGAGAAAGTCCAGAGGAGGGCCATGAAAATGATGAGAGGGCTGGAGCACCTCTCATACTAGGACAGGCTGAGGGAATTGGGACTGTTCAGCCTGGAGAAGAGAAGGCTCCAGGGGAACCTTGTAGCAGCCTTCCAGTACCTGAAGGGGGCCTACAAGAAAGTGGGGGAGGGACTTTTTACAAAGGCTTGTAGTGAGAGGTCAAGAGGTAATGGATCAAAACTGGAAGAGGGGAGATTTAGGTTAGACATTAAGAGGAAATTCTTCAGTGTGAGGGTGGTGAGACACTGGAACAGATCGCCCTGGGAAGTTGTGGAAGCCCCATCCCTGGAGGCATTTGAGGCCAGGTTGGATGGGGCCCTGAGCAACCTGGTCTAGTGGAAGGTGTCCCTGCCCATGCAGGGGGGTTGGAACTAGATGACCTTTAAGGTCCCTTCCAAGTCAAATCATTCTATGATTCTGTCATAAGGATGAGAGAAGATCAAGTTTCCTTCTCTTCCTGGTGACCAGAGCTAGAAAGTGCTGAAATCAAAGTGGTTTCCTCCAGCACATATTTTCACCTTAGCTATGCAGTGCAGACATAGTTTGAGTCATCAGGTAAACCATTTTGAACCTGAGGGTTACTGAAAAAAATGAACAACATTTTGATACTAGGATTTATCTCTGGTCAAAAGTTAATTCAGTTTGAGAAAGAGTGTGTGTTTGAACACTGTGGCTCTTCCTGAGCACATCCATACGATGAAAACCCCTTACGCTGTTGGGAAATTCCAGTGGTGTCAGAGCAGATACAGAATCAGTTCAATGGTCAAAACTGATCCAGAATAAGCATTAGCAAATTTTAGAATAATTTTAAGTAAGCCCTAAATAACCCGCTCCAAATCTGCCCAGAATTAACTTTCAGTAATGTTGTATAATACTGTATAAGTGCCTGAAAAAGCAGAGTATGTATTTACACTGATTTAACTGCAAATTCTCACAAAGCAGGAGGTAAAAACATGAAATCTGCCTCAAGCTGCTGTATCCTAAAAGAAGTGTAAGAAACTACCAGGACCTTCCCTCCTTTCTGAGAGCGTATCTTACCTCTGTAAGGGCAGAGTGCTCATGAAAGCACCAGGGTCCATTAGCAGTTCTTAAGCCAGCTCTGTCTCACATCTGAACCAGAGCCAAAGCTTTCTGAAGTCAATAGAAACATGTCTGTTACTTTTGGATGCCTGCTGGCACTGTATCCATGCAGTGACCGAACAGCAGTAGCCTGGAGCTCATACAGCAGCAGAGGCAGTGGGGTTTTAGCCTTCGTGTAAGAAGTATGCTGAGCCTGCTCTTTCTGACCTTGGTATTCCACACCAGCACCTACAGATTTGCCCATTAAAGCTGTTATTTTTATGGAAGATCTATCCCACCAACCATGTTACACGCTGAACAACTTCATCATCTGTGCTCCTCTATAATCTTCCGAAGCCAGAGAGCTGAAGCTCTCCGGTTTGCTCAGATCAGCGGAGCAGAACAGTGACAGTGCCGTGTTATTTGCACTTGGTAGCTGTGATTTCCGGGAAAATGCCTGTGCCAGACCATGACCGCGAGATGGCAGCCTATGCAGTAGAAAAATGGGCCCTGTTTATGCCTGTAAGAAAAGAGGGGTTATCCTGTACGTGTACCAGCTTCCCTCTGCAGGTAAAAGTGGCCTCAAAGTTCGGATGATGTCTAGCAGATGTGCCAGCTCCCACCTGTGCCACAGGACCTGATGGGTAGGAAGCAGGTGAGATGTGCTGACAAGCATGGAAATACCACAGAGAAATCAGACAAGCTGGTATGTTTTGGAAGGATAGCAGGAAAGTTACAACCCTGAAAATACACAAGTCTGGAGGGGGGATGCAATGAAAGAGACCTAGGAGGCACATGGCCAAAATATACTTGTTGCTTATCAGCAGCAAAAGATCTTAGAGTTTATTGTGCAGTAAATACACATGAGCACAGGAGGGTGCTGCTCCTTCTCTGTCTTTGTATAAAACAGTATCTCAGTTCTCTGCTCCTTAGTGCCATCGGCTTACAGGCTTCACAGGACGCATGTTCTTTCATCCTGGACACAGACCTAGGTGAGGCTGGCACCTGAATATAACCCCAGATGGTTACATCTTCCTAAGGTCAAGTAACAATCCCACAAAAGGCAGATTGTACTTTTAGTTGATGACCAGCTACAGCCATAAGTCAGCCGAAAAAGCACCCAGCTCTGGCAGCCTGCAAAACGATGTCCTAAGGACTTAATGCTGGTACAGGTGAGGGTGAAGATAATTCACCGTCATCCCTTACTAGTTAGGGGCATATATCAGAGGGCTGGTGGTTTAAGGGCTTGGTCATTTAAGGGTGACTCAGAATGTGTCACATAATTTGCCAGGTGGTCTGAACAGGAGGAATCTAGAAACCGATGTCTGCTAGAAATATCTCTATGGAAATTACTCTGCCATTTTCTTTTGAGTATTATTTGCCTTTCCTTAGCAGAATCCCAGGTGGGAGTGAGGGCACAAGGATCCGTAAGGAAGTGAAGGAGAAGTGGCCTAAGGGCACAGGGCAAATTACAGACCAAGTGTGACAGAGAAGCCTGGTTTCCTGACTAACAAGTCTGAGCTGCCCCACGTGCAGAACAATCTGTCCCCTGCCTTCCCCAGATCCCACCCCCTGAAAAAAATAGAAGTCAAAAGTCAACTCATAGAAGAGTTGGAGCAGGCAGAGAAGGAGAGGTGTTGTAGACAGTGGAGGGGTTTTAACAGAAGAAACAGAGATACTGGAATTTGCTGTTAAGCCCACCATTGCAATTTGAGTCCTGCAGGGAATGATTCAAGAGACAGAAGCTACTACTCACCCACCTGCACCTGGTCCCAAACCTCATTTACATTACACAGAAGGAATTAATCAATAGCTGTGGTTTCCTTTTGGAATGTAGAAGCCCACAGAAAAGGAGGCTTGGCTTCTCTGATATAGTTCAATCTCTAGCTCCCAGAGGTGTTGTCAAGCGTGCCATCTCTGAGCAGCTGTTTGGGGTCACCTTCTTGTCCCTTCAGTGAGTGAGGCCAGTTTCTAGGTTCAGAAGGGCATGGTTGGCAGGGCCAGGTAGATAACAGGATGGAAGTATTATTCTTCAGGGCAGGTTCATAACTCCTTTTCCCTGCCTCCTCATATAGTCCTACTTTTTTGAGGTAATACAGGACCCATTTTTCAGAAGCTGTGTGGTTAGCCATACCCTTCACCCAAGCAGTTTCCCTGACTCAGGATCTTTGCTTCCTCTAACAGTAGCATCACTAGTAAGAAATTGCAACTGCCCTATTACAGAAAGATGGGGGCTCATTTTTCCAGGCTTGGCAGCATGTAGGAGATCATTTGGACTGGCACCCTCCCAAGCATAATGTACTGAAATGTCATTCTGCTCCCAGGTGAAGCTTGGATTCTTCCTAGCTTGTCCTCTTGTTTGGCTTGCAGCATCTGTGCATCTTGCCCTCGTCTCTTGGCATGCAGGTGCTCAAAGGTGTTGAAACACTGGTGTTTCCCAGTGTTACTGCTGGGAAAGTGGAAATAGGTGTATTTGAAATCCTGCAAGGCTGAGGTTTGCTGAGGTCCTTCTGCTTTGCTCTTGCCATCCTGCAAATGCCCACTCTTTGAAAGGGCCCCCAAATGAAAGTGAGCCACTTTGGAGCAGCTTAGTCAACATTCAAAGCCTACTGACAGAATTCCATCTGCTCCGGGTCACTCTGAACCAGGTCATTTTTAGTGCTCTTCACAGGGGGTGCCAAGCATAAGCACTTGGATTTGTAAGTTTGGCATTTCGGTTTTAATGATAAACTTTGCATGTGGATTTTGGCCATTCCCTTCTTCTGGCATTTGGGGTTTTATTATTATTTTTGGCATATTTCCATGACAGGAACAGGAATTTGAGTCAAATTCAGACAAAGTGCCACAGAGTGCCTCAGTTCTGTGATGTTTCTACCTCTGAAAACAGCTTCCTTTCTAAGCCCACTGCTCTGACAGTGCGCAGGGATGTCCACACAGTCATGTTTCAGACCAGTGAGAACCCAAGCCATAACTCATCTAGCAACTGGAATGTTTCAAAGCTGAGTTCTTATCTGGGTTGCTAAAGAATATTGTATTTCTGAATGCTCCATGTCACACACAGGTTGTTAAATAATGCATGCCAGGATGCAGAGCTCAGTGTTGACACGCAAAAGAAGCTGTCTGCTGAGCAGCAACATCTCTGCCTGGCAGCAGCAGCAGGACACAATTTACCTAAATTTGTTCAGCTCCTTTTTGTCTTTAAGTTGATAATAGCTTTTTCTTTTCCTTCATTAAACAGCTTCTGATAAGAATTTTTTTTCCTAAGGGAAATAGGAAGAACTTGAAAATTTCTGGAGAAAATGAGGAAAAAAACCTCTACCATTAATTGTATTTGTGTGTTCTAGTTCCCAAAGCATTTAATTTCCCCTCCTGAACTGTCATTTGACATCTACAGGAAAGGGGCTGGAAAAAACTGGTTAAACGAGGCTCAAGTTTGGGCAGCACAGCCTCAGAACCAACATTCATCCCTAGACCTGCAGGGTTTGACTCCTAGATGTGGAAGAAATAAAAATCAGCATGCTGTCATGCCATACTATGAGGGAAGAGCAGAGACTTGGCAGAGGTCAAGAGATCCAAATGCAGCTCTTTGAACTGGCTTTGTGCAGCTCCTCTCCTGATTAAAATCACTCAGGAAGCAGCTTTAACTTATATCATGGAGTTTGTCAGCAGGCATGTGGATGAAGCAGTACCCCTCTGTGCCCAGCCTGCTCTCCCTGGTCTCTCCTAGCAAGCCCTTCTCATCTTTGCTGTATGTTGTGATTGTGACAGAAGTGGTTCTGGCCTCTCTGGAGGCTGTCTGTCCCTCACCAGGCAGATTCATGAGGCAGAATCAAAGACTTATTTGATGGTGTCCTTAAGTAGGCTGGATTTTATGGCAAACACAGAGGAATTAAGCACCAGTATAGAAGTCAGTATGTACTTAAATGAAGTCAAAAGACATTCTTAATGTTTCGGAAGTTAGTAATGCATCACAGTATCACAGAATCTTAGAGGCTGGAAGAGACCTTGAAAGATCATCTAGTCCAACCCCCCTGCCAAAGCAGGGTCACCTAGAGCACATCACACAGGAACACGTCCAGGCAGGTTTTGAATGTCTCCAGCGAAGGAGACTCCACAGCTTCTCTGGGCAGCCTGTTCATCAAGCACTCATTGCACAGGGAGCTGAGGAAATAAAAAAACAGCTTCATATTGTACAACATAGTCTTTAGGTTTGCTGCTCTCCATTCCAGTTTTATTTTGTTGTTTCATAAAATAATGTGTTAGCAATGAGATTTATACTAGGCCAATTCCATGGAAGTCTCTTACTGCTAACTTCTTTTTTTCTTTTTCTTTTTTTTTTTTCTTTTTTTTTTTTAGGTGAATTTATATACAAATGTAGCCATTTGTAACCAACCAACATATTCAGTAGCATTTCCCTCTGTGGTACATTTCTGCTGGAAATCCAGAAATGAGAAACTCTGAAATGCCAGACTTCTTAGAATACTGTCTCTATTTGATTTCCTTCTTGCCTGAATTTTCATTACAGTTACATTTGAGTTTCAGTTATACAGTACACTGACTGATAAATATTAAACAAAGTCTACATAAATTTCCTGGGCTTGCTTTTTACAAATTCTGCTTCTGTAGAGATTTTTTTTTTTTTGATGGTGCCCTTCTTGGTGCCCTCTATTCCATTCTTTTCTTGTGTTCAGGTTGTTCTGACAGACAAGTGACAGCACAAGACAGGAGGAGAATTATTACATTTTGCAGGGAAATTATACAGAGTAGAAAATAAATAGTTAAATGTTCACTGGAACTGCCTAAAACTTCTTTGAAGAATAATTAGCTTTCAAGAGAGCTCTGCTAGCTGGAATTCCTCTCCAATTCTGCATGCAGAAGATAAATTTAGTCTAGGATAAGCAGTGTGCTTGGAGGTCTCGTTGATGGTCCAAGGAAATGGTTTGTATGGACAGAATGAAGGAATTACCTAGGAGAGGTATGAAAGAAAGCCTGGCTGGCCATATCCATCCTGAGCTCAGAAGCAAGCCACACGCAATTAGGAACAGGGGAAACTGAGCAGAGTGAAGCACAGAGGAGACTTAGGTGCTGGGGCTCAGCACCTGATTTTCCAGGTGACTGTTCAAATGGCAATTAGTCATTGGAGTGGCAGTTCCATGAAGTGGTCAAGGGGCCACCAGTGGGGAGAGTCAAGCCCACAGACAGCTCAACAGGTGTAAACGGTTCATTTGATAAAGGAACATCAGTCAGATCCAGGCTGAATGCCTGACTGGGAGACCAGAAAAGGCTGAAGTTGGAGACTGGAAAGCAGTAGAGGACTTCTGTTGAGCTCTGCCACTGTGTTCTGAACCCATTGTATGTCTGACCATTTTCAAAATGCTGCTTCCTCATGGGGTATTGCTGCAGGTAGTCCTAAGTTTGGGAGATGAAGTGTGGAATTTAATAGCTTTGGTGCTTTGAACTGATGTGCAGAGAGTTGACCTAGGAGTGAGTTAGTCAAGTTCTTTAGAGCTGTCAGCACTGTCTTTCAGAAGCATAAAGTTACACTTGAAATACACAGAAAGCTGCTACAAGAACTATCAATCACAGTTCATGACAGACTAAGTAACACCTGGTCAATTAATTAATCCTTTTGAAGAACAGACTAGTAAGGCTGAAAAACTACTGGAGGCATGATTTAACAGGTATGAAGAGGTGGGAGGTTTGAGAAAGATAAAACAAAGCTAGATAATTAAGCAGTACAACAGCAAAAGAAGTCATCATAGTGGAGGTGATCACAGGGTAACAGAGCATGATTTCTGCCTTTTGTTTATCCATGGAGATCAATGTTTAATCTCTTTTGGCATTTGCATCCTTAAAGTCACTAGCATTGTATGAAAACATGCATTTGTTTTTCTTGGGCTTGGTGTTCTTTTTTTTTTTGAAAATATCCATTCTTAGGAACTAGAAAAACATCCAAGCACATGTGTAAGGTTAAGGCATGTGACTCATACTGTCTACAGCCACAGATGTCTCTCACTCTTGCAATTAAATATGTGCTAAAGTGGTCTGTTGGAGCAGAGCCCAGTAGTACTGTGTGCAGGTTTGAGCTCATAGGTACAAAAGTGGTGCTAAAAACCAGGTCTAGAATTATAGACCTGTCAGCTTAGCTTCAGTTCCTGGAAAAACACTGGAACAAGTAACCAAATAAACAATTTGTGAGCACCTACAAGAAAGCAAGGGGGTGAGTGTAGATTTTTTTTGAGATACAAAAGATTCAAACCTATCTAATTTCCTAGTAGAACAGGGCAACACCCAGAGATTGGTTTGAATTTTGGAGCTGTTTCACGTGCATGCTTAAAAGGATGGCATGGACGAAAATACCTGGGTGCAAAACTGTTGGCAAACTGATGGAAGGATGTATTTGAAGGAAGTT
Source organism: Apus apus (assembly GCF_020740795.1). Taxonomy (NCBI): domain Eukaryota; kingdom Metazoa; phylum Chordata; class Aves; order Apodiformes; family Apodidae; genus Apus; species Apus apus. The sequence continues at coordinate 49,212,759 of NC_067284.1, read as the reverse complement.
CTGAGGGTGCCATTTTGTGTGCTTGTCTTCTGTTTCCATATGCAATCTGGCTGATGGAAGAGAGACTATGTTGGACTGTTACCCCTATGGCAAGTGCCATAACCTTTGTAGTCAGCTCTGTGCTTGCAAGCAGGAGCAGAGCACTTGGTTTTGGCCAGGGTACTTCAAGACTGGGCTGGACAATAGTTGAGCATGAAAAGGAAAGCAGTAAGACTGAGCAAAGTTCTAGAAGACTTGATCTGTCAGGAAAGACTGAGGGGGTTTCCTTCTCAGGAGAGAGACTGAAGGGGAAGCTAAATCTCTTCCAAAATATTGTCAGCAGCCGCAAAGGAAAAGGAGAATTATTTGGTTTTCCTCACCCTGGCAGTTAAGACAAGATGTGAGCTAAACTACTTCAAGGGATAACTAGGGCACTTCGTTTTTAGTAATTAACTTGATACTAAGGGAGTGTGAAGGACTGGAGCACATTCCCTGGGAGAGGTGAGTCTCTGACACTGAAAATAAGCTAGAACTCAGTCAGGAATGACCATGCAAGTCCTTCCTTACACAGATGGATGGAATAAATGATCTGTGGAAATCCCTTCTACAGTTCTGGTTCTGCTAGAGTCTTACATGAGTCTGCCAGCATAAATCCAAGTTAATTTAAGTCAATGCCAATATGTGGTATTGATGGAAAGGGAATTATCTTCTCAGCAATACAGCTGTAGATATCCAGAGGCTTTCAACTTTGGCACTGAGCAATGTTAAAGGTGTAAGCACAGAGAGAAGCAGGATAGGAGGGTGCAAAAAGCTACTAAAAAAATCTTAATATTTAACTTGAAACTTGCTTGTTAGTTAGTGTGTTAGCTAAAAGTTGTTGGTTTATCCCACTTTGCCTCAGCCCCTAAATGTTAGTGGTTTCAGAGTCTGATAAAGGGGAGTAATGCAGAGCAGGCTTCTTACAGTCCTCCAAACAGCAGAAGATGACAGCCTTATATACTGCAGACAAATTAACTATACAGATATTTTCAGCATTTAGTGGTCCACTGAATGCTATTAGTGTTGCTAGCATTTGGGCTCATCTTCTTTTCATCTATGCTTCTTCACCGAGTCTGCTTAGTGGTTTTATTTTTTTTTTAATCTGTAGTTAATTTCTGGATCCTCAAGCTCCCTGTTCATTTTTACACTGGCGTAATTTCTTCCTTAGAGCTGTCTGTACATGACAGCTCCATTAAATGTGCAAGTAGGAAACTGGAACGTGATGTTTCACTTCAGATGTGATACTGTAATCACGGTGATTGTGTTCTCTTTGAACGCTCCATTCCTGTTACCTGCAGGAATTGGGAATTTTCTTTGTCTAGTCACTTGTTTATTTTTAAGAAAAGTGATAAACATGCTGGTAGATTTCCATAAGTCACCTAGTTATTGTTTCATGTATTTAGTTATTCATCATAGAACATTTACTAGTCTTTCAACTAAGAAAACACATTCTTGCATTCAAAAAGAGGAGTACTACAAATACGGAAGAACAAGGATAACTGACTCTGCTCAGCTTCTGGCCTTGCTTTATGGACAGATTCCTGAGAGAACAGGAATTTGTCCTTGAATTGTCCTCATTAGGAGAACTGACTAATTGATAAAATAACCCACATCTGCTGGGCTTGACCTCAGTTTCTTAAATCCAGACTCTTGAAAAGGTTTAGGTTTGCATGTAAGACTTAGTGGAGATACTCCAGTTCCAATGTTCTGAGGTGATGGGTCAGCAGTGTTGTCCAAAGATTGTCTGGCACAGAAACGGCTTCCAGAACACTGGATCAGGACTCCAGACCCCTCAGCTTCCTCTTTTCCCTGTGGCACACTCTGGAATGCTCCTTCAGTTGAACTGTGCTGCCTATACAGGGAGCAGGTTCTTGCATCAGTTGGAAAAGAGCCGAAGGAGTGAGAAACCTCTACTCTTAACACAGAGATTCAGCTGTAGCTGTGGATATTTAAGGGTTTTGATCAATGTTTGAGGTTTGTAGCTCTAGTGTAGCCCTAGGCAGGATAGGATTGTTCTTATTAAATTGTAGTTAGAAGCATATAGCTTTTTCTGTATTGCAGAGTAATCAGCATTTGTGTCTGTTCAAATATGTTGGTGTGGTGACACTCTGGAAGCTTCCAATGGGAAACAGTAGTTCAGGCTTTGCCTTGGGCACAAGTTGACCTGTGATGTCGTGCAGTGTAAAGTGCATCCAAGTGGCACAGTGGAAACTTGTGGGTTGTTTCTTCTTACTAAAAAAAGAAAAAATTAAAAAGCCAGAAGAATCCACCCACCCAAAAGGCATGTTTCTTGCAGTTATGCTTTTTCTTGCTTCTCGGAGCTGATAAAACAGCATTGCTCATAGGTGGGGGTTTTTTTGCTATTTATTTATTTATTTTGTCCCTAGGAAATGCCAAAATAAATTAGAAGCATCACAGCAGACTAATCCATAGGGCTAAGCATTTCAGAGTTCCTGTTTTGATGGTATCTGGGCTCCTTGGGTAGATGCTGCCCATGGCATTTGCTGTAACAGCAAGGCACGTCTGCTCACAGACTATCATCTAGAAATGGCACAACTTCCCCTGCTGTGAAGAAAGTGGTCCCCCTCCCCTCGAGCTCCACAATAGGGAGGGCTGTTCCACAGAGAAATCTGCCTTTAGTAGATTATTTTAATTTCCCCCTCCTTCCCCCCTCCCTGCTTGCACTTGTCAGTTTGGAGATTCTCTCAGCTTATTTCAAAGCCAGTGTTAAGCCTTTTAAATTAGCTTTATCGTGATACACTTATGGGATGTTTTTCATGCTTTTAGCACTACCTGTTTAGAGAGATGAAAGCAAAACTTAAGGCAATCTTTCTCACTCCCTGCCTGAAATCGAGCTAAAGAATTAGGATTGTAAGAAAGGCCTGTGGCTCCTTAGAACATCTGCTATGTCCTGCAATATGAACCAATAATATATCATAAATTACACAGAATGAAATAGCAAACACAACTGCTCTAGGGCAAAACCCAGCAAAGCCACTGTAGCACCACCAATCTCACTGCAGTGACCTCTGTGAGACTGGTGCTGTCTCACCCTGCCACTAGTTGTGCCTTGTCCCTCTGTCTATGTATACTTTTATATCTTTTACATATCTTCAGTATCTAATCAATGAGCTTTCAAAACACGGGCTGCAAATACATCATTCCTTCAAAGAAAGACTGTGTGACGAGTGCAGGATCCAGCTGCGTCTGATCTGCCAAGCTTTAAAAGTGTTGGGCTGTCTCCAGTGCAGATAAGAAGCATGTGTGGCTCTGTTGTGAGTCTGATGCAAGTGGCTTCCCAAAGCATGACACCTATGCAATCAACTTGCTTATATAGAGCAAGTCCTACATCTTGAGATCGATCCATCATCTCCATGTCATGTGTCTGGTATGCCTGGCACCAGCAGGAAACACACTGTGTCATGTGTCTGAGGAGTCACTTGTGCATGGCTGGTATTTTAGGCATTGGGAACGCCCAGTCCTGGCACCCCCATCTTCATTATTTTTTGTTACAGAACTAAGTGTGTAGTAGAGATGTAGATTATGCTAACCCGGAGTTGTGTGTGTTACACTAAATATAAACCAAGTTAATCATGGCAAGCACATAAGAGGGTTCAGTAAATATTTATGTTGATTAAACCATTAACAAGAATGGCAAATCTCATTGCACTAATTATTATGCTGTTTCCCTGCCTTCTCCTGATTCTGTCCTTGAATGTATTTTCTAAAATACAGTAAAGGCACATAGGGCAATTTCTCACCTCAGGGGCCTTGAAACACCTCCCAGGCATTCTTTGTGGAGGGGAATAGCACCTCCATGCTGGGCTCTGGCTTCAGTGGAGCTGTGTGAGTGGCCAGCACCTGCTCAGGAGAGCCAAGTCTGGAGAAAAGCATCCCAAAAAATTGGGATAGTTTCCTAGGAAGAGTGTCAGTGCTGAGGAGTGTTTAACCCAGGGGGTTCACAGAATCACAGAATTGCTGGAGTTGGAAGGGACCTCTAGAGATCATCTAGTCCAACTCTCCCACTGAAGCAGGATAACCTAGAGCACTTTACACAGAGATGCATCCAGGCAGGTTTTTAATATCTCCAGAGATGGAGACTCCACAGCCTCCCTGCACAGCCTGTTCCAGTGCTCCATCATGCTGTCTTAGTATCTTTTGATGGGCATACAGACATCCAGGACGGAACAGCTTCAGCTCACGGATTAATTATTAACATATATTTGAAAGGTGAAAGTATGTGTTCATGTAATCAGCATTTCTCCATGGCCACTAACAGTATAGTTCTGTTGGAAAATAGTTATGCAGTGTTGCACAAGCAAAACTGTGATATTTGAAGTCCAATTCTGTGCTTTCTTAATAATGTTTTTTCAAAAATATGGATGAATTGTAGCTGGAGTCAGAGAGAAAGAGCCAGTCATGGGTGATCAGTTGTTTCTATTCTGAGCTGTAGGGCAAAGGGTTTGATGCTGAAGTTTGTGGTTTTTAAATAGACTTATTGCCCGACTACATTTTTTCAAATTACTCAAAGGGATCTACTGAAAAACATTTGTTGATTTTTTTTTATATTTTTTTTTCTGAAAATTCAGGACAAGTTGGAATATCGTCAGGGATTTCAGAAAATCTCTGATTGTAATGGCAGTACAGGAGGAGGGGGAACAGGCATGTCCCAAAGGATGTCAGCAAAATATTTTGACTAGGTTTGTAGGCTTTAAGAGCAAGTTGTTGTTGTTGTTTTTATTTTGTTATACATTGGTGATGAAACATTCAAGACTATTTAAGGAATTCAAATCCCTCATTCCCACTCAAATTAAAAGCAACTGGGCATTCAGATTCCTTAGTCAGCTTCAGCAGTCTACAACTTCAGTGTTACTTCGATATAGCTAATTTGTGTAAAACACACTTTTAAGTGCTGTTATATTATAATTTATCTCATGGTGTTATTGCCTTACAGCCATAATTTTATGCTTGTGCACAGTAGTTCTCCATATCCCAATGGACTGGAAAGCTTTATAAACAAATGTAGGCCATCCCCAAGTCCTCAGGCAAGCAAAATTTCTACTGAAGACTTCAGAGGCTTTGCTCACATAATGTGTCTAACTTCAGACCATGAATACTGCTGAGTGTAATAAGCAAAAGTCATCCTTTGAGTGAAGGTCACTCTGGGGGAAAAGCAGTATCTGTGTAGCAGCCTACACACGTTCCCTGCAATAGTTTGGAGAAGAAAATTATGGTGATCAGCTGAAATTGCACAAGGTTATGTGCACAGAATGGGATTGTGCACTAAGGGACTTGACAAGTCTGGCTCAAAACAGAATTCTGGCTAGAGGAAACCTTTCATGGGATGTTCTGCAGAATATGGCGTTTACATATAATGGGTTACTTGGCAAATACATAAAGACTAAAACTCCAAGCTTTTCATTCAGTTTTTTTCTGCTTTAGCATGTTTTCTCCCAGTGCTTTGATGTTCTGAAATTAAAATGTTTGTTTTCAGTCTGACTTGATATTAAGCTGGTTAAATGTCTTATAGAAGCTGTTTTGAAAGCTTTCCTTTTTCTCTTTGGACCCAGCTCCCTGGGTGGGTGACATCTCTTATCATCAGTCAGACAGTTCCAAATTGTGGCTTTAGATAGTGAAAACCAAGCCATAGTGTTATTCTTCTCAGCAGAGTTCTTCCTTTATTTCCTTTCACTTCAGATGTTTTTTCTCTGTATGTATATATCCCCATGTGTACATTACAGCATTATACCGCACAGCACAACATTTCAGTGACTTGGTGTCCATTTCCTTGTAGATTAGACTTGCAAGGGAGCTGGAGTCCTGACTCATGGCTCAGGAGGTGCTTTCTATCTTCATCGGCAGTTTTTCCTTGTCCTGCAATTGAAGTCACCCCTCACGGTCCTCCCCGGCCAGGGGTCTGTAATTTCTGATCCTGGCCATGCTCCTTCCCATAGCATCTTTTCACTGTGGCATGACAGTATCACCCTGTAGCGCTCCATGGGTTACCTTCCTGGCTGAAAGACCAGGAGGACAAGACAAAATCAGGAGTTTTAGCTCTTTGATGTTGTCCAGTCTTGTCAACTGGCTTCATTCAGACTCTGCCATTTTACTGCACTCCCTCCCTGCACTGTCACTGCTGCTACAGCAGCCACCAGTCAACACATGGCAGTGGGGGAACAGACTGTATTTCCACCTCCATGTTCACCATAGCACCTACAGCATATGTGATGACCCTGATCCAAAACTCAGAAAGGTCAAAGCAAAGATGCTACTGAGAACTAGACACCTGAAAGTAGAATATTTGAGCCAGGGACTCTCTCCCCTTTAGCAAGAAAATATCAGTCCAACCAGTGGATACACCTGGGGATCCATCTCATTTGCTCTCTTACTCTCTTCCCTCCCAGCCCCTTGTCCTAAAGCCTGGATCAGTAAATCTCAGTAGGCTCTGGGTGCTTTGTCTGGAGCAGGGATGTTGGGGAATACACCAATTCAGTTGTTCCAGCCATGTGCTGGAGTAAATATAATTCAAGAGCCATCACAGCCTGAAGCAGCGAGAAAACAGGAATGGGTGAGAGATGATCCAGCACTGAACAAGCCACAGGATATTTCTGGGTTTTCCCTGTAAAGGCAACTATGGTGCCTCTTCAGTTCCAGTGAGATGCCAGAGAGCTAGCTGTGCTGGCTGGTCTTGTGTTTGCTCCCAACCTCAATCTGCTACAGCTCTGGCTGCAGAGCTCAGAGGAAGATCTGCTCACACAGCAGCAGGCTCTACAGGCTCTACCCTTCCTTGTTTCAGCAGAGGGAGGAGTTGCCATTACAGGAGACGCTGGTGAGCTCTGCTGGGTGTGCATAAGCAAGCTCTGAGTGTGCTGCCTCACCTCTCAGTTTTTGGATTTCAGCAGAAGCCCCAGAAGCTGCAGGCTTCTCTTCTTCAGGAAAGTCAGGGCACAGTTCAGTGGGCAAAAGAGGACTGCAACACACAGGGCTGCAAACAGAAAAGTCATGCTGTTTCAACCACTAACCAAATAGCAAAGGAATGATAATGTGTAAAAAATAAAATAAAAAAATAATTTTTAAAAATGCATCTTCTGCACAGCCTTTATAGGCTTTGGATTCCCATCCTGCTCCTACTCCAGTGCCCTTTTCCTGGGGGCTGTGGGGACAGGAGTAGGGCTTGGGTGGGGAAGAGGGCTGCCTGCAAGCTGGGCTCCCTCCAGACCACACAAGTGAGCACTGCTACCCCACAACTGCAAGCTAAGTCATGGTAGAGCTGGTGATTCAGAAAGTTAGATTTTTTGGTTATTTGCCCATTTATTTTTGCGATATGCTCCACATCTAATACCTATCACCTACTGCCTACTTTTTCTGCTCTTTCATGGAGGAGAGCTTAGCTGCCTGCTCTTACGGCTTTTTTTATTATTCTTTGCACTACTAAGAGAAGAAGGTGCACAGGGGCTTTTCAGCCAGTCATTCCCTCCCTAAGGCCAGATTGCTTTCTCTGTTGAGGCTTGTACAAGCCTGAGGAACACCTTCAGATGGTGACAAGTCTTGCAGAGGAGACTTAGCATGCAAGTAAATAATAGTGTTTGTGAGAAACAAATTTGTAACATAAGTAAGTAGAAATTAATATGATTTGTAAATAAATTAAGTCACTTTTTAATTAGCAGGTTATTTTGAATCTGGAAGTCTTTCTTCCTCTAAATGGCTAGCCCTGACAGCAAACCTCTCATAGTGAATGTAAGGCAGCATTATCTTCTGTGTGAGGAGCTCACCAGGAGGACAACTTTTGCCTCATTATAAAGGCCCCAGTGCTTGCAGCTACTGAGCTGTATTTTGTTGATGGGAGCTGCAGGGTTTTGTTTATTCCTTCCCAGGAGGAGAGAGCTCAGGTGGTCCCTGGGCAAGTGATGATGTTGTAAAACTGGTTGTACATGTGTTCGCTCTGACCTACCCAGTTAGTCTCAATTACAAGCCTAGCTTGGGAGAGCCAGAGTTTTCTAGAATACTAGCTAACATCTTTGAACATACTTTAGGCTGTCTATGGCTGACCCTGCTGAGGACTGTGCTGTGAACAAGGACTTTGTTTTCAAAGTTTTAATAAACATGGTAAGGAAAAAAAACCTTAATGGCTAAAACATTGTAAAGACATTTTTTTCCTCATCTAGACATTGTCAGAGGAATGCAATATATTAAATTGTACTTTACTGCTATAAGTGATTCCCACCTGGAGCCTTGAAAACCTTCTTCCATTTATAAGAGGTTTTTCTCTCAGGTAACCTGTGTGTGTCTGGTTCCTCTTCTTCCCATATCAGGATTGATGGCTTCTTCATCATCCCATACATGCCTGCCAATGAAAAAGATGTTGCGTTAAGTTAACTCATACAGCTCATTCTTGAATTACATCATGATGTTTCTTTGAAGACATAACAAGTCCAGATGAAATATTTCTCCTTTCAACTGCTTGTAATTAAAAAACTGAATATAACAAGCTCTATAGAAGCCCTCCAACCTGGGGAGGAAGGAGACCATATTTTGCAAGACTAGTAGCATTAGAAGTAGAGCTGGTTGAAAGATTTATTTCTCCCCATGCCCACTGACATTTGTATTACATATTCCATTGGAATTTCAAATATTAATATTTTTTAATCAGTTTGTCACAGCTTGACTCAGGATCAGCAATTAAACCAGAGACAACAACGCTCTCAATCCCCACTCCCTCGGTAAAATCAGTAAAAGGAAAATTGGCTTCATCCTGGCTCAAACCAGGACATGGTTGCTTGAAGTTTTTTTATGAAAGCTTTGGAAACATTTCCATCAGTTATACAAAGAGACCATACAGAATAAATAGAAGAAAGCCCTGCTGTATGAACAACCTAATGCACTTCAGAAGGCTCAGCAGTACACAATGATGTCAGGTTATTTGTAGAGGGTCAAATCAATTTTATGATCAGGCAAACATTAGCAAATTACTTTTCTTAGAAGCAAAGCAAACAAAGCATTTCCAAGAACAAACTCTTGAAGAAAAATGAGATATTGTTTATTAGAAACCATCACTTGCCGGGACTTGTTCTCTTTAAGGCACTTACTCCCTTTGTAATGGTATCCAAATATCATACAGGGACAAATTCAGGTTTAAAACTTTCCTACTCTCTAGGGCAAATGAATCAGATCTGAGGCCTGTTTGCCTGTGGTGTAGTGAATAATCTTTGAGAGAGGATTTCTACCTGTTTGCTTACTGAGCTTCAGAACAGAGTGCTGAAGGGCTCTGACCCATAAAAATGCAGTGTCAGGGGACTGTATTTCCTTTAAACCTGGTGGCTGCTCCAAGTTGTCTCCAGAGAGTGTATGTGAGGGAAAGGAGAGAGGCTGATGGCTGGTTGTGGAGAGAGTCACTCAGGGGAAGAAGTAATCTTCCTTGCTTTAGAGAAAGAGAGCCAGAATAAGATGTTGAGGGAAGTGCCTCCTCAGTGTTGTAGGGACAGCCCGAAGAAAGCTCTGGATTAGTTTTTCTGGCCAAGAGTCATCCATTTCTGTGCCATGTTTGCCGAGAGCTGAAAAGATACCTGAAAGCTGGAACCAAAGGCACTGTGGGTGATGCTTGGCTCCTGTTGTCTGTCTTGTTTGTAGTTGAGATGCTGGTCCTGAGAAAAGGAACTTAGCCTGAACCTCTGATTCGCCTCTATCCCAGACCCAACTGTCTCTCCCCTGGTCTAAATCATTATGTCATTTGCCTATATCAGATATTCACATATCTCATTTACCATATCTGATTAATAAAGTGCAATGCCAGATGTATGGTAACTGTGCTTGGGCTAACCATGGTTCATGGCATGTCCCCCTTAGAGTGGGGAAAAACACCTTGCTTGTCCCCAGTCTTCTCTGCTTCAGTGCTTTGCCTTTCTCCTTCTTGGAAAACTGCAGTAAGACTTAGTCTTCTTTTACTTGCTCCCATGTTTTAGTTGCAGAGTTGATGCATTGCCATTTTTTCCATTAGAGAGTGTGAATCCACAACATTGACATGGACAGAAATGACCTGTACCCTGGAGCTGGTGGCATGAATTTTAAAAAAAAATCTGCTAGGGATGTCTAAAGAGAGATACAGAGAGCAAATGGATGACACTGGCATTCATCTTGTCACATCTCTTAGTGGCATCCAAAAATCTGGGGGCTTCACTTCGGTTTTATTATAAATCTTTGTTTTTAAAGGTTTTAACTTATTCTCATATTTCTGCCTGTGTTTTTTATTTTCTGCACATTATATAAATAACACAGAAGTTTGCTTTTCGTGAAGGGAATGGTCCCTCTCTTTATGGTTTGCTACCATGTAAGTTAGTCAACACTGTCTGTACAGTTACTGAAACTGCTCAGGAATTTTCCATCAGTCCATTTACTCATTGGAAAATGTGGGTTCCATAGATTGAAAGCAGAATGGAAATTCAAATCTCTGATGAGGACTGAAAGCTTTTCCTATTCTGTACAAGTCTAGGGGAGAAAGAAAGAGACAAAAAGCATTTTTAATATATGTAAATATGAAACTGCAAAGGTGAACAGAGGAAAGGAGTGGCAAGTAACTTGAGCTTCAGCTTTATTTTGAGGATATGTCAATTAATTTAATGATGACCTCTTAAAATGGAAGTGAGGAAAACAAAGTTTTAATGGAGAACAAGCACTTAGGCTTTTACAGTAAAAGGGCAATTCAAATACAAAATTCGCATTTGGATGAGCTAGAAAAATCAAAACTTTCTGGGCTATTATATTTGGACACAGCACCAAGACTTGAGTGGACTTGTGTGATGTGTATGTTGTGTTTCCACCTTCAGGACAAGGAAAATGGAACTTAAACAGTTCTGGGACCTACAGGGAAAAGCCTATGGGGAAAGCAGTTAGGCACAGAAGTCTGTTTTAACCACTATGAATAGTTCTCTGATAACAAACTTTTTACAGGAGGAAATTAAATTACTATTCATTATTAAAAACAACTGTTTGCAATTTATCAGTCCATTGTCTAGTCTGGCGTTAGAAATGAATGCTACCTGGTGCAGCTATTTCTCAGGATAATTTCATATTAGACAGCTTATAAGTTTCAAAATATTTCACAGAAACAGTGCAGTAGATACTTAATAATAAATGTAGTCCCCCAAACTAGGGAAACCCAGCCAAGAACAGAAGGAAGGCTCTGTTTTTTTGGACAATTTCTTCATAACAAATTGTTTAGCTAACTATAGCAAAGCATCAAGCCTAAGAGGTTTTCACCATATATGTTTATAATTTAACAGTCCTGAAAACCAGGTTGATTTTATATTTTTTTTAAAACCTCTGGTGGCAGGGTGTTGCCTGATCTATACTGGTGCTATTTTTTGGAAGACAGTATTTAACCTTCAGTGAAATTCAGCTCTGTGCTGGGATTTCCAAGAGCTTCAGTACCACAGGTTATACCTGCCAGACATTTTTCTCCTTAAGCCTCCCCAGAGAACCAGAGGAACAATTTACTGCCAAGAGCAAAGCTTGTGGGGCTGGGCTGACTCCAAGTCTGGTCAAGTCCTCTGTACTGTAGCAAGAACTCTTTTACCGAGTTTGTTCCTGCACACCTTTTCCTACTGAAAATCCCACACTTTTGTGTTACTTGTGTGTCAGGAAAGCAGTTTGTCAGTTGGATGGAGAGTTTCAAGAGAGTAGATTTAAAATAAATACATAATCTGCTCATAAATTCTGTAACAAAATAGATTGTTTGTATGTGTCAAGGATTATTTAATTATCATATACATAAGTGTTCAGTTTGTATTCATGCTCAGTCTTAAATACATAATTTAAGTCTCTAAGCATATGTCTCAGAACTGCTCTTAGGACTGAAGGTTTCTGTCTCCAAACACTGTAACCTGGGAAGCCAGAGTTGCAGAAACCCTTTCACTTGATTGCCTGTCAAAGCTGTCATCTTTCCTGAAGGCTTGAGGGGTGGAGTTAAAAAATACACATGTAAACAAGCTCAAAAATACTCTTTCTGACAAATGTCATTATTTCAAAGGGAGAAACAGATCTCCAGAGCTCTTCAGGCTCCCTTCCTGGTATTTTTCCAAAATATTTCTCCAGTCAGAAGCTGTCCAACTCTGATTAATGAAAGACAATGTTTCTAAATTGGTGCATAGTTAAGCTCTTGTTTGGGACATTTTGAAATTAACACAAAGGTCACTTTGCATCTGTGAATATTTCCAGTGACTTACAGAAACAACGATTAGTTTAACATCATGCATAAGTGATGAATTTTCCCAGATAACTTTGTTTTTATTTTACCTTGCATCTCTAATCCTACCACTGCAATTGCATGAAAATGTGTTGATCGTTTGTTTCAAGAATGACGCATCACAGAATCATAGAATCATAGAATCCTAGGAGTTGGAAGGGACTAAGAAAGATCATCTAGTCATAAATACAGATATCTTTCTGCTCATCTCTAAAAATACTCTTCAGTCTTATATGTTTTAATGACAGATAAAGCTAGTTAATTAAAGATAAATTCACTCCATGGGAGTAAAATTCATATGAGATAGGTGGGGGCAGCGTGAGGATGGTGTTGCTTTAGGATGCTAACGGTGGCTTCTGACAGAATTTAGGAGCCAGTGTAAGTGTCCAATTATGTGGGCTTTGTTTGGGTTTTGGGGGTTTGTTTGGTTGTTTGGTTTGGTTTTGGGTTGTTTTGTTGTTGTTGTTTGATTGTTTCTTTTTGGTTTGCGGTTGTTTGGGTTTTTTTAAAGAAATTATCTATTTTTGTTCACGTCATCTGCAAACAAGATTTGGAAGAAAGCTAAAAAAGATCATGGCAGCATATGGCTCTTTCACCTCCTTCTCTTTCTATACTATTATATGCTTGGCTGGTATTAGTGATGAGCCTGGCAACATGTTCTGAATGCATGCAAATAAAATTATTCACTTTAGCTACATGGCAGACCGATATGCATTTTTAATTCCTGCCTATAGAGCTTGGTTTGCAAACAGAAATTCTTCAGCCAGCAAAGGCTGATGTGCACGGCAAGGCTCACAGGTACCTTCTGGATTTTCCAACAAACCAAACTCACTGTTCACAAGTCAGCTCCTGCTTTTCCTGCCCACCTATTTTTGTATGACTGGCTGCCTGGTTTGTTCCTTTAAAATCCTGATGAAATCCTCTGGCCTATAAAGTACAGGTCAGGCTATCTGGCTGGACTGATCCCTGCCAGGATTAAAACCCACCATCACACAGAGCCCTGAGGGCTCTGCATAGGACCTGCCAGCATGCAGCCTTCCCCCTCAGTCCCGCAGCAGCAGGCAAGTGTTGGCAGCACCAACGTCATGTGGCAGACAGAGGTTTTGAACCCAAACAGGCTCTGCCCACTGGCAACGAGTAAGGGATGCAGCAGAAGTGTTGATGCAGCTTTTCTGGATTGTGTAACTCTTTAAACATGTGGGTTTTCTGCACGTCTAGGGCACTTGACTGTTGGCAGAGTTGTCTGTTGAAACGAGAATTACAAAAGCACTTCAAGGAAGTGAAAAAGAGAGTCCCATAAAATGTCCAGAGATGTCGATGCATCCTTCTTTTGGAAAAAGAAAAAAGCACATTTGTCTATAGATGATGCATAGATTCTTATTTTTAAAAAACGTTTTCAATGGGAAGCACGCCTTCATCCTAAAACAAATAACTCCTTCCAAACTTTAGTTTCAGAACAAGATCTGTTCTCTCTCTCCGGGTTCTTCCCTAGCCATCATGTCTGGTGTATCAAAGTGCTTCTCTCGGTTTGATAAATCCCCAAGAGATAGGAAGGCAATACAGTAGCAAGCCAGTTTTTCAAAGACTTCTGAATAACCTGTATTAAAGGTACAAAAGCATAGCTACAAAAAAATAATCATTTGACTCATAACTCCAAGCACACTCATTTGCAGCCTGGAAAATGTCCTGATTTATCCAAGGTGGCCAGCAGTTTTTGTAGCTGAGTGACGTTAAATAATGCAGTACTCTTTAAAATTGCATGAGTACATGATTTTGTTTGCTTTATTCATTCATTCATAATTCCTGCTCCCTTGTAGTTTATTGCAGTCAATGATTATCACATCTGTTATTCGATCCGTCTCTGAAGTGAGGAGGAATGAAAGGTTGTTGTGACTCTTCCTTGTTCATGCCACGCACTAAGTTATACCATTGAGAAAACAAGCTGAACTTTCCCTCTGCTGTGAGTTTAGGAGTGGCTGTATGGCCTTAGCTGGAGGTGACTGTGGAACAGTAAAGTGAGTGAGGAAGGGTGTTGTGGTTTGGGCCCAAGACGACAACAAAGAAACAGCCCCATGGCTGCTCACTCAGCTGCCCCCCTCCCCCCCACACACACACCCACACACACTGGGATGAGGAGGACAAAGCTCATGGGTTGAGACAAAGGACAAGGAGGGTTCTTCACCTATTAAGGTCCTGGGCAGAACACACTCAACTTGGGGAAAAATAATAATTTAATCTCACACCGATCAAACACACACAGAACACAGACAACATAAAGACCAGGGCTTGCATGTGTTACCCCACCCCTCCCTTCTTCCCGGGCCCAAATCACTTTGTTCCTGGTTTCTCTCCCTCCTTCTCCCAGCAGCACAGGAGGACAGGGGATGGGGTTTAGAGTCAGGTCACAGGCTGGTGGTTCCTGCTGCTCCTTCCTCCTCAGGAAGAAGGATTCCTTACAGTCCTTCCCTGCTTCCTCATGGGGTCCCTCCCATGGGAGAGAGTCCTCCACAAACCTCTCCTTCATGAGTCCTTCCCACGAGGTCCGGAGCTGCTCCAGTGCGGGCTTCTCACAGAGTCACGGGCTGCTGCAGGAACAGTCGCCTCCCCTGGCGCCGGGGTCTTCCACAGCTGCGCAATCAGAGTCCACTGGCAGCAAATCAGAGTCCACAAAATCCACTGTGAAGAAGCCCCAAAAAAAAGAAGAACCAGAGGCGCCAAGGTGATCCAGATGCTGTGATCACGGGTGAGATGAATACATATATATATATATATACATATATATATAGTGAACCAAATGCCTCGTGAAAAGAAAAGTGAAAGGAATAACCACATTATGATCCTGAAGAACCAGAGGCGCAAATGAGGAAAACTCACCGGTACATATGACCCAGCTAGCAGGGCAGTAAATGGGCCTGAAGCTGGTAACGTAATTAGGAACCTGTGGTGTGTAGCTGTCTGGCCTGGGAAGCACGGTTAATAAATATCCCAATATGATAGCTACTGGTACAGCAGAAAATAGCAACATACATGGTCCAGACAGCATTAACTAAAGAATACTTGAAACATCCACTGGCCAAGTTCAGCCCTCCTGGCGCCTTCCGGGAATGTTCCACCATGTTCCTCCATGAGTGCAGGGGGACAGCTGCCATCTCGCCATGGGTTCCAGGAAAACTTCTGCTCAGGCGCCTTCTTCCTGTTCCTCACCAACCACCAGCACCGCTCTGCTTCCCCAGCACAGCTCTTCTCCCTTCAGTACTCCTCTTCTTGGGTTTTATATCGGTTCTTTCATATGTTAATCACTGAGGCACATCTGTTGTGTCTGTAATGGCTCCTTGGCTGGTTTTGGAGCAGGGGGAGCTTCTCAGCTTCTTACGTGAGCCACTCCTGGGTACCCTCCCCCTCTACCAAAAAATCACCAAACCGAACCAGAACAAAGGGATACCTTCTAATAAAATTATTTAATTGACCACACTGGCATCCTTAGGAAGCGTAAGAACTTCTACAGAGCTTCCACTGCGCAAGGGAGTGGTTCAAATGTCACTTTGTCTCCTGTTCCGGCTCACCACAGGCCTTGCTTTCTGGATTTCAGTCACAGGAGTACCTCCACGGACCAAACTGTGTGACTAGCCAGAGTAGGTGGATGCTGAGGGAGAAGTGCAAGGCAAATAAAAGCACCAGGGTAGCATCTGTTAACTGTTACCTACTGCAGAACTGAACTGGAAAACAGCTTGACCTGTAGAAGAGATGGAGACTTTCTAAGAGGCCATGGGGCTGCTAAAAGCCTTGATGCTTCAGCACACTCTGTAGTTCTGCCAGCATCTCAGCATACAGCCTTGGGCGAGCCACTGCAACTGTGCACACTCCTCCTTGCCCAGGGTTAGCTGTGCTGGTGACCACTGCTGTTACTGCCCTCCCAGCTCTGCTCAAAGAAGAGATTGCATAACTGTCCCTTGATGAACAGAAGAAAGTAATCAGCTGGATTAACTAAGCCCCCCTATTTAAATTTATTAAATTATCTAAGTGATTCTGGATAGACTTAGGAAGAGATCATAAGAGCCACTCTGCCAGCAGCATCAGGATAAGAACAGATGACCAAGGCTGACAGTCCATTATCTCCCACTCCTCTAGCTGTCCACATATGGAGGTTTCTACAGAACTTTTGAAGTCCTCAGGACAAAGTTCTGAGAACAAGCACCTCCCACCAGTCTGAAACACCATGGTGAAGTACAGGGTGAGAGAGTTTTTCAGATATGGGACCTAAGATTATATAGTAATTCACATTATTAATTTGCATCAGTTATTTCTGTAGTTCTGAAAAAAAATATTGTCCTTCCTGTTTAACAGAGGGAAGCTGATGAAGTATCAAAGAATCTACCAGCAGTCATGTCTTAGCTGAGATACAGGTACATGAAGTGAAATCCTGACCCTCTGAAAATCAGCAGAACTACTGCAAGCAACTTCAGCGTGGCAAAGATCTGAATGAAGAGAGGGAGGCCAGCAGCACTGCTGACATGGAGGAACATCTGCCCTGCAGAAACTCAAGGCATTATGGAGGAATGGAACTAAAACAAGGAGAGGGAAGGTAGGTGGAAACAACTGGGATGAGTGATGGTTGGTAACACAGTCTGAAATACTGCAAGGAGTGGGAAAGAATGGAGAAGAGTGTTGGCAAGTGTCCTCATTTGAGCCAGGATGAAGCCATTTTTCCTTTTACTGATTTTTTTTTTCCTTCAGTAAGCTTTCTTTTAACTAGTAGCAAAGTGTCCCAGCTTGGGCTTATAACAGATGGAATGTTTTTCTAACTGCTGGGTCTTCAAGGTCACACCTTCACTCTGCCGGCTCAGACGCTATGGGGAGATCTATGACCCCCCCTGTAGGAGGCTGAGTTAGACAGCAAAATTGGCCAGAGATATTACATTTCATATCTCTAGGTAAGCTCAGAGGAAGGTCAGAGATGACAGAAGACAACTTCCTTCCTGCTTCTTCCCTTCTCTTCTTTCCATGGCCAGTGTCCAGGGAGGACTCCGTCCAACCATCACCGTCAACCCCTAGGCTCGAGCTCTCCTGACCCTCATCACTCTGCTCTGTCTCCGGCAGCTCTGGGATTTTTTGGGACTGTTCACAGCTAAGGAGAGTGCTGCGGGAGTTGCTGGGGGTGGGGGGAGGCAAGAGGTTTTGTACATACCTGAACACATTTGTATATAATTGTATAGATATTTCCTATATCATTCGTGTTTAATTAAAGCTGTGTAGTTTAGTTTTCAATCCAGCCAAGTCTCTCTCTTTTTCTCTCTCTCCTTCCCTTCCTGCTTGGGAGGGGGAGGGGATCGAGAGCATTGTTGTCAAACCTGAGTCAAACAGTGACAGCAAGGTAGTAGGAAACCAACTTGGAGTGATGCCTGGAGTAAAGGTAGGAAGGGAGGGTGGTAGGTCCCCCATGTGCTCTGCCATCATGCCTGCTCTGTGTGCTCCAGTGGTGATCTAGAGACCCACGGAAGTTCTCAAGTTTGGCAGAGCTCAGCCTGGAGTGCAGAAAGACCTGAGGGACATCAGAGACACCATGAGGAAAAGACAGGATCTCTCAAGACACTGGAAGAGTTTTGAGTGCAGCTAAAGAAAAAACACAGTTCAAATCATCTCTAAACACTGAGAAAGGCCGAGACTATATGCGAGACAGTGGTTTCCCCATTCTGTCTAATCCTGGCAGTGTAATTCAAGGAGCTGAACTACGTACAGGCTGGCAGGGCAGGGTCACCTGACAGGTTTTTGGGGCTTACTCTTCTTGGCAAAGCCTGAGGCAGCCAGTCTTTGGGCATGGCACAATAAGTATTGGTTTCACTTAGCCCTGTGTCTGTCATGCTTCTGTCTGTGATTAGGTGAACTCCAAGGTCCTGCAGCAGTGGAGGCTACAGCAATTAATCAGACCAGCACTCTGGCTGTCTGAACACCTCTTGCATCAGGTCAGGTACTCTCTGTTGGATCTTACACATCTCCACATTTTTTTCCTCCTTTACTTGCCCCACCCTCCCTTCAGTCAGTCCTGAAAGTCAGGAAGCAATTGTCAGCATTTCCAGGCAACATGCCCAAAGAGCAACACAGCCCAGCAGTTTCTCAAACAGCTTGATCCCAGAGCACTTGAACAGGATGCCAAGAGCTCTTGCAATATTTGATAGTACAAGCTCAGCTCCTGGAGGTGAGCAATTAAGACTCCTTCTCCCCTCTTTCCCCCTGCCCCCCCCCCAATTTCTTTGACCTTCTGCTCAAAGAGAAAACATATACATCAAATCTAAAGGTACTAAAACCTAAAAGCCAGAAGAACCCAAAACTTTTAATAAATCAAGTTAAGCTATCACAGAACATGTATTACCAATTTAGAAGGGGACTGACTTGCATTTCTCTGTATCTTTGTGTTATGATCTCCTTAGACCAAATAACACCCTATTTATTTATACTGCCACCAGAAAGTAAAGGTGTTAGCCTCCTGTACTAGAGTGACAAATAGATTATTTTAGCTGTCATACTCTTAATTCTAGAAGGAACCACATTTAGGGGATTCACACTCCATTATGTCACTTTGGAAGGCACTGAAGAGTCTTTCTGTTTACACTAGCAAAGTTACAGTGGTGAAAGTTTTCTGTGGGGACAAGTTATTTTAAAAAATGTAGGAAAAAAAGCCAACAGACAAAACACAAAAGTTCCTTTCTTTGGAAAGCAAAAATTGCATACACACAAAGTCTGTAAGAGATATTCTCAAAAAGGTGAATGTTGTATAATGGTTTTGGTATGTTTTGTACCTACAACACAAACTCTCTTCTCTCCTTGTCCAGATCCTGTTGGCCAAATTTCATGTTGCAAGTGAGGACCTACCAATGTAGTCTTTTGGTATGGTTTAAGTTGCAGGGGTTTTATCAGTTCACATTCAGCCAACTTGTGACAAAAATATTGCAGCAACTCTTGCAGAATAAATACCAGCACTCACTCAGAACTGTTAAAGAAATACAAGAAAACTGAGTTTGTTTTTTGGATGTTTTTTTTTTTTCAGTTTTCCCCCTTCTGACATGCTGCTTTGATCTGCCATGCAATGGGGTCAGCACTTGGGAAATACATTTTCACATTCCTATCTGTGATATTTATGCTATACAGGAGAACCTAAATGTAAAGCCTTATGGTTCCAACAATAGACTACTCTGTAGAAAAAACAAAATCAAAAAACCCAAACAGAGAAAAAGCAACACTTGCAAAAGACTGTAACTAGCACAGTGAACCAAGTAATCAAAAGCAAAAACAACAGAGAGCATTGGGCCAGATAACAATTTAATTAAAAAACAAAGGCCCACAGAAATCGCCATGACTGGTTAAGAAAGTCTGTTGTTCATTTCCAGAGCAGGAGTATGCCAATACTAATTTTTGTGAGCTTTTAGGCATTGTCCATGCAGGCAAATTTTTTCAGAATAACTTTACTAGCATAAATTAGCCTGAAAGCTCATGCAGGTAGCTGAGTGTTTGGTCTGAAACTCTCTGTTGATGTGCAGGACACCCATCCTTGGAGCCTGCAGGCTGCTATTGAATGGAGAGGATGTATCCTGGGTCATGCAGAGTCACACAGGATCTGACCACAGGCACTTCTGGTCTGCTGCATGCTTCTGATGAGAAAAGCAGCATGAGATAACCTGTGCTATTGCGTCTGGAATAGCTGCAGTTAGCAGCAGGCATTGGCTAGGGTTCCCTACTGCCTCTCTGAAGGGTGTCTGCAGTAGAGGAGACCTCATGATCATTGCTCTGACTTCCACAATGTCATTCCTCTGCAGAGTCTGGGAGCATAAGGAAAACTTTCAGTGGTGGGCAGCAATGTAAAGGGTCTCATTACTTGTCATGGGGAGAAGTGGATGCTCTTGGTGATCCCAGCTCAGTGTCAGCAAGCAGAGAAGCTGCCCTTGGAAGACCTCAAAGGGAGCCTCAGAGAAACCGCAGAGAAGAGCAAGGAGAAAAAGGGATGGAAAAGGAGGCAGTATAGGGAAGTGGTAAGAGAGCTTTACTGCTCAGAGGTGCCTTAGGTAGGCTCTCAGCAGAAGACAGGGTTGGCCTCTTCTCTTGTAACCCTGCAGCCCTCCAGGCAATGAAATTACAGCCCCGATGGCTGAGGCTGAAATTTCTGTCACCCCTAAGAGGTGGAAAATTATGTCTGCGAGAACAAAGACTCCTGCCCATTGGCACCCCTTATCTCGCACTTCGAAAGAACCAGGGCAGTTCCCCAGCTGTCCCCCCAGCAGGACACTTGCCTCATGCCTAAGAGAGACCTCAGGTTTTTTAATCTAAAAAAGGTTAAAAATCAGACACGTTCCTTTATCTTGGGTCACCATCCAAGTCTCTGCTCCCCCTTGTTCATCCCTGTGTTTTATCTCTAGGGTGAGTCTAGCCCTCTGTGCCTTGGTAGAAGCTTCTCCCCCTCATTCCTTGGCCTGCCTTGCCTTCCTCCAGGGACTGGCTTCTACTGGGGCCTTTCACAGCCACCAGAGCAGTCTCTTTCCCCTGGAAAAAGCAGAATTTCTGTTTTGCACAACAAGACGCAATGCAGTTAGAGTGTATTAATCCACTTCCTGAAGTGTTATTGCGTCCCTCATTTGCTGACAAACTATAGCCATCAAACAATCTTGTGCATTTTGATTTCTACTGTAGGTATAATCTAAAAATTTGCCCTGGAAATTACCTTTCAGAGATAAGTTGCGTTCTATGAAGGTTTTCATTGTCTTCTGATACACATCTTCAGTCATGTGAAGCTGGGCTACGTCCGTGCTTGCAGAGCGCTCTTCTTTCGTAGCTGTCTTCTCCTCTCGAGCAGGCCAGTGTGCAGTAGATACCCTGAAACCTGCTTTATCCAGGTTCCTTGCAAACATCCTCCCAATGGAGCTGTTGGACATGAGAACGACAATTGCTCTCCCTTTCACATCAGTATTCCCCTCCACAACACCAAAGGAGAAGATAATGATGAAGCAGGTCAAAAACACGATGGAAATGCATGCGAAGGCATATATGAGGCAGGAAAGGGTCATGGCGAGAAATAAGTCTGCGGCCATCAAAAACAAGTTCTGCAAGAGGAAAATCATCATAAGAAGGATTAGCTGCCACCTCCTCTCTCTCAAGCAAGCTGAGAAATCTGCCTGGAGTCCCCGTGTGCAGCTGGGGCACTTATATAGCCAGGAGGTGTTGCGAAATGTGTGGAGGCAAGTCAGAAGCCCGCAGGGAGGATGAATCATCATCAGGGGTAGAGCAACAATGGAGATTTTCAAACCACAAATGTTTCCAGAAGAGACCAGTGCTGTGTTTGTTTTGGCTTTACTGTGCACTTCAGTGCCCTGCTGGGCTGAAATGTGAGGGTTCGTTTTGTAAGGACATTTCATCATGTGTTGTCTTTAGGGCCAGCAACATATGTAGGTTATTTTGGAGCAGCCATTTTTAGGTGATTTCTTAGTGTAGTGTGTGCCTGGCATTGGGAAGCCACAGAGAAGAAATAATCCCCTTATCTTGTCATGCTGAAACTCTTAAATTTACCACTCTTGCCACTGCAGTGAAGTTTTGATAAGTCTGGGAAGGGACCCAATCAGGCACAGAACTGGGAACCCTGCCCCATGCAACCAGTTTGTGTCCTTCTGTAGAACGTGGCACATGGGAGCACCTTGCTGGAGGGACTGGCCCAGCCCAGGGGGTGTTCATTCACCTCCAAGACTGAAGAAACAAGCTGGGTGCTGGAGAGGAAGCTTATGAGGACAGATGTTAGGGAGGGTCCTGCAGTTTCTCAGGCCAGCAGTACAGTGCCATGGGAAAGGGTGGATTTATCCCTGGCTGCAGCAATGCCCCCTGCATGCAGAGCACAGCAGGGCTCCATGCTACAGCTGTAGCCCCTACAGAATCGGGAAAAGCCTAGTAGACATAGGAATAAGGCTGGCAAAGGTAAATGCTGCAGTGTGAAGGCTCAGCTAACCTCCAGCTGTGGGTCACGAGCTGCCAGCTCTCTCACTGCTTTCCCTGAAGCAGCCACTGAGGCTGGAGGCAAGGCCTTTCCCTTCTTGGTCAGGGTGGAGGTGCTGCTCTTTAAATGCTATTTCCTTTTTAAAACTTTATTTTATCGTACTTTATTTTTAATGCTGTTTGATGTAAAGGGCCTCTCCAAGAAGGTGTGTGCTGCTGGGTTTGTTGTGTTGCAGGTGGGTGTTATGTTTATTCCCCACTGTAACTGGAAAGGTACTGGGAGCGTGGGACAGGCTGTCAGCATGACCCACATGTGTTTTACTGGTCCTTCTTGTTCATCCTCCTTGCGAACGTGCAGGTCCCATCTCACGGATCAGAAGCATTGTGCTATCACAGCAATCCAGCTGCAGGCACTTTTGGGATGGAGTTGCTGCAAGCTGCACCCCAAAATCACCCTGGACACCCTGCCCACAATGTGTATAGGCACACAGAGCTTTGTTTGATGTGGGCAAAGGGATGCAAGCATCCTGTTTGCCTTGAAGGGATTCATAAGCAGTGAGAGGCATTGGGGCTGTGCATACCATTGGGCTCAGCTTGCCCACTAAGTGCTTTTAAAAATCTTCAAGCCCTTCATGCCTGGAGACCACGGCCTGCACACAGTCTGTAGTGGCAGAGGACTACTCTCACAGCTTATTTAGCAGAGATTGAGTGCCATCGCTATTTCTTACACAGGAGCCATGGCTGCAAAGGCCTGTGCTCGGTGCCAACCAGGTGGGTTGGCAGGAACACCTGGTTGGCCCTGGCCAAATTGGTGTGTGTCTCACTTGAGGTGTGAGTAGGGCAAGCTCCTGTCTGCAACTCAGCAGGATAGTATCTGCCAGGCTTCCAGTCAGCAGCCTCAGCCTCCTGTATCCTTGTGCTCTAGGCTGGAAAGACTTTATGGACCTTTTTGCTGCCAAAAAAAGGAAATATCAAAAAAATTGCCTTTGCAAAACGTGAATTTGCTAGGTTGAGCACAAGAAGCCTCCACTCTGCTCTAGACAGAAGAGGCCTCAAGGTCAGTCTAAAAAACAGGACAGGGGAGCTCTGTGCCCTGGGAGAGGAGCTTCAATCCTCCTTCATTGTCCTCAAATTATTTTAACACTCACTTGCCAGTGAGGCAGGTTTGAAGGTTTCCGTGCTGCAATTCAAGACAGATTCACACAGAAGCACAGAAAGTTAGGGCTTGGAAAGGACTTCTGGAGATCATCTAGTCCTGCCAGAGCCGGTTCACCTAGAGCAGGTTGCACGGGAAGTCATAAACCATTCTCAGCAATAGCAGCAAGTGAAATGTAACCAGGACATTATGGAACACTAGTATCTGAATCCCTCTTGTGTTTGTGAACTATATTTCTATAAAAAATACTACTCAATAAAAAAAGATACAAGCTCAACCTTCACATGACTTGGTATTAAATTTGAAAATCATGTATCAGTGGTACAGGATGAAGAAAAAGAAATAATCCTGTAGATGCATAACCTTGTGGAACCAAGGTAAGGTTAAGAGAGGTTTATCACTTCAGACAAAGAAAATAGCTAATCGAGACTGAAATTAAAGCTAATATTAGAAAACCTTACTGATGAGTTATCCTGATCTGTAATCTGGTCCATTTCCACCCCCAAACCACTCCCATCTTTTTCTCTTTGGAAAAGATTTTTATTCTTAAAACTCTCTTGTAAACTACCTTATAATACACAATATCAAAGTTAGAAGAATTGTTCAGATAAATTAAAAGAAGAAGAAGAAGTTTATTTAAAGTCAGTAGCGTCAGTTTCGTTCATTAAAAATATAAATAAAAATTAAAAAATTAGAAGCAATGGCGCCACCTGCTGGGCTGGGGGGGTGGGAGCTGGGAGCTGGGGGTGCTGCGGGTGTTGGGGATGCTGGCAAAGCCGGCCTGTCCCCCGCCCTGGGTCACCCCGCCTGAGCCAGCAGTGGCTGCTGGAAGTACCCTCTCCCCCATCTGGGGAAGGGAGAATATTTCCATCCTTCTTCTGGGCTTAACCCTTCAGATCCTACCCAGAAATTCAATGCTCTGGTTTTAAAAGAGGCAAACCATCAGCAATCCAGACCCTCTGAAAAAACAAACAAACAAACAAACAAAACCAACACAACCCTTTAATTTTTTTTAATTTGTTCTTATTTTTTTAAAGGAATAATTTCCCTGTTCATTGGTTCCTCCTAGTCAATGAATAAACAATAAAATGAGGGGCTCTAGTGTGGATCAATAAAACATTTCAAAAGTAGTTATTTTGCTTATTTTATTTTTTTTTTCCCTCACCACTGTAGTGTCTGGGAATAGTTAAGACCTCAGGCCTGCCATGGAGTTTATCTTACCATAGTCATAAGCATAAAGATACTTTGCCAGTAGGTGACCCACGGGGCAGCAGTGACATATCCACTAGCTCCACTGCTGGCTGGCACCCAACTTGGGTTTTACACTATAATTACTAAGCTAACTCCTCCAAGGGTTTCCATTGCATCCTTTCCTAAATGGCATTAACTCTTGGGATGCAATGTTGTTTTACTGAGCAGATTGTTGTTTTGGGGCCTGTTCAAGAAATTACTGACTAATGCTCTACTTCTGCACAGGGTTTGCTGTTTCTCGTGGTAAGCAAGAGGACTGAGTTAATAGGTCTGTAATGTGAGCTCAGCTATTGAGTCGTTCCCTTAGGTTTGCTTTTCCTCTTGGAGAAGGTGTGTCTGGTTGCCTTCAGCAGCGTGATTTGGAATTTCTTTCCACCAGGGCAGAGGAGGTTTTGTGCTGGAGATGTCACAGTGGGCTTCAGTCTGACGACAGCTTCCTCCACAAATAGTTGTGTTATGAGAGGCAGGAAGTCAGCCAAGCGATCGGTCTTTGGGTCGGATGAATTCAATGGAAGCTGCTTGAGAAGGAAAGGGAGGCCCATGCAGAGAAGCAGTGACTTCTGGAGGTACAAGTTTAGTTTTTCCGGTTTGGACTGCATTCAGGAGACCTTCAGAGATAGGAGAGCTAAAAGGCAAGTGCAGATGTGGAGAACGGCCTGTCGTCTCCCCTCACATAAGACTGAGAGCCATCAGAGTCCCTTTGGTGCTCAGCAGCTTTTTGCAGGCACGCCAGCAGCCTTTGGGAGCTGTTCAGGAAACAACTCCTATTGAAACTGCTTCTGTTTTTTTTCCTCCTGTTTGATTGAAATCCTTACTGCAAAGCATTATGTGTGCATAAAAGATAATTCAGTTTTCACCAGATTAAACTTGAATTCAGTTCCTCACTGAATGAAAATTATTGTTTCAAGCCACAAACTATTGTTTTTTTCCCAAGCACAGGAACAGGCTTTAATGTTTGCTTAAGTCCCTTAATGTTTGCTTTTCCTTCTTCCTTTCTTTTCCAGTAGCAACATGAAAAACTAGAGGAAAAACTAGACTTAAGAAAGATGGAAAAAAATGAGAAGGAGGGTGAGAATAAAAGCTGCTATTTCTTTCAGTTCCTTTCTTGAAAACTTCTGCTAGGAATGTTGAGATGCTGTTTTGATCACTGTTCAGTTAGTCTGGAGAACTTGTACATAAAGTAATGAACCTGTATGCAAATACTTGTATGTCTTGCAGTGTTCTGATGTGATTTTTATCCCATCCTTCCTAAAGTGAAGTGAAAACAGTGACTAGCTAATGCATTTTCTTTACATTTGGTACAAATAGAAAGAGTTGCTGGTAAGAAAATAATTCCTTCACTTTTGATCTGGCAGCTCAGTCTCAGCTGATTCCTAAAAAAGGTCCCAGTTTTTAATAATGGAGGCATCCAAGTGTCCTGTGATGTTTGACACCATTTTGCTATTCTGGTCATGAATCTAAAGAAGGCTGTTTGCTTGAGCAGATACTAATGCCTGAGATGTTCCATTGCAATTCAATAAAATACTGACCTATTTCTTTGTATATCTCATTAGATGCTCTGGTCCTCTTCCCATTTTTTTCTTTTTTAAAGGCAAATTTCCTTTATTTTATGTAAGACTTCTTGCTCGCTGTTAAATATTGTTCAGCTATAGCCAAATCATTGAGCTGGGTGGAAGCAGAGAGGAGAAAATGAAGAAGGTGACTTAGTAAAGAGTGGTGCAGTAGCAAGCTGTAAGGTATGGACAGTGTGTCTGTGACACACACAGCTGCCCCAAGAGAAGTTTAAAGACACAGGCCTCAGTGTCTGAAAATCATTCTGTGAGCACATAATTATAAGACACATGTATCACAGAGTCAAACTTATTACACAGACAAAAATAAATTATTAATTTTTTAACTTGGAAGCACTGACCTTTTAAGTTAAAATATTCTTTTCTGTCTTAAATGCGTGTAATTTCTTAAGTTAAAAAAAAAAAAAAAGAGTACAATCTGTAGAAATTTTTGAAACCTTCACAAACATTATCAGCCAGTTTGGGATCCTTCAATTAAAACAAAGTCCTGTGTTAATTGAATTGACTGACAGGTTCTCAGGAATAGAAAACTTGTGTCTTCTCTCAGATTCTGGCAGTGGGTTTTCTAGTCATGGAGGACTTCTAGTAACATTTTAAGGATAGATCTCACACATTGGTGCCTTTCCTTAAATGCTTCTCCAAATTGGATCTCAAATCCTTTAAATGTTTGGCTACTCATGAGACATTATTGCTCACAGAAATGGTCTCTGTTGGTTCCTGGCATTCTCACAACCTGCTGTAGCTCTGGCCTTTCTTTTAGTCTCAGCCTTGAGCCATACTCTGACATGAATACCTAGCCTAGGTTTGTGCTGATCTCCAAGGCCCTCTCTAGATGAAGAACTCCTCAGGACAGAACCATAGGCTGATCCATGCACCAGAGGACTCCCTCTACCCACAGGTTCAATTTGCTTCAGATGTTCTGGCATCCACCCCTTGCTTCCTCTGCAGCATTCTCTGCAGCTCCTGATGACTTGTAGATCTGCACTTTTCCCTTTGTCTGAACTCCAACTCTAGGTTGATCCATGAGACAAGGACCCAATGTGTCCAGTGTCCTTATATTTGTGAAAGTTCTTCTAAAACAGAAGGCATTTTGCCAGAATTATGATCCCAGCTCTTGTGGTATTGAAAAATAATTTGGGTTAGAGGGAACTTTTGGTGGGCATCTAGTCCAATCTCCTTCTCAGAGCTGGTCCAATTACCAGGAGTTTTGCAATGAACTTGCTACAATGGCAATGCTATAGGTCTTAGAAGGCCTCTATCTGTAAATGCATTCAAAACTCAAATGGACACAGACCTGGGCAACCTGTTTGACCAGGTATATTGGATTAGACAATGTCAAGAGGTACTTTCCAACCTCAACATTCTGTGATTCTTTAAGGATCATGTTCATGGCTATTAAGTATTCTCTGCATGTGAGTAAAAGGTCCTTTTTGATTACTGGAAATACTCCAATGAGGGATTATTTGGGAAAACTACATAGTGCTGGAAAACGCATTTCCCAGTGCTCTCTGTAAACCACCTGACTGGGATGGTCAGTTGGGACCTCCCTTTGGGTAGTCAGGTTTTATCTACAGCCCTCAACGAGGCTCTCAGGGCTCCCTCCTGTTGAAGAACCTCGAGTCAGGCTCAGGACATTGAGTTGGCATTAAAACCTGAAAATCTTGAAGAACAAAGATGCCCAGTGGAGATTTATCAAGTTTCACTTGAGATTAAAACATTAATGATTCTCTCTAGAAAACCAGAAGACTCAGCACAGGTCTTGTGAGCAGCAGGAGTGCAACAGGCAGAAGTTCTTTGGTATTTTTAAGGTGACCTTATGTACCTGGCATATCTGCCTTGTTTGGAAAACCTGAGCTGTAGAATAAGTCCTTGCCATAAAGGTTTTCAAAGTTTTATGTAACCCTTTCAGCAATTGCCAGTTTACAAACAAAATTAGTATCTTTATAAGGGAAAAAAAGTACAAAATCATATGAAACATTCATTAACAGACACAGAAAGCATTCAGTGGGCTTTAAGTTGGATGAATGGAAAAACATTCAACATATAGAAAAAGTTTAAGTAAAAGTACAGAATAATTAATCAGAACAACCCTTCACCATTTAGAAATGCAAGAACTGCTTTCCCTCACTCACTCAGCAGACTAAATGCAGGCTCCTAACACAAGAGATGCCACGTTTCCCCACTGCCATACACACTGGGCTTCTCACTGAAACTACCATCTCCAAGTCATGTTTTGTAAGATAAAATAAATCCTTTTCCCATCATAAATCCTATGTGAGTCAGTATTATCCCACTTCTGCAGCAGAGAAAATTAGGTAAAACAAGGAGAAATTACTTGACAGAGGCCATCAGGGAACTCTGTGTCAGAGTGACAATTAGGATGGGGGAGCCCCGGGGTAATCAGTCAGTCCCAACGTTTGCTGCATCCTTTCCCAGACTGCAAAAAGCCGGGAGTATCTCTTCTTTTTGTCACTTGAAACTGCTGGATAATTACAATAATGGGTTATCTCTTGGGTTAAACACATCTACACATCTTTAGATAAATTTCTTAAAAGTGCCAAATAGCCTAACTCCCAAATTTCTCTCCTGTTCAACATCTATATTAATGCAGATTTTCTGACTTAAACACATGGGCTTTTCTTGAAAGTACAGATGTCAAGTTGACTTAAGCTGGAGAAGTCATCATATTTGGGAAACCCCGAACATCATCATTAATCAGAAGAATTATTAAATGCACAGCAAAAACATACAAACAGCTGATTTTTAAAATGGACACGCACTGGATTTTGGCTTCCCATTTCTTTCCCCAGCATGATTACAGATGTGCTTTCTGCATTTACCATAGCCAAGCTTTTCTTGAAGGTCAGGGGCTGAGGATTTAAAAATGGAACCTGACTGAAATTAAATTGCTTCTGCCTGTCAACACATTCTCTAGTTATATGTAGCAGTATATATCAGAAATATTTAGTGGGCTCTGTTACAGGGGTTGTCCGTGCAGGGCAACAAAGGAAGCACGCTGCAGTGAACTGAGCAGGTAAAATAAACACTCTGCTTTGGATAAGCTGGCACAAAGGATTCTTCCATACATAATCCCTCTTGTATAGAAACAGCCAAGTGTGTGTTAGGTATGCCTTTCACCTGTGATGATCCAATGTTTTAGTCAAATTAATTTCATTTCTTGTCTCTCCTCCCAAAGCCTTACAGGCAAGTTACTGAGCAGCACCAAAGGTGTTGGTTTTGGCAACCAGTCTGGCAGAGCCAGGTCGGAGTTTGGGAGAGATAGTGTTTGGGTAGGGGCTTGCTTGTAGTTTAAATCCTTTTCCTAGAATCTCAAGGATGGAGACTCTCCCATCCCTATGGGCTCCTGCCTGAGTGTAGCAGGTCAGTGCCCCCAGCCATCCTGGTGGCCCTTCACTGGTCTTACTCCAGTTTGTCAACCTCCTCCACCTCCAGAAGGCATCAGAGCACTGGCTGTTTTCCATATATACTTGCCTGCACTTAATTATTTCACTTGAGAAATCCTAATTGCTCCTGCATGAATGAATTGTGATCTTCCAGGAGTGTTTTCCTGAGTGCTGAGTTTTCTGGCCCAGCTCCCAGTCAGGGTTTGGCTCCTGCAGAGGGACCAGCCAAGCTGCCTTCTGAATCTGCAAGATACAGTGCAGAGCCTCAGATAAGTTACAAACACTTGTGTATTTTCATTTTGGTTTAATACTTTCTGTCTAAAAACATATTACTCCATTGCCTCCCTCTTGTGGGGAGCACAAATCCCACTCCTGCCTGGTGTGCATCTCCTGAGCTGCCACAAAACCAGGCTTTCAGGAGCCCTTGTCAGAAATAAGGCCTCTTTATCTGTCTTCCTCTCTTGCTGGTATTGTTTGAGAGAAGGGGTGAAGTATAAAGCAAAGCACACCAAGAGGCCTTTAATGGCACTCACACTGCCATCCTTCACTCCTCTGTAGTTTTGTTCCCAGGCAAAGTGTTGCTGAAGCTGTCCCTAGCTGTCCTTCACATTTTTGTAAGGATGCAGCTCTCGTCAGCCTTTTGTCTGCTCCATTCCACCTCTCCACATGTTTTCAGAGTTCATACCACTGCCTGGGAAGATGCAGTGCTCAGCGTGCTCCTAGAGGAGAATCTGCTCCCCAAGAGACTTGTCTCAACCAGTGTTTCTGCCTGAAGCTGTAGCTGGTTCCAGGATTGGGCCATCAGGGGCTACCGTTCCTCCGGTTCTGCAGCATCCCAAGCAAATCCACCCAGCTACCCTTCCTAGCTATCACCCATGCTGCATCACTTTATTAACCTCTGTCACAACCAGTGCGTTAAGTCTGAAAGCATTTTCAAGGAATGAAAGTGTTGGTAGCAGTAGGAATGGTAAAGATTCTGTTTGCTTCTCTTCAAGGGAGAGACAGGGACAGAAGGCTCCTTCCACCTGGACTGCAAAGCTCAGCAGCACTTTGAGACACCATGTGACAGGTTTGTTTGGACTTTTGCACCTTATGCCCAAGTGAGACTGACCTGGGTTATTCTCAGAAAGTCTTTCACTATACTGTTACCTGACTCTCCTTCAAAGCAAACATTCCCTGCCCTGACTGTTCACACGGTGCATGACATTATCCCACAATATTAAGCCCTTAAGTGTAAACAACAGTCCCGGCCTCTGTGCTTCGTGATTCAGACCTTAACTGCTGCAAACATGCAGCTGTGGTGCAAATGTACCTGGGCATTTCCAGTGCCACCAGAATCTATCATGACCCTTGATTTCTCTGTGAAAGTGTGCCATTCACTGGAGAATTATACTAAAATATGTCCCCACATCCCTTTTCTTCCCAGATTACTAGAGTTAACCCAGCACTGCCTTTAAATAGGAGAGCTTGGCCACCATTGTCTTAGCTGCCTTGCAGCCCAAGTTGGGGGGGTATCTTGTGGAGCATCACAGAAAATAGTAGACAGGATTATGGCATGTGTATCCCTCTGTTTCTGGATCTCTTTAGCACTGCATATTTAAGCTAGGTCAGTTATGATACAGCTTGAAGCAGAAACATGAAAGAGCTGCAATTAACATGAGCAAGCCGATATTTTCTATGAACAGCAAATGCAAATGTTAATGTAGACAAGCAGACAAAGACCTCTCCCAACCTCTGTGTGTGCTGAAAATTTAGCAAGCACATCAATAAACTGTTCATGGAGAGACTCTTGAATATTATGTATTTTAGCCTTGTCATCAGCAACTTTTCAGCACAATTATGTCATGTGAAATGATTATTATAGAATGAAAGAACAAGCTCCAGGGTAGTTTGTCTCTATGGCAGTTCATTTTTCAATGATAGGAGAAATGGTTTTAATCAACAGGTCTATGCAATGGAATAAATTCCACTGTCTCATCATTGCTTTGGGGTGCGAGCTGTTTTTACTGATAACTGGTTTTTATAGCCAGAAATAGCTCTTACTACAGCCCAGGAAAGAAAAGGACACATATGCTGCACACGAGTATATCACGCTTTAAGGATGATATTTGCAAAGCCACCCGAATGCTCTGGGTGCCCAAATCCCATCAGTGTTAATGAGCACAGAATACCAACCCCTCAGTTGCCCTTAGAGACACAGGGCTTAATTTGAAGTATGTAGAAGTCAGCAAGTAGGCTCCTATTGATATAAAAAGATACTGGACTGGCACACACCAAGGGTTTTAGAGAAAGCACCAGCCACTTCACAGCTTCTGAGGGGACTGACTCAGCTGGGCTGGGAGCAAACAGCCTTGAGTGTGGAGGCTCCCAAAGTGCTGCAGCCCTTAGAGCCTTCAACAAGTTGCTTTAACTGCAACAATTCAGGAGGAAGCTTGGGTTTATGGTAGCAGAAGCTGCAGCAGCTGTGTCGGGGCAAGGATGAGCTTCAGGGCTCTGAGACAGCCAGAGCTGTTGGCATCACAGAGCCAGGAGAACCTGAGTCCTTCCACCACCTTCCTATATACCCCCACCTTGTAGCAAGGCTCTTCTTTAGCAAGGTACTGTGGCCCAGACCGTGGTTGTGACTGTGCTTTGTAATGCTACAGAGGTGACAGAAGGTAAGCCTCTCCACAAGCCAATGTATCTCAGTCCTTGGAGTACTGTGTCCAGTTCTGGAGTACCCAACATAGGAAGTACATGGAGCCACTGGAGTAGTCAGTCCAGAGGAGGGCCACAAAGATGATCAGAGGGCTGGAGCGCCTCTGCTGTGGAGACAGGCTGAGAGAGTTGAAATAGTTTAGCCTGGAGAAGAGAAGGCTCCAGGGAGACCTTATGGTGACCTTCCGATCCATATCTGAAGGAGCTACAGGAAAGCTGTGGAGGGACTTCTTATGGAGGCATGTGGTGCTAGAACAAGGGGTAATGGCTTTAAACTGGAAGAGGGCAGATTTAGGTTAAGACATTAGGGAGGAATTCTTCAGTGTGAGGGTGGTGAAAAACTAAAACACATTGCCCAGGAAGCTGTGGATTCCCCATCCCCAGAAATGTTTAAGGCCAGGTTGGATGGGGCTTAACACATTGCATGAGTGGACACTTGTAAAGACTGGTTTGACTAACATGCACAAAGTGTGAGCAGAGCCACGGAAGTGACCAGGCTCTCTTGGCTCTTCTTCTAGCGCTTCTCACATTCCCTAAAGACTGTTTAGGTTTGATCCAAAATTTCTTATGAGTATTTATACTGGAAAACGAGGCAAAATCACTACACTGCATTTTCCGGCCCTTTGCCCTGGGTGTAACCAGTGGACACGTTCTGCTATGTAAGAATTTGTTCATTTTGAACACAGCTCTCCAGCAGCCTCAGCGAGTTTTGCAAAATGACCTAGATGCAAGAGGCTTAGTTTCATCAATGGATTTGTAAGCAAGTGGTCTCCACAGGGGTTACTCATTTGTGGGTGATATTAGACCAAGATTCTTCAGCTGAATTTGCTATTTTTCTAATGTAAAAGCTGTTTTTCATTTGCTAACCTGTCAAATGTGTTCATCTGCAGTTCAATGTAGCCTCTCCATCAAATACTAGGACCACATACATGTAAGGAATTAGAGCTGAGTATGTATTTATTTGTGTTTACTTTTCATTGTCTGGTGTTCTAAAGATAATATTTACTTGGATAGGTGTTTTGGGTTTCTTTTATTTTCATGGCAGCTTGAGTCAAATAGTTATTGGGTAGAAACAAGAAAGCAATTAAACATGCAAAGAAGCAGAATTTAGTTGACTGAAATAATATTAAGTGTGCTGGATACATAAGCAAAAAAAGGCTTATCAGAGCACTTTTTGCATTCAGTGCTGGTTTATCAAGTAAAGGAAATGTTACCTGAAGCCAGCAAATTGAACCATTTTATGGTCTCCGTGGTCTTCTGATTTTATAACCAGCAGCTCTCCGTCTTGTCTCTCATTTTATTTACTGGGAATAAGTGTCCTGTTTTTCCAACTCTAGATTTAACCTATTCAAAGCTAAACCAGCCAAGTTAAGAAGCTTCTGTGTCTGCTGCAAGTTCCTTGTACTTCAGCAAGCTCCAGTGCTACAGCCTTACCAGATGCGCCTTTATTTTCTTCCTCCTTGAGGCAGGATTCTTAAAGGCTGGCTTTATAAAGTTAGAAATCATATACAATTCAGTAAAGGTGAACTTAAAAAACCATTCACAGTGGCACTGTATTTAATAAATAGCCTTGGAATGGAGACCACAGAAATCCATGTTCACTTTCTGTGGTGTTTTAAGTGTTCTTGAAAACTTTCTCTTTGGTCTCCCTGAAAGCTTCCCCTCCTGCTTATGGCCATCTTAATGCCTTTTCAAAAGATGGATAAAAATTCTTTAGCAAAGTAGATCTGAGGAGCCGTATGGAAAAAGAACGGGTCTAAAACTGAAAACTGTTCAACTGGGAAACAAAAAAAAACAAAAAAAAACCCTGTATTTTATCACGTAATGCCTACCTCACTGGATTTTGCTAAATTGCCATTGCATTAGCACTGAATGGCAAGAGAATCACTGCATTTCACATAGCAGGTAAAACCAGAAAGCCTTTGAATTATTTCAGGGATATTAAATTCATAGAGACTGAGACACATTGTGCCAGCTCAATTGTATTGTAATACTGTGGGTAAACCAATGGACGTGCACTTAATTTTTAATTGTAGGAACCATTTATTAGCTCTACTGTGTGGGCCAAAACCTGCTTTTAATTGCAATTACTGAAATCTTACTACAGGCAATAATTCTGTGTGAAATGGGCATTTTCAGCACTTATTTGATGTGATATGTGTTGTGATAGAAAACAAGGCAAGAGCAGAACACCTGGCTCTGTTTTTCCCACTATTGGCATAGAAGTGACATTGCAAGGATCTTCACAATGAAGAACAGACAATAGCAGCATGTCCACCAAAGAAGAGGACATACTAATTTTGAGTGGTTTCCCAAAAGAAAAGGACTTTTTAGGTCTGCATTAGGTCATGTGAGTTTCTGCCATCCAAAATCAATGCAGCACCTGTGGCAAAATTATTGTAATTCATCCAGAATTTGTCACCTTGGCTCTTCCCTGCTGACTGCCAAGCCTGAGCAGCACTGGGAAGGGGGGATCTTGCTCCAGCTGAAAGCTGGTGGCCAAGAAAAATTGGCTGTCATTGCCAAGAAGACTAGATGTGGGAAGCAGATGCTTCTTGCTTTATGTTCTCTAAGGGGTTCATTTAGAGCTGGCCACGCTAGACTTTAAATAGTGACTGATTCCATTTTATGTTTTGTATTATCAGAGTTATTTGTGTGTTTTCCAGTATTAATAGTATTTTCCAGGCAGAATATTGCTGTAGCATTTGCTTCCAACTTGCATGTAGGTTGTTGTGTGGCTTACTCATGTAAATGACCTAAATTTTGAGCAAGGATTGCTCTCTGCACATTCTATGCGTGATGGCTTTCCTGTGCATGAGTTTCTCAAGGACACCTACATGCCACTGTAAATCAGCAAAATCGTGCCCATGTCACCCTGTGCTCTGGAGAGACAAGTCCTTCAGGTACTGAAGCTTTAATGCCACCAGCATCCTTCAAAGATGCACTTTGGGGTTCTCTTGAGCATTGCCTGAGAGCAGTGAGTGGCATTGGTGGTGGCAGCCACAATGCTCAAACTCTTCTGTAATGCTTTTCACACTCCCACCTCATGACTGCTGAGGTCCAGGTTGCTCTGATGAATGTCTCAGCATGTGGTAGAGGGCAAAGCACTTGCTGTAGAAGGTGAGGCTCCTGTTTGCTTGCTTATTCCTGATGTAGCAGGGGGAAAAAGTCCTAGGAAATAGCCTCTTAGTCAGAAATGTCTGAACTCTCTGAAATTTTACCCTTGTAAAATTGTACCTTTTCAGCCTGCAACCTCTACAGGGCATCAGAGACTTTCTGTGCAAGCTACATAACCAAACTGGTCCTGCCTTGGTTCTGCACTGTTGACCGGAAGCAGAAATGTGTTTATTTTATGTTACTGCTAAGATCTCCTAGCACAGGGTTTACCTTGTGTCAGAGTGTGCAAGTGATGCAGCATGACTGTACCTGGCCAGCATGGGCTAGACAGGAATGTAATCCCGAGAAAAATATGATCCATCGAAGTAACTCTTTAAAGTTAGCGGGTGTTACCTAGGATTATCCAAAGGTGTAACTGCCATCATCCTCTCTTTACCATGTTCTGATGTCAGAGCTAAGAAAACTTCAGCCCTCCCCGTTTGTTTTGGAATCTGTGGTACAATGGAGATCTCTGCCCTAGAGGCGCTCCTTGGAGAACGTGCTTCTCCCGTTGCCTCCTCCCCCTGCAGGCTGCCAGCATATCTGCCATCAGTGCGGCTAAATCCCCTGGGACAAGGCACATCGCCCAGCACCTCTCCAGCAGCAGCACCCTTCTAAGAGAGGAATCTCTTGTTGCCATGACAATGAGCCTGTTGGGATGAACACTTCTTGCTGCAAGCCGCGATTAAAAGCTCCAAGCAATGCTGCTTCCTCTGGGTGCTTCTTAGTGCCACGTGCAGACAGAGCTGGGCAAAGCCTTGGGAAAATGAAGGGGCAGGGAGAGGAAAGCTGGTTTCTGTGATCTTTTCCTGCTTGGGCTTTGAGCAGAGGGGAGACTGATTGCTTTCTGCCTCTTTGTTCCCAGCTCCAGCACAAATCACATCAAGGCTCCCTTCCTCCTGCAAAGCTCGCCCTAAGATGGAGCACACCAGACCAGAAATGGATTAAAAAGAAAAATCATCCTTGTGGCAGCAGATGAAGAGGGAACAAATCAGGGAGATGGAGGGTGCTCTGCCCTAGGGCTGGTGCACGCCGCTGTTAGTGAAGGGCTTGAATCAATACTGCTGGGAGACCGGGGGTATCTGCTCAGCCTTTCTCTGCCTTCTGCACCCCTAACACCAACAGGCTGAGGAGGGCAGTGGCCAAGCCTGCCGCGGGTGTGAGAGCCTAGGAGTGTGGTACAAGCCAGAGCTGCCTCTCGCCACGCTGGAGGGAGCTCCTGAGACGGCAAAACGGCTGCATCGCGGTCCAGCCCTCACAAATCAGACCCCAAAACTATGAAAGCAGTTTATGTTTCAGGATGTTCTTAATAGTTCATGTTGGAAGACAGATTGTTTCTTTTTAAGTTTTAGATCTACAAAGAGTTAGGTTTTTTCCCGTGTGTAAATAAGTCTTATGTATGTTGTGAGTGATCTTACGTAGGTCTCACACATTGGGTTTTTTTAACTTTTTACATACAGAGTGTGACTTGGAGCCACACAACCCTGGGATTTGGGTGAGTGAAGTCCCAGGTTGAGGGTTACACAGCTTTGCACTCTGTTATCCTTTTGCCCGTCAGCTGTCCCGTGAACAGCCTGGCACAGTGAACAGGAACAGTGGAGGGGGAGGCCCTTTCAGCCAGCCCTGTCAAAAAATAGAGTGAAATGTTTGGTTGAGTGGGAAAGACCATGCAGATAAGCCAAGGTGAGCACTAGGCAGCAGGAGATGCTCCTTGTTTGTGGATGGTGCTCAAAGTGCAGTTGGTGTCAGCATCCATAGGTCACCCAGCAAAAGTACCACAGAATGAAGCAGGGGTTTGCAAGCATGGGCAAAAAAGCAACAGGGCACTGGAGAACTGGGCAGGGGGAATTAAAAACATGGAAGCAGACATCCTTTCTTTGTGCAGGGCTTGGCTGCAGTTGCAATATGGGTTAAAACTGGTGAAAACCTCCAAGAGGTGAAGACAGAATAAGGACAAGTAAGACTATCTTTCTTGTACTGGTTAAAGATTAACTGTGTTTTGGTGCTTTTTCTCAGTTCTTGTTTCTATTTGCTTCAACCATCGGGTGCTGAGCAGTGATGATAAACCCAAAAAGGATCTATCCTTTGTGGAGGGGTGTACCCAGAGCACCTGGGGCAGTGAGGCTCAGAAAGGCTTCTACTTCTCCCACCTGGAGTGGGAGACCCAGGATAACCCTGTGACAGCGCCGAGGATGAAGATGAGTCTTGGCTAAAAGATGTGATCTGTAACCAGAGCCTGATGTGAAGCTGAAGGACTCTCAAGCCATAGACAACTGAATGTGAAGTTCCCAAAAGGCCTTGAAATACTAAGAGCCGGGATCACAGACCCCAGAAAATGCTGGTTTTTCCCTTGCATTTTTGTGCCAGCAGGAGTGGATTAAGGGAGGATTCCCTCATTTGGGAAAGAGGGACTCCTTAATCCCCAAAGCCTGGATTTAAAGATCCTGGAGAGAGTAATCACAGCCAGCTGGATTAGCATCTGCTGGGGAGCCTGGCAGGAGAGGGCAGCATGGCACTGCCAACCCTGAGGTTGGTCGTCACCCATGCTTGCACGTCCTTTTTGCAGGCCTGTGTCTTAGGTGTACTCAGGCACTTGAAAACATTAAATCCACAGAAAACAAGACATTAAAAAGGGCGTTTACTTATTCAAGTCATGGGTGGTTTCCCACAAGTGAGAAACATATAAAACACCACTGGGAGAGATGACAAATTGTGAGGGTTTTGTTTTGGTTTGGTTTTTTACAAGTGTCTCTAATATTGCTCTTGTAAGGCTCCTGCTGTGGCAAACTGAGTCATCCTTTAGCCGGAAGAAGGAAAGAGGGAGATAGATGCTCATCAGCAGAAAGCAGCTGGTGTAGGGCCATCCCCAGGATGCCTGGAGGCATGTGAGGAAACCTGAAGTTACTGCTTTGGGTGTGCAAGAGGCCTTGAAACCAGAGTTTGTAGCAGCTTGTCCTTTATCTTTTACTTACTGTGGCTTGTGCTGTCAGTGAGCAGGACCATGCTCTGCTTTGCCTTTTATGCCAAACCCAGCCTTTTCAGCAAGGTGAAGCTTCTTTCTTGTTTATGTATTTTAAATGACATCCCTAAACCATAGGATTTCTGTATAGGTATAATACAAGTGAAGCATTTGTCTTGGCCAAGGCATATTCCTGATGGAAGATCCTGCAGGAGAAAGGGACCATACTGTTTTTTCCAACTGGCTTCAGATACTGCTGCACCAGCATATGAACTCAGTCGTGTGTGTGCTTACTTGCCAGGAGACCTTGAGCCAAGTGAGGATCAGGTCCCTGATAGGTTCACCATTTCAAATTTAAAAGAGGGTTGTTTATTCAGACAGGATTTTCTGGCAGCAAACCTTGCATCCTTTTTGGCACTCTCTGTAGTAAAGGGGAAGTATGGTGGCATGCTCCATGCTCTCCAGAGAGTGCCCTGTGCCCGGAGGCGATGGCTGGGCTCAGCCGAGCTGGGTGGTATGGTAAGCAGAGACAGGCAAGTGGTGGTTGACCTACATTTGGCTTGGGAACTGGAGCTTTGGGCCCTGCTACACATTGCCTTCTGGCTTGCAGTCTTTAAAAGTTCCCTCTGGGCATTATTGAGTCGCCTCTCTGCATGCTGCCTTGTGTCAGGGCTGGTGCTGCTCCACCCTCACTTGCAAGTGTAGCTCATTCAGTCATCTTGGCTTTCAAGTCTAATCTAATCAGCTCCTACAGTTAAATCAATCCCCTATGTGTAGGCCTTTGCTTTCGGTTTTCAGACCCTCTGGATCCTCTTCTTGCAGGTCTTTGTCATCCCTGTGATGCTCTCCTGGCTGGGGATGGTTCAGTTTAAAGCTCTCTCCTACTTTTGTATTAATCCATCCTCTGAGAGAGACATCCCTGATGAGGCACACATAGACAGCAGAGTGGAAAGGAAAGCTGTGTAATATCAGAGCTACCAAGAGCTGGGTGCCTTTTTGCTTAAGTTACCAAAATAGGCTGCAGAAGGATAGGGAGTTAGCCTGGTTTGCTAATAATTTCCAGTGTGACTGTGCACTGGACAAACTGTTTAATCCCAGATCCTCTTTAAGGCACTGGAGGGAGAGGAGAAAACTCCTTGCTCAGTTCAGCACCCAGTCTCAGGGGACTCTGCTCTGCTGAAACAGTGTGGGCACATCTACCCATGGAGCACAGCAGAGGAACACCCTGGGTACCATCTGACAGAGGGTGGTCCAGCAGCAGACCTGCAGGACTGTGGGGTTGTTGGCCTCTTTTCCCCCTCTTGGACTGTGTGATATTGAATAGGATTTAAATAGTGGGGTTTTTTGCTAGAGACTGTGCCACTGCTCTGGGATGCCTGCTCCTAAAATTTTTCCATCCAATTTAAATGTTATCAAGGAGCTGTGTTAACCCTAGCCTCTTAAAGGTAAAAATCCTTTCTGCCACTGAAAACTGACTGCGTGCAAGTCTCTGAGGACCAGGACTGGTTTGTACCAGATACTAAACAGGAGCAGTGGTTTCAGACTGGTTCCTAAATCAGGTCAGCTGATGTTTTAGCAAGACAAGAAATGGCAAACAACCTGGTGCTCTTCTCCATCTGTGCTCAGAGGAGACCCAGACCAGTATCACCAGAAGGGCTGCAGGGAAAGAACAAGGTGTCTTGGCAAACCTGTGCTTGTGTGTGTAAAAGCCAAGAGAAATCCCTGTTTGCAGCAGGTTGTTTTTCATCTCTCACATGTGGCCGTCAGCATAACTGTAGCATACAGGGTACTCAGAGGAGATAATGCCCAAGAATAACAGCTAATGGGGAAGAGTGGGAGAGAGAAGATGAACAACTTTTTATTTCTGCTTTAGATCTCTTCCTCTCTCTTGCTATAGTCATAGTGAGGAATTTTTTTTACACTGGGAATTTTAGTGCTGCTTTGAAAGAGCCAGATTAGCAATGCCAAGGAAGTGACCACCTGCCCATCCCTGGGATGTCTTCCTGCTCCTGCCTGCACTCAAGATCTCTTCAATGCACCCTGCCAACTGCAGGCACCTTCCTGGTTTTCCCATCTTGATCAAATTAGTATCTTGTCCCAGAAAGCAGACAATCCTTTGCTTTGAAAACAGACCACCAAGATAAATCCATGAGCTGTTCTTCAGGTCCTCATGGGTGCCTGGTTGGCTGGAGAGCATCCTGCTAAGAGGGAGGAGATGGATCACAGCCACGTGGGGAGTCTCTCAGAACCTGCAGTGCTGGTTTGAGCATCCTGCAGTCCCTCACTCTGGTCAGCTCAGGCTGAAACTGATTTTTAAGCCAGCACACTGCTGGGGGTGGAGGGGAGGGCAGCCCTGGCAAAGCCACAATCCTGTTTGTTCTGATCGCTAAAGGTCACAAGGTGGCTCCATCTGTCAGAGGAAGGAAATGAATGCTGGACTCTTCAGCAAACTAATTTCAGGCTTGTACCAATTCCCCTTTTAGTTTAATTTAATCATCTTCGCTGCCTGATTCTACAGACACAGCATTGTGCTGCTAAACCTTTGCTGCATATTAGCAGAAAGGCAGCTGGAATTTGAATTTGATTTTTACTGTAGTGAACAACCTTATATTTAGCACTTGGCAATTCTCTCAAATGCAGGAGAACATCGGTATATGAATGCAGGTTGCTTTGATCAGTTTAATTTTGGAGGCTTAAGCATGAGAGGGAGAGAATATAGGCTGGGTACTAATACTGGAAAAGGAACTATAGAAAAATATTTTACCAGGAGCTTGTAATTACATTATAATACCAGCCAACCTAGACTTTGCTGCAAATAATTGTTTGTAACCAGAAGAATGCTTTGGGTTACAAAGTACTTTTAATGCAGTCTCTTGTAGCCTACAATAGAAGGGTGAAGTACAGAAATGTGTTCTCTCAGATGAAAGGACTAGTGAGAGCAAAGAATGGCAAGAGCTGGACTAATTCAGGGACACAGTGGTGGCCAGGAGACATAGAACAAGCCAAAATGGCAGTGGGATAAACCACCTGCTTTCACCCCTCCTCTCCACTGGGCAAAACTCCTGCTGCTTCTTTGCCATGTAGGATGCCAAACTAATAGTCATTCTTGGCATTAAAACATGTGTAGGCCGCAGGGTTTGGCTGTGGGCTCTAACAAAAGGAAATACTCTGGTTTGCAGCTCGGGGCTGGAGCTGGAGGTGTTCCCAGTGATTACCTCTTCTGGTAGCTCACGTCCATTTGAAACCTGGCCAGTTTTGAAATGAGCCACCTCTGACCCTGCCGACTTCACAGCAGCTCGCATGGATGTATGAACCCAACCATGCCACTGTAAATTCTGGGTCACTCCCTGGACATCCCTGGGGTCTGGTTTTCTTTCGGAGTTGCTGTTGGAGGGAGGGGTACTTGGTACCTGCTGGGAGGCTTGCCTGCAGGCTCATTGCTCCATATGAAAGACTTTGATTTTCAGAGGGAGGGTTCCCTTTACACAGCAAAAGCAATGGGTGCCAGAACCTAGGAGTACATGGTTTTGGGGAGCTCAGGTTCTGCTCTCAGCAGAAAGAGATAAGAACTAAGGCAACAGCAGTGACTTTGCTCTTCAAATTCGCATGGGAATAAGAGAAAATGGAGCTTGGATGAAAATATTATCATCAGTGTTGTGGACATGATAACTGAGCATTTGCTGTCTCCAGAAAAGCAGGAAAATGAATAGGTGACTCTTCCTTCCCACTGCCTCTGCTGGCTTCTGGCTTCCAAGAAATACCCTGAGCACTTTGATTTATTGATGTGCTGGGAAAAGGCAGTTAAGTTTTACAGTCAGCCAGCCCTGTGAGTCTAGATCTTCTGAAACAGAAATTAAAAGGGAGCCTCCCCATTTCATGGGTGTGAGGAACAACTGATATTTTCAAAGCACTGTTGTGTGATGGTGATCTGGGATTTCAGATCTGACGGTGGCACATTGTGTGCTTTGGGGTTGTGACTGTCTCTACCCAAAGGGCTGAAGGAGATCCAACTCCTCAAGCAGTTGTGGGGCATCTCCACAACCACAGGGCTCCATCTGTATTAGACCCCAAACCCACCATCCCCAGGAGTGGCCCAGAGGACCCCAAAGTGGAAAGCTGAAGCACACGGCCCTATTCCAGGGCCCTTAGGTCAAGAGGTTATTGCACTGCCAGCAGACAGTCAACCACACAAGCAGAGATTGGTTTTGCACCATGGCTACAGAGGGAGAGCACATGAGATGCGACGCCTTGCAGCTTTTCGCTCTTCAGGCTGGAGGTGAGTGTAGCAGGAGATGGTTTGTCTCAGGGTGAGGAGCTGGCCACAGGCCAGTTGGCAGCCCCTGCATGGGGAGGCCTGATCTAACAGCAGAATCAGGGTTGATGCACAGTGTTGCTAAAATGGATTGGGAGATGAGCAGAGAGCAACTTTCATGGATCCCATATGTTGCCTGGCTTCCTCAGGGTGACTTAAAAAGAGGGGGGAAAAAAAATCTTTTGCTGGAAGAAAGTGAGAGTATTTGTACACTTGGCTATTTTTAAGCATCTTGTTCTACCCCTCTAGCTTGATTTGATGTGGTCAGAAAAGAAAAAGGGCATTGATTAATCATTTTAGAAGCATGCACAGATGTGTTAAGTAAATACAGTTTCATGTGGGCCTAATAGCAGGCACAGGAAAGTTCTCAGTAAAATCGAGATGTTCTGCTCCCCAAGAATCGCATCCCTGACTTAGACTGGCAAAGATACAATGTTGTTAAACAGTAGGGTAACTGCTGGGGCACTCTGATTTACATCTGAAAGATTTGGCCCA
Organism: Apus apus; assembly: GCF_020740795.1. Lineage (NCBI taxonomy): Eukaryota > Metazoa > Chordata > Aves > Apodiformes > Apodidae > Apus > Apus apus. The sequence continues at coordinate 49,169,536 of NC_067284.1, read as the reverse complement.
TTACCTTCAGCAAAACTTCCCAGGAAGTGTGAAACTTAACCTTGAGGTCCAACAAGAGCTTTTCAGAGCAATGCTATTTTTACTTCTCTCACTTTCATTTAGGCAAACACGTGCAGTGCAGACCATAGGTCCTGATGAAGTGCCATTGTTTAACACTGAGATAATGCACACTGGATCTAGCTTGCATTCCCTAAAAACTGTGTTATTGGTTTGACAATATATTTTTCCTCAAGAAAAAAAAAAAAATCTGCAGTTATTTATTCATTCTTGCCCCTTGGAGAGCCCGCTACCATCTGTTTTTCTTGGCTTTCCATCACCTTTTTTTTTTTTTTCACTTGTTCTTCTCCCACTGTGCACCACTGAAGGACTATACTGTACATTATCTCATAGCCAAATTATGCAGGGTATTGTAAACATGTTGTAAACTTTGCCAGCTGCAAAGTCAAGAGCTCTGAAAGATCTTGCTAAGCATTGGAAATGCTCTTTGAAGAAATGAGACAGCCTTTTGGAAGCAGTTTGCAGGCCAGCGTGACGTAAAAGTGTGTAATACCGCTTTTGGAAAATGCTGGGGTAAGAAAATGAGCAAATAAACATGTTCTTGGATCCCTGTAGCTTTATCATAGAGGCCAAGAAGTCCCTGTAACAGTATCTGCTCAGCACCCACTGGTAAGACACAGCATGGCTCCTGCCTGCAGATGCTGGGACATGGGGGCTCAGTGCCCCAGCGGGTGGTAACTGGGATTGGAGCCTGATACAGCCCTGCCACCACCATCATTTTGGTCAGGATAGGACCATGCTCGAGGCATGTTGCAGGACTGAAGCCCCTGCACATCCCAGGGTTGTCCTTGGCATCAGAGCAGTGATGCCCTGCAACCAGTATCCTGGGAGGAGGCAAGCCACGGGGTGTCTCGTGTTTTGCATTGCAGGGTCAGGGGCCATTGCCGCCCTCAGAAGTACAAAGTGAAGGGGAAGAGTTGTAGGTGTGTCAGGATAAATCTGTGTAAATCTACAAGAAATATCCCTAGTTATAGATCTTTGCATATCTTTGAACAATAAAGATATTGCAGTAGCAACACCAGGCGTTCCAGAAATCAACCCCCAGAAACATATAATGGCTTTGAAACTACCTTTATGAGGTTTAATATCTGCTCTCTTTGTCTGCCTTCTGGTGACTGATCTTGGTGCTGCGGAGGTCATGCCTTCAAGCTTTCATCCCATAGTACACTTCCAGAAATGGCAGAATTCTCTGTGTGGAGACCCACCACTTGAGCTCAGGAGCTGGGAGTGCAGGAGGAGCACTCGGCAGTGCAGAAGTGGAGATTACTGCCACCATTGCAAATGGAGAGGCCATGGGGTTCGATGGGTGCACTCTGCAGGGAGCAATCCCAAATTCCCTGAAGTCAAGAGGAGTAGGAAGCAATGTGGATCATAGGACGACAGGGAAGAGCCCATTTGGGTGGACAATGAATGTGTAAATACCTGTTCAGGCTGATGATTCATGTACAGCACTCATTGAAAAGCAGTTTTCTCTACATTTGCTATAAATTCATTAGGAATGTTTTTGTGCACAAAATTTTGACTGATAAGGAAAACAAAGACATCTTAAATTTAGAGGATGTTTGAGGTGTAGCTATGAGAATAACTGCTCTGGTATCAGAGATGTGACCCTTAAACAGCATTTTGGAAGGTGTCCAGTGGCTTCATGGGAGCACTGTGGTGGCATGGTCCCACTCCACCCAGCATCCTCTGGCCATCCTCCATGTGCAACAGCTTGCAGCTCTCCAAAGGCTGCTGGCCAACAAAATTAATAGCTGGACAGGACTTCCATCTGCAATGTTTAGGGAATTCAAACCCATCTTTTAAATTATTGCAGCAATACTTCATCTTTCTCTCCAACAGTTAGTAAAAAGGATCACAAGTTCAGCCATACTTACATAAAGTGACTGTGAATATCCTATGACTTATTGCCCTAATCCTGCTATTTTTAAAGGGTTAAGAGCTAAGGGGAGAAAACTGTGTCACTTGGTGAGATTTATTTCTTTTTGTGAAGGAAGGACTATGTATTCTTGGGAAAGCTATTTCTTCTCTGAGGAGTCTTTTATTACTATCATGGGCTTATGTTCACAAGCTTGCACTCTCATTAAGGGGCACTTATTTAAATGAGGGGCTTTAATCAACAATTTTCATCCTGATTTAAATCAACTAGCAGGAAACACAAAATTGATTATGTAAATTAACCTTGTTCTTCGATTTTACTTTTTAATTATTTTCCTAAGGAACAACTGCTATTTCCTTTCTGGAGCCTAGTGCTCTTTTTTTTCACTTATGATCAGGATATGCTATTACCATATTTATTTAAGAATCTACATGTTAAGTATGAAGTTACTTCACATTTTTAATTTTATATGCCAAATTGATGACTGACACCTCTACTACATGACTAATTTTAATGTTAATTTGCATCAAGGTGCACTGCAGAGTAAGAGACATACATTAGTTACTGTGCTGCAATTTAAATCACATGATATCCATCATATGATGTAAGGGGAAGAATAAAGTTATCAAAACTTATTCTGCATTTAAAATGGAGATTTTGAACACGGGAAATAATACCCCTTGACAGCAGGCTGGGCTATTTCTAACCACCAAATCCTTATAAAGATGTGGGAAATGGAAATCATGTGTTCTCTCTTTGGTTTCAATCCCCAAAGGTTTTCTCAAATTTGAGCCAACTGAAGAACAACTTCCTATGCATCCTGAGAGGAAATGGGTCTTTATGTAATTGACTTAAAGTCTCCAGAACCTCTTGTTCCATGTGGTTCAGCAAACACTTCAGTCACTGCAGTAGTTTGACTTAATCTAAAATTTGTAGTGGTTTATTTCTATTTATTATTATAGTACAGTGAAACTTAGGCCATAATGTTCAGTGCATTGATTCAGTTTTAATTTAGAATTATTGAATTTTAAACAAAAAATGTTGATAAGTTAAAGGAAATTAATAATCCTATGCTCTGATTTTTCTAGGAATGGGGCGTTTTGCATTTTCATCCTCCTTTATTTTGCATCAACTCTAGCTCAGTGCAGCTGCAGTGATTTGAGGGGTCAGATTTCTGATTCATACCATTGAGTGCAAGAATAAGCCAAAGGCAAAATGGACCTTTTCTTGAAAAGGTTTGGGGTATATGCATGCATATATACATCTAATTTTCAATAGAAGGGATTAAATAGTCAAGTTCATCCTTTGGGTAGTTCAGTTGACTATATTGGAGAGATTAATGTCCAAATTAGATAACTGGTTTCTTGTGGGCTTCAACCATAATGATAGCGTGTTCAGAGCTCAGGGAATCTGGATGGGATTTTCCAACACTGATGGATGTGTCCAACTCCTGTCAGTGTGAGTCTCCAGAGGCTCACACTCCTGAACCTCCCTGCCACCCCTTCTTCCAGCACCAGGCGGGATGCAGGGGGGAGGATTATTGCCACCCCCCTCCCTCAGTGCTCCTGCAGTGGCACGATGCCTCTCCCCCAGCGCTGCAGTGTGGCAGCTGTCAGCCCATTCTGGCAATTCAGAGACAATTTCCTCCAAATCACACTTGAGACTAAAGACAAATCAGCAAAGGCTTGATTTCTGTTTTTTCCCCTGCCAGAAGCTGTATGTACCATGCCAAGATGTGACAAAAAACACCTTGCCTTACAGACACACGTCACTCATGCTGACTCAGAGCAGGGAAAACTTCACTGCCTCATCCCACGTTATTTGTAGTCTGAGGCACTAGGGAAAGGCTTCCATTTTGCAGGGAGGTTGAAGTCCAAATTGTTTGGTTTTCTTTCTTAAAGTTGTAGCCTGGCTTCATGTTTTTTTCTGTTTTTTTTGGCCTTTTTCTGGGCCTGAAGGTCCTTCAGTGGTTACTGATTTCAAGAGGTGTTTGTGGCCACAAAACCCACTGCAAACCAATGGAAATGGGGAGCAATAGAGCAACTTCAGCACAGCCACCAGCTGAGGGTGGCCCTAACCACCCTGAATTGGAATTTCACTTTTAGGCAGTCAAAATTATGGTCCAGTGTTTCTGAATTGCTTGGTGCTTTATTTTTAACTGCATTTGTCTGTGTCCAGCCTCCTTCCCAGCAAGGAGAGGGCTCCTCCTCCCACCGCTGCTGTCTGTCTGCTGCTCCTGTGCAGATGTTTTTGAGGCTGGAGCAGGTACTTTCATAGAATCACAGAATGGTTTAGGTTGGAAGAGACCTTTAAGATCACCTAGTTCCAACCCCCCTGCATGTGCAGGGGGGACACCAAAGCCCCATCCAACCTGGCCTTGAACACTTCCAGGGATGGGGCAATGCAACTTAACTGGGCAACATGTTCCAGTGTCTCACCACCTTCACACTAAAGAATTTCCTCCTAATGTCTAACCTAAATCTCCCCTCTTCCAGTTTTGATCCATTACCCCTTGTCCTCTCACTCCATGCCCTGGTAAAAAGTCCCTCCCCTACTTTCCTGTAGGCGCCCTCCAGGTACTGGAAGGCCTGTATAAGGTCCCCCCGGAGCCTTCTCTTCTCCAGGCTGAAAGGGAGCTCCTTTCATCTTGCAGTGTTAGGTGGAGCCATGATTGAGGGAAAAGAAAAAAAGGTAGAACATTATGGGTAATGGAAGAGCACATTTGGATGGATTTCTTTTGTTGTTGTCATTAATGTAGGGTTTTTTTATACACGCAGAAACCTGTTTAGACCTCAGGTGAGCGGCTGAGTGCCATGAGAGCCTCAGCCTTTGCACCTCCCTCTACCTGTTTCCCACGTGGTTCCAACGCAGACCCTTATCTTCAAGCCATTCCTGTCGTATCCTCTCTGCCCCCACTATCCAGAGTGCATTTGACTGCAAACATGCACCAAAGAAACTGGAAATGATGTTTAATTCAACATTATTAAGTATGAGATCACTCCTCTCCCATGCAGGGCTGTATCCGTCAAGCCAGTTTCAGGTCTTTTCTTCCCAGGGATCTTCTGCTGCAGCTGCCTCGGAAAAGCGCTTGGCTGTTTCCTGGCAGGGATGGTTTAGGGCCATCCATCAGCACACACCATCATCTCACCCCTGACTTAGCATGTGGAGGGACCGATATGCCTCTTTATTGAAGGCCATCTTAATCTTTCTTATGGAACATGGTATAAAAATGTGGGCTTAAAGCAGCTTTCAGGGGCAGGCACAAATTGCTGGCGGTAATACACCTAAATTACACAGGATAGATGGGATTTGGCTGTTGTACTTCTCTGATTGCCTCCGTTCATCGCGTGCCTTCGCCGGATTTGTTCCCAGCACTTGGCCATTGCTTGGGGAGAGAGCTGAGGGGTAACAAAACCTGTCAGCACAGTCATTTCTGTAATGTGTGTGTATATATATATATATGTGCATATATATGTAATGACTGAGGTCTGGGTGCAGAAGGAAGTGGGAGGGTGGATGGGTGTGTGCAAGGATGGATGGATGGATGAATGGATGGATGGATGGATGGATGGATGGATGGATGGATGGAGATGTGGGTGGGCACGCGGGTGGATGGTTGCATGAGTTGGGGCGTGGATGGACAGACGGGGACGGGAGCGTGGGTTGGCGCATGGGCGGGTGGATGTGCGGGCGGCTGGAGGTGCGGGAGCTGCTTGGTGCACGGACGGGTGGGCGATACGTGGGTGCGCGCGGCGGGGCGGGCTGGTGCCTGGCGGGGGCGCCAGGTGCTGCGTGGCCGGCTGGCTGCCCTGGCGGCGGCACCCGCGGGTGGATGGGTGGGTGTGTACAGGGGTGCGTGGGCTGGCGCAGGCACGGGAGTGCGCGCGGCGTGGCGGATGCTGCGGGCGGGCGGACGGACAGACAGACGGACAGAGAGGCAGACAGACACACAGACAGACGGACGGACGGACAGGCAGACAGACACACAGACAGACAGACGGACGGACAGGCAGGCAGGCAGCGCAGGCGGCGGGCCGGACGCCCCGGGCGCGCGCGGAGCTCTCCCCTCCCGCGCCGGCACGCAACCCGCCCGCGCCGCGCGCGCCGCCCCGCGCCCAGCGGCACGCGCCGGGAGTGGGCGGTGCGGTGCCGGGCCCCGCCCCGGCTGGGCGCGAGGCGGCGGAGCGCGGGAGGCGGCGGGGGAGGGGGGGGGCAGAAAGGCGGGGAGCGGCGGCGGCACCTGCGGTTCGGGCCGGGCCGAGCGGGGCCGCGGCCCGGATGTAGCCGCGGGAACATGGCGCTGGGGGCGGCGGCGTGACGGCGGCCGAGGTAGGGGCGGCGGAGCGGGGCGCGGCGCTGGGGGCGCGGGGCGGCTGCCGCCCGCCCGGGCGGAGGCTCGACCTTGCGGGGCGGCGGGAGCGGCGCTGCGCGGCGGCCGCGGTGCTGCCCGCCTGTCCTGCCGTGCCCTGCCCTGGCAGCTGGTGCCGCCTCGGCGGGGCTGGAGCGATCCCGCGGCGGCCGGGAGACAAAGGCAGGGCCCGGGCATCCCCGTCCCGGGCTGTGCGGAGCGGGCAGGGGCGCGGGGGCTGCGCGGAGCCGGGGCGGCCGGGCTCCGCTCCCGGAGCTCCTGCCCGGCGTGGGTGAGTTTGCTCTGAATACCTGGCCGGGGTTTCCCACAGCGGTGCCCGTTTCCTTTTTTTTTTTTTTTTTTTTCCCCCAAGGCATTTTGAATTTTGTCCGTTTTGTTGGTTTGTTTTGTTTTTTTCCGTACGAAGTTGCTGCCAACTTTCGGTCGATATCCTGTGCCTTTGGGTTTCATCCCGAAGCAGGTGCCCGGAGGAACGTGCAGCCGCTCCTGGGAATGCTCCCACAGGCGCCGGTGCACCTCTGCTCGCTCCTTCCTTTTTCTCTGCCTTTTTTTTCTGATGTTTGCATGTAAAGGGTTAGAAACGCCTGCAATGGATTCCGCTCTTATTTCTGAGTGCATGAAGCTCGGATCCTTGTAGCTAAAGCAAAGGAGCTGCCGAGTGATGCCGTGCCGGAATAACCCGCAGACCAGGAGAGGTGCTTTTATTCTCTTGATCGATCAGACCTTGGGAATTTCGTACCAACCCGCCAGCAGCACGCAAGCTGCCTTTCTTCTTCTTCTTTGTTACACACCAGCTCTCTCTTAACGTAAAGAAACAATGGCTCTTTTTTTTATTATTATTTTTTTCCCCTACCGAAGTATTCAGTGTTAGACCCAATGGGCTGTCATTGTCAGTAAGGATCAAATTCCCACCAACTGCAGAGGGGTGAGCAGTGGGACCACGCTGCTGGTAGCCTCTCCCTTAATCTTGTAATTTCTTTTGTATGCTTTAGCATTTGCAGATTGAGGGGAGAGGCTTGGTATGTGTGTTGAGATGGATGTCAGTGGTCTCTGCTGCCCAGACATCACCGAAGGAATCACTGCTCCCAATTTATGGCCTTTATTGTACTGTGAAACTTTAAATAATGCTGCTTAGGAGTGAAGCAGGGAGTTGTGCTCCCCTGCCCTGTGTGAGAGCCCGCGCCGATGGCTCTGAGCGTTGCTGCTGGGGACAGACCCCTTGTTGCCTGGAGGATGCATCTGGAGGGGTAAAGGGACGGCTCTGGCTGTCTGCTGGGGATAATGGTTTTGACACAGAGGGTGGGTTTGGTGTGGCTCACAGGGCTCCCTGGCCCTCCACACCCCAGGAGCAAGCTGCAGCAGCAGCTGTAGGAGCTTTTCGCTTTCAATTTGAGGCTCACAAAATGGCCCTTCACGTTGCTCGTTTCTTCCAGCTGATGTGTTGCTGTTGGTGCTGCACAGCAGTTCCCGAGATGCTGATTCCCTCATGGCAAGCAGCTGCGCTCCAGGTTTGAGGTTTGCAGGTGGGGATGGAGGGACCCAAGCAGTGCGGGGCAGGGCTTCGGCTTCCAAGCTGCTGCTGTGCTGGGTAAAGCTTTGGGAGTTCCTCACTGTGGTGTGCCTTACTGGCTGTTTCCTTGGTTTTGTTAGGATTTTGGGGTTGTAGCTCACTTCAGGTTGATGGGAAGTCTTTGTTCAGCATGCAGTTACATTTTGTGATATCAAATGTATTAATTGGAGCTGGACTGAGTAAAAACGTGGTTTGAATTGTGGGAAGGACTCGCTCTTGTTTCGAGCATGCTGAAGCTGAACTTTCTGCTTTCTCCTGCTTCATGAATTTTTACTAATGGTTTTGATCCAGGTGAAGTTGTGCTTTCTGGAAGATGTTATTTTTATCATAAGAATTTAGACCAGTCTGCCATAGTTCAGACTCCCTTTAGTGCAGAAGCTCAGAGCACTGTTACTGACTTTTGTAGGTTTTTAACCTTATCCTAAGGAAGCAAGAGTTAACCAGTCAGTGTGTGTGTGTGCTTGTTGTACAGCTGTAGCTACTGTTGAACTGTACTTAGAGGAGCTCAGAGGAATCATTTCTGTGCAGGGAACTGGTGGCACAAGGAGGAGACCAAGGTAGTCCTGTTGTGAAGAACCCCATTACAGTGAACCCCTTTGGCAACCTCCCACAGAGCCAGACCTAGTAAATCCCATTGCTCGTTGGATTCCTTCTTACTTTGGCACCCCTATTTGCTTCTCAGCATCTTTTCCTTTTTTTTTCTAGATGTCATCAATCATGAATACTCACAGTAGGTGAATATTTGGCTCTTGTTGAAATCTCAGCATCCTGATGGCTGATTCTAAAATGCAAATGCGTAATGAGTAAGGAAGGTGCTTGGGAAGCATTTAATTTCCCAACTATTATTTGTCCAAGTGACAGTTATTTTGGCAACTATTACTTTAAAAACTAATATTTGGCAAATAAAATGCTTTGCAAGAAACCTGCTCAATGGTGTCAACTCCCACTGTCGATCAGCGAGAACAAACTTCTTATGGTGCTGGTTAACAACAGCAATGAGTTTTGCCTTCCCTCTTTGGGGGTCACCTCTCACCCCAGATTCTCTCCTGAAGTAGGGGAGGCAGACTGTTCCTTTCAACATCAGTTGGGGCCTGTCATTTGACTTTAAAGCTGGGTTCAAGGAGGACTCCGCCTCATGTGGCTGAAGCTCAAGAGGTGACACTGGCACAGATCTGTCAAGGGTTCTGTGCTTTTTCAGGGAGACATAGAAGAAACGGAGCAGAAGAGCACCTGCAGCTCTGCTCCTCTTCTCTGATCACCCTCTCATTTGATGCTTAAATCCAGTTATTGCTTTGAAGCTGCTCCAATTAAGAATCTGAAGTGCTTGGTGTCTACTTGTTCAAATGCATAAATTCACTCCGGTTTTACCGGTTTATTTTGCAAAAGCAACAAACAAGTCTGTCGTGTGGCATGTGTTGAAACTGCTGATGGGTGCTTGTGGGTACCAGCAGCTGACGGGTTTCTGGCGTATGCATAAACCTCAAACAAAAAGCTCTAGTGCTAAAATACCTCCTTGGGATACTGGGCTGCTTGCATTGGTGCCTCTGACTCCTGGTGCTGTTTGGCCACCCTGGAGGTGCTTCTGGGGCTGTCTCTTGCTTTGTTTCTTGCTGAAGTCAGTGGAGTTGGTCTGTTTGGGTCTGCTGCAGGGTCTGGCCCAGTTTCCCCAGGTTTGGGTGAAAGCCAAGTGAACCTGCTGCCATCAGGGTGGGATGGTCGGTGACTGTAGCCAAGTAAAACCAGAAACACTGTGGTGGAAACTTAATGTGGTTGATACACCTCACGCTTGGAGGACATGCACTTTTTATCATCTTCCAGTTGTACTTTTTTCCCCTCATCAATTCTAGTCTATCAAACAATTCCATTTGATATTACAGTTCTCAATAGCATTTTGAAGCACGAAAGGTGTTTTATACAGCTGTTCTCTCAAAAAATGGATGGCACAGCCAACAGGGTCTCAATTCCTATGGCAGCTGCCTCCCTCAGATGTTCTCAGGTGCCTGATAAGAGTTTGTCTGTTGCTCAGTCGGAGCTTCATAGTGTTTCTGTGTTCACTCCAGATACAAAACTTGATGTTTTTGAGACAGCTTCCCCCCATTAAACTCAGCTTCAGCTGGCAGTGAAGTATGTCGGAGCACAACTGCACTGGCATTGTTCTCAAGGGAAGAGATCTGAAAAAGTGGAAAGCAACTGTGCACCAAAAAGCAGTTAGTTATGAGGCCATTTAAAGGGGAAAAAAAAATAGAGAAAATTTTAGTGTACTCTAGTGATATTTAATGTTCAGGTAACTAATTAAGCCTTTAATCCGTTAGGCCATGAAGATTCACTTGGGACTTGCTGTTAGTGCTGGTGTTTCAGCATGGTTGGCTGAACTTGGCTTGGTAGTGCCTTGGGTGGGCTGTCCCCACAACCAAGAAAGCATAATATTTTCTACCACAATGAACATTTAGCTTTGGTTTGGTTTGTTGTTGCTTTTTCCTGGGGAGAAGCAACTCAGAGGGCAGGAGTGTGATGAGGACTTTGGGTCAGAGACCTGTGCCAGCATGTGGTCCTCGCGTGGTCTGGCTGAGCCTGTTGATAGTGGCTGTCTTGCAGCCCTGGCACGAAGTGTTGACTTTGAGCCAAGTCTAGTACCTTAAAGGTTGAAGGATTATCCCTTTCTGAGTAGAGCCTGTGAGTGCTGGGATGTGAGCAGTGCATGCTCCTGTCACATATGAAGTCAGCTATTTTGCACTGTTTCCAAGAATTTCTCTGGGCCATGTAGGAGTGCTACTGCTTCTGGAAGGCGGCATCTGATGAAAGTACAAAGGTTTACGTTTCAGAGCAGAGAGAGCTTTCAATGTCTTTTGTAATCAAATCAACAAAACAAAAATGTATGAATCAAGTTTAGCTCTCCTACAGGCTGGGCTGCCATTTCCTATTTCTGACCTTTCTTCTCCCCTAAGCAAAGCTTTTATTAAAACATGAGCTGTGTATCTACATTTTTATATCTCATGAGCTACCAAAACAGGGGTCCTAGTAGAGCTGGAGGCTGTGAGGACATGAAGTAGGACATTTTCACCCTGAGAAGCTTATGGCATAAGGTGCACCCATCCTGTTGGTGCATATGCCATGTGCTAGGGTGAGGATAGATAGCCAAGCATGCAGGGGAGCAGTGGCGTGACTTGCTCGGGGTATTTGGTGATGGAGAGTGAAAGTGAAATCCCAGCTCCCGTAATTTTCCTTCTGGGTCATCCTGGCTTTGCTCTGTGCACTGGCTCTGCTGTGAAGAGTTTGCCGCTGGTGAAGGGCTCTGCCTGCAGCGGGACACGCCACTCTGGGGTCACAGGGCTGGGAGATTTGATTTTGCTGAACAAAGATGCTCTTCCCAAAATAGGTTAAGCTGAAGAACTTGAGTGCCAAAAATAGCAATAGAGATTTTCTTTTTTCCGACTGTGTTTTAGATTTGTTGTTGACTGCTGGAGGCAGCTGAAAAAGTAGGAACAGATACTGCAGCTGTAGGCGAGGGAATAGTGGAAGTAGACATACACAGTCACCTCTGATGGAGGAAAATCATGGGTATCTCTGTAGAAATGCACAGTCATGCAAAATAACCTTGTAAGTTAAAATGTACGTCACTAAAACTTTTCCCTAGCAAAAGATTCACTGTTTTTCTGGCAGTTAAGGTACCCCAGGAAGGAAAGAATGGAGAGATCCCTGGTGACAAAGGAGAGGACAAAAGAAATGCCAACCAACGAAAACTGGAACAAATAAAAGCCACAAGAGTGATGCTGGAGATAGCCCCTGTTAACCTTTTGCTGCGACATGCTCTGCTGCGTGTGAGTAATTCACTCTGCCCAGACTGGTGGCAGTAAAATCTGTGCAGCAGCTTTCCCCTCTGCCTTCGTACAGGTTGTTGAAGTGACACTTGTTAAAACTTCAGATTTCTCTCCTGGGATTCTCCATAGAAATTTTCATGCCGTTAAGTTGAACTCCAGCTTTCCCATTCGATGCACACACGGGGGGCAGAGCTGATTACTTGCAGTGCAGCTATTTAAGGCTCTGGGCTGAGCGTGGAGCTGGAAGTCAGGAGGCACCGTGGCTCTAATCCGGGCTGTGCTTCTCGCTGAGCCACCTCCAAGAAGTTATTTAACCTCTGTGTGCCACTGCTTCCCTCTGGGTAGCAGGAGGGATTATGGTAATTGCTTTTGAAAAGCACTTTCAGGTGTCTAGTTTTATTTTTTTTCCAAAGGTGAGGAACTGTCTGAGCTGAAGAGGCTTTTAGTACTTTACAGGATTATGAAAACAGTGCTTAATGCCTCATTGGGCTGTTTGGACCACATAAATAAATACATTTAAAAGCTTTTTCATGGGTCTTCTACACACTACTCACAGAAGGGCTCTTAAGATACAACCGAAGGACATAGAAATGGGATATAGCTCAAAAGTACTGTTACTGAACTCTTTATGAAATGTCAGTAAAATGTCAGAATCCTTAAGTAGTTAATTGTTTCAACCAAATCCTGCCTTCGCCACAGAAACCTGGGTTTGCATCTACTAAACTTGTCTCTACCTGGAGTATATGTACCCTAAAAGCAAGGGACTTGCTGCATTTCTCATAGTCTTTGGAAGTTACTTGGTTCTATGTTTTACAGAAAGGGTTGATTTTCTAGGCTGAAGGTGTAGGAAGATTTTCCTGAGAGCAAGGTGAGCACAAAGTAAATGTGCCCTGAGCTGTGCCTCTGTCCCCGATTTTGAAGCACGCAGGAAAGAATAATGGTACATTAATTTGTGTCTCTATTACATGCACTGAACTTTTCCAGATAGCAAAACTTCTATTTATGCTTTGTGTCACAGGGAAAAAATAATGAAAGGGCAGAAAACTCCGTGGCTGAACTGCAACTGAGATCAAAGTGTTAATGAAAACGTATCTTTGGAGCACGGTGGTGTTAGTGCAGTGGCTGGTTCAGAGTCACAATCTGTGTCATGGGTGTTCCAGCAGGGTTTGGGCAAGCAACATTACCAGGGATTTTATATTGGAAACATAAGTTTAGTGTGTTACTGGAACGTGTTCCAGTGCCAAGGCCACGGCTGTAATCTAAGCCATCGGCTGCTCTAGGAAATCTTGGCTGCTCTAGGAAATCTCTGGGTGCTCCCATGTATTATGCAGGAGCTTGAAGTGATGCAGCCTAAGTCCAGGGAATATATTGGATCTTCCTGGCATGAGTGATATCGGCCCTGTAAGCATGTGTTGAGAGAGGCCTGGCTGCCAAAATAGTTTAGTGTTGCTACAGTAGTTGCAGGTGGTGATTACCTTTTAAGTTCTTGCTCTCTGTTCTGACGTTTTTAGGACAGTAAATGAAGGATGAGAAGTAGGAAAGCAAACAAATTAGAAAAAAAATCCCATGTGTGGATGTCTGTAATTGCATTTGTGTGGCTCGGTGGAAAGAGCATCGCCCTACTGGAAGCCAGGGAGGGGTCGGCAAGGAGTAAAAGCAGTTATTGCCAATGGCCCTCAAGCCAAAATTGAGTATAGATGAGAGGGCTCAGCTTAAAGCAGAACGTCTAAAACATGCCTTAAAGACCACTCTGGGGAAACACATGCAAAACCACTTTCCTTGTATGCCACGGAGGATTTATTCCTAGAAGTGAGACGGGAGACATCTTCACTTAGATGGAGATGAGAGTCAAGTCCTCTTCCTAGGAAGCAAGAGAAATGCTTTACTGAGGGAAAGCTTTTGTTAAGGACACAAGTGTGTCCCTCATTTTTTTGTTGTGCTACAGATGGAATGCCAAAATTAGTGAAAATGCAACATCCATTCCACATCTGTGCTTTCCCTACACAGTCTCCTTGAGGATCAGCTCTCAGCACTGTCAGAATTCACATGGAGAAGATGCAGGGCTTTTTTCAAGTGCTTATGAAGTACAAGGCATGAGATAAATAATTTAAACACTGATGCAGAGCATTGCTGGCTGAAAAGTGACTTAAAATCACCTAACAGGCTAACAAAGAGTGGATTTTTTTTTCCTGTTTTGGGGGAGAGGAGTATGGAATGTGCTACCAATCAGCAGGGCTGCTTTCTAACAAGAGAAAGTTTTGCTGTAATGAACTCAAGTTAAAGCCAAGGCTTCTTTTTTCTTGGGCTATCCAGTCTGAATTTGGACATCACCAGTGCCACAGATCCCTGGGACTGCATGTAACATTAAAAACCCGATATGTTTGTGGTTCAAATTTATTACAAATTTACACTTGAAGAAGCATTTTGACTTTTTCCCCATCTTCTGGTAGGACTTGGTCCACAGTGTTTTCCTGTTGCATTTTTTTGTGCAACAACCCGATGCTGCTACTTGTGAGAGACCTTTAACTGAGGGTCAAAGAGTTTTGGGGTGATTTTGTTACATTAGTTTTGTCATATTTAGTCTAACACAACCTCTCTTCCTGTTAACTTTGCCCTTTGGTATCCCTCTCGTACTGATGGAACAGCATCTTGCTGTTTCTCTTCAATTTCCAATCTGTGTAAGAAAGAAAAATAGATAACTGTCCTGATTTAGCTAGAAAATAAATTACAACTTTTTTTTTAATTGATGTAATGGGAAGATTTACAATAATTGCTAACTGATGCTTTTTAAAGACTTTTTTTTTTTTTCAAATGTCAAGCTGTCAGTTAAGACAAAGGTGGGATAATGCAACATTCCCTTGACAAGCTCCCTTTATTATATTAGGCATCTACTTCACTCTGTAAATTTGAGCTACTCAAAATTTTCCCTCTAGTGTTTACTTTTTCCATCTTTTCTTAGTATTGCTTAAGTAGTATTAGTATATGTGCGGCGTAGTCAACTAGATGTAATAATCTTTGAAGAAAATAACTTTAAGGTATTATTAGCTTTGTAATATCATGGTATTTTTTAGCTTTTTTCTGGTCTTTCACACTATGGCTCCATGATGTGCCCACCTGCCCATGCTGAAGCCAAAAACCAGCCTTGGGTCAAGCTGTAAAATGTGCACAGTCTGGCTTTCTGGCGAGCGTGTTAAAGCCAGGCAAGTGTGAAACTCCCAATTGCACAAACATTTGTGGCCTTTATGGGCTGTTTCTCAAGACTTTTGCCTATAACATAGGGCATTTAATTTTCTCTTTATTTCCTTTTAAAGTAAATTTGGAGCGCAAATTGAAGATATCCTTGCAATCCCTTGATTCCAGAGGCATGGAGTTTTCAGAGGAACTGTTAAAACAGTGAGATTTATAATAAAAACAGAGACTGAGCTAGACTGAGCACCATCTCTCCATAGTACTGCTTGCTCTTTTCATAGTTCTGGATTGAAGGCACCATGAAACAGAATTTATCTCAACTCCAGGCACCGCTGGCTTTGCATGTAAAGCACAACAAATGCACAAAACTGGTGCAAAGCAGAACAGCCTTCCTTCCCAGACCATTCCCCCACCTCCTCCATTACTTATAGGTTGAAAACCATCGGCTCCTATGTCACCAAGATCTGGAGTCAGCATGTCTGTGGCAGGATCCACTGCTTAGGCTGGGCAGAGGATAGAAAACCACTCCAGTAATGTCCCCATTCTGCTGTAAGAGGAAATGCCAGTGCCAGCACTGAGAAAGGGCCAAGTGGGGTATTGATTTTGATGTAAATAATGCTAAAAGTTTCCATGAAGTCATAGCAAAGCACTGCAATCATAACGGCAAAAGATGAGAAAAATAAGAATAGTGAAACAAGAACCTCCCTTGGCCCACAGATAAATCAAAGCATAGCCCTTGATCTTACATTGCTCACTAGCCCAGAACATAAATCCACGGTTTTATCATTCAGCTTAAGGAGTCTTAAAATCTGGGCTATTTTGGTGGTAGTTGCAGAGATTTGCAGCCCAGGCCGAGAGAAGGCTCTAAGCCTCTGGGTCATTTGTAACTTGGTAAATAGCAAGCTTCAAATAATACTATAAAGCTATCAAATGTAATAACTAATGCATTCAGACAAGTGTTTGGGTGGGAGCCTCGCTGACAGCAAGCTTGCCAGTAATGGCCACAAGAGGCCTTGGTTTAGAAAGACTTTTTAAGAACAAGTTGAAGTCACTTTTCCTTTAGTGGAAGTCCGGTGTACATGTCCAGTTTGGTTCACATGTAACACTTTGATTTTCTGCACAGCAATGCTTTCTTCGTGGGCCCCAGAAAGGAAAGCAGCAAAAACTAGAAACGCTGAAGCGACCGACAGCTTGCTTACTTTGTCATTGTACTTTAAATACTTATGACAGCACTTCACAGTGTGCTAGTAAATGCATGATAGCATATTATGTAATGGTAATAACATTTTTAGAAGTAGGGGACTTCACTGCTGCCCTTTGCTAGTAAATCTTTGCTATCATCCATAACAAGGCCATGTAAAGGCCATGCCTCCCCTTTCCTTGTTACTCTATGGGAAATGGGAATTAGCTGTTTACTGCTGTGTGTAAACACATGTTTTTAAAAAATTATTTGTCTCTTACGCAGGCAAGGCTTTGGTTGAAGTCATAATCCTGTAAAAGGTGATGGCTCTATATTTTGCAAGTGTGCAGGAGAATGGATAGCAAGCCTGGGAGGAGGGGATTTGAACCATGAGTCTCTTGGGTTAATTAACAGTTCAAAGTAGCTTGTTGTTTTTTTTTTTTAAGAGTCATAGTGTAGTGATTACAGTTTGTACTGTACTGCTCCAGAGAAGGGAATTCTTAGGAAATTATGTGCAAAATCACTTGTGCCTGGACTGAAGATATCTGACTGGAACTGAAGTTTGGGATAGGTGTCTTAGCTTCTGGGAGCAATTACTGCAAAATTACTGCTGAAAACAGAAAGCTAATGTAGAGTTGACTTTGGGACAAGTAAGAAGTCAGCAGGAGAATATGCTGGTTTTCCAATTATATGGAAAAGATCTCAGTCCAGTGACTAAGGGGGCCATTAGTTCCTTGAGCTGTTTTAGCATAAATAGTCAAATTGAATTAAATGAGACTTCTGCACTGAAACCGAGGTGTGTGCATTAGTGCCTTAATGAGTCAAGGAGATTCACTAGAGACAGACACCACCTCTTAAGAGGCAGATGTTGGAAACCTGTGGTTAGTTATACTTCAAAATTGCAGGAAAAAAACGAAAGAGAAAGTTAAGTTAAAGCTGATTTGTACTTGGCATAAGAGCGCTGTGATCTGTCATGATGGCTTTTCTAGCAGCACTGTGTGTGCTTGGGAAGGCATTTGGGGATCTATGCCAATAAAACCCAGCCTTGGAAGCACAACGTGTGAACAAATGAGAAAATGAGTCGCTAGCATGAAGGATGAGCCAATGTGTTAGAGGCTCTGAGGCCGGGTGAGATGCTGGTCAAAGTGCAGGGCTTGAGGGCTATGCAGGACTTGGGTAAATTTTTGGCACAGTCACGGAGAGATTAAATGTACAGCTGGTACCGGATGATTTATCTGATGTACACGCATGCATGTTTACAAAAGCAGTTGCTTGATGAGCAAGACTGTTGTCTTGGTCGTTACCAAAGACATTGTGAAGATGCCAAGTGGGAAAGCAAGACCTGCCAAAATTGAGAGGTAGCAGTAGAAGTTGCTGACTTTTAATTTTGAGCCTTTGCATATACAGGCAGCTCTAATTATGAGTGCTGTTTCATACACAAGATTGAGCACAGTGCAGCAATTTTTTCTTTGTTTATTATATCTTGGTACCCACTGGTGGAAACTTCCAGCTCCTTGGCTGAGAGGAGCAGGAGTCCCCAGCCACACAGAGAAGCATGGGATCCTATGGGATGAGATAGTTAGCCAGGTGGACTTTGTGGACTGTCAGCTCTGACAGTTCAGTCTTTCCCTAATTTCACATTTCTGGAAGTTGTGCTGGAAGACCTGGTGATGTTTTAGTTCATTTGGTGCAGTCTGAAAAGCAGAAGCTGTCAGTTGCGGAATTCCCTAAGCTTTGCTCTCCCTCTTACATTTCTCTTTTCTAAGAAAGCATGGACTGTTTCTGAATTTTGCTGCTTTATATAGGCTCTTGGTCCTCCCCCCTTCACCACTCGCTGCCTCTTCTCCTCTGCTCCAGTTACTAAAATCTCCTCTCCCTGATGCATCATCTTCATCAGCCATGCTCTCATCATCCACAGGCTGAAAGCAGAGCAGAGCTTGCTCAAAGAAGCAAAACCAACCCCAAACCCTCCTTAAGTTTTCAAGTGGCTAGAAGTCATTTGCCAATCAAAGCTGATGTGCCAGAGTCTCTTCTGCTCTTTTTTTCCTCCATCCTTTATCTGCACCACTGAGTACCCTGGTGGATAAATACCAGCTGCGAAATTCCTGTAGGCAGGGTGGAAGGTGCCTTCAGGAATACTGGAAGCACTTTGGAAGGGAGGAAAGAAATATGAGAGCAAGGAATTTTGGAAAGATAGGTGAAACAGGAGGAGGAAAAATGCATGGTAACAAAACCCAGCTGAATCGGCTGGTGAGAAATAGTAATTTTTAGTCATGAGTTTCGGGAGTATTATGAACAGCTCTTTCATAGAGAAAGTTTGCAAGTGAGATCCTGGAGGTTTTCAAGCCACATCTGGACAAAGCCCTGAGCAAGCTGCCCTGGTCCTGCTCCAAATGAGGGGTGTGGGGGCCACTCCAGTCAGGGTGAGTCTGTGGCATTGGTTAGTGTTTAGAGGGAGGGTTAAAAACAAAAATATTTGAGGCAATTCCAAATAGAGACACTAGGAGTGATACGGCAAATTTGTTTTAATGTGATAAGGGCTTAATCATGATGTTGACTCTACTGAAGGCTTCCCGCTCCAGCAAGGGAGTTGATCTAGATGAATGCATTTGTTTTCCTGCTTCCCGTTTCCAGTGTTCATACATACTGGAGTAGCTTAAAAGCATGTAGCAAGGAAGAAACAAAAGAAAGGGGACAAATTAAATGGCTGCTGCCAGACTAATTATTACATCTTATTTCAACTCATATTTATAAACCTACGACTTTGAATGGGAATGTTCAGAATTATCTTTGCAATGACCATCTTTCCATCTAATTTAAAGTCATTCAACTTCACAAGAAGCAATTATGCTCTGCACTAACAAATGAAAAGATATGGCAACATCAGAAAAACTGATTATTCAAGCATCTTTCTTACATAAAATAGCTTACTAATCTCACAGTTTCAGTCTTTGAGTGCTATTGCAAATATATTCCTGCCAAATAACTTCATTTTGGGTATGCTGTCAGCCTGCTTCTCATCCCTGATTGCTCTCTGTCGCAGTGATGGTTTGGCAGCTCAGAAATTATTTTGTCCTTTGTCTCTGGGGCTCTTCCTGCACTCACTGCTGGTTTTATCCTCCTGTGACCAATGAAAGTGAGCTGCATGGAATGAGATTTGTGTTCTGCTTCGAAATAAAAGGAAGTCTCTATAGTTGCTGTTCTGGTGCTCATTTGCAGGTATCTTGGTTTACTGGCATGGAGGTATTGATGTATCCTGATCCAAAAGTTAAGAAAGAAGGGGAGAACTTTCTTAACAAAAACACAAAAAGAAAGCAAACAAACAAAAAAAAAGAAAAAAAACAACCTAATTTGCAGGTTTTATATTTTCATGTTAAGTTCTGCAAGTATTAAGGTTGTGGTTTTCTGAGGATCATCTGTTCAGGATACATTTAAGCAAATGGAGTATTCAGAATTCTACATAAAATTAAGGGGGAGGAGGGAGTGGTTGCACATTTTGAATGCGAACATTTAAAAGAGATGCAGCCTGCTAGGAAGCATCACATTCAATTGCATGGCTTTTTAAAAGAAAAGAACATCCATTTTTACTCAAGTCTACAACACAAAAGATTAGGAGTTAAGAGACATTTTTCGCCCACTTTGAAAGTAAATGTATTTTAAATTTAATTCTTCTGTGCAGCTGCTGCTTTCTCTCTCTGGAAAGCCTTTCTCATGCTTTGAGCAGTGTAAAGATGTGGGCTGTGTCCTAATCCAGTTTAAGGTGCCAAACTTCCTTTCCCTTCATGGGTTTTTTCCCTCACTAGCACCTTCTAGAGAAATGTAGGACCATTTTATTTCAACATACCACTGGTTTGGGGAGATCTGTTGGAGATGCATCATCTTAACAATTACTTGTGCAGGGAAAAGTATGAATGTGAAGGTTTTGTCTTATTTTAGAATAGTTATATCAATGTAAGATGGCATGGAATGAGTGGATTTCTTTTTTTCTCCTACAGTACAAGTATTTAGTAGTGCCTACATTTAAAAATGAGCCAAAACAAAGTAGGACCTGTGAAAGAGGCTTGTGGCACTGATGGTGCTGCTGGAGCACCCTGGAGTGGTGTTGACAGGGCAACGCCCTCTTAGCTGCTCATCACGGATGGGTAGTTGTTGGAGATAGTGCTACAGCTACCATGTATTTAGGACTGGAAAACCAACCTGCAGGATGGGTTAATCTGAAGGTGCTGTTAAGTCATGTACACCAAAAATCTAGGGAGTCTACTGTTGCATGAGCCTTCTTACCACCCACAGACCACAGGAGGAATTACTGAAGGCCTGAAACAGCAAGTATCGGCACTGGGATAGTTTGGCTGGAATAGCTGCAGGATTTTGTTGTCTCATCACCCTTCTTGTCCTGATCCAATCTGCTTAAGGGACTTCCTTCTCCCATTTCTTCCTGCTGTCCTTTGAGAGAAGTGCTTTTCTAAGGAAAGCCCTGGGAACAGCCTTCTTTCCTGTTCCTCTTCCTTCATGAGAGTATATTTTGTAGATTGAGTTGGCTGATCTTAAGCTCATTAATGCCCTCTTACCATTCTGAATACATCAGCTGTGCCCATAATAAGCAATCTGAAGCGATTATTCTCTATAAGTGATGTTCCTTTTTTAATTATTATTATTTTTATACAGCCAGCACTGCAGTCTGAGTAACTTATTTTCCAATAGTAACTCACTTTTAGTGACTTATTAAGGTTTGTCCAAGTCGCAGATTCCCAGCGGATGTTCTGAGCTTGTTTCTTACTTAAAAACGTCATCTAAATTCAAATCAGGAATTAACATAGTTCTGCAAATGACATTCACCCCTCTGCAGAAGGACCAGCATTAATCCTGTGCACTGCAGCAATGGCATTTCAAGCCTTGTTTGAGGGTTTTAGTGGGGCCTTAAATGAGCCTTAGACAAAGCACAGACCTCTACAAAAGGTAGGAGTAACACGGCCTCACTTTGGACACCAACCTTAAATGTGTGTCAGAGGGGCTGTGTTAGGACGCATGTTCCCTTAATAGCCAGGAGAGAAGACAGTGCTCCACAAAACCTTCCTGGGTCTCTTGGCACTGGGCTTAGTAGCTGCAGACAGTGTCTTCCTATAATCCTGTTCCTAACTCTTTGCCCCACTGCTGGAATCCCTGCCTTTGCTGGGAGAGGGATCAGGTCTCTGTTTCACAGCCATAAGGGAACTGACATGGTGCTGGCAAAATCATAGAATGCCACATTGGAAGGGACCTTAACGATCATCTAGTCCAGCCTTTCTAGGTAATAATATAGTTCAATGAGATGCCCAGCACCCTGTCAAGCTGAGTCCTAAAATTGTCCAATGTAGGGGAATCCACCACTTCCTTGGAGAGATTATTCCACCAGCTAAATGTTCTTACAGCAAAAAATTTTCTTTGAGCTCTCCCCAGGTGTAGCTTGCACCCATTACCCCTTGTCTTTTCCATGTGTCTTCTTGTAAAAAGGGAATCTCCATCTTCTTGTAAGTCACCATTTATGTACTGGTAGGCAGGGACTTTAAACTCCTATCGAAAGTCAGTTCAGGTTGGTCTGGTTCCTGTAGGGCTCTCTGGAACTCCCCACATTGATATATTATTTTCTTTGCCTCTTTACTGGTTGTCATCAGCAATGCATGTTTGCATTGTTAGGGCTCCCACAAAGCCTTTTGCACTGAATGAGTTGGAGACCATACATCCCTCCCATGCCTCTGTAGGGTGGAGCATGCTTTCGACATACAAGTTACAGAATGAGGCTTGGAATAGAAGAGGATACACTCACTTCTCCAGCATCCCGCTGCTCAGAAAAATATAAACCCAAAGCAGATGTGTCATTACATCATTTTGAATCATTGCGAACATTGCAGGAGTTCAGTACAAGCATCCATAGCTTTAAACCACCTCTGCAAACTGCTCTGTATCTCTGTAATAAAATTTGCATCGACTACACTGGGTAAACTGTTTTACTGTTAGCTGATAGCCACCTACCTTTTAAAGTTGAGATTTACTGGGGAAGGAGAGAAGTACATTTCAGTGCGTTGGGAGAGCTCGCCAGAAAACTGATGTGATTTCTTGGTCCTTGTAGAGCTGCTGCCCAACATGGGAAAGATTCTCTCTTTCATTCAGAAACCAGGTAGGGGAAGCTGTCTAGTATCTGAGATTAAAGCATGTGATTATTTAGTCACCAGTTAGTGATAATGAGCCAAGTATTTGGCTAAATGAGCTCTTAAAATTAATCTCTAAACACAGATCCTGGTGCTGCACTGCTGAAACAGAATGCAAAGTGTATCCCTGCCCTTCTCAAGCAAGGCTCACTGGGCCGGTGGTCTGGGTTTTTTTTACCAAAGTACCAAGCAACGTGTATCCAGGTCAGGGGAGGATGGAGATCCAAGTGTTTAACTCATAACTATTATTCCTCGTGCTTTACTGAGCTTTTGCAGCATAAGTACATTCTCCTTTAACTGTTGGAATTCTGAGAACAGCTTGACAGAAGAGCTGCTATGCAGTTCTGTTTTCCTTTGGTAGCTATTTTTATTTTACCTGAATTGGTACTTATCAAAGAGCATGGCTATTGCTTGAAATAAACATGTTTAAAGATTAATAAGTAGCCTAAGAGATGCTCTCTTTGACTCTGTGTTGGGAAAACATTGTCTGTTTCTTGCAGGAGAAAAAAAGGTAGCGAAAATGTTTTTTGCCTCATGTGTTTTAATATCCCTCAACACTTATTTTGCAAGTGGGAAAGCAAAGAAGGGAAATTGCTGTAATCAACTGCCCATGACGTTGCCTTGACAAAAGCCCAGCCAAGCTAACAAAGCACAAGCTGGTTCCTAACAGCAGCAAAGAGGTTTGTGGGGGTGCACTTGGGTCTGCCCCATGTCTGTCCAAAGGAACATTCAGGGCTGCCAGGATTCTGGTGGCACCAAAAGCAACACCCTGTACCTCTCCAGCCATGCTTAGTGCTACATTAAGACAATTAAGAACACATATTTGTTTATTATAATTTCAACTGTTGAAAGACTCAAAATCGAAACATAATGATGCTACCAATATTTTCAAATTACTTAGAAACTTACTTTTGAAAGGAAGCTTTATTCCAGTTTTATACAGCTGAGCATGTTACAGTGCATATCATGCTCCTCCCTTTCCATGTGAGTTGCTGGGTTCATCACTTCATGTAGAGTCAGAAAGTCAATCCACAAGGGACTCTTGAATAATTTTCTTTCTCTGGCATTTTGTGAGCTGCTCTGTTCCACCCGCTCATCTCAGCTCAGGGCACACTGACTACAGACACATGATGTCCAGGCTTCACATGGTATCTTCAAGAAATTAAGCATTTGCTGCTCTATTTGATAACATGTTTGAGAGTTTAATGATTCATAGTATAAAAATGCTTTCCTTGTTTGCTCTTTCTTGCCTTCAGCTTCCAGCAAGCGATTCCTTTTATTCCTTATTGCAGAGGTGGTAAAGCCCTTTTCTTATGCTGTATTTTCTTTGTGAAGGGATTTTTATGCTCTCATCAAGTTACCTTTCAGTCTTCTTTAGATGAGCTGAACATGAAGATGAGCTCAACATCAAGTGCTTGAAGCACTGGATTGTGCTTCAAGTTTCTCGTTTTAAGACATTTTTCTCCCATCCAGTAATTTTTACAGCTGTCTTCCATCTTCTGTCCAGTTTTTCAATGTCCTCTTGCCAGGTTTGACCCCAAAGCTGATCAAGGATCCATCTCATCAACTGCAACATGGGAGGGGAGGGGGAGAATTTGCCTCCCAGCTTGGACATCTTGCATTTCCATTTAATATCAACATGACTTTGGTGGAATATGCCCTGTAACATGGGGAGATTGCTCTGGTCCCTTGAATATTTTTACAGTCATTTTGTTACCAACTACTGTGGCCAGTTCTGTAGGTACCTCCTTGTGATACCCAGTAGTTGACTCTTTTCATTGCTTTTTCAGTGATTAAAAGAAGAAAAAAGTTGGACAGTGCAGAACTGTTCCATAGAAAGATGAGTTACTAACTTAATAAATGCAGGTATTCCCAACGCTTTCTTATTTGCTGGTTTTCTGGTTTGGCAGCTAAGCTAAAGTTCAATTAAGTGTCTCTTCCCTTGCTGCAGCCATTTGTTATTTTACTTTTCAATTGTCAGATTCAATTAAGGGCAAGTTTATGCTTTCATTGGAAAAGGGCAGCAGCTATAGAAAACCCAGCGACCTGAGCTGTCTGATGAGGGATTTTGTGTTTTCAGCAGGATGTCTTCAGTGGTTTTGGCAGTAACTGCAAAGAGGTATTTGCTCATCTTAACATATGGGGAGTTAAGTGGTCATGTTTTTACACTTTGCAGCCAAGCTGCAAACCTGGAGGACAGAACTGAACATCTTCCACCTGAGCAGTGCTGGAAACTTGCTTTCTAGGCAGCCTGCAGAAACTTTAGTTTGCACAAACTGCCTTGCCCCAAAGCCATGGAAAAAAGCACAACCTTTCCAGGGAACCCAAACATGCAGGTGGGGTTTGGGAGTTAGTTTTGTGTGTTTTAATTTCACTACAACCCAGAAACAACACTCCTTCAAAATCTCATTTGTCATTGTTTTCCTGTCTCTAGGAGGTGGGGAAAAAAAAAAAGGGCCTGTTTGGCATTCATACATCAAAGGACTTCATGCATAGAGGCTGTGAGGTGTTTTAGTCCCATGGGTCCCATAAAAGTACACCAAACAGGCATTGGGATCAGCACGTCAGTCATGTGCAAACTAAGTAACAAATGTTGCTTGAAGTCAGCTGAAGGCTGCCCAGAGAAGTTATGGAGTCTCCTTCATTGGAGACATTCAAAACCCTCCTGGACACATTCCTGTGTGATGTGCTCTGGGTGATCCTGCTCTGGCAGGGGGGTTGGACTAGATGATCTTTCGAGGTGCCTTCCTACCCCTAAGATTCTGTGAAGTCACTTCCCAGCCAGGGGCTAGGACATGTGTTGACCTGCTGCACGTCTTGTGCCTGGCTTCACAGAAGGAGACTTCTTGCATAAAATGTTCTCAGGCTGTCACATTTTCTGCTAGATAACCTGGTTGTGATTCCTTACAACCCTTTGCAGTAAACTTTGAGCTTTTCATTAGTCTCAGAGCAGATGCTCTTCTCTTGCTGTCTCATCCCCTCTTTCCCTCCAGCTAACAGTAAAAGGTATTTTTAAGTACCTTTAAACATAAATCTGGGAGGCTGAGGGACTTAGAAGCCAGCTGGGAGGATGAATTTGTCATTACTGGAGTAAAATATGTATTTGGGGAGTTTTCATGTGTTTTTTTTTCCCAATGTTGCCATTTCTAGTGGACCAGCAGATGGAACTGCCCACGAGGCCATATTTATCCCTGCAAAACCAGCTGCTGTGAAACACTGGGGTGAGAATTGTGTCGACTCTTGTGCTTTGGAGAAGCTTATTATTGTAATAATAATGCCCCTCCATTTGGCCTAGCGGTGTTTTCCAAATTGATATTCGTTCTTGAGGTTGTTTATAACTCCTGCTTTGCTAATTTAGGCCAAAGTAATTATGTAAGGTACAGCTACAAGTTTGTATTCCTTCCTCAGAAAAAAAAAAAAAGGATCAGAGCAATTTTGGGGCAAAATGTGGTTTTTAAGATATTTCACTATAGGACATCTACTGGCATCCAGTGGCATTTGAGGAACTAAAGGCTGTTCCTGACTGGTGTGGATGTGATGCCATACTCTGGTTTCCCCATAAAAGCACAAATGTGGTCATTAAAGTGAGCAACAGTAGTCTTTTAGGCATCTGTCACTGATCCTGAGAGGCCTTGGGAAGGCAACTGCCAAAAAACATGGGGATGCAAGCGCTGCAAACAAAATACAGCTTTTTTTATATTTAGGATGCAGAAATGCAAAACAGCAGCACCAATGGGAATGCTGTGCAGGTAGGAGAAGAATAGGTTAATAAGAATAAAAAAAATTTTTTTTTGAAGGCTAATGAGGCAGCAGCAGGGAGAATGTGAAGGGCTGGATGAAGCCAAAGGCACCACAGGTATCCCAGAGCCATCTGAGTCGGTGGCCAAGTGGGTGCTGCACAGTGATCCTGCAAACCCTGTACTTGCTGGGAAACCCTTTGGAAATGAATAATTAATACAGAAATAAAGTTATACATACATGTAACTGCTGTATTTATCTTCCTACTGTCCTGTTAATGTCTGGTAACTATCAGCCCAGGAGGGCTGTAATAATTATGGCCTCACTGACTCAGGTAGTAAAAAATAAGTTCCATTGAGATGAGCTTATATGTGCCTTTGTGGAAGTGTTATCCCTATTTCAAGTATGTACCAGCAAGGAAAAGGGACTTGCTTGGAGTCCAGCTTTCCCCAAAAGCAAAAAACTCTGAAAATAGTTCTTTTTCCTAAGCAGTGTCTTCCTTGGCAGCCCAAAGGCACACAGAGCTCATGAGGAGTGCTCACTTGACCTGGCATCTACTAAACTTTTTCCCAACTTAATATCTTTGGTTTGGATTTGTTTTGTTTTTCCCAGAGGGAAGCTTCAAAATAGAATTTTTTGGCAGAATTTGCATTGGTTCTGTCAATAGACAGAATAGACAATATAGACCCATCCCCCATCTCTGTATCAGAGCTGATGCTGGGGCTGGTGACTGCTGAAGTCTTCAGTAAATGCTTAGATATTGACTTTCTCTGTTACGTGGAGTTGTGCTGTCTTGTTTCCTAGGAGCAAAACATGATTTGTGCACTAATAGACTATCCTGTTTAGACAAATTAGATCTTTTTAATACCATTCTTATTAATTGGTTTTGACTGCACTCTGTTAATTACAGCAAGGTTAGGGACATTGTAATTGTAGAGAATTGTTCTCTAATTTGGGGAACAGAGACAATGCTCAGTGCCCAGCTTCCAGTGCGAGTTGGTAATCTCTGTAGTTAAATGTGGTACTTAAACTATTAACATAATCTTGGGGTGGTTGTAGCTATGTGAATAACCGGGTGGGAAGGAGTCGTAATGCAGTATAAAAATAGCACCAGAGAGTGCAACGTTGTTTTTAAAAACAAACTAAAAGCAAAAGGGGAGGTGAAGAGAGGATGTCAATGCTGCTGCATCCCAGAGCTGGCATGGATGGTTATCGTGGCTTGCTTTGAGTACAGGTGGAGACTTGGTATTTTCATCGTCAAGCACAGTGCAGCAGTCCCAGTTCTCCCAGTGGAAATCTGAAGTTTATTGCCTGTTTAAAGTGGCTGGGAAATCATTGAAGGCTTTGAGAAAGACCTTCCAGGGCTCATCAGGCGCTGCCTCTGGGATACATCTCCCAGATCCCTGCTTTGGTCCTCAGCAGGAGCAGCCTCCATGCTGGGCAAGATCCTCTATTTACCTTCATTTGATTCCATTGCTCTCATTTCCTTCCCTCCATGCCATAAGGAAGAAGAGAGCAGAGAGCCTTCTCATGGTCCATTGCTGAGAAGACCCAAACCTACTGTAGAGATAGGGAGTCCTCGCAGGACAGCTGATCTGAGTCTGGTGGAAGGGACTCTGCCACCCACATGGGCTGGGGTAAATGGTGCACATCAGTACATTGACTTCCCAGAGCTTGTCTGTATTATGCTGTGTTTTAAAATCTCTCTGGTACTACTAAATCAATACCCCTATAGTGCCTGAAGGATGCATAGTGCTGGCAGTGTGACAGAGTGCCTTTCTCTTCACTGCACACATGATAGAATCACAGAATGGTTTGTGTTGGAAGGGACCTTAAAGATCATCTAGTTCCAACTTACCCGCACAGACAGGGACACCTCCCACTAGACCAGGTTGCTCTAAGTGCCATCCAACCTGGCCTTGAACACTTCTGGGAAGGGACATCCACAACTTCCCTGGGCAACCTGTCTCACCACCCTCACAGTAAGAAACTTCTAGCTTAAATCTAACCTCTTCGAGTTTAAAGCCATTGCTACCACTCCATGTCATTATAAAAAGTCCTTCTCCAGCTTTCCTGTAGCCCCTTTGTGTACTGGAAGGCTGCTATAAGGTGTCGCTGGAGCCTTTTTTGCTCTCCAAGTTGAACAGCCCCAACTCTCTCAGCCTGTCTCTGGAGCAGAGGTGCTCCAGCCTTTGGATCATCTTTTGTGGCCCTCTGTACACACTTCAGGAGCTCCGTGTCCTTCCTGGTTGGGGATCCAAAACTGGACACAGTACTCAAGGTGGGGTCTCAGCATCTCCAACATGTTGAGTGTCCTTTTGAGCCTTCTGTCAACCCATAGGATCTTCTTGACTACAGAGTCACGTTTCACAATTTTTCAAAATAGTTTTTCCACCATTGACCAGCTTTAAACCTGCTTGATTGGGAGCACGTGAGCTGATGAGATCTCCACCAGCTGAGGCCAACACCTTAACCCACAGCTTAAATTGTACAATATTTGTGTTCCCATTAAAGCTGTCTGTCTTATTTATTTTAATTTTTGCTTTATTTTTTCCTGAGTTTATTTGTTATTGCACAAACAGAGGCAGTGATCCCCTTATCTGCTTGTGTGTCTTGAAACCATCTAAATATACCATATCATGGCACTTCAGAAAGTCAAACCTCTTTTTAGCCCGACTTCCTAAGGAGGTTTATCTGATCATGCTCTGTTTATATCTTCATCCCTCCCTTGGAGAACTTTTGAACCTGTGGGCCCGGATCAGTCAAGTTTATCAACTGAACGTGTTGCTGGTAATAAGGCTGCAAGTGGTTTTTTGGACTAGACAAAGCGGTGAAGTTGAAGACAGCTGTGTCAGCTCCTGGCTGATCAGATATGAAGTCTTACAGACACCCAGCCATGCACTAGCCTTGGGATTTGCTTTTTATGCAGGGCCAGTCTCTGCAGAGGTGCCTCAGCACTGCTGGGGCTCCTGGTGCTTCCCTAGTCCTGCTTTTGTGGAGCTTGGCCTGGCAAGAGGCTGTTTGACTGCTAATTGCAACTACAAGTAGAGACATTGTGACAACAAACAGACTTGCTGCAATGTTACAAAAATCAGCAATATTTAGAAGAAACAGAGCAAAACATGCAGTCTATTTTTTGCATTGGACACAAACAAGGAAGATGGTGAGGGACACAGTAATTTGTTTTTCTTCAAAGCTCTGTGTCTTGAAATGAAGTGATGCAGAATCTCAGGTTTCTGGTTTACCCCATAATTTTCCCACACTTGTGTGTGGCACCAGAGGAAATGTTGAAGCTGACCCCCCAGGTTCAGAGATGAGAAACCTGATAAAAGCTGCATGTAGTCATGGATGACTGTGTATGCAGACATATCTGTGTATTTATATGTTTATATATGTATACCCTTGTGTGTGTGTATATATATACACATAGGTGGGCAGTAGTGTATATTTTGAGCCATTCTAATGGCAGATGGAGATTCGTTATTTTTATTTTTTAGCTTGAGAATACAGTGGTAGGAAAAAACTTTTGTGGAGTTTCATCCTGGGGGGCAGGCAGGTGAGTTTGGAGAACCCTACAGGTGAATTAGACCTGACTGAGATCCTAAACCCCTGAGCTTGTTTGGGCTTTGCACCTTTTTCCTGCAGACAAATGAGTGATTCAGTGCATGAACTGAAGTCTCTCAGCAACAACCTCAATAAATTAAATCCTTCTCAGGGGATGAGAGATAATTAAAAAAGAGGCTTAGTTTCCCCCTGCTGTGTGTCTGTCAGCTCCCCGCAGAGAGGGTGGGAAGCGTCTCCATAACCCCATGGGGAGGGACCAAATGGGCAGAGGATTGCATCCATGAGGGCAAGGGGAATAGGGAATGACCATACTGTTAATTTTTTATTTTAGCTTAGTTTTAGAATTACTCCTGTTCGGTACAAGGAGTTAGGCTTTGCTTTCCTTCAGTCTGGGAAGGAACCCCCCAGCCTTCCTGCATGGAGTTTTGAGGCACAGTTATTTAAGAGGACGAGATTGTGCTGCAGGCTGCTGAGGATGCTAAATCCATTTCTACTCAAAAAATTATTGCATTGGAGACCAGAAGGTGGAGTTGAAAATGCTTATCCACTAATCTCAAAAAACTCTCTTTTCCTTTTTTCTTAAGTTATTATCTTAAATTTATACCCATGTCTTACGGTTTTGATGAGAATAAGCTCTGTTTCATTTCAGCATTTGATGTGACAAAGGTTGTCTAATTCCAGTGCTTAATTGTAAGGATACTGCAGAAAAGAATGCCAATTAATCTTTAGTAAGTTTCGCGGCAGTGGGGCTCAAATTTTTTATCCCTAATTTCTAGGTCGTGGCAATGAGCCCATATAAATGCAATGTTTTCTGGCAATTTAAATACCTACTTTTCTTAGGAATAATTAGAATATCCTAAAAGAAATCACATCTAAGATCAGCAAAAAGGCAACAAGCAAAACTCTGAAGTGCCTTGATTCTTTTGAATCTCCTCTTATTTTTAGCCTTTTATATACTTTGGGATCTTTGAGCAAAGAGATGTGGCTCCTTTTGTGTGCTTCTCTGATACATTTTGACCTACCTCTTTAAGGTGACCTGTCTTCATAGTAGTCATCAAGGACATGCACGACTCATCAGAATGTCATTTAGGAGGAAGGCTGCTGAAAAGATTCTCCAGCAAAGCCTTTATAGTTTTTTATTATTTTTTTAATGCCTTTTGTTGTGTGCTATCATACTGTATCCTTGGCTTCCAAAAAATTTTCTTCCTTGCAGCATGAATCGTATTTCCAGACTTTACTCTTCAACCTTCACAAAACTAATTAAAAAATAAAAATTTCCCAAGTTAGATGTTTTTCTGCTTGGAAAATCTTTGAAGCTTGAATTCCCACTGCCTTGATTTTCCTGCATGTCTCCTGATAGTGTTTTGTTTGGGTGGACTCGGGTCTTCCAATAGTCTGTTTTCTTAGTGACATGTATGCCAGACTTCAGTTCTTTAATGACCATGTTATTGACTCTGGGACCTTTTGGGCTGGCTTTCTCATTCTTCTCATATGGTTTATTATTTTTGGCCTATTAACTCTGATAGATGGTTAGATTTAATTATATTAAGTTGAACTTGATTATTTAACCTTAATTAAGCCACTGCAGGTCTCCATTCTTCAAATCTCTTGAGAAAGAGTTATAATATTCCTTTTTCCGTGTAACCTACATTAGAAGTATCAGCTAAACTTTTAAAAACTGCATAAGAGAGGTAGATCACATGGATTTTTTTGAGGTAAATATTGCTAAGGAGTGATATTTGAGCTTGAGGTGGTGGAGACATGGACCATCTTAAACACTGGGCTGTGCTTTGCCATAATGAAAGCTTGTAAATGAGGTGGGGTTTTTTTTCTTCTTTTTTCTTCTTTCTGTTTTTTTCAGAACAGCTGTCCTAGTTATGAGTTCAGGATTCTGTTTAGGTAATTCTGTTAGGTAATACAGGCTGTCTAAAACAGTATTTTAAAATCACAGTCCATCTTCTTTTAACCAGGGGCTTTAGAGCTGACCATTAATAAATATCAACTCAGACATGTTTAAGTATAAAATATAATGTCATCCTGGGTTTATTTTGAAAGGATTGAACAGTTACGATACTTAGATTTTCTTATGTTGTTTATTTAATTTAGGTACCTTCCTATGTGGCATATTGTAGACTGTTCTTACGAGATACTTCAGTTCTTTGGTACTAAAATTTAATTACTTTAACGAATCACACAATCGTTCTGGTTGGAAAAGACCTTTAAGATCATCATGTGCAACCATAACCTAACTCTACCAAGTCCAATGATAAACCATGTTCCTAAGCACCACATCTACATGTCTCTTAAACAGCTCCAGGGATGGTGATTCAACCATGTCCCTGGGTAGCCTATTCCAGTGTTTAATTACTTTTTCAGTTAAGAAATTTCTTCTAATATCCAATGATCCATCTTTTATTGGGTGGAATGTGCAGCAGTTCATCTACCTTGATGAAACAGTTAACCAGTGAGTAAAGCTATAGGGCTTGGGGGGTTTTGGGCCCTTTGGCTCAGGTTGTGACTTTGCTCTTGGCAGATAAAAAACTTGGATGGTCATTTGCTATGAGGGCAGTGGGACACTGGCACAGGTTGTCCAGCAAGGTTGTGGATGCCCCAACCCTGGAAGTGTTCAAGGCCAGTTTGGATGGGGGTTTGAGCAACCTGGTCTAAAGGGAGCTGTCCCTGCCCATGCTGGGGGGTTGGAACTAGATGATCTTTAGGGTCCCTTTGAACCCAAACCATCCTGTAATTCTATGATTAAGTAGAGTATTTTTTTACCTGCACAGATATTACAGAGGTCCCCCTCTGATCTGATTCAGCCTGATTGTGAATCTGTTGTAATTCTCCCATTTCCCTCCTATGTGAGATAGCAAGGGGCTGCTTCGCATCCTGGGTGATCACGCTGCATTGATGTCACCATTGGGGTGTATGCTAGAGAGCTGTGTGTTGTCTGACTTACACGTGCAGCACAGATACGCTGTTCCTAAAGTAGCACATCACTTCTAAGAAAATGAGAAAGCAATGTAAAATGCATGACCGGTTGCTTTGCCGGACGAATAAGAAATTATGCACTAAGTAATTTTTAATATTCACTTTATTGGTGCTTTTTTAAAGTGGCTTTAGCAGTGGCATTTTGAAAAGATTCAGAATAATCAGAACCTATGGCAAAGGGCAGCTCCAAAAAGACACCTTCCCAAGAAAACTGATGGCAAATTAAGCTACATCTTGTCTCAGAGAAGAAAATCAGACCTTGGTGCTGTGAGCTTTGATACTTGGATGGCTTTGAGCACAGGAATAGCCTCATTAACCCTTATAAGACCAAGCAGCAGGAATAAAGCTCTGTCTATTGTCTATGTGTGGTAGGATCAGGGCTTAACTCCCCGTCAGCGTCACACCTGATCTGTGCCTCTGAGCTTGGGATTTCCCAGGGAAAATCTCACCTGAGAAGAGGTGGAGACAAAGATCTGAAGTCAAACCCAGGCTCGCGAGGTGATGGAAACAAATCACTTCACTATGTGGTCAAATGGGGCTTATCCCACTCACTTTTCCACTGCTCTGCCTTTTCCATGTAGGCAGAAAGCCCTCTGGGGTAGGGAGGGCTTCATGTGTGCAGCAGATGCATCTCTCACCCAGGAGCAGTTCCTACAGTCTTTATTGTAACTGGGATGAGTTTGGCTCTTTGACATCAATTAAGCTAAGCTCAGACAAAGCCCCTTAGAAGAGTTAAATCAGCATAATTTCTTGGCAGAGCTGGGGGCGTTGGTGCTAAGGCATCTGGGTTAGAAATGTACTTTTAAAAAAATCCCCTGTGATGCAAGCACATCACCAGGTAAAAGGTATTCTGGGCCAGATTTTGCAGTTACTTGGGCTTCAGTGATGTGCAAAGCCTTGTATCGACTCAAGATCTTTTCCCTTTCTGCACAGGCAGTGTTTTTATGAAACGTTCAGAGTTTTTTTGGATGGAAATATCATTGCTCATGGAGTTTATTTTTCCTGCTTAATGATTGAGTCAGCTGGGTAACTCACCAAGGTGGGAGGCCAAGTTGTAAGCAGTGAGACTTCATCCTGTGGGGCGCCAAGGGCTCCTGGTATCCAGCAGCAGTGGCTGGTTCTGGAAAATGTGTCTTGAACCTTGGCCAACAGTATAGGACCTGATGGATTGGATGGTGCCAGAGATACCTTTTGTTTCTTTTGGCTTTGGCAGCTGTGAAGCATGCTTCACCGTTCCTGGGTTGGGATCCTGAGCAGCAAACCTGGGAAGGATGGACAGCTTTCCTGCAGAGGAGGAAAAATAAACACTTGAGTTGCGCTGCTGGCAGATGGCTGACCCAGGTCCCATCCTCAGTCTGTGTGTACATCTCAGTATTTTGAGGAGACGCCAAGACACACCAATAGCAGAGCATTTAGAGATGGTGGTGAGGAGACTCCTTCTGAAGTTCTGTTAAACCCCTGCTTTGACTAAGACCTTGAAGAAATCTGGACCTGCTTCACCCACCCCCACAGCGATGGGTAGCCTTTTGGGATAGGAGCAGTGTTGTCACCTTTCATCCTCCACAGTGGTTTCATGATCAATGCCTGCATTTCTAACGCAGAAGATAGCTGAACCTGTGTGCTGGCTTCAGACCCAAGCCCATAAGTAACTTAAAGCCTCCAAAACATTATTTTTGACAAACCAGCCATGTCTGTTTTTGAAAAAAAACCTTATTCCAAATTTTATCTGACACATAGCTGATTTTTCTGTTGGTCTCTCTTGACATCTTTTCCATAACTGTTTTTAGTTGTTACAAGCAGGATGAGTGCTTTCCATTCCTAGCTGGGTTGGGCGAATGCCCTGGTAGGAGACCTTTCTTCAGCCTGCAGTAGCCATGAACCCTGTCATGCCAGAGTCCCACGAGTGTCCATGCCATGGGATGAGACCTCCCTCTTGGTTCAGACCTGAGGTGGGTCCATGCTCAGCCTTTCCTTTCTGAGCTCCCCAGGGCCTTTTTCTTGTACTTCTTTGACAGCTCTGTCCCTCATTCCAGAGCGCCCTTCTGCAAACCCCACAGCAGCTCCTGATTCCTGGGTATCTACCAACATAGGTGGTGTTTCTGTATCAAAAGGGAAAACACTTAGCGGCAAGTAAAACCTTTACTCAGGGAAAGCTACAGTGTCTGCAGTCCTTGGTTGTGTTTATGTTTGTATTTCAGTAACTTTGCCATAATAACAGTAATTTAAACAGGTACTGTTGACTGAAGAACAATTAGGGATTGCTGAATTATACATTTCCATAATACTCACCACAAGCTGTCACTGAGCCTCGTTCTGCTAGTATTTATAAAGGGGCCTACTGAAAAGTTTGGGAGGGACTTTTTATAAGGGCATGTAGCAATAGGGCAAGGGTAATTGTTTTAAACTGGAAGATGGGAAGTTCAGGTTAGACATTAGGAGGAAATTCTTTAGTGTGAGGGTGATGAGACACTGGAACAGGTTGCCTGGAGAAGTTGTGAATGCTCCATCCCTGGAAGTGTTCAAGGCAAGGTTGGTTAGGTCTTTGAGCAACCTGGTCTAGTTGGGTGTTCCTGCCAAAGCAGGGGGATTTTAATTAGACAGTCTTTAAGGTTGTTTCCAACCCAAACCAGTTTGTGATACAATCCTATCATATGACTGAGCAGCTCCATGGAAGTCAGTAGCAGTAAGTGGACATGAAAGCGGAGGAGCACTGGGACTGGCCCCCAGTGTGTCTCCCTGGCACAGGCCCTGATGCTGTAGGTGGTCACAGCATTTTTCCTCATTTCTGCAGAGAATCCTACATCTGCTCTCCCTGACAGTCTGATTTATGCCCTGGGATTTATGGAGCTGAACAAGTGATTATAGAAGAGCTATGTGTTTTATTACTTTGGACCAATTTTCCCAAGCCAGAGGGCACATCCCCTCTTCTCTACCTGCATTCTGGTTGTGCAGCTGTCATGCATTCTCTTGATGGTCTGAAAGGTGCAGATCAAGAGGTGCTTTGAAGGGCTGAAGGAAGATGAGCCCAGGAATGGTGTAGGTGTTGCTGCAGTTTCCCACCAGCTGTGTCCTTGCTGAGGGATGCAGCAGCGTATAGGGGGACAAATCCAGCAGAGTGCAAGTGGAAGGAAGCTTTTCAGAATGAAAATTGGAGAAAAAGTTTTTTAATGTCATTTAAATGTACTGGATGTTTGGTCTCAAAGCTCATTACAGGAGAGAAACAGAACACTTAACTTTCATCTCCATTAACTACTTTGGTAATCCAGAAACTTCATTAGAGCTGCCAGAGTTAACGAAGTGTGCGAGTTAAAAGCTTCGTCTAGTCCTTCCACTGTTTCAAGCATCACCAATGCCTGACACAGCCCATTCCTCAGCAGCCAGCTTGCACAGAGGCTGCCAAGTGTGAGATTTGACCCACAGGAACTTTTTTGGTGGTGATGAATGAGCCAGAAGAGACCTGGCTGGGTGCAGGGACCTTGGCTTGAGGTTTCAGTGCACTGCAATCAAGAAATGCAGGTTTCCATGTTTGAACCAAGCCCATCCATCCTGGAGCATTGCCAGCAACACAGAGTTGCTATTTCCATGGAGGCAGCTGTGAAAGCAGATTTTTTTCCTTTAAAGAAAGGCAGAGCTGGGACAAAGCACATGTACTCCAAATGGATGGAAGTTCTTCAGCAAACCCTGGCAGAAATGCACTGCTGCTGATAAATCTGTGCAGAAAGTGAGCCCCCTTTAGCTGCTCCTACAGAAATGAATTTCCTAGAAACCAACTGCAAGCATGTTTTTCCAGAGACGAGGATGACCCACATGTGTAGCATGGCTTCTGATGTTCCTGAGGCCAGAGGTGTTCCTGGTGTCAGAAATTCTCACTTCCAGGAAAGAGAGAGGGCTAAAGAGCTGAGACAAAAGGAATTTTATGCATTCGTGAAGCCCTCCTTGCTGGAGGAAGGGAGTTGTCAAGGCTGGGTCTATGTCTAATTAACTCAGTTCTGAGTGATCAGGGTGCTGGGAGAAATATGCAGGGCAGACCCAGCAGAGGGGACCTGCAGCAGCTGCCACCTGATGCCAAGTTAATTCTGTTACTGTCCCTTCTCGCCGTGGCAGATCAAATCCTCCTCCCTGCCCCTGAGAGCTGCTCAGCTGGATTTGCCCTTCCATATATAAATAATAAATAACTGCAAAGTGATGCTTTGGTGGTTGGGGATGTCACTGTGTCACGGCAGTTCCTCACCTGCCCGATGAAAGGTTGCACACTGAAAATTTTCTGCATTTTTTTCTAGTGTTTTGTTTTGGGGGAAAAGAGCTTAGTGCCTTTTAGGGCTGAAAGGAAATGATACAGTGATGGCACTGCTGAGGGATAATGCTGCTCTTCCCGTTCCCTGACTCAGCAGGATGGGTAGTGGTAACACACAGCAAATCCTGGCACAAAGCTCACAGACCCAGATCAGCCGAGCGGATGCAGCATGGGGTGAGGAGGAAGATGTCCCTGGGAAGCAGATGGGTAGCACAGTGTGTGGTTTGCCTGGCATTTGCTGCTTTGCTGTAGGAAGCTCAGGAATGAGTTACAGTGGGACCAAAGAAAGAAGAAAAAAAACCACCAAAACCCACACTGAAACCCATCAATATGCAGAAGAGCAGAAGAAACAAATGTATTGACCTAAATAACCATTGGTAACTCAAAAGCTTAAAGGCAATATATGCAAATGATGATGGTGCTCTGAGCAACATGAGATGTGGAGGGTAAAGGGGGCTGTGAAGGCAGAGTTGGGCAGCTACCCGCTCCTGGAGGAAAATGCAAACTAGTAGATATTTTTATTTTAATTGTCCACTCTCTTCTGCCCTGACCGCAGGGACTCTTTCCAGCCAAACTTTTAAGTTAAAATACTAGCTTGTGCCAAAAAACAATCAGGTACTGCTACCTTCCTCAAGGGATGGGGTTTTGAGTAAGCTCGTCTAGTGAGAGGTGTCTCTGCCTATGAAGGAGGGTTGAACTCCAGGGTGAACTTTAAGGTCCTTTCCAACTCAAACTGTTCTGGGATTCTCTGAATCATCTCTATGTGATTCATCCGTATGAATTGCAGACTGATTGCTATTTCTGCCCATGGTTCTCCCCACTGAAAGCAAGCTGACCTGCAGATTTTTGCTCTGCTGCATACCTAGGAAAATTTTGCTTTGCTGGCCTATCCTTATTTTTAACTAATTCCAGATTTTTTTTAAATAAACAGGGGAGATTAACTTGAGTGGAAGGCTTAATTTTTACCACTTTCAAGCAGATCTTGTTCATAGAGAAGCTTGAATTAGCCCCTGCTTTTATTCCTGCAGTTTAACTGACTGGTGGTATCTTGTCTATTAAAACAATGTCTTAAAGTCTCAGACTTCTGAAGGCTGATTTTGTAGAGATACAGAATGTGTAACACCTCTCTTGAAACCTGCCATGTTAATAATTTATTAATATTCTGTCCTGATTTCAAGTGTTTGGTAGTGTCTTTTGCTTTTGCTCTGGGTCCTTGTAACAAAAATTTGTATATTATTTCCTACCTAGTGCCTGAGTTTGCCTCTGCATTGCCTTGTTGTTTATTTATTGATTTCAGTCCATGTTGACATTAGAGAAAATCCTTTTTATCTGCCACCATAAGAAGCTGTTCTGCCAAAGGCAGTTCTTTGGTCTTGTATTATTTTTCAGCAAACATTGGGAGTAAAAAAGTGAGAGGGGAGTAACTTTGCTCTTGATAAGCTGAGATGACAGTGAGGATGGGGACAGAGTAATAGTTGGTGATGATGTGGGGTTTGGGAGAATTAGGAGAGACTCCAGTTTGGAGAGAGTTTTGAAGATTATTTTGCAGGAACAGGTGATGGAGAAGTGGTGTGGAGAAGGATGGGTAGGAACTGATGGAGGTAGTCCATCGGGATCCAGACCTCGATCAGTGTGGGGGGCAGGAGCTCGGCAAATCTGAGAGCCCAGGCAAAATGGGTGACGTGGAAGAGCTGCAGGGAGTCCTGGCTCTGCTCAGAAACTGGAAATTGAGGAAGAAGCTACTACTGAGATCCTTCACGAGCTCTTCAGATTTAAATGTGCCTCTAGCCAAGAGGAAAAAAAAACACATAGTTCCTCCTCCCCCCAATCTGTAATTTCTTTGCTCTGATTATTACCAAGTGCAGAAGCATTTGCCTCTGCACATGTGATGGATGCCAGCAGCACTGGAAAGCTGTCATCGGGAGGGGAAAAAGGAGGAAAAAAAATCTTATGTTTCCTGGAGTAGAGTTCAGTGGAGCATTTCAGTGGAGCTCACATTCATATTACTGCTCATCTGCTTTGCCTGTAATTTTCCTTTTCCTCTGAATTCAAAACCTACCTATTAATAAGCTGATAGGCAAGTAGTGATTCTGCATGTTAAATAGTGTGAGTGCTTCATCCCAGTGGGAGTGTACTCTTTCAAGGTTGGGTACTGAAAAAATACATATATTGGTAATTAAATTTAACTTTATTTACAAATATTAGTTCAGTGATTTTTTCCATGTTGGAAATTTCTATCTTTCCTTTTCTGATGAGCATAAATTTTGCTGGATTCAGAGCAGATAATCTGCAAGTCAGTCTTTGTCCAGCTTTATGACATGTTGACTCAGAAAACATTGATGAAGGGGTACAGTTTAAGTTGCTGAGGCTTTGGTTTCCATTGAGTTGTGGGATATAGTGGCAGCAAAAGGGAGGAAGGGAAACAACATCTGCAGCGTGTGTCACAAAGAAAGGGACTAGGAAGTTGTCTTTCTCAAAGTTGATTGCTCTCCCTCTCTACCCTGCTACTGACTGTGCTGTCACCATGTAGGGTTATTTTTCCCATCCTGCCATCACTAGAGGGAAATGGAGAACAAAGTGGCTATTTCTAGGGTCAGAGTCCTCCCACTGAAGCCAACAGCAATTGGATTGCAACCCAAATGGTGCTCCAGAAATCCCAAGACTGCCATGAGACAACTCTATGGTGGAGTACAGATAAATGGCATTTGAAGATCACTTTCAGGGAGGTACAAAACACACAGCAGCAGGTGCCCAGCTCTGTTTTCAGCACATACAAGATTCGCCCTAACATGTCTGACAGTGACACTTAGGATGAAGTCTGAAGCTCTTTGACATTTTGAGTTTCCTTTGAGTTCTAAGACTCCTTCCCAGTAAGTCAAACCCTGTAAAAGAAACAGTCATGCCACCTTAGTAAATACACTTTTTTTTCATTTATCTGTAAACAGCCAAGTGCATATTTGGTATCTAAAAAAATGAATTGATACACTGAATGAACTGATGTTTTTAAATGGCACCATGGGTAGATAAAGGCTGCGTGGCAGCTCCACTGCAGATAGAGCTTTTCCAGCCTGAGCCTCTGCTAGTGGGAGAGAAGAAGCTCACGTGGACTTTACATTGATTTATTTATATCACATCTCATATGTGGGCGAGCTGAACCTTCAGCTTTTGGCATTGGTTACTTTCAAGGACAAGCCACAAGTAAGAAACATGGGAGGACAATATGATCTTATTTCCATTCAAAACATTCAGCCCATAAGTAATAAGGAGAAAGAATAGTTACAATAACATGGTTGATTACTGTCAGAGTACTAAAAGGGAGTTTTTCTGGAAAAAGTATTATTCAGCATAATGTGCTTTGCATAATCATTTTAAAAGCTGTTCAGGACATCTTCCTGCATTTATCCTGAAGAAGCTGGAAATAATTTTAAAAAACCTGGATAGTCAGTATGGCTGAAACACGGGAAGGACACAGAGCTCTTAGAGTGAGTACAGAGGAGGGCCACGAAGATGATTAGAGGGCTGGAGCACCTCTGCTATGGAGACAGGCTGAGAGAGTTGGGGCTGTTCAGCCTGGAAAAGAGAAAGCTCTGAGGAGACCTTATAGTGGCCTTCCAATACCTGAAGTGGGGAGGGCTACAGAAAAATGAGGGAGAGACTTTTTGCCATGGTTTGTAGTGACAGGATGAGGAAGAACACTTTTAAGCTGGAAGAATGTAGATTTAGGTTAGATGTTAGGAAGAAATTATTTATTGTAAGGGCAGTGAGACACTGGAACAGGTTGCCCAGGGAGGTTGTGGATGCCCCCTCCCTGGAAGTGTTCAAGGCCAGGTTGGATGGGGCTCTGAACAACCTGTTATAGTGGGAGGTGTCCCTGCCCATGCATGGGGGTTGGAAACAGATGGTCTTTAAGTTCCTTTCCAACTGAAGCCATTCTATGATAGGATACTATGGTATGATATATGAAATCAAGGCTGGGTGCTGCACAAAATTACGCTGGGGTGGGCGCATGAGGTGGAGCCAAAGGCCAAGTCAGTGCATGAAGTGCAGAGAATAACTTACAGGGGTGTGCTGTAAAGATGTTGTTGTCATTTGTTTGCAGTGTCTCCAGTGATTTGAGTGTCATGGCCATCTTAAAATAATCTTTCTACACCCTGTACGTTGCCCTCTGAAGCACACAATAAGTAGTAATCTCAGATGTCCACCCAGAGCACAGATAATTTTTAGATCAGCTGAAACAAAATACCAGGGAAGTTGTTGAATCGTATGTCCAAAAATTTGAGGAAAAACCTAAGTTGACATTTGGAGGTTTTTAACTTAAATAGCTTTTGCGTTTATGTTATTTCGTATTTAAGAACGAAAGGAAAATGTTGAAAATTAAATGAAAGGTTTGGCAGGGCAAGGGAAGACAGGGTAGGAAGGGTTTGATGTATTTCATTTGACCTTATTTCCCTTTTACCCTTTTTTCACTAGGTGCTAATTCTACCCCTCACCACCCAGCATAACTTCATGTTTCCTTAATGCATTTTTTTGCAGTCACTTTCCCCACTCATATTCTGATTTCCTGCTTGCATGAGCAGCTATGTTGGACTTGTTCCTTAACAAGGCAGGGAATGAACAAATGAACAAACCTCCCTGCTCCTGGAAACAGCAGTGAATGCAACCGGAGTCAGCATGCAAAGATTATTATTATTACTATAATTATTATTGTTGTTATTATTTAATGAGTAATATAATAATTATTATGATGATTATAAAAATTGATGGTGTGTTTTTGCTGCTGAGACTTCAAGAAGGACCTGTAATCCCAGCTACAAATGTACTACATTTATGTTTTCCTGGCATATAAAAAGAGGACTCAGGGTCTGACAGGCCACTGTCAGCCCATTTCCCTGGGCAGGATGGGAGCCATGGGCCTTTGATTCCTGAGAGATGATGGCCAAGTTCTTCACTCTGTGCAGACTCAGCATCTTCTCCTCTGCGGAAAATCAGATTTCTCAGAAAAATCAGTGGAGAAGATGTTGCTTTCTCTTGCAAACTCCTTGTTACGATGGTGTTTTCTCAGTGAAGCAGCCTCTTTTGAAGCTGCTTCCAGAATGAGTTGGTCTGGGCTGCAGGCTGGGGAGGGATGATGCTGTGTTATTTAAGAAGGAGCAGTTATTCAGGGAAGGAAGTGGCATTTTGATGTAATTGTCAAAAAGTTTGAAAGCTGAACCAACACACATGCAATTACCTGGCAGCTTCACTTGGTATTTCCAGGCCAAGGTTTCTGGGAGTCATCTCAGCTGATCACATAGTCACTGGGCTTGTCCTTTCCTTGTTTTTTTTGGAGGCTGGAAGTGTCCTTTTGGACCATTTCAGAATAAAACCTTAATCCCAGAGAGGCAAAACAGACCCTTCCCAGAAACACCATGTGAATGGACCCAGCAAATGCAGTGATTCTTCCTCTGAAGGAAGGAATCTGATCTGCTTTCTCTTGCAGCATCATCTCTTGGGAGGTGGCAGTGGTGGCCATCTGAGACACAGTTGCTCCAAACCTACCTGCAGTCAAAAAACATATTTTAGTAATTTAAAAGCTGGAAAGCAATAAAAACCTCACAGCAGCATTCATATTTCTGAATTTGCACTGATTGTCCACAGATAAAAATGTGTGGGTTTTTTCATTCAGTTTATATTGTATTATGGCTTGTCTTTGCTCTTCTGTGGCTGGTCTCAGAACTTCCACACTGGTTTCAGCATAAAGGATCTCCATTTCTCCCCACAGCTTTTATCTCCCATTTAAAGAGAGAACAAGTGAGACCCATCATTCCAACGTGGTGTCTGATGACAGAATACAGAATCTGCATGGCAAAGTTGCTTAGCTCTGAAAAAATCAGCATTGAGGAATTCCTCAGTTACAATTATTGATTGTTGTGGATGATCCAAAGTGAGGAGAACTGAGGGGGCCTTGCTTTCTACACATTCAATATTCTGTGTAAACTGCTTATGGTAAACTTTCTGAAGGAGGTAATTGATAGTAAGCTCTCGCAAAAACCCTTCCAGGGATCAGTTCTCTTTTTTAATACGGAAACTGAGTATTGCATGACAGTAACTCAGTAGATAATAGGATAAGAATTGACTTTCAAACGAGTTTTCTCAGCACAATGCAGAGTGAGGAAAAGTCAAGAAAATATGTAAGAAATAAAAATTTAAATTAAGATCTGTACATTTGCAGTTTATTGTAGACTGCAAAATTTTTTTTTTCCTTCCGTTGAATATTAATGATACAGAGCAAAACCTGATACTAACATAGTAAATCCACAGTGATAACAACAGTCATGATTTTAATCTTCCTGGCACTTGCTCTGGATACATTGATCTATAGATGTGTTTGTTTGCATTTTAGAGATATTTTGACATATCAAATAATCTGATTTTGTTCCATTTCTTGGTAAACATTGTGGTAAACAGGTCAGAGATGTGTTCCATATTCTGATGTTTGTGTATTCTGGTCAGAGGGTTGCCATTAATAATGCATTAAGAAGCATTTGTTTCTGTTGATCATTCATTGGAAAGCAATCTTTATTACAAACATTGTGATAATAGAGCAGTTCCTGGGAGCCAGCACAGCCTGTGTTAGTTGAGAAGTAAGAAATGCCATTAATACTATTGTAGAAAAAAAGCAATGTGTTGGATGTGAACATACCAGTGAGGATTTATGGCAGATCATTAGCTCCAGAGCCCCCATCTCAGGAATGTGTCTCAATGGCACATGATGCTGTTACAGGTGTGTGTCCCCTTTGTGTCCCATCCATGCTTGTCTCTGCCTGCCCAGTAGCAGTCGCTGGGTGCTGCAAAATAACCTGTGCTGGGGCAAGCACCCCTCCCGAACCCCTCCTTCAGGCACTTTTGGTATATTCATGGATGCAGTCAGCACAAAATAAATCTGTTTTGAGACCTAGACACTGGTTTGCATCCTCATTTTAAAGTAAAAGCAGTTTTTTACAAATGATCAGGATACATCAGGAGTAAATACAGGGCACTTGTGAGGAGAAGGGTGATCTTGTGGTGAGTCTTTCCTGGGAACTGTAAAAAAGCCCTACAAAAGCCTGCTGTGCTTTGGCCATTGGCATGTTTGTAATGCCAGGTTTTCAACTCCTGTCAAGTGCTGGGGAGGAAATGCTGTTTCTGAGGATTAAAACTCAAACTTCACATCTAAAAACAAACCCCAAAACTTTAACGCCCAAGTCCCCGCTTTGTGGGGACCCCACTGAGGATATGGCCACAAATGCAGAGACCATGTAACTTGGTGCATGATCAATTAGAGCAATTTTCAAGGGCTTTTTAACCACTTTTCTCAGTCCTTTCTCTTGACAGATACAGGATTTTGAATCCCTGCACCTCTTATCCTACAGTCACCCCAACCTATATAGAGGCTTAGATATTTACTAATATTCATAATTAAGTAATATTGTTTCACAACTCTGGCTTTGAGAATTCCTGTGGGTTTTCCTGATCTCTCTGCTCACTCTGCCTTCTCGACCAATATATCATCACTTTCATTATTGACACCATTTCCTTTTACTGATTAGTTTTTCCTAATTAAAAATGTAGAAATAGAGTAGCTTTCAGACACAGAAATTGAGTATCTATATCCTTTACAGTATAAAACTATATTTGAAAATATTAATAATATCAAATCAGAAAAAATACTACAAGTGCTTTTAAGTTTCAGAAGTAGCTTGAGATTTGGGTGTCTCATTTAATGGGTACCTTATTTCATATGCCCTCCCTGTGATTGTCCAGCATTTCCTCCAGAGTTAATACCATTAATTACCTCAAGCTGAGCACCCAAAGGACTATTTTCTTCTGCAAACCTGGAATCTTTTCAATTGCCTGGAGGTCGAAATTGAGTTACTTCCAAGAGTTGCTGGGGTTTTGGTGGGGCTTTTTTCCTCTTTAATATGCCCAGAGTTGTTGCAGGCTAAGCCACTGTAGGAACTTCTGCCTGTACATTGCTGTATGTATGTGTGCATGTGTATAAGATAATAGAGA
Source organism: Apus apus (assembly GCF_020740795.1). Lineage (NCBI taxonomy): Eukaryota > Metazoa > Chordata > Aves > Apodiformes > Apodidae > Apus > Apus apus. Next base: position 49,124,674 of record NC_067284.1, on the reverse strand, counting down.
GTGACTGACTACAATACGTGTGTTTAAGCTACTCAGCTGAAAATTACTGAGCATTAAAATCCACTGGGAATAGCAAGACTTCTAAATTAGGAAAGCACATGTCAGTCAGGGTGTGGAAATGAGTCCTTGTACAAGAGTAGCTTTCAATAAGAAGGATGAGTATTGGTCCCTTGAGTGCATCAGTCCTAGTTTGGCCACTCTGTATCAGCTTTGACTATTTCTCTAGAAGCAAGCATTGCCTTTTGTTATTTCTTTTTTTCCTCTCTTTTGTTGCATTGTGCAGTTATGTATGTCTCATGGGCCAGCTACCAACAGACATCCTGCTGTGCTGTGACAAATGAAAGCATTTTCAACCGTAAACAAAGTATTGTGGAATTGAAAAGAAACATGGACAATAATGAGTTCTGGACAGCTTGTAATGGTTTAAATTTATTTTTATTATATGTGAATATATACATTATCATATTATTAGTATTATATTTTTATTATATGCATATACATATATATTATATGTGTTTATTATGTGTAGTGACACTGGAACTCAGAAAAATGAGCTGATTTGACCTAAGGTTGAAATGAGCAGAATGCTGTAGAGTAAATGAGGGACTTTGGGAATTATGGCATTTGTCTACTTGTCAGGTGTGGTCTAGTCCATCAGTATATATTTTTGCATAATTAAAACATGTATTTTAGAAGTGTTTGAATGACTTTGAGTCTGTCCTGTGTTAAAGAATAGAAAGGACCTTAAAATTCCATGGGAATAAGTTGAATCCTGTTGACTGTCAAGCTTTTTTGTTCCTGGTGTTTCTATACTTTCTTTGAATTAAAAAAGGTAAGAGTTAGTGTGGAAAAACTGTATGGTTAGAGGTGACTGATTTTTCATCAGTGACACTGTGCAGAAGAGCTTAGCAGAGTGGTGGAAGACTCTCAAAATTTGAATTTGGGCTGTATGGGCTGACTTAGTTAATTCAGGATTTTTAGCTCCTTTTTGTTGACTGCCAGAGATCTGATGTTTAAAATCATTATCTTGATTGATGAGTCAGGGTATGTCAGAACATATTCTAAGGGTTTACTTTATTGTTCCCAAGTTGAAATGCTCAAATCATAATTGAGAGGAGCAGAGGGCTAAGCAGGGATCATGGGAAATGGGATCTCTAATAGATGAACCGGCCTGCTATTCTCCTGCAAAGGGTGTTGTCCATCCACATGACAAAACAATCAATATCCTTTCTTGGGGTCTGAAACTACCTTGTCTCTAAAGTAGTAACAAGATCTCCCTCTAGATAAGACCAGTAAATTAATAAATAAATGCAAGACATGACCACAGGACTCACCTGCCTGGGGTTTGGGTTTGTCCTGCAGGCAGTTGCCACCCTGTTTCTGGCCGCCTCCTATTCATCTCCATCCTGCACATCCAGAAAGACCCTGTGGGAGTTTGGAAGTATTTAGGAGTATCTTATCTGGGAAGTCAAATGGAATTTCTTCTCTGTCCCAGAGTCACAGTGGTGTGTCAGGCCTGACCTGAGACCAGTGCCGTTTTTTAGACCCTTTCCATTGCCTTTGGTCCATTTCCATTGCCAAAGTCCATTGCCTTTACTGTCTTCTTCTTGTTTAGGCTGCTCTGCTTTTCCAGGTTTTGCTGCTTGTTTCATCTCCTGAAAAATAGGGTACTGTTCTCTGTATTTTCAGTTTAAAATAGAAAAATGGAGGTAAATTCTTCTAAAAAATGTATGCCGACAATCAGCACGCAGTAGTTGCAAAGGAAATTCTGATTGCAGCCAGCAACAGGGTCCCCACTGAGAGCCTTAGAACCATCTGTAAAGCAAACACAAAAGAAATGCAAAACTATTGTTGTGCTGTTCCTTATTAAAAATAATAATTAAGCATTTTCCTTATTTTTATTGCTGTACAGATGCACAGATATGTCGGTCTCCTGCTTGCCTTAGCAGTGGGGTGTTGCACCTGTGTGAGCTGAAGGAGAACCAACATAATTTTTACCTCTCTCTTACAGAGTATTTCTTAGCGATTTATGCTGCCATTAGTCCATACCAGACATTTGCTTTCTCCTTAAGATTGAGTATCAGCCCAGCTCACATTTATCTGAAGTACTGGCTATGCAGGCTGGTTTGACACGTTAATTTAATTTGTGCTTCTCGATTCATACTCTTTCTTTTACAATCAAATATCGGGAAAGGTTACAATTAATCAGGGCACGGGAAGAGAAGCTGGCAAGGCTAATGATGTATTACTGAGTTTTGTTTGCTCTGGAGGGGAATAATTGAGGTCCTTGTGCTTCAGAAAACTATTATTAGTAAGTAAAAATTATCAAAGGAAAGCAACCCACACTCTTCTCCGATTTTGCAGTCTGTCTTTCTAACAGTTTTCTTAAGGGTTCTTAAAAAAGAAGCGTTTTATCAACTTTTTTTTGGTTGTGTGGCTGTCCTGGGGGAAAATCTGTTTTCATTGAGCATTGAGGGGTTCAAACCCTCCACTCGAGGCTGGCAGATGATACTCAGTGTGCACGAAGGCCTCTTCCAGATGCTAATGCTAATAGCATGTCCATCCCTGAGGGGAAAGGGCTCTGCTGCTTCTTGCTCAGCCAAGGAACCACGGGGAATCCCTGCAGAAAAAAATACAGGCTGATGGACTTCACGTGGTTTGCACTTCCTAATTGAAAATTAACTAATTGCTGATTGTTTAAAAAGTAAACACATTGCTGGGCTGAGGCAGATGATTAACACTGAGCCCCTCCTGATGGAATATTTACAGCCCAGCCCCGGGCTTGAGCAGCAGCAAGGTTTGCAGTAGAAATACTTGCAGGCTTCCCAGGGTGGTTCATGCTGCTGCTGGACACAGGTGATTTCCTTGGGTTAGTGGGAGACAGCATCTGGCTGCTGAAATACTCTAAGTAAAAAAAATAAGGCTTATGTAGCTATGGTACACAATCATTAAAAACTCCATTTTTAAGTAAAAATAGTCATCTTACTGCATTTATTCAACCTACTAAATGTATAAGGTTATTGCATGTTCTTATGCATGACAAAATGCTGCAGACCTTTGCTCAGTGTTGGTCTGTGTAGTTTCCAAGATTACAAGACAAAAATTCCCTTGTTTGTAAACTAAAAGAATAGCTAATGGGATGAGAAGAAAAAAGTAGCTCTGACGTTTTCACTGGGAGCAGAAAGGTCTGGCTCTCTGTAAGTCAAGCATGAGCAGACTTCTCTCTTATCTGGTGGGTTGACTGGATTACTCTTATTTAGATATGTTAAGACATGGAATAGAATTAACTTTAGGATTGAAGGTGTCCTTTTTTCCTTTTGTTCCAACTGCCTTTGATATTGCATGCTGTAAGTGCAAAAATTTGTTCTTTGAGGCTAATTGGATAAATTTGGACTTCCAGCTTTTCAGTTCATCAGTCCCCCTGAGTGTACCCTGATCGCACGTAGAGGGGAGGAACAACCCACCAAAACCCCAGGAATGGGCCAAGTGTTTGAGCAGAAGAGCAACCTGTCACCTCCGAACATGACTTCAGGAGGGGGAGCTGGGCAAGGCTTTAACTTTTTGTTTGAGGGCTATTGCTGGAAATCCTACCCCGAGCACCGACACCCTCATGGGAGGACCTGAATGGGATCCCATAATAGTACTGCCACCCTCTCACTCCAGGATAGAGCTGTAGGATTCCTCTTGCTGGAAGAATACTTTCATTTGTGACCAGGAGGCAGCTCAACAATGGTGCTGTATCTGATAGAGCAGATTTGCTTTGCTGGTCTGTGTCTCACACCTTGCACAGGCAGTATCTTGGATGCAGGGAATTTTCTCTGCATGTGGGGATCTGGTCTGTTGTGGGAGGTCATGCATGAAATGTGGACCAGTCCAGGAGTCCACGGCACTGAATTATTTCTGTGTGTAGAAAGGAGTGAAATGAAAAGGAGCCAAGTCTGGCATAGACCTAACAGGCAGGGTGTGCTGATTAGCCTGTAATTCCATTTGTTAGGCTCTAGAGTAAACAGCATTAAGTGGAAGATGCAGTGATTGTTCTGGTAGCACCCTTTCAGCCTTACGTCTGTTCCTGAGGGAGCTGTGTTGTGACTTTTCAGCAGCCACCTTTCTTGGGCAGAAGCTTGAATAACACAGATCTTGCCATTATAAAGGGTTTTGACTGGATTTATCTACAGACCATCGCTCACAGATTTCTCCGCTATCCTGACTGCTTCCCCGTTCCCCAATAGCACAGCTGGGACCAGCACTGCTGTGGGTTACTCAGCCATTGCTGGTAGGAGAGGTGGTACAATAATCTGATTTTCCCCACCAATGTTGTGTTTTCCTCCAGTAAATATCATGTCCATTTTTTTTTTTTCCATGTGGCTTTAGTAACAAAGTCCTTTATTTTTGTGCCACAGTTGGACCAGTGGGTTGGAGGAGCCCCTGAGCATTGCAGCCCTCAGCTGAATAAAGACTTCTTTCCTGGTTAAGAGTAGACTTGCTTTTGGTGTCATGCCATTACACTTGTTAAATTCTTTGTTGCAACTGAAAGGCTACTTCCTTCAAACCTCCCATTTATAACTGCAAAATGAATGTGCTCCATCATTTCAGCAGAAGGATAAGTGAAGTCTTTCCTCAGAAAACAAACAAACAAACAAACAAAAAAACAACAATAAGCAAAAACAATTTAAGCTACATAATGATGAATCTTACTTTTCCTTTCCCCCAGAGCTAGCTCAAGCTTGCTGCTCTCAACAGGAGCTGTTGCTAGGACAAGCTCCTCCAGCCCACCTCATGTTGAGTATCACCTGGTGCCACGTATGCGGTGTTGAGATCATAGAATGGTTTGGGTTGGAAGGGACAGGCAGAGCACATGTAAGCAGAAGACAGACATCCTCCTGGTTGTGCTCATCCCCACGAAAATAGCAACAAATTCTGAACACAACTCATTTCCTTTCATTCTGTGAAGGCGAGTGCAGGAGGAGCTGGACTGAGAAGTGGCATTTGCTGACAGACCTGGCACCATCAGGGGTGTGTTGGAGGCTGTCAGGAGGAATTAAGTTGAGGGTGAGCACCCTGGCATGGGGAGGATGGGGTGAGGATGCCCCAGGGACAGCAGCCCTGCAGCCTCTTACCTCCCTTTGCTAAATGCAAGCAATTCCCCATTTGTCTGTAGGATGTGTTTCTAATTAATCCCATTAGGAAATTATGATTCCTTAATGACATCAGGAGGCTTGCTGTTCTGCATGACAGAGAATGGACAGGTGCCTGAATGAACTTTTTTTTTTTTTTTTTTTTTAGTAAAATGCATTTTGTGCTCTTGTTAGAAATTTCCTAACCTCCATATTGTATACAGACCAGCTGGTGTCCTGGGGAACCAGAGAGGTCCAGCCTTTCTCTTTCAAAAGGCTTAGCTCTCCAAGGCTTATCAATTTGTTTCAGGAATAAGAGCTACCTTTCTCATTTATTGATTTGTCTAGGATATTTTCTACTTCCACACCTGATTAAATGAGCTTTTTATGAGCTTTTTTTTTTTTTTTTTTAATCTTATCAATAAAGTTATGGCACAGAGATTAAATAGTCTCTTTCTTGAAGTCTAGGGAGCAGCACCTTTTTAGGGACTGAACCAGGGCTCTTTAGAAGCCAGGAGCAGGTGGTTTCATGACTTGGTGGCCCTAAGCCCACATCCTCAGGCAGCTATGAAAAACAAGTAGTATCATTCCCATTCTTTGGGAGACATCAGGGAAAATGAAGTTTCCTTGTGGTTGCTGTGCATACTAATTACAGTTATTTTGAGGGACCACAACAGGGAGAGAGGTCAGCTTTGCTTTGCAGTGAAATGGAGACATAGTTGGCTGATGAAATAAAGCAGCAGTGCACAGCATTTGTTCTTAATACCCCTAAGGGCTGGTCAAGGCTTTTCTCTTTTTGGTAGCACCAAGAAGCTGTTTGCAGAGCCTGAGCCAGGTGGCCATGGGGCGAGTCCTGCCCCACTCCCATGGGACTGTCACCATCAGCCAGGTTTCTTACTCACCTTTCACAGGCACAGCCCCACAAGGGATGTTCTCCAGCCACCAAGATGTGTAGCATTTGTGCATTTGCCCGCATGGCTGAACCCATCCAACCTTTGCTGTGTGAGCTGCCAGTATTACTCCCTGTCTCTCCTGCTATACCTTCACGGTCGATTTAAGCTGATCTAAGCATGAGCTGCAGTCAAAAGAGGGGAGCAAGTGCCACTGCCCAGGCCTCAGACACCATCCCCATGCGAAAACGTGGCCTTGGCACCAGGCTTGAGATTAAAACATTCTCCTGGGAAGGTCCCTTGGGCCAAATTTCACATTTACTTCTAGCTGCATTCATATTAAAACAAGAAAGTGCAATGTATCAGGGAGCAATTTAAAACCAAAAGAATAATAATATGTTGACTGAATCTCCTGTGTGTTTTTACAAAGGCACTATACAGTATTCTGGATCATGTGCTTTGGTTTGTCTGATGTTGGTGGGGACTCCAGAGGACTTCAAGCCTCCAACAGCTGCATTAGGGTGCAAGTCCTGTGGGAAACCCTGCAAGTACTGGCATTGATCAGATGAAGAAGTACATGTCTAGAGCTGACAGTTTAAAATGTGGCTCAAACAGGCCTCATAGATTCACATCCCAGAGGGTGAGTGAAATCAATCCCGTGCCATTGATCTGCAGCCTGCTGCGATTTGTGGAGTCCTGCGGATGAGCAGTGAATATGAGACACTACCTGAGCTGTTGGTTGTTTCTGTTTGAGGCTTGAAATTAAATAATCTTTGCCCAGAGACCAACGTCGAGGGCATTGGGTCAGGCTGGAAACACCTTGACAAGCGTCACAAGGTACCCGACATGCCACTGACATTAAAAAGCTCACACTGTTGTGAGTGGGAAAAGGGCTAGATGGCAAGGCGATGGTAAGAGGTTTCAGGAGAGTAAAATCCCAGAGTTAACAGAGGTGGGAGAGGCTGTCAAAAGGCAGGAGATTTGAAAGGAGTTCAGAGAATGGGAGCAAAGTCAGAGGGAGATGTGGAAGATGAGACCTGTGAAGAAAGGCCAGCAGGAGCATGTCTGCTCCATCTAAAGAAAATACACACAAGGGAGACATAATCACCTACAAACACACAGGAGGGACTTACAAAGCAGCCAGCAATCAATTTTCAAATAATGGACCTGATCTTTAAATAAACTAGTAAAACGGAATGAGGGTGGAATAAATACCAGATTTATCATCCCATCTTTTTCTGCAGCAGCAGCAATGCAGCTGTATTTTTCTTCCCTGAACTTTGCCCCTCCACCTCCTGAATCAGAAAGTCAGGGCAGCACATTTACAGCTGAGACTCCCCCATGATACAAGAGATTTTGTAGAGCTGTAGGCCTCCTCACCCAGCTGCTGTAGAAGGCAAATGCTGCTCAAGGACTTACCAATCCCTGCTTGAAATGGCCACGAGATCAAGGCTGAGGGCTATTTTGAGACAGCAGATAGCAGGCAGAGGACTTTATTGGGACAGGACAGTATTTCAGTGAAAAACAACAGGACCAGTGTCTCTTTCTGTGGGGCCAGGAATTTCTCCTTGCCTTATGCAGCAGGTTTCTGGAGTCCTTCAGAAAGTCAGTTCTGAACTGGCCTTAGTAGAACCATTAGGCTCCACTTTGTTGTAAGATGGGACCAACCAAACCCAAGAATTAATCCAGATTGTGAGTGCATTGGCTATTTCCTATGCCAACAGAGTGAGCAAATACCTTCATTTCTTCTGGTTTGCATTTCATGCCTCCTTCCACTTTGTCTCTGAAACCTTTCTTGCCCCAGCTATCTGCCTGTGCTCCCTGTGTGCCCTACAAACCCTCCTGCTGCCTTCTCCAGGCTCCTCAGGAGAGGCAAAGCAGATGGGAGGAAGGCAAACAAACCCACTCTTGTCAGGAAAGAATAACTAAATAGTTAATACAAATGCTCACTTTCTGTAGAGTAAGTGCTGTAACAATTAGCATTACCAGCCAGGACAACGCAGGTCTCTCCAGTGATACATTTGCTGGGAAGTTCAGGTTTCCTCTACCAGCCTCCGGTTCCTTGCTTGTACAGTGTTGGAGGGACTCCTCTGTCTTCTGCACACTGCCTGCACAAAGACTGAAGGAGCTGATCCTTCCTCCTGGACCTTTAAAGGAGCAGGTGTCATGAATCCCACCTGAGTCTGCTGTCTGGGAGCCAGCAAACAGCACCCATCCAGCCATAACCCATCTTCTTTGGGCATGTGGCTTTCACAGCAAAACATTGCTCTTTGAGGGAGAAGTCACACCATGTAAATAGGGGGATTATAGAAGCTGCTACCTGATACTGGTTTTAAGCAGGACCCTTTAGGAATGCAGATGAAGGCCCTTAGACCAGGTTGGAATTAGGAATGCCGATGAAGGCCTTTAGACCAGATTGGAATTAGATCTGAGCTCTCTGTCTATTTGCATGACTGAAATAGCATGGGAATAAATCCCCCTGGTGCTGCTCAGGGCTGGGAGCTTCCATGGGATGCAGCTTGCAGCACAAGCAGATGGCAGAAAGAGGAGCAGGAAGTAGGACCTGGGGCTTTCTGTCCTGGGACTACAAGCATTTCCTTGTTTCTTAAAGTATTATGGACATGTATAGATTAGAGACTGGGTTGATTTCTTAAATCTCAGATCCTGTGAGAGAAGGTCAGATAAATGCTTTCCTTGCATAGATCTCAAAGGCAGTATGTGTGAAGTTCAAACAGGTATTTGGCTACTAAGATAAAAAATTATGCAGCAGAAACAATAGCTGCAGGTTGCAACAAAGCGTAAGGATTTAATTTTTCCTCTTTTGTTTCCCTGTGACTTCTCCAGATTTTTTCACCATGTTCGGAAAGAAGAAGAAAAGGCTTGAAATTTCTGGGCCCTCGAACTTCGAGCATCGGGTTCACACTGGCTTTGACCACCGGGAGCAGAAGTTCACGGGACTGCCTCAGCAGTGGCACAGCTTGCTTGCAGACACAGCAAACAGGCCAAAGCCTATGGTGGATCCCTCATGCATCACTCCTATCCAGCTGGCGCCTATGAAGGTATCGTGCAGAGTCACCTTGGAATTTCCTCACCTGCCATTAATTGTGTGTAATGTTAATGAAGTAGTACCAGTAAGTGGCTGTCCCGGGAGACCGGCATGGCTGGGGAGCGTGCAAGTGCAGAAGGAGCTGAAAATCCAAATATTTAATAGTCAAGCTGCAAGGAAAAAGAGTTGTATGTATAAAACTTGGATGAATGTCCCAGAAGAGTGTGAGTCACAGGTCTTGCAGGGACCGTACCTTGAGGCTCCCGGGCTGCAGAAGAAAAAGCCACAAGTCCCAGTGGAGGCACAAAATGATGCTCTTCTGCAGCATAAAGCTCCTCGATAATTAATTTAAGAATGTTGCTTTAGGCAAAGGCAGTTAGGAGCAAGGGAGAGAGGGAAAAGTACATCAAAGGAAGAAAATTAAATTGCTTGTTCAGCTGAGCAAGGAGCACAGGGAGGGATCTCATTGCCACCCACCACTGCCTGGAGGGGACAACACAGGTGATGGAGCTGAGCTTCTCACCAGGTGGCGAAACAGCCCCAAGTTGTCCTGGAAGGTTCAGGCTGGACAGCTGGGGAGAAAACTTGGCTCAGAGGGTAGAGCAGCACTGGACAAGGCACCACAGCAGTTCTGGCATCCCCATCCTTGGAGGCTCAGGATTCCAGCAGACAGATTTTCCCTGATTTAGCAGCATTTCTGGGATTGCACATCCTTTCACCCAGCAAACAGCACCTGTGTGCTGGTGGTAGCCTATACCCCGCTTGCCATGTATATCTTGCAGCTACAAAGTGAATTTAGAATTTCATTTTCATGTGGATTTTTCTGCAGCAAAAGAAAATCAGATAATCCAGAGAGCACAGGCCCTGTATTTATATTTGATAAGTGCTCTTTGCTAAATATACATTTACCGCCTGCTCCTGAAGGACACTCGTTGCTTGTTGATCAGGATTGCTGGGTGTTGCTACAGGACAAGGAGGGTAAAACAAAAGTCTTGATTTTTTGCTGTAATAAAATATGTTTGTGTATAGCAGAGGCCCAGAATAATGAGGGAAAAAAGTAGGCAAGCTGTTTCCTGCTAGGGGAGGAGATCAGCTTTGTTCAACAGCCCTTCTTAACACCAAAAATATCCCTGGATGTTTTGACATGTATGCATAAAGATGTTTTAAAAAGAAAAATCTGCTTCCTGTCTTACAGCAGTGCCATCTCTTTTCTGCAGTTCTGGAGTCATAAATCTATAAGCCTAAAAAGTTCTAAGTCTGCAGATGGACATGAGCATAGCTTGGTTCATGTGCAGACTCCCATTGGAGCAATACATACTTCAGAGGGTAAAGGATCAGTCCCCAAATGAGCAATTGCCTCATTTTGAAGTGGAGAAAATCACTATCAGTTGTTTCCAAGAAATTGTCAATTCTTGCTTTTCTATTCATGTATCAGAAGTCTGCATATATCTATGTATCAGAGGTCTATATGTGCATATACCAGGGATGCACTTTTGAACTAAAACATCATGTGCCAGGAAAAGGCTGGGGCCAGGAGCCAAAATGCAGCTCCCAAGCTGAGCTCATTCTTCCAGTGTAGCTTTGGTGGTCCTTGATGCAGCGGTGTGTTCCACAGCACCTTCCCAGGATGTGTGTCCTGGGGACAGGGTGTCTTCAACCAGGTCCTCATTTCATCAGTGGCCATGGGACTGAGCAGGAACAAGCCCATCTGCAGAGGGATCTGCAGAGAAGGTTTTCTGCTTGAGGGGAGGATGTGAATTTGGAAGCAGATTACCCAAACTGCAGTTAATTGCATGCCACCACTCCAAAGGGGTAGTTGGAAATGGGATTAAGACTGAAGGGTTCAAGAAGTTGCCCCTTCACCCTTCAGTTTCTTTCCCTATTAGACACTAAATTACAGCCTATTGAAATCATCCTCCGTAACAGTTCTAGAGAAAACAGGTTAATTTTAGTAGCAGTTAGGAGGCATTGACTGTCATCTTGAGAATTTGCTTTTGACTCTATTGCAAGATACCATTTTATTGTACATTTAATAAGAATTAACATGCCTTGTTTTGATGTAACTGAAGAGAAACTGAGTTTTGGGCACTTTAAAACTAAGAATATTTCATGTTGCTAAACTAATTCAGCATAGTCATTTCATTTCGACAAATTTTTTACGTGTGCACATGCAGCACTTTTGGTTATGTTGAAAGGTTATATAGGCACAGAGTGAGTATTATAGATTGGAAGTATGCTTGCATTTCATGAAGATAGGAACCAAAGACTCTGGGATTTCAGTATTGTTTACAACTTTTCTCTTTTGCACCCAACAATTGATAGTTTAATTAATACACCTGTGAATGCTCTGAGGTGTAGCAGAAGATTTGTAATTCTGTCCTGAGTCACAGTATTAAGTTGGGCTGAGGCATTTGGCCAGTTAGTTCATGCTGTGGTTTCAGGTCTTAACAGCAGCTCTGCTCCTGCACTCCTGTATGTATTCTCTGTTTAATTACTGCAGTATTTACTACCTGTACGGTGTGAGGCAGAAGTGTTCCTGCTAATAGGTGCTCCTTGGTGACTAAAGAGTAGCACAGATAGTAGAGATAGACTTTGAGAGCACAAGTTATTGTTTTTGAGGCAGAGCTGGTGTTTGCTTGCTTTGGGCTTCACTCAAGCTGAAGGAGAGGAAAAGAAAGATTTTGTTCTTGACTCCTTTAAGTTTTGTAGCTTTCTTGTTTAGTGGCGTTTGCTTGTTTCTCGAGTCTACAAAGCAGACAGGATCTGATGATGTGTAGTGTATCCCTTTGGGAAGAAACAATAAATGAAAAATATTGTCACTGCTCCATCTATATTCAAAGGCAACAGCAGTGATGATGAAAAGGCAGCGCCCTGGGCTCCAAAATATCCGGGGGGATGTTAGTGCCCTGCCTCTCCCTTGGCTGGCATGAAAGGCTCCTGGTGCTTTTGTACAAGGGTGACAGTGGCTTACCATGGTGATATCAGCGTTGGAATCCAGACCTGAGCTGACGGTGCAAATTCATTCATTTCAAGTGTGGGAAGAGACAATAATGGGATTCCCCGTCTCGGTGTGAGTGACCCAGATACCAGCTGAGTATTGTGTGTTTCAGATGCTAACAGCAGTCAGTAAAATGCAGCAGAAAATGTCATGAAAAATAGAAGGTGATGGTGATCTTGATCGGTTTGGGGTGTGGAGACAAAGGGGGTTGAAAAAAGGCTGATTTTTCACTGAAAACATCTCTGCATGAAAAATGTGAACTGTCTGTGTCTTCCTGTACTTAAAATAGGCTTTATGAAGTCTGAGATCCTGATGCCAGGCTTCTCATTCCTTTTGCTTGAGGACTTTATAGGTGTCCCGTGTGTACCTGGACCTCATGGTTTGCGTGTTTGCCCTCAGCAAACAACGTGCTTGGCCTGTCATCACCGTTATGCTACACTGGAGCTTCAGTTTGTTGCCACCCTTTGATTTTTTGAAAGCTTCAGAATCGATAAGTAAGCAGATGCATTATCCTGAGGCAGCAAAGCTCACACTTCATGGTTTCTCCACTCTTCTCAAAACATTACGAAAACAAACACCAGAGCCCTTAATTTGGGGGATTTTTGCCAAAAGAGATTAGCAGTGGCTTTTTAAAGGTGGTCTGTTAAGATGCTTGGATGTCTGCTGCTGTCAGTGGGAGCAGGATGGGTCTGAAGGCTTGTTAAAATCCCTCTTTGTGTTTCCCTGGACTGTGAACAACTGAGTGTCCTCACTTCTGTCAAGTTACTGGAGGAAAAGATGCCATTTGTTTCTGAAAAAAACAGTACACGGGTTATTCTTCAGTTGTCTGTGCTGGTACATGGGTGAAGCCTCCATCACTTTGCTTTTCTTGATAGTTTAGGTTTGGCCCCTCAGTTCAAGAAGGACAGGGAACTGCTTGAAAGAGTCCAGCGCAGAGCTACAAAGATGATTAAGGGAGTGGATCATCTCCCTTATGAGGAAAGGTTGAGGGAGCTGGGTCTCTTTAGATTGGAGAAAAGGAGACTGAGGGGTGACCTCATCAATGTTTACAAATATGTAAGGGGTGAGTGTCAGGGAGATGGAGTTCGGCTTTTCTCAGTGTTGACCAGTGATAGGACAAGGGGTAATGGGATCAAATTGGACCATAGGAGGTTCAAGGTGAATATTCGGAAAAATTTTTTTACTGTGAGAGTGACAGAGCACTGGAACAGGCTGCCCAGAGAGGTTGTGGAGTCTCCTTCTCTGAGACATTCAAAACCCACCTGGACGCATTCCTGTGTGATGTGCTCTAGATGACCCTGCTCTGGCAGGGGTTTGGACTAGATGATCTTTTGAGGTCCCTTCCAACCCCTATTATTCTATGATTCTATGATTCTGTGATAGGTAATCTCACCCATCCACATCAGCAGCAAGATCAAGGTGCCCAGCTGGAGGTGGGCTTTTCCTTGAGTAAGAGGGAGGTGACTGTGAGTTTTTGGGTGGCCAAACACAGAGACATCAAGAGGACTGAAACCTTCCTTCTGGGACTGCCACATGTCCTTCTCCCCTGAGCACACTACAGTAAATCCAGCCATTCCCATCTGGTGGAATTCCATGTTTCCTGAATTTTCTCCCCTGTTTTCTTCCCTTGAAAACACAGGTTGTAAGGGGATGAGAACTTCTGTAGCGCTGTGATATTTGACATGCTCTGAAATGAGCATTAGCACAGTTTGGCCATGCAGAGCGGTTCAGCCAGCAAAGGCAAACGAGATCCTCAGCTTGACATCAGTGCTGTATTGTCAGCAAAATGACAGGAATGTCTGCTGTGACATGTGGATTGAGCTGCCTTAAGAGTAGAGAAAACATCATCCTTTCCATCACTTCACCAAAATGCACTGAAATGCCCCACAGCTGGGCTGAGATGCTCATAATTTGAGATGCATATTAATTGTGTAATTTACTTGGTGTCCTACAGTGTGTGGGTGTTGCAGGGTAGAGCCTTTCTGTCAGGGACTGACCACTGGCTCGCTGCCTTTTCTCTCTCTCTTTCATCCTCATGTTTCAGTGGTCTGATCTGTATGGTTTGTCTTACTAGTTTTGTTTATTTGTCTTGTTTCTGCCTCTCAGACCTTGATCCCAATCCTGGCAAGTTAACTGTAATTTTTAAAACTTTTCCAAATTTCTACTGCTGTATTTCAGCCTCTTTACTACACAGGTAAAAAATAATCAGAAAATGAGTTACTGATCATGGCCCTTTTAATAGCTGTGACATGAAAATTAAAGCTTCTGTTTACTGTCTGGTGACAGAAAGAAAAGCAGATCTTTCTTTTCCCCATCCTGTCTGGCCTCTTGAAGTATTTCCAGCAATGAAATTCAAGCCTCATGTAAGGTTTGTTTTTTTCCCTTACATTTACATGCTTTCCTTGCTTAGATGGAGCACATGGAGTGTTTGCACAGCACTGCTGAGTGGCCAGAGGAGGGGAGGTGAGCCCCAGGGTCCTTGTCTGGGCTTGAGCAGTCAGAAATATACATGTCTCATTAGATAGCTCCCAGCCCTCTCCTCTCACTGGAATTGCACAGGGGAAATACCTGACCAAGAAAAGGGGGATTTAGAAATAAAGAGCTGTAAAAGGCTTTGCCCACTACTTGGGGGCAGATGGATAGAGCGGTTCTTGTCCTGATGTCTGTTCCTCACCCTCCCAAATTTTTACCACTCCTTTTTTGTTTATTCCTCCTGTGGTAACACTTTAGATGGGACTATCTGAAGTTCTTGCTTGAAGAATGTTGACTTCTGTGCCACCAGGATGCTATGGACCCACAGTACTTGCTGGGACAGGACCCGGAAGGCTGCTGACATCTTGTGGCCTTCCTTGTAACCACATCATGAAAATTCATCCTTAATAACTCACATTTCCTAACTACATGCTTTGCAATTGCTCCTTGGGCCTGGGACATGCTCAGCTGGGAGGAGAGAAGGTGGAGGGGGCATTTCCAAAAAGGACAGGAGCATAGGAAATTCTGGATGAAAGGAGAATGTTTTGCCAGCAAGCGTGGGGCAGCAGCTCAGAGGAGCTTTGGGATCTCTCAGCCTTTGGAGAGGGCAAAATGTGATGGACAGTGCCCTAAACAGCCTGACTGGACTTTACATTAGCCCTGCTCTGAGCAGGAGGTTGAACTGGATGACACCCTCTGAGGTCCCTCCCAGCCTCAGTCCTTCCAGTATTATCTTAATCTACCAGTGATTATTGTCCTGTAAGACAAACCCACTTTCAGCTTATTTTGATCAACAAACGGGAATGTGTTTGGTGCTACACAGTACCAGAAGAAACTATGGCAACGTATTTAAGTAGAAGCTTTTTCTTTCAAAGAGATAATGCTTCTCTTTTGAAGGCTATTTGATTTACCACATTTTTAAGTGACAACAGTACTTCAGTTAATCTCAGTACCCCCCTTACAGACATAATACTAATATGCCACCTAGTGTCCTTGTATGTGTGTTACTGTGACATTTGCTTGGTGTGAGAAGAGCCAAGTTGCCAAATTTATGTAGTCTTGCAGGAAATCTATCACTGTACAAGTAAAATTCAGCCACAGTATGAATAAATGCAAGAACTACACAGCTCAGAAGTCTTTTACAATCTATATCACTGGGTTAAGATGTTCTCATATGTACTCCATTGTACAGAGGAAACTTTTGCTTTTATTTCTGATTTCAGAAAATTATAGGTTTTTACATAAGTCCTTTAGAAGAGTATTGATTACTGCTGCCTGTGAAGTTGAGTTCAACAAGAGAGAAAATACCTGAATAAAAAAATAGGAAGAAATGTTTCAGATGAGGAGTTCGTTTTATGGAAAGTACAGTTTCACTTCAAAGAAGTCTGCTGGAAGAGGATGTATTTTGCAGATCAAGAATTGTTTTGGGGTGTTCTGTGAAAATATTGGAATATTTTGTTTCAAAGATCAAAAGAATATTAGATGTGAAGTGCCCTGGGAAGCAGCCCGGAGCAGGGTTGTTACAGTGACTTGTCTTCTGATGCCACTGTGGTGGGAGCTGCCTGTCCCTCTCCATTGATGGACTCTGGGCAGGGAGGTCAGGTGAGGTCCATATAACAAGGCCAGGTGAAGACAAATTTAAGAGAGGGGAGTACTGTTGCTCCAGTAATACTAGTTTCTTCTTTCCTTTCACCCTCCTTAGGTCTTCTCTATACCCATATCCTAATACTTTCAGTGACGTTAATATGTCTTGATTTCTGTCAAAAGTATATTAATTGATGCACAGTTGTTTTATTTTTACTGAAGTGTCACACTGGCAACCTAGAGTCATCATAAAATTAAGCCAAGCTTACCAGTATTGAAGAGACATTTGGACAATGTCCTTAATGACATGCTTTGACTTGGTCAGCCCTGAACTGGTCAGGTAGTTGGACTAGATGATCGTTGTAGGTCCCTTTCAACTGAAATAGTTCTATTCTATTCTATTCTATTCTAAAACCTCTTCCCATGGTGCTTTTAACTGATGCATTCTCAGTTCTTCTTTATAGTTTGAGTTTCTGGCTTTCTGAACAGCAAAGTTCCTGATCAGCTTTTTAGCAGAAGCTCCTTCATTTTCCTACCACTGTGTTTCACCCTATTGAAGCACTTCATCCAGCCTGACTTGAAATTTTTTTTCTGGAGCCTCATTCAGAGAAGAAAACCCAGCATCATCATTTCAGATTGACTCAAAAAACAAAATGTAATGGAGTAATGCCTGCAGAAATGTGGTTTTCAGAGGTGGTCCCTTTAGGTAACACAAGTAGCACTGGGTAGGGAATGATGTTTTGGTCCATGTTGGACCATGTAGACAAGTTCAGCTGTGTGCTAAGGCTTTAAGTGCATCAATTTCCTTCTCTGCCTTGGAGGGGTGGTAATCAGTTACCTGCTGATCGTGTCCCTCATTTAAAAGGTCCTTGACATCCCAAAGGAGCTTGTGCTACCAATACTCTAGTCCTGCAGATACTTGGAGGTGGGCTTGCACCTGCACAGTCCTGCTGAGTTCATGGAGCTCTTCCCTAGAGTAGTGTTGGGAGCTTGCAGGGTGGAGATTTAAGGGTGTTTTTCAGAAATCCTTTGGCATCCGAGTAAGCTTTGTTTGTGCAACAGTTGACTTTGATTTGAATTGGTCTGCTCCCATGAGAGAGGATTTACTTCACCTGAGCCTGCAGCAATAATAGGCAATAATATAGATTACAGACTTCTGTGGGTAAAAGCAGTTTTCTGTAATGTAATTAGTAAAAGAATGTTTTTAAATGCTGTTTGCATTGTGATATTAAGTAATAGTAGTGTTGGAGTAATATTAGTGTTAATGACAAGCGTTCGTTTCATTAATGAGAGCTTATATGGGCGAGCAGAACTTTGCAATACGCTAAGTAAAGATTGAAAGTGGATGTAAAGTTCATAGTCTGCATCTGTTTTAGAGCTCAAGAAACATGTTAACCTGTAGGTCTACACATAAAAAGGGCAAACTCAGTGCCAGCATTTCAGAAATTTTATCTGGTCTCCTCTGGGAATACCACCCTGGGACTACTTTCCAGGTAGCTCTGTATAACCTGAAGTGAGCCAGGAATTAGATCCTGAGCAAGGACACTGGTAATCAGGTTCTTTTTTTAATGTGGAAGTTATTCCTTGAAGGCAAATGTGTAGGAAACAGGTTCCAGTAGCTCCTCTTGGTTTCTGGCCTGCCCTGATAAATGAGCTACATTTCCAGCTTGCTGCTGGGAGGTGGAGGGCTATGGATAGATTGCATCTAAAATGGATGTTGTCTCCTTCCTATTTCTTTAGCCAAACTTTTTGCCTCTCAGACTTTCCATGCACTGACCTGTAAGTTCTCTGAGGCCAGAAGCAGGACTTTGGACAGGTGAAGATGGTGCTTTGGGGCAGCTGCTCTGGTGGATCCTGTACCATGACAGTGATTCCCCAGAGAAAAGCATGGAAAATTAACGGTGAGGTGTAAGGAGCGAATGCTTTCCCCATTAAGCCTGTGGAGAGGCTGATTGTGTTTTACCAAGCTTCAGTCAGATAGTCCAGAGAGCTCTTGCTGGCCTCAGCTGAGGAAGCTGATGGAATAAAACACCCAGGGGTTATTTCCATGGACTGGCCAAACCTGTAATAGTGCTGCTGAAGTCCCTCAGATACCAAGTTGCATTGATGTTGGAATTTCATTGGTGGCTGGCTGTGGGATACACTAGGTGGCAGCAAGAAATCTCTGGAAATTCATCTGTCAAAAGCGGACCCAGACAGCAGAAGTAAGAAGAAATCTTCTTGGGCATTCTGATGGCGTTTGTTTAAGGTAGACATTTTAGCCCACTTCATAACAGGTCTGTGGAGAGGATTTCCGTATAAAATTGGTCACACAGCATTTGCACTCCACGTCAGCACTAGGGCAGTGTTTGCTACCATTTCTATTTAACCATGCAGTGACCATAATAATTCAGTAACTACTCATTCTGTTCATCTCCATAATATATTTTTCCTAGGTTAACTAATTAACTTGTTTTGGTCCATTGTAATCCAGAACAGAAACTGTACTGGTTATAATCCCATTAAATTATGTGCTGTAACCAAAATTTACTCAATCCCAGCAGTTTACCTCAAAAAGAGTAGCAGGATCAGGGGGGAAATAACGTTGCCCAGCAGCTCACTTTCCTGTGGAGCCACAGATCCAGGTGTAAATGTGGTTTTTTTCTATCACCTTCTCTTTCATGATTAGATCTGGGCTTTGGTGGCTCTCTAGGAATTTGAAAGTGCTTTGCTGCTCACTCTTTCTTCTCTTCCCCTTCACGCAGAATTCAATTACACTAGACAAGTGCTGTGTATTAGAGGAGAACAACACTGACTTGCCTGCAGAGACTTTTAAATGCCTCTTCTGTTGTCTGTGGGATGGAACTGTGCAGGCCAGGAAAAAAACCAAAAAGGCATTTCAGATAGAGGACTTTGAAAAGAGAGAAGTATTTAGGATGAGCATTTCTGCTTTTTAGTTGCCAAGATTGGATCCAATGAGCTTTACTTAGCTTTGAGGATCACATGGTTAAAAGAATAGCAAGAGATTGAATTTTACAGTTTTGTAGTTTGAGCAGAGCAGTAATTGCTGTCTGTGGCCTAGCTTGCATTTCATAATTTCCACCAAGCACAGTGCAAGTGAAGATGCCTACTGCGGAGACTTATGCTTCTGTATGAAGTAGCACTTTCTAGGAGCACTGGAATATGTAGTCATAGAAAACAGGTTTATACATACTGGCTTTTATGAACCACTCTGGGCCAGGAGATCTGGTCTGAGTCCCATCCCACACCCTAGGGCGGGGGTAGCAGCCCCATTTTTCTCTCATCAGCAGTGGCTACAGGGTCCTCCTTCCTGATTTTCCATGCTGCCTGGGAGGGGTGGGAGGGAGCAGCACTATGTCAGGCAGATTAATTTATTAAGCATGTCAGGACCAATCTGCCGTTGGGGACAGAGTGCACTTGGCAGCAGTGCAACCTAGCAAATGGAATCAACTTGAGATTACCCTCAAAATGTTTCAGCGGTTTCTTGTAAATGAGTTATAGTGGTGCTGTGCCAGGCATCACCCCTGCAAGTTCCTCTGCTGCCAAGCATCCTCTGACATCTTCTGCCTTGGTTTGTTCCCATCAAGAAGGTGTGTGATTTGCAGTTCTCATTTACACTTCACACATCATCCTACCCTTCCTCAATGCCTTCATCTCAAACCTGCCAGGTTGTGATTGCAGTGACTGTCTTGACCCTGAATGGGAGATGATGGTGTATGAAGTGGGAAGGCAATTCCCAGCCCTGCACCATGGCTTGTGGAGCTGCTGGAGCTGACCTCCCTGAGCACTGAAACAGAAATGTTGACTTTTTCTTCAACCATCTGCTGCACATAGAGCCTCCTTTGTGTGGTAAATCACAATAAAAAGTAGTTACAATTTAAATTGCTGCTTCTAAATTATCAGACTGTCAAAATCCTCATTGTAATTAAAAGCAGGGAGACGACCGTGACCATAGCAGGGTGACTGAAGAGCTTCTGCCCTCCTGAGCAAGGTCCCGCCTGCCAGTGCTGTCAGATGAAGGCAATTACTTCCCCAGAGTAACATTTTATCACAGTGGAATTTACTTAAATATTTCAGAAAGCTCCATCAAACTGCGGCCAGAAATCTTTCGCAGAAAAAAGTGCTGGGATCATTAATTGGGTTAATGCTCCATCAACCTTGCGTTTGTTAATGGGCATGTTTAGGGCATGAGGGGAACCTGACCCAGGGAAGTGTCACCTGAGCTGGTTTATGGTTTATGCTGCAGTGGGGTACCTCTCTTCAGGCTTTTTTAAGTTACATTTAACTGCTTTCTCCATGGTGACAATCACAGTGTTGGTTGTTACAATACATGTATGGGGTGGTGAGCAAGACCAAAATGATGGGGCACTGTCTTTTGCACCCCCCATCCTGCTGCAGGGCTCCTCTCCCCAGTGAAATCCCATACCAACACCTTTCTGGCCCCTAGGATAAAATCTGCCATGGTGTCACGCACCTTGATTGTAGAAAGGTTTGGCTTTTTTTTAAATGCCTATCAGCCCTGGGAAGACTCGGACAGTTTTGAGCCCTCCAGTTCCCAGCCCTGATCACATATCCATGATAAATACTGACCCTGTATCATGGAAGGGGTGTCAGTGGATGCCTGCGTGCTTTCACAGCTCCTCTGAAACATAATGGTGGGTTATCAAAGCTGAAGCATCTGGGGAGGTGGGGGTTGAGTGTTTACTTAATTCTTGCCATTCATTGTGCCTTTCTTGGTAAAAGCAGGTTTCATTTTCTCCTCACCTCCCGCACATAAAAACCTGGAAGAATAACAGTCTAGGCTGCAAATATTAGATTTAAGGACAACTGGCAGGTACAGTGTTAAGGATGGTGATTATTACTTTGTGACTGCAGAGGAGGCTTCAGAAAACTGTGCAGCCATTGGGCTAACCCCAAACCCCTCCAGGGTACTTTTGTTACCTCACCTCCCTTCAGCTTCTATCCTGATGTAGATGGTTGCACCAGGCTCAAAGCAATGGGCAGCAGAGTTAGTGCAGTTGGGGGGAGGTCAGTTCACACCTGATTTAGGGTGCATTTTTGCAAGGCTTTTGCTTAGAAAGTATTGATGACAGAATGGAAAGAGGCATCAGGATTGCTGCCACTTCTTTCTTCATTTCCTCTTCCCTGAACCTCAGCCACAAATGTGGCTGAGGAAAAAGAGCTGCAGTGTAGAAGACATCATTCCCACCTCTGTCCCATGGCACATAAATATTCCAGGCACAAACCAGCTTGCAAGCCCAGATTTCTGATGTAGCAGTTAGAGACACTGGTGCTTTATTGCTTTATATTAATTACCTTAATTCTGTCATTTTTTATTTGAACGTAAACCTGTTCAGGTCACACACAGCCCTTCCTGCAGCAAATGTTGGTCCTGGAGCTGTGACATATCATGAGTTTCCAGTCTGCTCCTGTCTTGGTGTTATAAGACTAAAAAACTGGATTTGTGTTTCTTGGGAGGAATGATTTCTATCATCTGGCCCGAACATCCCCAACTTTGTTTTGTGGTTTTAGGTGCCTCTGAAGTCAGCCCTGTTGGAAAGCTTTGGGATGCCACCACTGCAGAGTCCCCCAGAGCTTCCCCGGGAAGCTGCCTGGTGCAGAAACCACACCAGTGGTCACTGGACCACAGCTTTACCTCAGGAAATCTTACTGAGTTTGCTTTACAACTTCCTCTGGAGGTAGGGGGAAATTCCACTGGCAGATGATGCAGTTTTGAAAAGCAGAGAATGAGATACCTGATCCTGCTGGTTTTCATCAGCAGAGCCGGCCATGGGCTTTCTGAGTCAGTGATCTTTTTCTGGCAAAACAGGGAAGTTTGACATTCATGGGTGGTTTTTATATAAAACGTGGCCAAAAATCGAGTATTTGGTGTGTTTTGATGTGGCTTTTTGCTGGTGCACTCTGTGCGCTGTTGTGCTGCAGCGGTTGCCATCAGCCTTAGGGAAGTGCAGCACCACTAGGAGGGCAGTTAAAGTTCCTGCAGTTCATAGTTTTGAGGAATTCTGTCTTGTGGGACATTTTGCTTTTTCATTCTGTCTTGGGATAAAAGAAAATATTGAATAGTCCTAAGTCCTATGAAATAGAAAATCTGTGATTTTGGGATGTCTCCATTCCTCTCTCTGTGAAGTGCTTGTATAACTCATCTGTAAGAAGCACACTAACTTTCTTACTAAACTGAAGCTTCTAAGTTACATTTCTCTCTCACTTGTTTTGTGTCTGAGAGAGTTGTGTATACATATTAACTTAAACAATCACAAGTACCTGATGGTGTTTAAGTAGACCCAGAATTATTTTTTTTTACGTTTAATATTCTCTTAATAACATTTCAAATTACATATAAAAACCATGTTTGTGTATTAAAAAAATAATAATAAGAAGAAGGAAAAGTTACTAGAATGTAGATATTTCAGTAGAAATTTAAAACTAAATGTTTTGTTAAGGTTACTATATTTTTAAATTGTCAGTTGAATTACTGCTGAGTGTGATTATAATGAAATGTTGCTTTTGTTGTTATGGCAACTAACTTTTAAAACTGCTTTGAAGGGTGACAAGTTATACAATGCCCTTTTTTGTAGTTTTCCATTGTTTTACTTTTGAAGAATTTTAAGCAGCTGACACTAGTATTGTTGTTAAGCATATTACACTCCTCTCAAACCCTTAGCTATACCTTTATCTACTTTGATCCATTGAGTAATATATATTTTTCAGGCTGAGTAAATTTCATTTCCACATCATCAATAATAGATGAACATACTAATCTACATTTTTAAAAATTAACATGTGTCCATGCCAGCATTTCCCCACCAGCGAAAGAGTGGTATTGGACAGAGTAAAACCTGCTTTTCCATATCCAATGATGTTGAGTCAGCTCTGGTTACAAGCACATTCTAGACACGGCATATCCTGCAGAATCCCTGGGCTCTTGTTTGGGGACTTTTGCCCTCCCATCTGCTGAAATCACAAAGCTGGATTTGGCTGAATTTTCCTTTGGGGATTTTCATTTATATTCTCCTGTGCATGGGAATTTCTACATCTCCTAGAACAGGATTAGAGAAATTAATGAGACAGGATCATGGTCCTGCCTGGCCAATCTTATCTCCTTCTGTGACTGCGTGACTTGCCTAGTGGATGAGAGGAAAACTGTGGATGTGGTCTACCTCAACTTCAGCAAGGCCTTTGACACAGTCTCCCACAGCATCCTCCTGGAGAAGCCAGCAATCCATGGCTTTGACAGGTGCACCCTTCGCTGGGTTGAAAACTGGTTGGATGACCAGGCCCAGAGTGATGGTGAATGGAGCTGTGTTCAGCTGGTGTCTGGTGACCAGCGGTGTCTCCCAGGGATCAGTACTGGGCCCAGTCCTATTCAACATCTTTATTGATGACCTGAATGTGGGGATGGAGTCCACCCTCAGTAAGTTTGCAGATGACACCGTGCTGGGGTGGAGGGTTGATCTGCCAGAGGGTAGGAAGAAACTGCAAGAGGACCTGGACAGATGGGCTGAGGCCAAGGGCATGAAATTCAGCAATATCAAGTGCAGGGTCCTGCACTTTGGCCACAATAACCCCAGGCAGCGCTACAGGCTGGGGGAGGAGTGGCTGGAGAGCTGCCCAGCAGGGAGGCACCTGGGAGTGCTGGTTGACAACTGGTTGAGCATGAGCCAGCAGTGTGCCCAGGTGGCCTGGAAGGCCAGTGGCACTCTGGCTTGTACCTGGAATAGTGTGGCCAGCAGGAGTAGGGATGTAATTCTCCCCCTGTACACAGCACTGGTGAGGCCTCACCTGGAGTACTGTGAGCAGCTCTGGGCCCCTCACTTCAAGAAGGATATTGAGGTGCTGGAGCAGGTCCAGAGGAGAGCAACAAGGCTGGTGAAGGGACTAGAGGGAAAGTTTTACAGGGATAGGCTGAGGGAGCTAGGGTTGTTTAGCCTGGAGAAGAGGAGACTCAGGGGGGACCTTATCACTCTCTTCAACTACCTGAAGGGAGGTTGCAGTCAGGTGGGGGCTGGGCTTTTTTTCCAGGCAACTAGCAACAAGACAAGAGGGCATGGCCTCAAGCTGCTCCAGGGGAGGTTTAGGTTGGATATTAGGAAGTACTTCCTCACAGGGAGGGTGATTAGACATTGGAATGGACTTCCCAGAGAAGTGGTGGAGGCACTGTCCTTGGATGTGTTAGAGGGAAGGCTGGATGTGGCACTTAGCGCCATGGTCTAGTTGATGTGGTGATGCTGGTCTTAGGCTGGACTTGATGATCTTAAAGATCTTTTCCAGCCTTGGTGATTCTGTGATTCTATGGCTCCTGTGCTTAGGTATATAATGGTGAGGGGAAGGTGACGTGGTCTTCTGCTCCTGGTTTTGCTGGATGACTCAATGGTGTAAAGATCATGTTTGATCCAGGGAGAAGAGACCTGCTCCTCCTCTCCCAGCTGAGTCATCCAACAATGGTGAAACTTGCAGAACTCCTCCCAGGAGGGATCTGTGGAGTATCAGGAACTTGTTCTTTTGTTGGTTGTTTTTGGGTTTTTTTAATTGATATTTGTGGGGAGGATGAGGATTAATTGGGAAGGAATTAATAACAGAATTTATTATAAACTCTGAGGCTTTCAGGTGTAGACTAAGCTCTAAATCACAGGCTTCAGGAAGAATTGTTCTGACATAGTCACAAAGAGTATACAACGGACAGGAAACTAACTTCGAGTAACTGCCGTTTTGTAGACAGGCTGTAGATCAAAATTGGAGCAGATGCCATAGAACACTACTGAAGGGTGCAGAGGGAAAAGTGACATCTCTTCCCATTCAGCACTGTTTCTCACCACGTGTCTGATGAGCTTTTGCGGCAAAAGTCATGTTACCAAGGTAATGCTGTATGGCTCAAGAACCCTAGATTTCCCACTTCGGCTGAAGTGTTGTATTTCTGGGGGAAATGAGTTATTTGGTTGGTGTGGATGTCACGCTGGCTTGTCCATTTGTCTGTCTGTATCTGCTCATTGCCTGCTGAGGTCAGGAGGCAGCTGTTCAATTACAGGACTTGTTTTTCACTCCTGTAATTCATGCCATCTCCAGTTCTAACTCAGGATGAAGTTGGGTGGTCCCACAGCCAGAAGGTGGGTTTTGGCACGAGTCAGGTCTCAAGAGTTCAAAGCAGCCAATACATGCAGTTACCTGCCTCTTGGTATGACTATAAAGGCATGGCAGAGGCATATGAAGAGGACCCTGCACCAGTGGTGGGAGAGAGCCCTTGGGTGGCCACCGGTGAGGAGTAGGTCTGCCAGCTGCTTGGAGAGGTCTCCCAGTGCTAAGGCCACTGTGCCACAGCCTAGGAGACAAGTCACCAACTTCCTAACCCTGGGACTTCTGGCAAATGTGGTGTATGACTGAGTTCCTCAGGACACTTGCACATAAATTAGGTGGGTGTAAATGCAGAGGAGAGAAATGTGACTTCAGCACAGACCAAATCCTTAATTCTGTTTGCAAACCCCTTTTGTCCAAAAAATAGGCAGGACTTGTGCATTTTCTTTTACACAAAACCTTTGATGAAATGCTCAAGGCTGACATGCAAGCTCATCTCCTGCAGGTGGCAATGCAGCATTCGTCTAGCACTACCACGAGCATGGCAAGCACAACCTGCCATGATGCCACCATCAGGTGAGGGAGGAGGTGTTGGAAGTACAGAAATGTTTTTCAGTCTTTCTCATGAAGTTTCCCCATTACGGTCTAATTAAGCATTCACTGGAGCATAGTAGGATCACAAGGATGGCTCCAACACCATCATTTGGAAAGGTGACTTTAGAGGTTAGAACTCATCCTCAAGTAAATATTGAATGGAGAAAAACCTTAAGTAGAACAGTGGGGTGGCTTGCTTGAAAACAGCTGTCCTGGATTCCACCTGAGCTCCCTGGTCAATGGGCTTTCAGACGCTGTTGCTTTTTTTCCCTGGCAGCATGTTGTTTACCCGTTAGAAACTGTGGGCAGGTCTTTGTTTCTCAGCTCCCATTGTCCCCTTGGTCCTTGGGTGAGCCCTCAGGATGGCAGCTACTTAAAATTTGGCCTCACGAATAACAGAAAAGAGCCCACCTCATGTTGGCCCCAGGCTGCTGGAAAGAGCAGGTTTTTGCTGCATGCTTGTGTTCATCTACAGGAGTTTTGAGGGTCTCCAGCTATTTTGAGCTCCTCTAAGGACTGTGCTTGGTCTGAGATTCTACAGCCTTTTTCCTGGTGAGAATAGAGGAAATGCAGACCCCTGACACATCTTAGATCCTTGGCTGCAGCTATAAAACTTTGTTACTTCCAGAGAAAGCCAGTTTTCCTTCTGATGTAATTACAAGGATCAGTTTTTCTCCCCACGGTAAAGCTGTTCACACTGGCTTCCATGGTCCAGGAGTAAGATGGGATGTCATGAACACAGCTTCAAATACTTGAATGTCTTGCAACACGAGAAGATAAATTACTGACACTTCATCGCTTATACTTAGATTACTTTGACCAGCTGTACTTTATGTCCTGTTTCTTAAGACAAAATTGATTTTCAGATAGGCATAGGTTGTGCTTTTAGTTTATTCATAGTGCAAATGACGGAATAAGCAAGATAGAAGGAAAATCAGGGTTTAGATTGGCTGTTTATAAGGTGACATTTCCTTAGAAGACTACTTTTTTTTTTTTTTTCACACTGTACATTACTGAGATTTTAAATCCTCATCGACTTCTGAAAACACAGCTCCCAGAGGACAAAGGATGATATATTCTGAACGAGTGTGTAAAGTATAGTAGTTTAAAAGACAATAAATGCAAGGTCGTATTAGGGCAAAACAGTTAATTACCCACTTCATTATTGTCAAGGTTAATACAGTATCTGAGCATAGAAGCTGTTTTTCATCTCCTTTTGGAAACAAGACAGGACAGCGTTTCTTACAGACAGATCCATTATAGCTTATCACCAGAGGACAGACCGCTGCAGAAGCACCATGAAGGATGGCTACTGTCACCAGGCTCCAGAGCAAACGCCAGCCTGTCCAGAGAGCATTGGAAATGAAGGGAGAGCTGCAGCTTCAGAGGACCCCGCTTGAATGCGCAGAGATTGCGCACCATCGATTTTAATGTATGCTGCTAATGGCAGCATAAAATTCTCCAGCGCTCCTTCATCTCTTGTAACATTGATCCCTCCTAAATTGCACAATGTTCTGAAAAAACGTTGTTTAATAAAGATGGGGTATCGACTGTAGCAAATCCCATCTTTCCCTGGTCAACGCATTACAAGCTGTTCCTGCAGTGGGGCTCGGTCTCTGGTTTTCATGTGTGCTGGGATGTTGTACAGGTTTCCCTTACGTGACCTCAATAGACAGAAACATAACCCTCATAAATCTTAGTTCATCAACCTTCACAAATAATGCTTTGCTTATAATAATCTTATTTTGCTTTTAACTATCTGCTTTACCTGCATCAACTTTGAAAATCCTTTGTTGAAAAATGTTGAGACCAGTAAGTCGTTAAAAAAAATCAGAAAAGAAAAAAAAAGTAGATATAGAATATGTATAAAAATAGAATTCCTCCTTATTTAGAAGCACAAGTTGGGTGTTTTTTTTCATTTTATAAAGCTTTTAAAATTGCAAGAACTCGTCTAGTTCCTGTGAAACTAATTACCAGGATAACTGTGTTTATATCACATTCAATGTAGCCTTTTTCTGTTACATTTTCTTTTCAAGGTTTTTGTTTTGCTTTCGAAGTTAGAGCTAGAGTTTACCATCTCTTGTGATTCCTGCCTGTGTATTTCAGTCTCAGGTGGATCTGGGATTCATCGGGTTCCTGCTGATGCAGCACACAGCCTGGTGATGCAGATTTCCAACCTGAAAGTGAAATCATACCTTTGAACCTGAATACTTTTGGCCCTGCTGCTAATATTTGGCCTTTGAATTTGGGCCATGGCTGTGGCAGTTCTCAATCTTTGGCTTCTTCCTGCAGATGCTGTGGAAGCCCCCGGCATACCTTTTCTTTGTAGTAAATAACTTTAGGTTGGGTTAACATGGCACAACGTACATTTCAGTCTTTATAACATCCTATTTTATTTTTTATGCTCTGTGGGCATCCTGACAGAGCAATTACTTTTATTACTCATATAAAATGATACCTGCTTTGGGATATTAATTTGATTTTTAAGCCTGGTAAATTGTTCTGCCCACCAAGGAGGCACCCACTGTATTTCAGATTTATGTATAAACATCTTCAGTTCTATTCAGATAGCAAAACACTTGACAATATAGTGTATTTCACAGGGTCTCCATGGAACACTTCCTAATTTATACACTCTATGGACACTACTATGGGGCATTATTCCTATCTCTTGATAGGAATAATGCTAGATGTTTCATTGGAAAAAAAAAATCAATCTTGTGTAGGCTGTCTGATTTAGCCAGAGGGGCATCTCACAAGATGTATGTCCTTCCACATAAGAGAAGTGCTACATTTTAAAAAGCAAATAGAAATATGGTTGTCGTTCGCACTAAGTAATTATCATATTAATAGTAAAAGTGACATAATAGAATTTATAATATTAATAATTTTTATTAATAGTAATAAGGCACTTACTATTCTGTAGAAAATGTGCCTCTAGGATAGGAAAGTTTTACCATCTCTTTGCACTGCCCCTCTTAATTTACTCATAGATAGGAGCCTGAACATAACAGGAATTTCAGCCACCTCCCCTGCAAGTTGGTGTTTGCCAGTGGTCATCCTTATAGTGCTGGGAGAAAAGGGCTCTAGTACTTAATCCCCTTAACTTCATCAGGATGAGACAGCACTGAGGTCCCAGAGCTGACCAACACTGCTTCATCAGACTGAGGCTTCAGTGGCAAGTGCTTTTCTTGGAAAATCCAGAGTTTCCCCCAAGACCATTTTATGAATGGTACTTTTTTTAAATCCTCATAATCAAAAAGGTGGCTCCCAGGCATGCATGTGTGTTTAGAAAATCCCTGAACTGCAGGGGTTTGTCATCAGTGAATTCCCTAACACTTAAACTCAGCCACATTCTTCTAAATCTTCCTTCTGAAGGTAGCTAAAAATCCTACTTCCAGAGAGTATCTGCTTGGAGGAACAGAGGGAAAACTCCTCATTCCTGTAACTGAAGAGGCCCCTCTGTGCTCAGGGCTCCCTCCGGCTCTGAGGTCCTTTTGTGCAGGATTGCTCCAGGAAACCTCTCCTTTGTGAAGGCCAGTCCTGCTGAGAGGATTAAATTGGCATTGTACTCCTTGGCATCCATTTGTGCTGAGGAAGCAGGGTGGCAGTTGGGTATTTCAATCTTGTTTTCAATTACAAGCATTTCATTGTCAAATGTTATTGGTTTATTATGTGATAATTAAATACGAGTGATCAGCCAGTCATCCTGCCAAAGCGGCTGTAGCCAGTTGAAACCAATTCCATTCTTGCTGCATGGTTTCAGAGGTGAAAGGAGTGATCTATTTGCTCTCCCTTTTGTTTTTTTTGCTGTCCTATTGTTTTGGCATCCCTACTAGTTTAAACATAGCAAAGTAGGCAAGTAATTACAGACATAAATCAGAGCAGGGATCAGTGTGAGGTCAGGGCTACTTTGCTTGTAACCCAGCTGCCGTTTGCTGAATAACAAGAGGAGCACATTGCTTTCATCTTGTGAAAAGGGGTGTTTGTTAGTGATGAAATGCATATTTTGGTGAAGTTTGAGCCCCTGCGTGCTTGCGAGCGGTGGTTGAGCAGCCTCACTGTGCCTCCTCTGTCAGTGTTGCAATGAAGGGAGGGCCAGGGGCCAGGCTAGACACCATGGTCAGCATCCGATATGCCATGGTTGGTTCCTGATACACCATGGCTGGTATCCCATGCACCACAGTTTGAGTTCAATATGCCATGTTCGTTGTCCGATATGTTGTGCTTGGTGCCTGATAATGCCATGGTTAGTGTCCAGTATGCCATGTTTGGTGTCCAGTGAGGCACAGTCAGCATCTGATATGCCACGGTCAGTGTTCAGTTTGCCACAGTTGGCATTTGGATGCCATGGTCAGCATGCAACATAGGCCACAGCATGCAGAAGGACATCTCCTTGGGGTGACTGCAGGGACTGTTGAAAAACTCAGCAAGGTAAATAAGATACAGCCATAGATACTGAGCTGAAGCAAATGTGTTTCCAGTAGAGCCGTGCTGATTTATGGCCCTGGCCCTTAATCTCAACATCTTAGTATTGTGGTATGTTTATAAATGTGAAGTGGAGCTCAATGGGAGTCAACTGCTGAAAAATGGATGCAGCCATGGCTTACAGCCTTCAGATGGAACTAGCTAAAAATAGTCTTTCTGGAAGTAGAGCTGTAATGAAGCTCTGCTTACCTCCCATCCTACCAGGAGCACCGGAGTTGCAGGCGGAATGGAGTAGGGATGGGCAGGGGATTGTGGGCAGTCAGTGAGAGCAAGTTCATGTCTGCAAAGCTTCTGCATGCTCAGCGTCTATGGCTGGTGGATCTCTAGAGGACTTTGCAACATAAGGACTCAAACAGGGCCACCACCACTGGCATCTGTGTCCGAAAGCCATGCTTGTGTACAGTGGTTTGCTGGATGCTGTGTATTGTAAGAAGGAGATGTAGTCAAATATTATTTTTCCCTCTTCCCCAAATGTCTCTAATGCTAAGGCAACCAAGAGGTGATACCCAGTGATAACTCTGCTACCCAGGAACATACTGTTTTGTGAAAAAATCCAATACCTACTAAACTATGTGCTACCTTCCATTCCAACAGTTTGTTAAAATCGCACATAGAAGTGACTGCTGAACAATTTTAATTTAGCTTATCCTTCCTGTAAGTCAGATGCAACCCACCAGTTTGGCTTGATATAAATAACTGAATAATAACAAATAAAAAATGAGTGATTTTAAATGCTTTTGCTGTTGGCTGCTGAGCACCCACCTCTTAAATCGGGCTTTTTAAGAGTGTCTTGGAGTTGCACGCCAAATCTCAGCATATGATGTACACTGAATTTAACCCCTCTTTATTAATTTCTGCATGTCCTATTTTAAGAATTTATTGAGAAATTTTTTTTAGCAATGGATTATTCTGATGTGACATCATTACCAGCATTTTTGGGTGGATTGTGGACTTTTTTGTATTTTTGGTGGGTTTCTTGGTCAGATATGAAACAAAAATCAGTATTTAATCAAAGCAATTTTTTATTCCTAGACTATTGTTAGAGGAAATAAGCCTCGAAAGGATACTTCAATCAACGGCCTTCTAGAAGAGTTCGACAATATCTCAGTGACACGATCCAATTCCCTGCGGAAGGAAAGTCCTCCCACCCACCACCAAGGAAATGCAAACCATGTGCCGAGGCACCAGGAGGAAAATGGTTATATCACGTATTCCCAGTACTCCAGCGAGTCAGACACTACAACAGACTATGTCGTGGAAAAGTATCGGGACAAGACTCCCTACGGGGAAGAGTTCGACAGGTACTACAAAGGGAGCTATGCCCCCAAGCAGAACGGGCACATGATGAAGGTGGCTTCTCGGGACATCTATTACTCAGAAGTGATGCCCCTGCAGTCAGACCTCTCCAGGTTTCTCCCAGATTACCACCCTCACCTGGAGACAAAGCCCAAACCACTGGAATACGGTGGCCTAAAGCTGGAGTATCAGCGGATCCCCAGCGGATCCTCCCTGGACTATCGAGATCCCTTTCCTCACATGTCATCCCGAGCATCAGTGCAGAGTGAGTGCCCCAAGGAGAGACTGGAGTACAGTGTCAGTGACTGGGGACATGGCCTGGGCAAGGATGATTATGACAAGAGGCCAAAGTCATCCTACGTGGATCCAGCGAGCCCTCAGCCAGCAATGAGGCAGAGGTCCAGGTCAGGCTCTGGTCTGCAGGAACCAGCCATGCCCTATGGAGCAAGTGCTTTTAAAGCACACCAGCAAGGACATTCCTACAGCTCCTACACCTATCCCCGCTTGTCCGAAACAGCAGCAGGCATTCCCAAGGTAACGTGGCATCCCTGGTGACACTGCTACCTACCTAAAATGGGAGTGTGAAAAATTAAGTGCATACAAAAAATTAAGGGCAGGCAATGCCAAAAGTGGATGGTATTGTCCTGGGAGCTGTGTGGCTGCTGCTCAGCAGGTGTTGAAAACCCACCCGCTTTACTCAGATGTTTGAAAATGGATGTCAGGGACCATTGGGTTGAAGATACTTATTACAAGGCAGGTTTGGAGCTGTCCTGTTTCTGGGGTTTTTACTTGGGGTCTCCAATAACCCTCAAGTTCTTTGGCAGTTAATGTAGTGTTAGGAGGTTGTACGCCTGTGCAGGTGTCAGCTGGAGGTGAGGAGCTGGTCTGGTTTGTTATCAGATACTTATGTGTTTGAATTGTTACTGTGCAAGGCTCAAACCTCTGTGTTTTAATATTTATATTACATTTATGCTGTACTTACATTACAAGATTTATCAACCCTTTGTGCTAATGTGAGTAAGGGTTTACCCCTCTCACCTTTGTTTTTAAGCACTGAAATTAAACCAAAGCAGCTTCTCTCTCTCCCAAGATGTTTTAGATGTAGTTAAAAAAAAGAAGGGTTAAGGTACAAAAAAGCATTTCAATCATGATATCTACAGGCAGCTCCTTTGCAAAAATCTGAACCTGCTCTGCCTTTTTTAAGTCATATGAGGAATATGACCCATACAAGCTACCCTACCCGATGTGCAACAGTTTGCTGTAACTGTTTATTCACTTAAGAGAATAATGCTTTTCTTACATGTGTAGTCACATAGCTTATGATGGTGGCTTGCTTAAACATCTAATATTCTGCAAGAGGTATTTTTCCTTCAGTATAGATTGCATTGAACATTACAAAGTTCCCCTACCAGGGGGTGCCGAGATGATTGCTCATTTTTCCAGGGCTGAAACAGACTTGGGTTGCTGTGGCTTACCAAATGTGCTGAGGTAGGTAGCTTGTTAGTTGCTGAGATCCACTCTGCTCTTCAGTAATGATCTGAATGGTGCATTTTTTGCTGAGAACATGATCCTCTCCATCTGCAGACCCTGAAGACATCCCAGGTTTCTGCAAATCCACAATAGCTCCATGCCTGTGTCTTGCTTGCTCAGGTTTGGGCTGATTTGCTGATCCTGGGGTGCAGATTTATAACCACGGTATGGGGAGGGCAATGCATTTTTATTCCACATTGCATTAAAGCACAGGGCTGGGCTTTGAGAGTTGAGGATAAATGGAGGGGGAGTGGAAAAGTTACCAGGTCTCTTTGCATGGTTTTCCTTAGCTGGGGCTGTGGTGGAAGGGATGTATGTGAGTAGTGAAATGTGGCATTAAATATGGATTCTGGAAGTTGTGAGGAAAGCCTGGAATAGGCTACCTGCCATTTCTTTCATTTCAAACAATCATTTTATCAGAGTTTAGAAAGGAGGAGGACAAATCCATTAATTCATAGACTCTCTTGCACCTGCTGCTGTCAGCTTTACAGCATTCAGTAGGACAGAAGACAGAGGTATGTTTTACAGGACTCAAAGCTCTTCAGACAGTTTGAAAAATATCCCATTAAAATGCAGTAACAATTTTTTTATTTTTTTTTTAAAGCCTCCATGCAAGATTCATTGTGAGCTGTTCCTCTTCTCAAAGCATCAAAAACACTTCTACAGCCTTGGTGTATTGAAACTTGATGATTCACTGTTAAATGCAGCAGTTTCAATTCCCAAACCCATCCCCAGCTCCTGAAAGTGAATAGCAGTTTCTTGTCTTGGATGATTGCTGAGGAGCCTTCTTTTCAAGGAGTTATTAGTAAGATAATGGTTCATCAAATGGATTTACTAAATGAGAACCAGGTCTCGAAACAGATATTTTACAAATGAGATTGGCTTTTGAAGTATAATTAAAAAGGGAGAAAAAACTAGGCAGTAAAAAACTCAGCAGGCACAAATGTATGGCTTCAAAGTGTATTTTGTAAAGATGTTCATTTTGGCTTGTAAATATGAAAAGCAGACTTACTTCAGCATCATTTGCCTGCGATGGGTGCCAGATAAATCAACTGCCTGCCCTGTGATTTCATCAGTGATTTCAGTGACTTCTGATTGCCGTGCATGGGACCATGGAGGTGTAGCAAACCAGAGGCTCAGATTTGGTTCCCTCCAATCCACCGCCTCTATTACCTGCCTGCTCTCCTGTTCCTCCAGAATAACTGCAGTAGCACTTGCATTGGGTCACAGCATTTGCTGTGACAGCCTCTTGACAGAGATAGCGTCCCACTTTGTTCAGCAGAGTCTTCTGAATAGTGTCACACAACATCAAACCCATCTCACCAAGTCTGCTTATTATATAAAGGTTTTATCCTATTTTTGGATGCTTTTGATACTGCATCTTTTCCTTTCACTCTCCTTTTCATCCCAGTCAGCCCTTGTCACTTTTTGCAGCAAATCCTGTTATTCCAAAGCTCCTTTCCTTGTTGTTTTTCAGTAGTGTTTCTCCATGACCCCATGAAACTGAAACCTAATCAAACCCAAATGTGTTTTACCTATGCTGAAAGGCGAGCTGGGCTCACCAGGGGCTTCCCAGTCCCCCAGGAGGGTCTGGGCTGCAGCTGCCATCCCTGCCACATTCCGACTGCAGAGGTTGAAGGGCTGCCCAGCAGCTCACCTGGCCAGGAGGGTACATCCCCCTGACCAGCACACAGGTGTTGCCACTGCCTGTGATACAAACTGGGCATTGCAGTCATCAGAGTGGAAACCGAAATCATAGAATCATCACAGAGTGGTTTGAGTTGGAAGGGACCTTAAAGATCATCTAGTTCCAACCCCCCTGCATGGGCAGGGACACCTAGACCAGGTCACTCCAAGACCCATCCAGCCTGGCCTTGAACACTTCCAGGGATGTGGCATCCCTTCATAGCTTTCCTCTGGACTTGCTCCAACACCTCCATGTCATTCCTGTGCTGGGGACTCCAGAGTTGGATACAGTACTCCAGGTGAGGTCTCCAGAGAGCAGAGTTTAAATTAGTCTAGACACGGAGTTAGGGCCACCTTTTAAAAATGAGCAGAGCCAACTGCTGATGTGGCTGCGTGCGGATGCAGGGTGCTGGGAGCCAGGAAGCGGAGCCCGGCAGCAGCAGCAGCGGATGTCTCCTCTCTCCGCTGCACCCTGATGGATGTCATGTCAGAGCTCTGGCTGCTCCTTTGACCTGATCCTGAATGAGAGCAGGGATGGTTTATTCTTTCCTTTGTAATTTTAAATAGTTTCCTTTTGGGAGGTAATTGCATTCAGAAGCAGGAATAGAATTATTAGTGAAATAAAGTGGGTTCGATTTTGCCATGATGGGAAGCACTGCGTCAGGACACAGCCTTGGAGGAGACATTGAGCTGATTTACTCCTTTTAGCTCCTGGATTTTTGTAAGAAGTCACGGGATTCAGAACCTGAATGGGTTTACATTGTACTGCAATGCTAACTTAAAAAGGCTTTTAAAAATCCGTAGCAAGCACACCAAACCCCTGAATTTTCATTTTAAAATTTCACCGGGGAATTTGCTTTTGCCAGTGTCTCAAGTTTAGGATGTACTTAGAAATAACAGGCATGGGTGAAGCCTCAATTAATTCATTAATGTAGATTTATCCAACCTAAATCTCTGCACAAGGCTTTCCCCATCTCAGTACTTTAAAAAAAGTGTATTTACAGAAAAAGCAATAATTTATGTCCCTGCATACACAGATATATAGGACAGGGCTAGCTTGAGTTCCCCTCCCTCTACCAAACCATCTGAGCACTTCTCTGTGTTAATTAGTTTGGCAGATGTAATGTCCTTCACAAAATTCATGGTGTCTCTGACCCTTTTCTGTTTTATGGCTACCCCCTGCCTAACAGAGTAAGAGAATTTATGGTTTAATCATGAGTATGTTTTCATAGAATCATAGAATCCTAGGGGTTGGAAGGGACCTCGAAAGATCATCTAGTCCAACTCCCCCGCAGAGCAGGGTCACCTAGAGTACATCACACAGGAAGGCGTCCAGGCGGGTTTTGAATGTCTCCAGAGAAGGAGACTCCACAACCTCTCTGGGCAGCCTGTTCCAGTGCTCTGTCACTCTCACAGTAAAAAGTTTTTTCTGATATTCACCTTAAACCTCCTATACTCCAATTTGTATCCATTACTCCTTGTCCTATCACTGGTCATCACTGAAAAAAGCTTAACTCCATCTTCTTGACACTCACCCTTTACGTATTTGTAAACATTGATGAGGTCACCCCTCAGTCTCCTTTTCTCCAAACTAAAGAGACCCAGCTCCCTCAGCCTTTCCTCGTAAGGGAGATGTTCCACTCCCTTAATTATCCTTGTGGCTCTGCGCTGGACTCTTTCCAGCAGTTCCCTGTCCTTCCTGAACTGAGGGGCCCAGAACTGGACACAATACTCCAGATGCGGCCTCACCAGGGCAGAATAGAGGGGGAGGAGAACCTCTCTTGACCTACTAACCACACCCTTTCTAATACACCCCAGGATGCCATTGGCCTTCTTAGCCACAAGGGCACATTGCTGGCTCATGGTCATCCTCTTGTCTACCAGGACCCCCAGATCCCTTTCACCCACACTTGCTCTTGTTAAACTTCATCAGGTTTTTCCCCGCCCAAGTCTCCAGCCTGTCTAAGTCTCTATGAATGGCAGCACAGCCTTCTGGTGTGTCAGCCACTCCTCCCAGCTTGGTGTCATCAACAAACTTGCTGAGGGTACATTCTGTACCCTCATCCAGGTCGGTGATGAAGATGTTGAACAACACCGGTCCCAGTACCGACCCCTGAGGGACTCCACTAGTCACAGGCCTCCAACTAGATTCTGCCCCATTGACTACAACTCTCTGACTTCTACCTTTCAACCAGTTCTTGATCCACCTCACTGCCTGATCATCAAACCCATACTTGATCAACTTATCTACAAGGATGCTGTGGGAGACGGTGTCAAATGCTTTACTGAAATCAAGATAGACCACATCCACCGCTCTACCATCATCTATCCACCTAGTAATTTCCTCATAGAAGGCTATGAGGTTAGTCAAACATGACTTACCCTTGGTAAAACCATGTTGACTGCTCTTGATGACCCCCATCTCCTTGATATGTCTAGAGATAGTGCCAAGGACAAGTTGTTCCATTACCTTTCCAGGGATGGAGGTGAGGCTGACCGGTCTATAGTTACCCGGGTCCTCCTTCTTGCCCTTCTTGTAGACTGGAGTGACATTTGCTATCCTCCAGTCCTCAGGCACCTCTCCTGTTACCCATGACTTACCAAAGATGATGGAGAGTGGCCTAGCAATGACCTCCGCCAGCTCCCTCAGCACCCTTGGATGCATTTCATCCGGACCCATCGATTTATGGATGTCCAGATTACGCAACTGATCCCTAACCCAATCCTCATCTACCTGGGCAAACTCCTCCTTTATCTTGACTTCTACTGGGGCTATATGAAACTGGGGCTCATGGGGAAAGCCTGCAGGAGTAAAGACAGAGGCAAAGAAGGCGTTCAGCACCTCTGCCTTCTTCATATCCTCTGTCACCAGGGCACCCACCTCATTCAGCAGTGGGCCTATATTGCCTCTGGTATTAGTTTTGTTGG
Source organism: Apus apus (assembly GCF_020740795.1). Taxonomy (NCBI): domain Eukaryota; kingdom Metazoa; phylum Chordata; class Aves; order Apodiformes; family Apodidae; genus Apus; species Apus apus. The sequence goes on along the minus strand of NC_067284.1, from coordinate 49,086,961 downwards.
CTATGTATTTGAAAAAGCCCTTTCTATTGTCCTTAACCCGACTTGCAAGGTTAAGTTCCAAGGAGGCCTTAGCTTTCCTAGTTGCCTCCCTACATTCTCTAACAACAGTCCTATATTCCTCCCAAGTAACCAGCCCCTCCTTCCATGATCTATAGATTTTCCTTTTCCATTTGAGTTTGCCCAGCAGTTCCTTTTTTAACCACGCTGGTCTCCTAGCTCCCTTACTAGATTTTCTACCCATTGGGACACACTGATCCTGTGCTTGCAAGAAGTGGTCCTTGAATGTTGTCCAGCTATCTTGAGCCCCTTTACCTTCTAGCACCCTGTCCCATGGGACTTCCCTTAACAATTGATGGAGGAGGCTGAAGTTTGCTCTGTGGAAGTCCAGGGTTCTGGTCCTGCTGGGTATTCTGTTCCTCCCACACAGGATCCTGAACTCCACCATCTCGTGGTCACTGCAGCCAAGTCTGCCATTGACCACCACTGCTTCAGCAAGGCCCTCCTTGTTGGTGAGCACAAGATCCAGCAGTTTTGCTTAAACAAAACCACCATCCTCAGATGTGGCTGTATAACACAGTTACATGCTCGATGGAGGCTGTCTCAGATGCATGCAGATTCCAGCTTCACTTTTCCCAGGGAAATCTCAAAGCAGCCCCTCTGGAGAGGCATCCCGTCTTCCCCTGCGAGACCTCACGCCAGATGTAACAATGAGCACATCTCGCTCACGCATGAGGTGGGAAAAGCACTGATATAATATTGCACTCGGAGGCTTTTCTCCCTGTGACTCCAGCTGGAAACTCCTCCTCACTGTGCAGCCGCCTACAGTGATAAATTGATGCTGCGGCAGATTTTTTTTTTCCTCCTTTTTTTTTTTCCTCTTTTTTTTTTTTTTTTTGCAGTCTTAGCATAAAACGGTCAAATGATGTTCCACCGCAGAATTCAATTTCACAGTTCAGTTGGGTCCTTGATTACACTGCCAAATTCAGATTAATGTGCATTTAACTAACATGGATCAGGGACTCCTGGCCAGCAGCCAGCAGTAATAGTAGCAACCCTGAGCTGTGTCGAGTTTGCTGCTCTGTCCACCCCTGTGCACTGCCACCAAAATTGATTGATTAAATGAATTCATTGCCATAATTATTTGTAATTGTGCTACATCATGAGCCTGTGTCAAACCACCCCCCTGCCCCGAGGTGCTCTGTGCGTCGTCAGGAGTCACATATGTTGTATTGTATGTGGAGATGGAGATGCTCTTTTCTGGAGGGGAAAAAAAAAAGGTATTTTTTATTTGGGTCGGGTTTTTTGTCTTGCCTTTTTTTCTTTCTTTTTTTTTTTTTCTTCTTCCTTTTTTTTTTTTTTAGTTTGGAAAGAAGCAAATTTACATTTGCAAATGTGAAGGATTTGTTTGCTTTCAGTTCAAGAAGCTTGGAAAAGCCTGGAAAAGAAAAAGGAAGAAAGGAACCTGCAAATGAACAAGGCCTCTCGTTGGCATAATTTTATCTGTGATTGTCTCTAATTTCAGATGAGTGGGTTTTGTGACACTGCAGTTAAGCAGCGTGTCACCCTGGAAAATAATTTAAGAAATGGTAAATTGAATTAGGCTCCTCGTTATGCTCATGTATGCAATCACTCAGCAGCCAATAGCAGAACAAGTCAGGAGATGATGGAGACTTCAGGGTACCACCACCTCTGCAAGAAGAGGTTGGGTCATTTTTTAATCACTGGTGAAAAGCATAAGGAGGGATTAAGGGCTGAGAGTCAAAACCCAGGAACTGGTATTTGAAAGGAAGACACTGACTGGAATTTGCCAAAGGGCTGCTGGTTGTGGAAGGGATGAATTCTTGGAGGAAATGGCCCAGAGAGGGCAATGGAGGTACAGATCATGTGTGCTTCTTGGATCATGTATTTCCATTAAACAAAGGTTATTGTATCTACAAACAGGTACCTGGGCAGGAAAACGGACCTGAGATGCATAAAAGATTTCATGGTCTTTCCTGGCCTCCTTTTAGTGCTGACGAGAGCACAAAACTCAATGGTCTAAAAATCTCTTTTCAGATGCAGGGCAGCAGCATCGCATTGAGAAGAACAGGTACATGTTGTGCTGGCACTGTGCTGAGGAACTCCAGGGGCACACAAGCTGAGCCGAGTGGTGGGGGCTGGATGGCCAGCATGAAATCTGTCTGTTCACCCACATTCACTCCTCTGCTTTTGTGTTGCAGGTGGATTATGAACGAGCACAGCTGGTCGTGAGCCCTCCACTCTCTGGCTCGGACACGTACCCTAGGGGCCCAGTGAAGCTACCTCAAAGTCAGAGCAAAGTCAGCTATTCAAGCAGCAGCTACCACTACCCACTGGTCTATCACAAAGCATCCCACTATCACCAGCCATCTCTCCAGCCCAGCTCTCCCTATATTTCCACCGCCTCCTACCCCAGCTCCCCAAGTATCACGTCAGGTGCTTATCCTCCACCTAGCTGGGGATCCTCTTCAGACCAGCAGCCTTCCAGGGTGTCTCACGAACAGTTCAGAGCTGCTCTGCAACTTGTGGTCAGCCCTGGAGACCCCCGGGAGTACTTGGACAACTTCATCAAGATTGGGGAGGGCTCCACAGGGATTGTCTGCATCGCCACTGAGAAGCACACGGGAAAGCAAGTTGCTGTGAAGAAGATGGATCTCAGGAAACAGCAGAGGAGGGAGCTGCTCTTTAATGAGGTACCATGGAATCTTAGAATCACAGAAAGGTTTGGATTGGAAGGGACCTTAAAGATCATCTAGTTCCAAGCCCCCCTGCATGGGCAGGGACACCTCACACTAGACCGGGTTGCTCCAAGCCTCATCCAAGCTGGCCTTGAACATTTCCAGGGATGGGACATCCACAGCTTCCCTGAGCAACCTGAGCTAGTGTCTTACCACTCTCCCAGTAAATAATTTCTTCCTAATGTCTAGTATATATCTTCCCTCTTCCATTTTAAAGCCATTGCCCTTGTCCCGTCACTCCATGCCCTTACAAAAAGTCACTCCCCATCTTTCCTGTAGCCCCTTCAGGTACTGGAAGAACACTGTAAGGTCTCACCAGAGCCTTCACTTCTCCAGGCTGAACAGCCCCAACTCTCTTAGCCTGTTTTCATAGGTACATTGTTTTGGATGGTGCGATGGGTTTTGCAGGCAGTAGGCTCAACAGGACATGTGGGTCAAATGGCAACCTGAAGAGCCAAATTAGTGTTTTTCTAAAAGAGCTGATGAGTCCCGTGCACATCTATGCTGTATAAATATTGTATAACCAGACCAGTTTCAAATGGAATATGTCTCCTCCTGACTTTAAACCTATAACACAATCAAAAGTTAGAGTAAACAGCTGTGATATCTATTGGCTGGTCCATGCAGGTTGTCAGGTGCACAGACATAGCCCAGCTGCCTTTTTCTTACTGTTTTATTGTATAGTTCATTCTTCTGAGATGGAGGATCCAAACTCACCTGACTATTCAAGAAGCACATGCACCATAATCTGGCATATCCATGCTTTTTGTTTCCCCGCTCCTTCCTCTCCTAACCATTAGCAGTCCCTTTGCTTTCTTGATGGTTACCTAGCAAAGAGCTGATGGTCCCTTTTCCATGAGACCGTCTGTGCTAATTCCCATATCTCCTTTCCTGAGTGACTGCAGCCAGTTCAGAGCCCACAACTGCTTATGGATGCTTTCCCCGTGTACGTAATTTTAGATTTAAGAACACTGGTTCTCATTTGCCATTTTTTCACCCAGTTGTTTTTGGTGCTTTCTCTTCCTTCTGCAACTCAAAGAGTTTCTCCATTTTTTCTTCCCTTAAAGAAGCCAGTGGTGTGTGTTCTCCACTCCCTTTTTGAGATCACTACGTGAATATGCTGATTAATGCCAAAAACATGGCAGATTCCCAGGGAGACCTCTTGTGAGAAAAAACAGTTTGCTTCTGTCATTTGTTTCCTGTATTTTAAGAGGGTCTTCCTCAGCACATGACAGACTGGTTTCTTTAAAGCCTTAAAAATGTAACGTTTTAAACTAAAATATTAGTTTTTAAGAAACTTCACACAGTTCTCCTTTGCACAGTCTGTGACTGTACTGGATATTGTGGCTTTGTTTTGGCTGTGCTGGAAGACTGCACTGAACTGTGTTGTGGTCACGCTAACCAAGCATCTCTTGAATGGCAACATCTTGAAGCAGGTCCTGCATGCTGTGCAGGACCAAGCTGCTTCCCTGACACGCTCCAGTCACTCGTATCATCCCAGAATTTCTTTTCAGCAGTGCTGAAATTCCTCTGTCTATAATGAAGCCTTCTCTGACTGTTGTTTTCTCTCCTGGTCACCTCTCCAATGTCCCTCAGTAACATGTGGTCATAGTTTCCACCTTGGCTGGGCTGTTGCTGTGGTCCCAATTCTTTATAGCCCCATTGAGCTGTGGGATTTGAGTTTTCTTCGGAATATCCCCTACTTTTCCTGTATTCTGTGAAAATTGTGTGCAAAGTACCATTTGATATGTGATGAAGAAGACTTTGACAGGTTGATCAATTGGTCAGGTCAAAAAGAAAATAAATCTCTGTTGTGCTGAAAGCAACTGGCAACAAAAAAAAGCAATTAAATAAACAAGCCTGTTCCTGCAGTCTGAAAAACATCCCAGTTATCCACCACTTACAGCAACTAAAGATTCTTCCTTCTTCTTAATGCGTTTATGATGACTGTTATTTTTATGTAAATATATTGATTTTGTTTATGGCTTGGCATAAGTATTAGGGAGGGTGTGATTCATAGCAGAACCTTTACTAATCGCAAAAAGAAGAGTACAGTGAAAGGGAAGGTCAAAACAAGTGTCAGATACGGCTTGTAGCAGTTCACATATCGTCTCTTTCTTCCTCACAGGTTGTAATCATGAGAGATTACCATCATGAGAACGTGGTTGACATGTACAACAGTTACCTGGTTGGCGATGAGCTCTGGGTAGTGATGGAGTTTCTGGAGGGCGGTGCTTTGACCGATATTGTGACTCACACGAGGTGGGTTCAGGGGTGCTGAGCCCCCACAGCATGAGCCAGGGAGGAGGGAGATGCTGCAGCTTTTCTTCACAGATACATTCGGACCATGCCTCACTTTCTCCTGAGGGAGTCTGGGTACCTCCAGGCTCTATATACCTATTTTTATAAATATTTATTACTGTATATTTGTATATACAGACAAAGTACATATATACAGACATTAAAACACATACATGCATAGAATATACCCTTATGGAAGAAATATAGACATAAATATAAATATGCATGCATGTGTATATAGCTATGTATATGCATGTGTGTATGTGTATGCATATAATTTTATATATATACACACACACTTAAAAATATACTGTAGCATGCTCACTTTATCAGCATAAATAAGCCACTGCAGGTGAATGCCTGTCAGTACTGGATTTTTTTAAATAAAAGGGAAAAGAAATATCTGAAAGGCCTTGCTGGTAGATGGGTATTTGCCAGTGCTTTAAAAGACAATTTAGGAGTGAGATTGCTTTTATCCATCAATTCCTCAAATGGCAAAAAAAAATAAAAAAAATTTAAAAAATCACTTTTCTCTGTTAGGTGATCCATATTTTGTTTTTGCTGTCGTAACTTCATCAGTTTTAAAAGTACTTACTGTCCACACTCATAACCCATGTAACTGTGTTGTTAACTGCAAACCAAGCCAAAGGCAAAATGGGGAAAATATTTTTGTATCAGAATATTTGTGCTTATGGTTGAGCTTGTTCCCATATTTCAGCATAAACATCACAGTGTATGGAACTGCTCTTCCTTTTCTGAGTAGAGACATTGGATTTTACAACCCTCTTCACATCTGCTCTTCGCTCATCTTTTCCTGATTAGCAGGATAAAATGAGATAGACAAGAGGAAGTCTTTATTTAATTTCTTCCTCTTGAATGAAAAAAAAAATCATTTCCCACACCATTCCAGTGAGGGTTTATTTAGGTGAGCAAGAAGAAAAGCAAGGAATAGTAGATTAGAATAGTTATCTTCTCTCACCGTTTAATGATACTCTTAGATCTTAACAAAAGCAGAGTTGTAACACAAATATTTTATTTTTTAATATTGCCTTAGCTGATGTGCTGAAATAAATCACAACATCGCAAGTTGTTTGTTAACTCCCCAAAACATTAAACGCTCTGTCTTGGATAGACAGGCATTTAATGGCAAACAGAGGTTCCCACAACACCACTTCTTAAGGGCTGTCATCTATTTTTTTTTTACTCTGTATAGTCTTGCCTAAATCTTCTGGGTTGTGTTGTTTTTATAGTGCATGACCTTTCCTCTAATGCTTTGCTAAAATATTGCACACGAAATTCAAGCAGAAATCTCCACAGGTGTTTTTCTGCTCACATAATAAAGATGCTGGGGACATCCAGCAATGGGTCAGGATACGTCACCCATCCCAGCCATCTCCAGGATGGACAAATTAGGATTCCTGCTATTTATTTTTCTACTGCAATACCCTGGATGTTTCCTATATACAGCATAAAAGCAAAGGAAACGGTCTTCAACAGCTACACCCAGGGCCTGATGTTTTGTCTGCACAATTAAGAGTATTTTTCCTTATATTTATTCCAAGCCTGTTTCTATCCCAGTGGTGATTTACCCTCTTTGGCAAGCAGTAAGTTTACTGTAAATAGGCATTTCAGTATTTTCCCAGAAGGAAACAGGCTCACTGTAACACACCACATCACACAGCGTACTCTGCTTTTTTAGTGCTGCAGGAAGGCTTATCCAGACCTCATTGCAGAGTTATTCCTCACACCTCATCTCCCATTTTTTCAACAGAAATATGACCAGAGAGTCACTCCACAGAGCTGTTGCTTAAAAGATCTCAGGGCTCTCTGTGTACTGGGGTGAAGGGGCACTTGTGCCTCCTCGCTCCCCTTGCCCGCCGTCTTTGTTAATGCTTAGCTCGTTTTTCCACCTTGCTCTTTCAGGATGAACGAGGAGCAGATAGCAACCGTCTGTCTGTCTGTCCTGAGAGCCCTCTCCTACCTGCACAACCAAGGTGTCATCCACCGCGACATCAAAAGTGACTCCATCCTTCTCACGAGCGACGGCAGGGTGAGCACACAAAGTTTCCCTGCTTCTCTTGGGGCAGGCATGAAAATAGGTGTGTACATCTGAAGTGACAGTAACTTAGAAGAAAAAATAAAAAAAATAATAATAAGCCAGTTGTGTGACACCAAGGGATATGACCTGTGAGTAACTTGTTAGAGAGCTCAATCAGAAGAACACTGGCCTGGGCTGGCTGGTGATTGACATCTGCATTGCATGCAGAGTTCACTGGGGGAATGGAAGCTGTCAAAAACTGGAACAGGCTGCCCAGAGAGGTTGTGGAGTCTCCTTCTCTGGAGACATTCAAAACCCACCTGGACGCCTTCCTGTGTGATGTACTCTAGGTGACCCTGCTCTGGCAGGGGGGTTGGACTAGATGATCTTTCGAGGTCCCTTCCAACCCCTATGATTCTAAAAGGCAGTGGCAGAAGAAACTGTGCCATGTGGGTGTTGGTTGGGTGACAGGAGACCTTTTTGCTGCACCACTCCTACTCTGTTGCCTATCAAAGAAATTTTATTTTTACTATATTTATTTAGTTATCCCTTAGTCAGCAAGCTTCTAGACATTTGCTCTTTTTTCCCAAGCAACATCCATCTATGCGGCTAGAAAATATTTTGCATTACTGCTGAAAACCTTCTCTGATGGTGAGAGTAGCTTTTTTTTAACCATAGGTACACTTACAAGATGCTCAGTAATACCTGTCCTACACTTCCATTTAATTGGATGGGATGCTGATGAGAGTGAATTGGTCTTTCTTTGTGTTGTCAGTGAGTGGGGGGAGAGGGAGAGAAAATGCTGGGCATGACCTGCTCAGTAAGCAAAGTAAAGTTTGCACACAGAAAGAATATTGTGTCAGCAGTGTTTGGACCTAAAGAAACTATTATTTCCTTGCAAGGAGAACAGCAGGTTTGGGCAGTGGGATTTCTGGGCATACACAGCAGTAAAACATGAGACACCTAAAGCTTGAGACACCCAAAGGCTTGGGTGGAGGGAGGCACGTCACTCAGTAGAAGACCCTGATTTCTGCTAGAGTTAGGCACTACTTTGATCTCCTCCTGTAGCCCCCATTGGGATAATTTGAGTAGAAATTAATGCACTCCTGGCCAGTGAGGCATGTAAGCAGGGCTTTAGCGGTTGCTCCACTGGCCTTACACACCTGGTCAAAGCAAGACATAGCAGGTTGGTCTGGAGTCACACCTCAATCTTCTCCTCCACAAGGTAAAACTCCTGGCTGCCCAGGCCTGGGCTAATTCCCTAAGCAAAGGCTCAACTTTATAATTTGATTCCCATGTCACCAAGGGAGAGGAATCTTCTTCCCGCAGCAGTCGTAGGCTGCTCCCGTTAATCCTGTCAGGGAAAGAAAATTCCACGTGTGTAGGAGTTTTTTTAATCCCTGTTGCTGAAATAGCATCTGATCTACTCTCAGGATCTGCATACAGTGCCTCATTATACTCATTACTCCAGTACTTATTATCTGCATTGCAGATTTCTTCATGGCTGTGTTGTGCAATTATCTTTTTTTAGAAAATCGTCTTCTTTTATGTACTCAAATGAGCAATAGATATGCAAAATCTCTTGTGCTCCTACAAAAGAAGATTGGGCTCTGCTTCCAAAATATACATTATTTCTTCCATTCTTCAGCCTGTAAACTGGAAAAATAAATTTAGCACAGAAAACTTGGCTATTATTGGCTTTGTTTTAGGAATACCAACAATCATTTTGCAATTCTGTTAAAAATAATACCCTCAGTTTTTAAAAAAGTAGTGTCTGTACTGAATCCAAAAGAAAACAAATCAGTGCTGATCATAAAATGCTGCTCTACACAATGCAGGGATTTATGAAACTTGCCACTTTCGTTGTGCTGGGGCTGTTTGGGCTCATTTCATATCCCCAGGCACCAAGTACATCATTGGATACACAGCTTATGGACATTGAGCTTGTGTCCCTGTTGCACTGTGGGGTGTATAGCTGAGGGTGAAGGGGGTTAGCCTAGTGTCCGGGGAAACCCTTACAGTAGCTTCCAGGCCTCCAAATAAATAGTTGGGGGGAAAATAAATTTAAAAAAAAAAATTCCAGCCTTGAGGAACAAGCTGTTTCTGGAAGAGGGTGATGCCAGCAACACTCAGACCAGCTTGTTTTGGTTGGAGGCTGGAGGACTTTGCACCTTGGCATTGTACAGCAAAGGGGAGGGGAAAGGCAATAATTTTCCGTAATTTTTGTTGTTGAAAAAAAAAAAAAAGAAAAGGAAAGAAAAAAAGAGACCTGGCATAAAAGTATGAGCAGGCACATGACGCAGGAAGAGCTGCTCTCTGGAGTGCTTGCGTATCCCATTATTTCTATTCCAGGTCACTGCCACAGCCACTCAAGGACAGTACCGTCTTTACTTCCTGAGTTCCCAGCCAAAGGGAGCAGGTCCCTTTATCTCTTAAAACCATTTTGGAAGAGTCTTTCCTGCCTCTCCCCAAATTAGCTCCCCTGCTACATAAAGGAGATTGTTTCTTTAGTGCTAGTTCACAGTAGGAGGTCTTTGCCTTGAAAACTCCTTGGCAGGGGGTATTGCTTTCTGTGATCATGCTCTGTATGGTAAAAGAAAAAGGGGTGAATAACACTTGTTTCATCTGTTTTCTGGCAAACCCACCAATCCTATACTGATATAAAAAGTAGGAGTGATGTGTAGCACTTACAGTATATATTATTGAATATCAGTATACATGCATAGACTACAAACATGGGTTATATATATATGTGATAATGCATTCATTATCATAAATGTTACTTCAGAGTTTTTTGCTTGCCTATTTTTAAAATATTGTAAGAAACTTCTTATCACCTCCACATCTTTTCCTGGTGGCAAGGTAATGAGGCATGACAGGCCATCTTAGTAATGAGCACCACTGACACTGTCTCCTACGTCTTCCTTGGTTTTGATTAGCCGTGTGTTTCCCAGTCTGTATTGCTGTCTCCAGCCACGCTTCCAAAATAGTACTGCTGTCATATCCCAGGCAAATGTTGCAGCCCTGTCCCTGTCCTCCCAAGCTGCAGCTGGAGATATGTCTGTCAGAGGCATGTATGTCTTGGAGGAATCTGCCTGGTTATTGAAGAGGAACTTTTCATCTGCTTCTCAGATAAAACTGTCTGACTTTGGGTTCTGTGCCCAAGTGTCCAAGGAGGTCCCCAGGAGGAAGTCTCTGGTTGGGACACCGTACTGGATGGCTCCAGAGGTGATATCCCGCCTGCCCTATGGAACTGAGGTGAGTACAGTGGGGCACAGCACCCACCCAGAGCAGCTCCTTTCTCTTGGCCACTCCCCTGCCTGAGCCCTGTCTGAACCTTGCAGCTCTAATGCACTTAGGCAGATATGCTAAACAGCCGCAATTATGTTTGCCCCAGAGTGCTATGTGGTTCCTTATTCTGAAGTATTTCTCCAAGACAAAGTCATTCAATAACAACTCCATTTAGTGCACTAAGCAATGTAATGCCTTTACATAGCTTAGCTTGAGGTGCTGCAGTACAAGGAGCTGCCATCATTTTCATATCACAGAAGACCCTTTGATCATCTCTAATGTCAAGCCTGCAAGGTGGAGCTGCAGTTACAGGTGTCTACACCTGCATATGCCAAACCAGCAGGCAAATCACATGCCTGTGCTGCACAGCCAGGTCACAGCAGTATTTGCAGAGACCTGCAGGCAGAGATCCACTCTGTTTTCATCCAGCTAAAGCCCAGTATCCCCTGCCTCCAGGGAGGAGTGCCAGCAAAGGCACAGGTGTGTAGGGGCCCAAACACAGGAGCCAGCTGTGTGACTTGCCACCCTCTGTTGTGGCATTCGTCTCCACATCAGCTTATTCCTTGCAGTCATTGCTATCATTAGTTGAGAGACAGAGGCGGGGAGGGGGAAGAGCCTACCTGTGGGAGCTATTTTAAGCACTGCCAAATGGTCTCAGAAAGGCAATTCTGACGTTTTATTGGAGCCCTTCAGATGAGCCCAGAAAGGTGGGGACCTGGCAGCTCTGCAGTGCCATACCCCATCCGTTAGGAAACTCTGAGTCACAGCAGTTCTGCAGTGCCAGCCTGGGAAGAGCAATCCTCAATCCTGCGCTCAGCCGTGACAGTGACTCACCCCTCCCAGCAAGGGACGTGGCTGTGTTTGCTCCTCTGCCTGGTGAGGGGAGGCATCTTCTGCTTGATAGGGCCTGTAGGAACAGCTGCAGAGAGAAAACCTACCAGAAGAATACATATAGATATATTTACACAACGATACACACATGCACACACACACACGGGGGGTGGGGGGGGATTATCTGAGACCTGAGATGGGTGTTGCTGTAACATCACATTGCTCAGCAGAGATTGATCTGGGAGAGAACACACCCCATAGTGAGAGCACCCTGTGGGAACTGCCTTTCACCCAGGATGCCTGGCATTGTAGAAGACATTTCAGGGATAATAACATCAGCTATTGTTAGTCCATTAATTACACTGAAGGGAGCTGAAGTTACAGATACATTAGGTTTCCTCACTAGAAGGGGGGAAAAAAAAAAAAGTTTAAGCTGAAGGGTAGTGTTGGTAAAAGAACAAAAATCAGTATGAAAAGGCCTTGGTGGTATTTGGGCTGGCAAATGACAGGAATGTCAGTTATCAGAGGATGGGATTCTGGAGCAGCTCTGGAGCAGCTCTGCAGCAGGCCAGGACCAAAAAAAAAAAAATTAATCTGGAGCTGAATCACTGCCCGAAGGGATTATAGACTGTGTTTTATATACCGTAGACCCTGTGCTCACTGGAAATGGGCCCAGGTGTAGTAAGAGCTTGTGTTTTCTCTGGGGTCTCAGACAGTTCCTGTAGCCTTTAGGATTCAGGGAAAGAGCGTAACTGAGTTTACAGCAGCTGAGCTGTGAGCTGCTCTCTGCCAGCTGCACCTTCCTGCAGTGTTGCAGAGCCCACTGAGGGAAACAATATTCAGTGGGTGCAAATCAGTGCCTGAAATGCAGTGCAGGAGAGTGCAGCCAGCTTCCCACATGATCCTGCCTTAGCACTGCTTCCAGTGGACATCAGGTTTGTAATCTATTTCTGATCTGGTTTTTTTTTCAATGCACTTGCTGCTCAAGAGAAAAAAATCCTGTGGGCTGGTTAAAAAAGAAAGATGTTTGGTGACGGCTCACCAGACTGGTGGGTCAGCCTGGCTGCAGACAGCGCGTACAAGAGCAGGAGCCAGCTCAGAGGTGTGCATGAGCCTGTTACCCCTTCTCTGCACTGCCTGCAGGATTTACAGCCCAGCTCTGTGTGTTGCAGGTGGACATCTGGTCCCTGGGCATCATGGTGATCGAGATGATAGATGGAGAACCTCCCTACTTCAATGAGCCACCACTGCAGGCCATGCGCCGCATCCGGGATAACTTACCACCCCGGGTGAAGGACATGCACAAGGTCAGACATCCCATAGGTGATAAGACTTCCCTTAAGTCCTGCATATATAAACATTTAACAAGACCATAGCCACACACTTCCATGCCTGAAGAATAAATTGCCTCTTTAATGTACCACCTGGAGAAGTGGGTCCTGCATAGTTCTCATGGGGAGGATGTGAGGCCAAAGCCATCAGCAGCCCATGGACATTTTGTGCCAGGCTCTGGCTTTGCTTTTGCAGCAAGTGCCAGTGAAGGGAGCTGGGCAGAGCCTCATACTCCCTGAGCTTCCCACCCCACCACTCTGCAAGGTGGCACATCAGCCCTGCTGCAGGTAGGCTGATGCATGCATGCCCTGTACCAAGGCCTTTGGGTACCAACCCATTTTGGGTTTGCTGCTAGAGGTCAGACCTGAGCCTTCAGTGTAGGGTGATGCTTTTCTCACCCACCACACACAAAGCTCTCCAGTGCGTGCAGTTCTGTGCCCCACTGATACCCAAATCTGCCCAACATTAACAGCACATAGATGCACGGCCCCTCAGCTCAGTGCATCTGTTTCCATAGGGAAGCTCATTGTGTCCCTTGTCTTCCCAAGAAAAGCAGTGTCTGTCTACCCCTAACACCTGTGTGATCTTGCAGGTCTCCTCAGTCCTCCGGGGCTTCTTGGACACAATGCTGGTGCGGGAGCCCTCGCAGAGAGCCACAGCCCAGGAACTGCTGAGACACCCCTTTCTCAAACTGGCTGGCCCCCCGTCATGCATTGTGCCTCTCATGAGGCAGCACAGGCATCGCTGAAGCTGGCAACCCTTCCGGAGGTCGGTGGAGAGCCCGGATAGCAGCCACACGGGAATTCCAGCAGTTGCGCGGGAACCGCAGGCAGGGATGAGGGAAGCCTGGCAGAGGAACACTAGCCCTGCAGTAACGTGGTGTACAAGAACCTGAGGAGGTGCTCTGTGGGGCTGTGAGAGACCGGGAAGCCATCCTGGCCCCCAGCTAGGTGGCCACTCCACCATGGACCGTCGCTCCCCAGTACTGGTATCTCCTCAGCCATCTTGGCAGAAGGCACCAAGTGCAAACAAGGCCGGGAAGATAATTAGTAGAGGATAGCACAACCAGAGTGAAACACCAGAGTTTTATTGCAGGCTCCGGCCCTTCTATTTGAGAAGAACTTTTTTTCTGACAAAAAAATAAAACAAAAAAATAAAAGCACTTTTTCTCTCAGACACAGCAGCGCAATGTATTTTGCAACAACTTTGTAATTTTCTGTACAGTACATTTTGATAATTTGCAGTACTTTGTCACGTAACTGTTGTGTGAGTTGAAGTCTTAAGTGTAACTTAGCAAGAATTTGAGAAGATAAAGTTTTCCTACTTTTTTAACCCTTTTGAAAACAGGGAAAAAAAAAAACAACACACAAAAAACACACACACCACCCAACCACCTTCGGGAAGGTAGAAGGTCTTGCAGATTTTTGCATCAGGGTGAGGAGAGCACTCATCCTGGCAGCCTGAAGAGCCAGCTGCCCCTTTGGGTGCTCTCCTTCCCTGCTTCTCTCAGGGGGAGCTAAGGCACCTGGCCTACCTTTACTGGAGGGTCATCTTCTCACGCTGGGGCCATCCCTTCATCATCTATCACCACGAGGCCAGTTTTGTTATCACAAAAATCTGTTGCTTCTGTGGCGCTCTGGAGGTGGACAGAAAGGGCAGGAGTCCGTTCTCTGGGCGTCCTCCAGAGCGCAGCCAGACCCTTGTGATGCGTTACGAGATGTTTGCCATATAGAAGTTGTGCTGCTGTCTAGACCTTTTTGAATGTTGATGCAACCAGTTGACTACTACAGTACAATTTTGTGTTATTTGTTGGATGACTTTGCATGTTAACTGTAGGCCTAAATAGATTTGCCTTTAAAATTTTTAGAAGTGCTTCATAATTCTTTCAATGATAAATGACTTTTATTTATTAATGATTAGTTCTTTTTAATTATGTATAATACAAAAGCCATGTTTTTTCAAGGGTTTGTTTGGTTTTTTTTTTCTTACTGACCTCATTTTATGATATCATTACAGAACACAAAGCCAATTTTGTGAAAACACAGTTTCTTTCTTATTAGGGAATTTCATAGTGAATAAATTAACTGTTATTTATTGTAGTAAAGTATAACCAAACATCTAAACCTGGCAGGAGCTGTTTATTAAAAGTCTTCCTCCAGGATTAAGAGTTGCCAAAAGTGAAGAAGCTCCTTGAATACTGCCCTTAAAAAGTTAAAAAATATTTGAAGGGAGAGAAACATTTTTAAAAAAAGAAACAAAAACAAAAAAACAAACAACAACAAAACAATAAAAGGAGCTAAACATGAACTTGAACATTGAATAAATGTTCTTACAGATAGATGCGTGTCTTATGCCCCACTGCTGTCTCTCTCTTCTTATCCCTGTTTGCACATTTGAAGAAGACACTCAAGACAATGTGTTTGGCTCAGGCCACCCCACCGCAGAGACACTCCAGGACCCACCTGCAGACACCCACGGCATGCCAAGGTGGTTCTCTTTTGTAGTCTTGACAACTCAGGAAAACAGACTGCACCAGGGAAGGCAACAACATACAGGCAAACCTGTACTACAGCTACTAGCCACAAAAGTCAATGTTTTTTAACCATCTTTGAATTAAAAAAAAAAAAAGGGGTTGTTGGGGGGTTTTCTTCAACATTCAGCACATTTTAGGCTGTACGAGTAAAGAATTTTCTGCAACTTTCTTATTATTAGATACTTTAACAGTATTCATCAAGTTTACTGAAGTTTTGTCGTTTTTCAAAAGTGGTTGTTTTGGGTTTTTTGTCAACACCAACTACTGGTGAGACAAATGCACATGCAAGTTAAATAAATTAATTGATAAACACTTTCATTTCCAGTGTGCTTTCTTTCCCCATACCTTGTGTTTCTGTTGCCTAAATTTCACTCAGTCACTGGACCAACCAGATAACAAGAAAAAAAATAGAGAGGGTCCTGAACTAGATATATGTGAGATGTACACACACACACACAAATATATAGTGATTTATAGAGCTGCCCCCCCATAACTTTAAAGCAGCAGTGGCTGTGTCTGTGTTGAAAGCAGCTGCTTAGCCTTAGGCCCTTGTTTCTCACTGGAGCCACATCCTGACTCCTGCATGGGGAGTTGCTGGGAAAGCCCACCCTTAGTGAAGGTCACTGGGGTTGAGCTCAAGTTCCATGAGGACTCAGGGTTAGGAAAGTCACTGGATCAAAAAGAAAACCTGTACCCACCAGCCACAGTCTGACAGTCGGGTCAGTGGCTGAAAAAAAATAGTTCAGTTTGTAGGGGGTTTTAATTATATTTATTCGTTTAAGATACTTGAAGAGTGAAATGGTGCTGTCTGGCTGTAACTTTCCAAATTAAAAAGGTAGGAATAAGACTCCAAAAAAGAAAGAACAGCTCAGTGTCAAATTTTTTGGTTGCTGATTGATGGCACTATCACTACATAAACACCTATGATGTATTACAGGACGTAAGGATTATTGAGATTCTGACTGTGCCTCTACCCAAAATAAGGGGAAGGAGGGAATTTCACCATGGTCCCAAGCATATCAGACTTAACAAAGACCAGAAGGTTAGAAGAGGCAAATGAACCTCCGTATGGCTGAAACAATAAACTACAATAAAATCCATCTTTAATTTGTCATAAGGAGCAAAATGCCAAGGCTTGGCAACGGCTCGTGCACTTGGTTTGTAGCACAACAGGGTGTGGCAACACAATGCAGCCTGTGAGCTAAATACACTATGTCACACACACACAAAAAAAAAAAAAAAAAACAAAACACCACAATCCAAAATGGGTGGAGGGAGGGGTAAATAATAGTTTAAACCTGGCTCATCAGCCTATGCAAAAACTTAGATGAGGAAGCCATACTGTGTTTCCCCCTGGGACCTTCCCACCCTCCCCCAGAGAGGCCAGTCCTGCTCAGACCCGGAGCACTGGTTTGTCACACACCAGCCTCCCCCTTCTTGCACAGAAAGAAGCTTTCCCAGGACAGGACTCACCAGTGGGTTTGTCAGGCTGGCACAAATGATGCAGAGGATCATAGAAGAAATATTCATGTCAAGTCAAGATACCATGATTTAACCATTCTGAGAGACCTCCTCCCCACCCCCCCCCCCCAGTCACATACCCATGCACAAACACACACACAGCTTCTCCACACACAGAAAAATTTAATGGCTCAGCATGAGTCAGCAATGAAGAAACACCCAGGCATCCCGTTGTAGTCACTCATAGAGTACAGGTAATTTTCAGAAGCTATTAGCACACCCATACAGCTCCACAAAGTAAGTACTCCAGAAAGCCCATATCTCTTCAGACATTTCTACCTTCCTTTCCTTGTCCCCTAAATAATACTTCTTTTTTTTTTCCCCTCAGACATCCTTAGTTTGTGGCTCATGACAATGCTCCCATACCTACTGAAGCTGTTCCTCCCACACTCTGCACTAGCATCTATCAGCTAAAATGAAGCTACAATAGTATTTGTTCTCCTGAGCATCTTCAGGTCCTATAAATTGGGTTTTCTATTACTTCTGGTTGCTGACGTCAAGTAAATGTTTCAAAATGCATTTGCCATCACTCTAAATAATTAAATTCTTAACTTGCTTGGTTTTGGCTATTTCAACCACAGCACTTCAAATGGACCCAAAGCCAGGCAAAAAGGCAAGGAGTAACCATGGCCTGTTACCTTGGGCTACCCAGTTGCCTGAGCTATGCTCATCACCCATTCTCCAAATTCATTCCTTAGGTAACCTCAGTAGGATCATTCCCAGGTCCCATCTCCAGCAATCCAATGGCTCTCAAGCCCTTATCCTGGTCCCTGCAGTGTCTATGCTGCAGAAGCCATCTCCTCCATCACATCACCTTGTGAGCTGCACACTCTTGCCCATGTTGGGTGTCTCAGCAAAATAACAGGCTCTCTAGTTGTTTGGGGTTTTTTAGATACCAGATGCTGGGAGCATCCATTCACCCAGAAGATGTCTTCAGCTGCTGCACCAGCTGAGGGTAACCTCCATGTATGGCCAGTTACTCCAATGTATTTATCCTCTGTCACTAAGGAACGATGGCTTTTTCTGAGCTCACCAGTTCTAAAAGTTTTCACAAACACTCATAATTTTGGTAGGAGAGGCGAGGGCATTTACTGGCTAGGTAACTCCCCTCCTCAGCAAGACATCAATAACTTATAATTAAAGTTCTAATCATAAGTACTTTGTAAGTCATTTACGGCTGCTTTAGTAAGCGCTTAATTATTCCAGGTCCTTGTAGAGCTCAGTAGAGTGATAAGTCTTATTTATCCACCTTCTACTAGTGTGTCCATAAACATCTCTAAAACAAAATGTTCAACGTTGCTGCTACTTCACAATAAGCCACCACTGAGTGAAACCTAAATATAAAATGAGACCACCAAAAAAAATGCCACCATCCATGCTGCTGTGGTTTGACAGGTAGGAGGGAAGTTCGGTGGCTTTTTTCACCTCTCTCATAAATCATTTTTCAAAAACAGGCTTAGAAAGCTTAAATCAATGGAAAATTCAGGTAAAATTCAGTAAGTCATTGCTAGCAAAAGGATGGAAAGAATTAAAAGATTCAAAGGGTTTTCCTTCAACATCTTAAATAAAACTTTAATTTTAAATTTAAAATTTTATTTAAATCAACATTTAATTTTTAAACAAGATGTGTCCAACTGGGGCAGAATGCAAACTGTCACAGAGCTGAAATTATTGCTTCTATTTCCTTTCTTCCTAAAAAAAAGAGGAAAGCCACTGCAGTCCAAAAAGAAATTATTTTCTATCTTAATTTATAAAACCAAGAAATTAATGGCTGTATTCATGCAACCTGATAGCTTACAGACACTTCAAACCTGACAGTGATGCCGAGCACTAGCTAAGGAAAACCTCTATCACCTGACATGAAAAGCAGCAAAATTCTTAAGGTAGATGAGCACAGGGCTGAAAAAGCTGCATCAGCTTTTAAGGGTTGTCCTCTAATCAGGTGGCTAATGCCACCACTTTGATGCACCGGCCAATGCTCAGGCAGTGGGATCAGTCAAGGATGGTTTCCTATGAGTGGGGAAGACAGCATTTTCCTAGGGCTGCTCTGCTATGACTGCCCATGTAGGGCCACTACAGGTTGAAGCAAAACTAGTTTGCAAAGTCAACCATAAATTAACATTTTTTTTCCATCTCAAATATGTCTAGATGTTGAAGAGAGTCTCCCTGTTATACCAGGAGGGTCTTGCTCACTTTCTGAAAATAGGGAAGCAACAACATGACCTAAAAGGGGCCAAAACCTGTCAGCAGCTTTATTTGAACAAGACACAACAAAACCCAGCTGCTCTAAAAACCAGCTTGGACATATGTTCAGCCAACAGCTCCATCACCAGCTGCTAACGGTATAGTCATCCGCCTTCACTGGGTTAAAAATTTTGGGAAGATCTGAAATCAAACACAAAAATGCTGTGATGTGGATTTCCTTATCCCTGTAAAGCTCCTTCTAAAGGCAAGTGGAAAGGACGGAGTTTTTTTAGGTCACCCATTTGAAATTTTGGTTTCCAGTCACCAAGTCCTTCTCTTCCCCCATTTTTCATAGAAAACATCCTAACTCTTTTGTATCTCTATGCTCAACCAGCAGAAATCACTCCTGCTGACACCAAAGACCTGCAGCTCCTTGGGAGGAAACCAGCTGGGTGGGGAGCTGCTTCTTATTGCCTGGGATTTCTCCAGTTTGGTGCAATTCCCATCCCCATTCTGCCACCATGTCCTGCCCCCCCACTGTCGCTCACCAACATAACCCTGCCATCCCAACAGCTCGTTCCTGCAGCCCCCGTGCTGAAACGTGCTTAGGGAGACAACAAATGACAACAGAGGGGCTCCTCTGACATCTGTGGCGCAGCTGTTACCTTCCTTTTTTTCCCCCTCTATTTTTGGATGTCAAATTCAGGAGCAGATGCTCCAGACTGATGGAGGGAGCTGGCTGGGAGAGTCTTCCTGGCTGGAGGGCAGACAAAGAGCAAGGCAGGACAAAGCTGATAACTACAGCCCCTCTCCATTAAGGAGAAGCCTTTAATCCTTTTATTCACCCTCCTGCTACCTATGGCTTTTTCTGGCTACCTCTAAAAGAATTTTATTATTTTTTTTTTTAATAATAATCAATTCATTGTAGACAGTGGCCCTTTGCCAGCCTAAGCTCACCCAGAACACTTTCACTGGCATTTTAAAAGAAAAGGGCAAAGTCACAAGCATCATTAGTGCCATAATTTTGCTCCTTACATCCAAATGAGAAAATAAAAAGGTGAGCATAACATAGAAATGAGTCCAGGAATAAGACAGAACTAAAGGAAGGCTCTTGCTGCATCTCCCTTTGGTTTTGCTTTCAACAAAAAAGCATCTCGTAAGTTTTAGAGGAGGCTAAAGCATTAAAAAGCAGTTAAATTCCTCTTCTTGCACTTCTCAGCATTAAAATTCATATTTTCCTTGGCCTCTTACTCAGTTTTAAACTGAAGTAGGACAGTTTGTATGAGTTCTTATTTGGATCAAATCAGTTTTAGAACAGCAAAGGATTTTCCATACCCTAAACTAACACAAGATCTAGACTAACTCTTGCTACAGTAATAACAAAGCCAAGAGAAGCCAAAAGTTTCAGTGCAAACTGGATGGGATCAGTGTGAAACTCCCCATTGCCCACAATACAGTAAGAAAGAAACAACCAAGAGATTAGAAGATTATAAATAAGAAAAAAAAAATCACAGAATACTGAGCCACCACCATGTCTTCACCAAACCACCTGCACCAAAATACTGCTAGAAGAATTCCTACCTTTGACATCCATTCTGACTGGGTATTTTTGCACTGAGTCCATTAGATATCATGGGGTTAGTAGAAAGCACTATATCATTTCAAAATAAGAAGGCAAATAATGTATTATATATGTACATGTTTTAATTAATTTTAAAAATGGTCTACATTTAAGGATAGATTTCAATAATTTCCTTATATTGTTGTTCTGTTACATTAGATTACACCTGAATAATCTGCATAGTAACCTTAACATTTCTGTTCTCTTTTTGTTTGCTTGTTTCATTGTGAAAATACCAGTTGCAGGCAGCAATGTAACATCTCAACGACAATCACAATACGTGCAGGATGTCCAGCCAGAAGCATTTCTCAGTTGACTTGCAGTAGCATGGCACTTTATAATTTATGTATCAATACTTTTTTTTTTTCTTTAAGTTTAATTCAGATGTGGCTCAAGAAGCAAAAACAAACTTTTCTTGCTCAGCCTCAAGTGTGGGGTCACCTCAGCTGGCTGTGATCTGCTGCACTGAAGTTACTCCAGTTTATACCAGCTTGAAGTAATGGCCTTTATTTATTTATTTCAAAACACACCTCTATTGCCTTCATGCTTGCCTTAACATGAGTGCAACCCCCAGGAACATGGTCATAGCCCCTTCATTAGAGGATCTTAATGTGTGCTGGCTCTGTGCCCACAGCCCTGCTCCCTGCACAGATGGGAACAGAAAGGGCTGAATGCTGCCCAGAGCAGGGCACTGACGAGGGAGGAGTCCCTTAAAGAGAGAAAAAAGGGAGGGGTGGAAATAAAAAACAACAGAAAGGAAAAAAGCTGGGTTTGCCCCAGGTGTTAAACTTTGACATGTGAAGCATTTCTGTTTCCAAATGATCAGCCCAGCCTCTTAAGAAGGTATTCATATCACCTACTGCCACAGACAGACTCCTAAGATCAGATGCTCTGAGTCTCCTTGCAGAGACAGTCTTTAATATTATAATATTACCTGCACCCACTATATTAAAGCCCAACATTAATGTGTGCACCCCCAGGACATACCCAGGATTAGGTGTTGTGAATACCCGCTCTCGCCCCTTCCCCATAACCTTTCCTCACTCTCAAAAAAAAAGTGCTTTTGCTTTTTCTACCTGATAAATATGTGGGCTGCTCGATCCTGTCTCCTATCCCATGTGTTTGTACTGAGATCTGTCCCGAGGAATTTGCACTTGGTTGGCTGTCAGCTTGTGATGGATATGGTAAACACAGAGGGTTATCACGATAACCAACCCCAGGATCAGGCCCAAAATCAGAGGCAGGGTTTCTTCTAATTGCTCCCTCTGGTCCACTGGGCACTTGTGTTCTGCAGGGAAGGAAAGAAAAGGAAAGAGAGAAATGAATGAGACATTGAAAACCTGAACTCCTGCTGCAGTAGCAAACCGCCTTCCCCAGAGTCATGGCTCCACACTGGGGGTCCCTGTGCAGCAAAAAACAGCTACAGCAGCAAGAAGAGACAGGAACCACCACCGGAGTCCCGGGGCAAAAATCACTTGCTTTGGAGGAAAGTGAAATAAGTGTCACAACACAAGGTCTGGAAGGACACCTATCAAAACAGCTGACACTGGGAAGAAACACTTTCATGCTGATAAGCTCCTCTACAGGTCTCTGTCACACCAGTACAGCAATAGTCTTGCTGGGAATGGCACAGCAAAAGTACAAGTTTCCTGACTGTGGCTGAAGATCTGGTTTGTTTACTCAGTTATGGAGTCTATAAATACGGTATCACGAGACCTCAGCATCAGTAAGTCCTTATTCCTGCACCAGACTTACCCTGCTCATTAAAAGGTTTCCCCCTCTATCTGCAAGCTGACAGTAATCTAACAGGATCAATCCTAGCGATACATCAGCTCTGCATGGGGAGTTTACCTGCACTGGCAGAACACAAGTGTGTTTGTGGTCAAACAGCATCCTAGCACCCCACATTTTCGTCACATATGAGCAGAAGCAACTTGAGCCTTCCCAGTGATTTTCTCTCTGGCCTGCGAGTCCCCATCATAGTCTAACAAACTGCTAGAAATTAGTAATAATCTCAGCTACAGTGAGAAAACACTTATATTCAGCTTGCAAAGGCACAGCCACCGAGGTTAGGAAACAATTTATGCTGGTAATCCTAGTTCAGCTCCCTTACACTTCCAATCTACTGCAGGCCTGAATGACAGATCACAATTGACTTTTTTCCCTGTAGGACTCTTGCTTATCCGTGTCGATGGATGGGCACAGCCAACGCTGCTGAGATGGGGCTGCCAGACCAAAAAGAAGAAAAATGTTAACTCTCCAAAGAAAAAAAAAAAAAGGATATGGGGTATAGGAGGGACAGTGCTCTGTGATGAAAACAGTAAAACCAGCTATTAGTTAAAAAAAATCCACTGCTGCATGTTAGATGAGCAGATACAAAGGGCACCACTAATTCCTCCCATCGCTAAAGACCATCCAGATGGGTTCCCCAGGCAGCTGATTGCTAGACACAGAGATCTGTGATAACCATGAACAGCAAACACTCTGCAAATCTAACTGCATTTGGCAAAGAGCAGGAAAGACCCCCCAGGCCCAGGCAGGAGGTGACAGCAGTGACACATCTCCAGCAGTGCCAGCACCTCCAGGAGCTCCGTCGCCTCCCGGTGCGGAGTCCTCCTCCCAGCACCAGGCTCCCAGTGATGCCATCGGGAAACATTTTGAGCTGCAAATTAGCTGAAACAAAAAAGCAAAAATGAAATGCATCCTAACATACACACACACAAAATAAAGTATGTCCTTTTTGGTTCCAGTTGCTCACTGCTTCACCAGAGGAGTGATTAATCACCAGGACTGTGTGTTCCAGGCGATTCAGCAATTGCTGCAATGCAGGGGTTTGGTTTGTTTGTATTAAGGAGAACGGGAAAAAATTTCTGATTATTATTTAGCTCCCAAAACTGGGTTTCTAGAACTTTATTGAATTCTTCCTGGTTTAGTATGCTAAGGCCTGACCAGACTTGCCAAGGCAGAGATGGAGCAGCAGGCTGGCATCCCCAGAACCTGACTGCAGAAATAATGGGGTGAACATGGGGGTCTTCAGGCACTAAAGAAGTAAAAGCCAAGAACACCAGTGCTGTGATGCAGAGGACTAACCCAACTCTAACACACCTCCTTGTAATATTCAAATTCCCATATTTGCCAAAGCAAACTGGCTGCAGAGCACAGAATGTGCCAGAGGACACGGCCAAAGCTCTAGCAGCCGTGGAAAGCCATGGCTGTATTTTAAGTGTCTGAGTCACAACTCAAAAAGGTGTCAATTCATGCAAGCATCCAAGGAAGATAGGTCTTTATCCTGACACTTTGTAAAGAGGATTAAAAAGGGGAAAATAAAAAAATAACAAAGAAAAAATATTAAAAGAAACCCCTACAGCAAAGCTCACAGCCTCCAGCAGCAGATCCACAAACCATGCTGCTCTCCCCTGCCGCGCTTCCTGGGGCAGACAGCACTCTGCAGCCTTACAGACAGCCATCTCCTGGCTCACCAACACCATCTACCCGCTAGACACATCCATGTTCTCTTTCTGGAACAGATAGCCAAAGTTTGGGCTCTTTGGAGAGCATAGGGAGAACAGGAACAGGGCTGGGGGGACCCAGCACAGAGGCACGGGCAAGTGCTGAGCACAAACACACTTGCAGCAGAACTAAAGCTCTCCAGACGCTGACTGCTAGGGGGATGAACTTTGTATTTTAACATTAATATGTTAAAAACATTACTTTACAAGAAGTAGAAGTATTCGCACATTTAAACAGTGTACTTAAACGTTCATATGGTATTTTTCTCCCCAAGACCTCAAAGCACTCCATAGGTGTGGAGGTCCACAGCCCCACGGGGAAGCAGGTAACAAGTACCATTCCCGGTCTATCAGCCAGAGGAATACAAAGGGGGAGCAAGAGGGGAGAAGGGTTTGCATCAAGGCAGATGCAAACCGAGACACTCAACCCTATCAAGCACAGTGTGGGCAGGTGAGCTGCTTGATGCATGGACACAACACACTGTCACATAGAGACGTGCTCTATATTTCAAACAGACACCTTCTGCAGGATAGCAGCCCTTCCCATCAGATTTTTCCCAAGTATTTTGCTTCAGCACACAAGGATCTCAGTATTTGACCAGATGGCTGGGTTCTACTCTCAGTCCAGGAAAGCAAAAAGGTCCCTGGCAAGTTTCAGCTATGGGAAAACTTCGGGTGACGGCGGTAGTTATTCTGCATCCCGATCCCCGCGGTGCTATCCCTGTGCCGGAGTGGAACCGAGAGCGGCTTGTGCCACCCCACAGACCCGGCCCCGTCGAACAAAGCCGGTGGGCGGATACAAAGGAGGCATTTCAGCACCTTCCTCATTGTTCCTTCGCGCTGAGCCGCCTCCGGCATCGCGGCGCCCCGGCTCACCTACCGCCGCGGTTTCTATGGCGAGTGCTCCTCCAATTTCAGCACTAGGCTGCGAAACCACCCGACAGGCCCTTTTTTTCTTGTGTCAGCATCCTGCTGCACAACCAACAGCAGCACGGCAGGAAAATCGGCCCTTTCCCGCAGACACCACCAAGGAATGGTGCAGGGACTGTTGGAAGGGATGGGCAAACAGCCCAGTTGTGTCTGACATTATGGGATGGTTTTTTTGAGATGGGTGTTTATAAGAGATCAGGTTAAAAAAACAACAACAAGACAGACTGGGTGCTTCTTTAAAATGCAGTCCCATACCTTGCAAAGAGGTGCCAGGGACCCTTCAGAAAATATGGCCCTTGCTTGGGGTGGCTCAAAGGGAGAAGAGGCCCCCCAGCATCCCAGCCTCTCATTCTCGACCTTTTTATTAGTATTTTGCTTTATTTGTATTATTATTATTATTATTATAATTAAAAAGCTGAGAATTTCTGTGGGGTTCTTTTGCCGATGTTAACATTCCCCTCACACCCTCTTGCTCTGGCTCTCTTTTAACTGGCTCTGAATGGAGAAACAAACAAAAAAGGTAAATACATTTATGAACAGTTATATATATATGTAGGTATTTGTAAGAGTTGAAAGCAGTGTCCTAAAAAAAAAAAGTGTTCCAGCACATGAGTTCAAAAAATAATTCAATCACTCCCTACAAGCTTTTTAATCTATTCCAGACAGCACATTGTCAGGACTAATGACAAAACCTTTCCCCCCACTTGTTTGTGGTAAAACAGCCCTGACCCTCCTGCATCTCAACAACTCTTCTGCTCCAGCAGGTCTCCTTCTCTATTCTAAAATATTCTAAAATGGTCTGTAGCTTGTTCATAATTAATAGGAATTTTACCTAATGGGAAATTAATGAACCAAAAAGGAGAGGGCTAATGACTGTAATTTAAGTTTGGCAGCGATTCTGGGACCCCACAAAGGACCATGTTTTGCCATGCATGTGCCGAGGACACGCCAGTCTGCAGGGTTGGTGGGGACATGCCGCTGGGAGAAGCGGCAGAGCCTCATGTGAAGCTTAATTGATAAATGAGTTCCCAGGCATTTCCAGCCATCCTCTCCAGGTGCTCTTTGCTATTTAACTTCCAGTGGAATTCAACAAAAGGAAGCGTCATTGACTAAGGAGAGCAACAACTGAAAACAAAAAAGCTTGACAAAGAGAGAACCCATTATTTCCTCAGGAGGAGGAATTCCCCACACGTGTTTATTGCTAAACCAGCCAAGGCCTCTCTGTGTCCTGGAGAAAAACACACCTAAACTACAACAAAGGAAAACAAAACACATTTACTACTCTATAACAGAGTTTATAACAAAAAAAAGAAAAAAAAGGCAAGTAGCCCCTTTTAACTGTGAGCTCTCAAACTGGACAAGTTTGACATCACAGAGACATGGCAGCTAAAACCGAGTCCGGAGTTACATATTTTAAATTTGCTTTTCTCAACCTCCAGGGTCTGCCCAGCCAAACCCTGAATGCAGGAAGCGTGGATCCACAGAAGGAGGGAGAGGATGAAGACATGCCAACAAAAAATGATAGGAAACTATTAAATCCTACCCTTTTCTCCCCGTCACCTATGCAAAATATGGTGTTACTTCGACAAAAAAAAAAAATAAAAATGCAAAGTCTACTCCATACTACACTGGCCCTGCCATGAGTAATTCAGTCATGCAGAGCCAGCACACATAATAGAACGTATTTACTACAGCTGTTAGAGGAATGTGAGTCACAAGCATAAGTGCTCGGCTCTGTAGTCAGTGCTGGTTTTTTATTGTGTTCTAAAATACTTCCCACATGCAAAATACTAAAGCCCCACATTTTTAATGCTAGGCTTGAAAATGACACCACCATTTTCTAGGTTGTTCTTAAAAAGGTTTGGCTACTACAGATTTTACTTGTGTCTTGTTACAATAACGGAGTTAAACAATTTGCTAAGATGGCACTGTAAAAAGAGGGAATGAGCCCTAATTCAGGTGAGCACGTTTACACTCCATTGTTCAACCTGATGGAAAAGGCAGGGGGAAATCAAGAAGGAGCACTACAGGGGTCCTCAGGTTAAAGGAAGGCAAAATCTGGATGAATTCTTCCCCGTAGAGTATTGCTGCCGACTAGTACAACCCTTTGATATGAACAGCACACGCTAACTCACATTTTCTTTTAATTAATGTTTTAATTAACATTAAGGAAACCTATGAAGAGGAACAGCATCCCCCTGTATTTGGTGCACAAGGTGCCTGACTGAAGTCTCTGTTGTGCCTCCTTCACTCTTGCAATGAACATTCCTCAAATTCAAGCCAGCAAGGTGCATTGCAAGTATTTCCTTCCACCACAGCCGCAAGCTTCCCTCAATGTGCAGTGGCCCTAAAAAGCTCCTGGAGCTCTACCAATGCGCCTTCTGTGCTGCAAAGGAGACACGCAAGCCTTGCTGGGCTTCCCAGTGACCAGGAAATTCTGGAGCTTGCTGGCAACCCAGCTAAGTCCTTACACAAGCCAATCTACATGCAACAATAGGCCATGTTTTGACCAAATAGCAGCTGGGCTGAATTTGTACAGGCTTTGGTGGGGGCCACGGAGGCAGGGAACGGGTTGCAGGGACTGCAGAGAACACTGGCAACCCACCGGAGGGAGCAGGGGAAGGTATTTGGAGAAAGATGTGACCAAAATTCCTTAAGTACACTACACCACCCCCAAAGGCCACGGCAGCATCAGCACCCTAGGGTGTAGGCCATGCCTTCACCCCACACCTTACCTTCACTGAAGACAAAATCCGAGGCGATGTCGAAGGGTTGGACACGCACTTCAGACAGCAGGAGCTGCACAGGCTTCTGGCGGTATTTGGAGGTGAGGGAGATGGTCTGCTGTGCCTGGCACTCATAGGACTTCCCAGCTGGGGTGACCAGGGCAGAGAGCTCATGCGAAGTGACCGTGTGCCTCGCAGCTGGCCAAGGGGCAGAGACAGCAAAGGTCAGGTCCTGTCTCTGAAGGACCAATGTGACTTTATTAACAAAGCTAATGAACTGAACCCAAAGGGATGCAGGTGGTGTGCAATGCAGCGGCCACACACTCCACTGCTCTTAAAGCAGCATTTTCTCCTGGGGAGGGACTGTGCCTTCAGCATGATACCCCTACACAGCCAGAGCAGCTTCCACACCAGGGCTGCCTGCCCACGGGAGGGAATGGATGGCTGCAGCGCATGGTCCTGCTGGCACAAAGGGGAGAGCCGGCTCTGCCACCACCAGCCGTGCTCATCTCACAGGTCCTTGAAGTCACAGTAACAGTTTCTATTCGTATATCTGCAGGTTTCAGCCTTGAACTGTGCTTGTACTCCCTACACTTGGGAAACAGTAATTCCTGCAGCTGCACTTGGGCTCTGAATTCAGGTGGAAAGGAGCAAGGCAATTTAGGGACCTCACCACAAAGCACAACGGGACATATCACCTCTCCTGAAAATACAACCTGATCGTTTCATACAAGTATAGATCGTGAGAAAATAGTTTCCCATCACATCACTCCCGTTTTATAAACCAAGGCCGAATACAGCTCAGCAAGGTGGAATGAGGGCTGCCTTCCACCTCCCACTCTCCTGCAGCCCTTTGTTCCCCTCCAGCAGCACAGAAAGCAAATCAGTGCTTCTCATTTGCAGAGAGTGATGAGGCATGGCCACCACTGTGCTGTGGGGACACAAACAGCAGAAACACCAGTGGAAAAAATAGCTCCATGTCCAGTGCATCTTGCGCCATGAACTCTTAACACATCATTCATTGGACTTGGAAAAATCTCACAGGAAAACAATATGCAGATGACAGTATTTCAGTTTTTAATGCAATACAACTCATTTCTGAGTAGAACCAAAATAAAACCAAAGAGAGAGCCAAAAGAAAGGAAACTCAGGAAGCAAAGAGGAAGCTGCTGCAGAGGCATGTAGGGAGGGGAATGGATATTGGTGTCCATTATTATCTTGGGAAACCACCACTTTCCCACCTATTCAACCATCATCAGAACCGAGGAGATAATTAACCTTTAAAAATACCTCCCGCAGGAAAATAGACGATTTTTTCCAGACGGGTGGACCTGCCCTGCTGCCCACCCCCTCAAGCCCCTACGTCCCCCCGGGAGGGCCTGGGACAGCACAACAATTGGCTACAGGTTGGGCTCTCCCTCCCGTGGCAACTGCGGTGATGAAAAACAAGAAACAAAAATTAAAAAAAAAAAAAAAAAAAAAAGGGGGGGGGGGGGGGGGGAGCGGGGGGAGGGTGGGCTGGGGAGAAATAATACACGGTTTAAAACTGGCATCTGCTCCCGGCTTTGTTATGTTGTTTTTTTTTCCCTGTTAAACTGCATTGACCCGAATAGCCCGCAGGCCCCGGCTCGGAGCTCGCCAGACCTGGGGGATCCCCTTCAAGTCCCGTCCCCCCGGGACACTTACGGTTGACGGCCTCCTTGAAGTAGGTGGGCTCGGCGGTGTTGTAGGTGAACTGGACCTGGCTGAGCCTCCAGAAAGCCTCCTGCCCCCGGGACGTGTTGTGCCCCTCCTGCCGAGACACGGCCGCTCAGGAGCCCGGCAATACCGCCAGGCACCCCCTCCCCAGCTCCTGGGAGAGAGGGGGCAGCCCCGTACCTTCAGGAAGAAGAGTTTGAGGGTGTACGCTCGCTTCAGCCAGGAGATCTCCAGCTCCGACTCGTTGGTACCGCACTTGCCCGTCACCTCGGCGCCCCGCGACAGCGGGATGTCGGCTTGCTCCGTGATCATCTGCAAGCGGGGAGTAGGGCTCAGGAGGGCTGCACAACATTCCCTCCCAGCCCCGGGTGAGTATCTTCAGAGGGAATAAAAGACTTCGCAAAACTACCACCGGGTTTATCCATTTATCCCACCCCCCCGCCACCAGCGGTCCCGTCACGACAACGTGCGGCGGCTCCGCGGCTGCAGCGCTGCAAACCCGAGCCCCGGCCGCCCCCCGGCCCCCACTCACATCCACGTAGTTGCTGGCCCACACGTCGTAGGGGACGATTAACTTAGCCGCGAATTCTGCCATCAGACATGTCGTCCGGTTTTCCCGCACCACGAAAATGTCCTTTTCGGGGTTAGGGGAGAGTCCAGAGAGATTTTCAACTTCTTGCTCGGCAGCCAGGCGAGCCGCGGCGTCTGCGGGCAGAGAAGCGCTGAGCGCCCGGGGCCTCTTGCCTAAACCTCTGCCTGCTCACCTGAACACCCTCCACACCCCCCCAAGCCCGCTGGAGTAAGCTCCCCGGTGGCTCCCTGTCGCGATAGGGCAGTGGAGACGGGACAGCGGGTGGTGGTGAAGCAGGACCGGTGCTATAGCAGCGCCTGGTCTGTCTCAGCTGCCTCATCGCGACAGGGTTCCGTCTCGCGACTCACCGCCGTGGCTACTCACGCAAGAGGAAGAGCAGCCCCGGGAGGAGCCCCCCGGCCATCCTCCCTGCTCGCCCCCGGTGTGCCTGCCGCCGCCGCTCCTCCCAAAGGGTCCGCTCCGGAGGGAAGAAAAGAGGGGGGAAATAAAAAAGGCTGTTTGTTTTAAAAGGAGGACAAAAAAAAAAAAGGCTGGAACATCTTCTTTCTCAGGAGCTGCACAGACTGCAAAAGCACTCTGCTGCGGAGTGGCGGGGAGGAGGGACGGGGAAGAGTGTGTGGGTGTGTGGGGAGGAGGAGAAGAGGAGGAGGGAAGATGCCGGCGGAGCTGCTGGGGGAGCCCGCACCGAGGGACAGGGCGTACGCAGAGAGGGGGGATTCCCCCCACACCCCATCCCCCCGGCCTCCTCGGGCGTTGGGAGCCCCGCCGAAACCCGTGGCGGGGTTCTCGGGGATACCGGCGAAGAGCAGAGACCTGGGAGGAGGGAGCCGGGGGACCCCGGCCAGCCGTGCCACCCGGACGCGCTGCCGGGGCCGGGCTGAGCCGCGCCGCTCCCCGGGCAGGGCAGGGCAGGGCAGGGGGTGGGAGCGGGGCCGCACCCCGGGGGGACCCTACACCGGCCCAGGGCACGGCGGGGGGTCTCGGGTCCCACGTCTACCCTTCCCCCGGAGTCCTGCCACTGTCCCTTCCCTTTCGGTGCTGCGCCAGGCGTCGGGGCCCCGGAGGATAGCTGCTGTGGCCGGGCTAGCAAAGGTATGGCTAAACCGGGACAGCGGAGAAGCTGGAGGAGGGGTTGGTTATCTAGTCCGGCGCCGGCTGCTCACGGAGCGTCAGTAATTTCGGTGAAGGCGAACAGCTGCTTCGTGTTTTAATTTAGAAAGAAACGTGCAGCTGTTTTTGTGTGGCAAGGTCAGAAGCAAACTCGGCACCTTTTTGTAAACGGCCCTCAACACACTCGAGATGTTGTGATATACCATAAAACAAAAAAACACACCAACACGTAGCAAGGTCCCGACAGCCCCCAGAAGGTGTGGTAAAACAACTCGGGCCGTGTCTGTGGGAGCGTTACTGGGGAGGGGGAGGTGCGGGCACACGCCGGGGTGCGTCTCGGAGGTGCGAAACGGGCAAGCTGTGCCGGGGAGCAGAGAAGAGTTTGTCCTGACCGGCTCCAGGGTCTGGGGAGCTCAGGAATTGCGGCTAGGCCTTGAGGAAAGAAGCGGCTGCAAGGCAGGGAGAAAGGTACACCCCATCCCTGCAGGCAAGGAAGGCTGCCGGCACCCTGCCCGCCCCGGGCTGGGCAACCCCCTTCATCCCCGCTGAAACCGGCGCCTGCTTTTCCTCCCTCTCAACCTGGGAGCGGAGGGGGTGAGACGGGCCCCCCCGGCTTGTGGGCAGCGGGGGGTCTCGGGGAGGAGGAGGCGAGTTCCCAGCCCGGGGAAGCTGCCAGCCCTCCCGGGCGTGTGGGGCAGAAGGCTCTGGTCCCACCGCCACCCCCGCCGAGCTCCGCCTCGGCCCTCGCCGCTCCAGGCTTTCATCTTCCCCTTTTACCAGCAGATGAGACCTTAAATATTACTTAAGTTTTTTCTACGCTTCCCATCAGGAGTTTTTACGGTCCTTTAATGCGCAGCCCATCTCGACCCGGGCGAAGAGCACATCCGAATATTTGCACCGTTCAGAGCCACGAGTCCCAGGAGCAGCGGGGAACAGGAACCTCCTGTCACAGACGTTCGGTTCAAGTTTTAAGTTATTTATTTACTTCGTAAATAAGCCAAAGGAACAGCAACTAACTGGCGCGTGTGGCATTTCACCGATTCACTAGCAATTCGCATTTCTAGCTCAGGAAAAGGACTGGAGGAAGCTGTCCAGGGTTGTCAAAGCAAGGAATTACAAGGTGAGTTTAGATTGCCCTTTCTCTCAGGGCTCACCCGCAGAGAGGGGGTTTCTTGCCAGGAAATAGCTCTTTAAAAATAAAAGCAGATACTGAAGGAACATACTGATTTTTGTAACTATTCAGTTGGAATTATTTTTCTCCTTCTTATATTAAATGTATTTTTGGCATTTTCTCTCTCTCCTGTTTCATTTTCTCTCTCTCCTGTTTCATGATAAAGAGTCATTCCTGCCCCCCAAAAGAGAGCCAGATCTGCATCAGTTGTGATACAGGATTAACCTGCAGATAATTTCAGAGGACTATATAAGAGAAAAAAATAATAATTCTAATTCTATATGAGGCTCTTTGACAGCAACAAACTATTTCTGTGGTGGTTTCAATGCCTGGTTTCCTGAGCTATTTCACTCATGACCTCAGTATTTAACTAGTCTCTATTTCCTTCTCTAGCCCTCTATTTAATCTCCAACTTTTTTAGGTTTCCAGGTAGCTTCTCAGCCTCCAGATAAATACACAATCCTGAGCAGCTGGCCCTGCATCCAGCTTGTGTAGGAGGGTACTAAAGGGAGCAGCTGGGAGAGAGTGGCCGTGTTAGACACTCAGGCAAGGCTGACCCACATCCCTGAGCCCCACGGCACACAGCCGTGCTCTCCTGGCACCCACCAGCTGCACAGCACAGCAAAACCCCTTCGTCTTCAGTGGCAATCCTCACTCGCTGCCAGCAGAGCCATGCTTATCCTGCTCTCCACAACAAGAAAAAAGGGAAAGGCCTAAGATTTCCTAACACCAAGTAACCCCCAACAAATCACCAGGGCAGAAAGGTCTCACCTGAGAAAGCTACTACAGCATTAGCAGATCTGAACTACTGTGACCAGGGCCAATTTATGGCTGCAGATTTGAATACCTGGATCCAGCATTGCAACCCACCCTTATTCCCAGCTGTGGACATTGCCTGTGTATCTCTGCAGGCTGACTCCCCCTTGCTACCCCCAGACTACCAAACAGAAATAATTCTTACCAGCCTCCTCTCAGGGAGCACACAGGGCAGTGAGAGCAAGCCTGCAGTGCTGGGATCACGGCCGGTGCATCCCTGACAGCAGGGTTTTCCAGCCAAGAGGCTCTGGGATGTGTCTGCCACTGAAAACTGGTTTCACAGACAGCCTGTGGGCAATGGCATGTGGAGTTAGCAATGAAATAATCCCCTGGAGGGCTATTTTGGGTCTCCAGCAACACAGTTTGACTGTACTTGAGTGGGGTGGGGGTTAAACAGACCCTCACTTGGAAAGAGTCAAGTTAAGGACCAACCCTCAAATTACTGGAAGTGAAAGAATATAAGGCTGTGTGTGAGGCCAGGGTGTCCTGACCCTCCCCACTGCAGCTGTGCTGAATTTATCTGAAGAGATTCAGAGAGGGAGAATCTCCTGCTTCCTCTGATGAAATTTCAGTGAAGTGGAATCCATCACCCCAGCAGAGAATGACATTTTAAACTGCTTTAACTCAGTATCAATGTTCAAATTGATTGGCCTATTTCATCTCAATGGAAATTCTCACCTCATTACATTAGCGGCCAAACTTCAAATAATTTTTGAATCAAATACTACTTAAGCAGTATTTCAAAATACCTAGGTGACAAAATTAATCACTTAATTTCAAATTACTGTCTGCATTTTATGCTAAATTGCCAGTGGATGAAATCTGTTAACAGTTCTGGCAGCTGAGCCTGGAAGCTGAGGCTACCCAGCTTGGCTGTTTCACAGCAGCACGTTTTCTCTCTGGCTTCATCAATGTCTCGCTACTGGCTGAGCGGTGGGCACAGGCTCAAAAGGAGGCTGGGGACAGCATCTTCTAGCCCTCCAAAACCAACGTATTCCCTGATGTCTAGGATACTCACCGGGGACTTATGACAAGCAGGTTTGATTTTCTTTGGAGAGGGACATGAGCTGACCCCAAGTCCCTCATTTCCAGTTAATATGTTAACATGTAGGGCAGTGGTTTCCAGTGAGCCTAAGAAAACTTACAACATTTAGCGCTTCACCATCCACTTCCCTTCATACCTAGTCTGTCATTTGCTTCTCCTTACTGGCTAAAAACCATTGCAGCAGGTAACAGTGTAAAATCCCAGCTCACAGCACTGTCGCCACCAGCTGTGTTTCAGAAGATATTTCTAATTTAACCAATAAATAAATAATCTGCTTTTTTTGGAAATGCAGAATCCTGTCCAGCATGCTCTGAAGACGGCTGCTCCCACCTCCTTCTAGCACTTTGAGGCACACTTAGAGAGCAGGAAGAGCTGCTCCCAGTTGAGAACTTGTCTTTTAAAAATTTAGGAACATAAGGAGTAGGAGGTGCCTCAGTAGGTTAAGTGGCATCAGAATGGGAATTCCGAATAGGCATCTCAAGTTAGTTAAAATCCTGCCTTAATCACCTAAAGACTTCACTGATCTCTGTCTCAGTTGCATTCTCTGCTCCACTGTACTCAGGTAGTTCTGTAGTGATGCGAGGGCCAATGCTGCACAACTCTTCTATAACTTAAGAGTCCTTTGATTAAATAAGCTGTGATATAAATATATTTACACTACGCACATTTTTACAGGAAATACAACTTACTAAAAATGTGCCAGCAATACCACCACCACCACCCTGAAATTCACTACAGTCAAAACTAAGGCTTTGAATTTTTAAGGTTTTTATTAGAGAAGTTGAAAGTTTCATCTCAGGACTGACAATAACATAATTATCTCTTTTTATTTTGTTTATAGGAATATGTAGAATTTGTTTGTACAAGCATATACAACAAAGTAATTGGTGCTTAGTACATTGAAATCAGGAATCTGATTTGTTCTAAACTACCAGTTTTCCATGCAGTCATCTTTGAATTGGCAGCATGGACAAATTCCAAGTGGAAGGCTTACATGCATTGTTTTGCAATATAACTACAGCAAGCACTGGAAACATGCAAATTATCACATTAGCAAATTGGTTTTATACCTAATGGACATAAAAAGGTTATTCCTGATATGAAATTCTGAAAATCTGCATAAATATTTTGTGTAAAATTAAATTAGTTATGTACTTTTATTTTACTACAAGTATCAAGAATGCCCACGTAATTAATATACACACATATATATAGAGAGACCTTGTTATGCTAAAAGTCTTTGTAATTAATCAAACAATATTCTGTGCCATACACTTATTCAGTATTTACCAGCTAGTAGAATGACTGTGGTCATATAGTAGGCATTACAGTCTTAGTAGCATTTGTATCACATGCAAACATACTCTTAGCATTTCTGTTCACTAATTTTATCACGTGGCAACATGGATATGATTTTCTACAATGTTGTGATTCTGAAGTGTATAAATACTTTTTACATTTTCACAGTAACAAACTTTTTGCCAAAAGCCATTTAAACAATCTTTAAGTTACAATGAACTGTAGTATCTGGGATCTGCAGCAACAGGATCAAAATGCAATTTCTATACAAGCAATGTAGGATGTAAACTTTTCTTAAAGTGCCTAATACGACATTCCTTAGAGCACTGATCAGTTTTGGCACAAATACACTGTATTTCCCTCACGTTAACCATTGCAGTAACTATTACAGGATACCGGCTTCTTTCAGACATGATAGAGTTGATATGGCACTTGTGAACGACATCATTGGACTGCAGAAATATCCTGTCAAGTTACTGTTACAGTTGATGAATTTGGCCGATGACTTTGTACATATTGTCCTTTTTGAGTAAATGCAGTTAGCTTTCAACTGCCTACCGTCTGCTGCCCAAAAAATACTCTGAAATATAATTTAAAATTGCCCCAACTCAGCTCCTTACTATACTGATCATGACGGTGCCTCAGCAGCAGGTGCAGTTCAGTGGGCTCGATGACATCAGGTGCTGAGCATCTGAGGAGTTGCTGCTTGCTGGGATCTGGCAGCATGGGGTTTCTACACGATACATCACACGTGAGAACACAAACGGTAAATAACAGGACTACAGCTTTGTTGCCATTTGAGATGATGTTAAAAATATCTGTTGTGTTTCAAGGCTCTGATTGTGTAATTCTGATGCAGGCAAGCTGCCTGGCGAGATACAGAAAAGAATACAGGACTAGGTTTAAAAACTGTCTTCATCTTCTGAGTAGTGTTTTTCTCAACAAAGGAGAATCTCATCATGGAAACCCAACAAAGGAAATTCAGTGCCCAGTGTTAAAAAAGGAATAATGCAAACCTTAAGACTTGGTGGTCTGTAGCTATACTTAATATGTTGCAAACAAACAAAATTAAAAAGCCCACTTTTCAACCTCAGCAATGTTATTTTGAATTTTGCTCTCATTTTAAGGATGCTGCCTTCTCCAACTTCAATTTGCTTGTTGAGGCTTTAGACCACTGTTGCTGGCCTGCGATCCATCTCTGCTTCCAGCTTCACCATCTGCTGCATCTCCTTTGCCTGCAATCCAAAATAACTGCATGAAGCACTGCATTAGGCCTTTTGTTCAAAATGAAGCACATTTTATATGATAGTGTCTGAGTGAAATACAGGCAAAACACACTGAAGATACACGTAATAACACTAAGTCTACCCCCACCCCTCCCTGCCCATGTAATTCTGTTTTCAAAATCAGATGTAATTCTTGGGAAATATTTCTGCTCCTATTTCAAGACTCCTGGCTTGACTTTCTAAAGAAGTCAATGTTACAATGAAGAAGCTTCAGTTTTGAGGATATTAGGCATATGCCAATCTGACTGTTTCTACTGATAGGATATGCAGGAAATGTCTCTGGGAATGTATGTTTCTCCTCCACTGTTGGGTGAGTACTGCAATGTGCTACTTCCTGAAATGTTTAGAGTTCATCTGTGATCTACGCTAGTTTCTTTCATAAAGACAATGAATGGCAAAAATTAGGCAGTGTAACATCTTCCTTGCAGTAGGGAAATTTTTTTAAGTAATAATTTTTTAATAAGAATTTAAAAAAATAATCTAAATAATATTTATTTTAAAACACCCTCCATCTGGCCTGGAGATCCTTATGATTGCAGATGAATTGTTTCACCTCACTCCTGCTATTTGCTCCATGGGATTACACACACTGAATCAACTTGACACTGTATCCAGATGCATTGTGCAGAACACAGTAATGAACGTGTGCCAGAGCTCGTTATAAACTCAGAATGCCTTGGGCTTTGCAAGCAGAGGGAAAGCACTGTATGGGAATTGTAACTGGCCTGGGAATCCCCTACTTAGAGAGCTCCTTTTTAATTCCCTCCCTCTCTCTCACACAGACACATACTCACAGACATTCTTGCTTCTCCTGCGTTTCAGTTATAGATCAGAAGTTGCCCTTTGGTTTGAAACTCTGCAGTTTAAAAGAACTGGGAGTCGCCACCTCTTCATTTTATCTGAGAGCTCTCAAGCTGGGAAGTTATTTAAACAGATAACACAAGGGACTCTGAGTAAGCTAACCCATCCATCTTTACAATCAAGCTCCTGGGGATTAGGACAGGTTTAGGAAGAGGCAAAGCAAGCTAATATTTTCTTTGGTGTGACTGCTTTGTGTCTGTCACACAGGGAAGAATGGTTACTGGACTTGAGTTACGTGAGCTATGTTCCCCAAAGGGCTGTAAATGTTGCTTAGACAGGGAACTTTGTTACAGAAGCTCCTACTTCAGGAGTTACCTATTCTGGATGTGCAAACACATATTTGCATATGCAAAAACAGGCAGATGTAGATCTAAATAATGAGATATGTGGCTATTTATATTGCAAGGTAACTGTGGGTTTGTGCAGATGTGATATATGTTCCTCCTTGAAAAAGTCTAGCCCTGTACTTTCATAATCATCATCATCATAATCATCTTGGGGGAAAAAAGTAATTATGATAATAGCAAAGCAACTGTCATAAATATGATTAAAAATTAATCAACACTCTCAATTTAAATGAGTTAAAACCTTGAAAGTAATGAAGAAATAATTTTAATATGAAAATATGGAAACGTAATAAATAAATCAATATGTACAACCTCTTCTGAAATTATGTGAAGTGAAATTCCAGATAAAACAAAACCCTGTGCTCCTTTCTTAGTGACTCATGCCTTTCATGTTTTAAGCTTGTGACTTAACAACTGGCACAGAGTGTCCAAGAAATACTCTGCATGCCAATATATGGTGTACGGAATTGTATTATATATAACTTGGTTTCAAAAAACACATTAGCATAATAGCAGGGTGCTGGTTTTTTGCTACTCTGAGGCTGGCTCAGCCAATGCATTCTGACCTGAACACACAAGCACCATACTTGAAGATGAGCCTTCTGGAGAGCAGCATTGAAGCTGCAGTGAATTAATGGAGTGGCAGCTCATGGAGCCTGCTGTCAATATGCTTGCTCTCTAGTGAGATCTAAGACAGGCTAACAAACATATACAGTTAAAGAAGCAGAAAAAACCTTTTTCCTAACCTAATGAATGCTTTTTTTCCCTCATTATATGTCTATAAATAAATGTTGTTAATGCAGGTGCTGTCAGACTTGGTGGTGTAAGATACAAGCATGGTATCAATTCAAGAAAATAATTCAGATCAGGCAATACTGTACAACTGGGATGTTTAAGCCTAATACAACTATTTCCCTTGGTAAGACAGGTGTTAATAGATTTCTTGTGGGTAACAATTATTTAGGAAGTCTCAGAAGCAGAGCCACATAATTTCCATAGCTTGTAATCATAGAATCATAGAATCATAGGGGTTGGAAGGGACCTTGAAAGATCATCTAGTCCAACCCCCCTGCCAGAGCAGGGTCACCTAGAGTACATCACACAGGAAGGCGTCCAGACGGGTCTTGAATGTCTCCAGTGAAGAAGACTCCACAACCTCTCTGGCCAGCCTGTTCCAGTGCTCTGTCACTCTCACAGTAAAAATTTTTTTCTGATATTCACCTTAAACCTCCTATACTCCAATTTGTATCCATTACTCCTTGTCCTATCATGGGTCATCACTGAAAAAAGCTTAACTCCATCTTCTTGACACTCACCCTTTACGTATTTGTAAACATTGATGAGGTCACCCCTCAGTCTCCTTTTCTCCAAACTAAAGAGACCCAGCTCTCTCAGCCTTTCCTCATAAGGGAGATGTTCCACTCCCTTAATCATCTTTCTGGCTCTGCGTTGGACTCTTTCAAGCAGTTCCCTGTCCTTCCTGAACTGAGGGGCAAAACTCTACACTTGCCCTTGTTGAACTTCATCAGGTTTTTCCCCGCCCAAGTCTCCAGCCTGTCTAGGTCTCTCTGAATGGCAGCACAGCCTTCTGGTGTGTCAGCCACTCCTCCTAGCTTGGTGTCATCAGCAAACTTGCTGAGGGTACATTCTGTACCCTCATCCAGGTCGGTGATGAAGATGTTGAACAACACCGGTCCCAGTACTGACCCCTGAGGGACTCCACTAGTCACAGGCCTCCAACTAGATTCTGCCCCATTGACTACAACTCTCTGACTTCTACCTTTCAACCAGTTCTTGATCCACCTCACTGCCTGATCATCAAACCCATACTTGATCAACTTATCTACAAGGATGCTGTGGGAGACGGTGTCAAATGCTTTACTGAAATCAAGATAGACCACATCTACCGCTCTACCATCATCTATCCACCTAGTAATTTCCTCATAGAAGGCTATAAGGTTAGTCAAACATGACTTACCCTTGGTAAAACCATGTTGACCGCTCTTGATGACCCCCATGTCCTTGATATGCCTAGAGATAGTGCCAAGGACAAGTTGTTCCATCACCTTTCCAGGGATGGAGGTGAGGCTGACCGGTCTATAGTTACCCGGGTCCTCCTTCTTGCCCTTCTTGTAGACTGGAGTGACATTTGCTATCCTCCAGTCCTCAGGCACCTCTCCTGTTACCCATGACTTACCGAAGATGATGGAGAGTGGCCTAGCAATGACCTCCGCCAGCTCCCTCAGCACCCTTGGATGCATTTCACCCGGACCCATCGATTTATGGATGTCCAGATTACGCAACTGATCCCTAACCCAATCCTCATCTACCTGGGCAAACTCCTCCTTTATCTTGACTTCTACTGGGGCTATATGAAACTGGGGCTCATGGGGAAAGCCTGCAGGAGTAAAGACAGAGGCAAAGAAGGCATTCAGCACCTCTGCCTTCTTTAAATCCTCTGTCACCAGGGCACCCACCTCATTCAGCAGTGGGCCTATATTGCCTCTGGTGTTAGTTTTGTTGGCTATGTATTTGAAAAAGCCCTTTCTATTGTCCTTAACCCGACTTGCAAGGTTAAGTTCCAAGGAGGCCTTAGCTTTCCTAGTTGCCTCCCTACATTCTCTGACAACAGTCCTATATTCCTCCCAAGTAACCAGCCCCTCCTTCCATAATCTATAGATTTTCCTTTTCCACTTGAGTTTGCCCAGCAGTTCCTTTTTTAACCACGCTGGTCTCCTAGCTCCCTTACTAGATTTTCTACCCATTGGGACACACTGATCCTGTGCTTGCAAGAAGTGGTCCTTGAATGTTGACCAGCTATCTTGAGCCCCTTTACCTTCTAGCACCCTGTCCCATGGGACTTCCCTTAACAATTGATTGAGGAGGCCGAAGTTTGCTCTGTGGAAGTCCAGGGTTCTGGTCCTGCTGGGTATTCTGTTCCTCCCACACAGGATCCTGAACTCCACCATCTCGTGGTCACTGCAGCCAAGTCTGCCATTGACCACCACTGCTTCAACAAGGCCCTCCTTGTTGGTGAGCACAAGATCCAGCAGCGCTCCTCTTCTAGTCGGCTTGTCCACCATTTGCATTAAGAAGTTGTCATCAATGCATTGGAGGAACCTCCTAGACTGTGAAAGGCTGGCTGTGTAAGTCTTCCAGCAGATATTGGGATAATTAAAATCTCCCATGAGGACCAAGGACTGTAGTTGTGAGGCTGCTTTCAGCTGCCTGTAGAAAGCCTCATCAATTTCCTCATCTTGATCAGGAGGTCTGTAGTAGACTCCCACAACTGTATCACCCATACCACCCTGCCCTTTAATTCTTACCCACAGACTTTCAACTTGCCCCTCATCAGCCCCTGTACAAAACTCAATACATTCTAGTTGCTCTCTCACATAAAGAGCAACTCCACCACCTCGCTTCACCGACCAATCTTTCCTGAAAAGCCCATAGCCGTCCATGGCCACATTCCAGTCGTGTGAGCTGTCCCACCATGTCTCTGTTATTGCTACCAGATCATAATCCTTAGACCGCACACAGACCTCTAACTCTTCCTGTTTATTCCCCATGCTGTGTGCATCGGTGTACAGGCATTTCAGGAAACAAGCAGAGCACACTGGTGGGACCAAATCCTTCTTAGACCACCTCCTTCAGGCCCTGGTATGTTCCTCTTGGGCTTGTCCCTAACAGACCCAGTTTTCTCCCCTTCCCCCTTCACATCTAGTTTCAAGCTCTCTCAATGAGCCCTGCTAAGTCCTGCCCCAAAAGCCTTTTCCCCCTCTGTGACAGGTGCATCTCACCTGCCACCATCAGGTCAGGTGTCTCATATAGCAGCCCATACAGCAGTAATGTGTGTTGGATTTTTAAGTGAATTTTAAAGCACTGGAAGCCTCTCCTCTTTTGACACTATAAAGCTATTTCTAGCCATCTACTCTACATTTTGCTATTCTTAGTGTGGAATTACTTATTTTATTACCATACTAATATATGTGGATACCCTTTGTCTGACTATCAGCATCAGCACTTAATCATAGGTATATTAACACTAAAATAGTTTTTTTATGATCAATAGGCCTTCTCCCAGACACAGTTTAGAACTGTAATCATAACTTTCAGTAAGGACAGGTAATGTACAATACAAATTCATCTCTAAGTACCTCCTCTGTGCATCAATGTTCGTATGCATCTGCATTTGAGATGCTACAGCACAAAATACTGCTAATATTGTGTCAGGCTCAAATATCTGTGTGCAAACAAGATTAACACTGTGTTCACTATGTCAATGGTACTTCCCAATGGTTGCATTTACAAGGAAGGCTCCAATGATAATGATTTAATTTAGAAGGAAAACACACTGAAATAATAGTTTGCTTATTATACGTCCATCCTACCTTGTGTTTGAGACACTGCATGACAGGATTTCAAAAGCTGTTTGTACAAAAATAATAATGTCAAAATTGAGTAATACAACAAGAAGCAAATTAAATGAATGAAAACTGAAGTGAGACTGAAAAATTAATGCAAGAAAAACATACATAAAACAAAACAAATTTAAATACATAACAGTTTGTACTGAAGGCTGTTTCCACCCATAATTCTACTTTTCCACACTGTATATTTGTATGAAAAATTTTTTTCTTCTGTTTGATCAGGAAAAAAAATAATCATGTTTTGAAATGCTCATTAAACAAATACCACCTTTGTTTTGATCCAACCAGCTTTCAAACACCAATGTGTGTAACAACAAAACCAGACCCAGCTGGGGGTTTGCACTAGTGCACTTCTGGGGCTAAAAGAAGGTGGTCAAAACAGCAGGTATGAAAATGTATGCTCTGATGGATCAAATCAGACTGAGTTATAAAGCTGTTAAGGACTACCCCTGTGGTGGAGGCTGCCATGTGCTCACACAGAAGCGATAGCTTCCTGATGACCTTATTCCATGTAATCACGGATTATTTAAGCTGCCTCCATCTCTGCCTGAAACG
The DNA here is from genome assembly GCF_020740795.1 of Apus apus. NCBI lineage: Eukaryota > Metazoa > Chordata > Aves > Apodiformes > Apodidae > Apus > Apus apus. The sequence continues at coordinate 49,044,178 of NC_067284.1, read as the reverse complement.
GAGTATGAGCAAGCTCATGTAGGCTGTTACTATTTCTCAGCAGCGACAGCTGTAACCCCAGGTGAGGGAATTTTCTAATGGCTGAAAGAGGTGACTCCTTTAATTGACTCACATGTAGTTTCCAGCAACCTCCCTCCCTCATGCACAACTTGTTTATTGCGCTGTAGTAAAAAGCACAACTATAATCATTCCCTCTTGTCCTTATGTGTTTTATTAAATGAATCCAAAGCCCTCTGAAGCCGATGAAAAGAAACTGCTGATAACACCTCTCTCTGGATCAAACCCATAATTTGTTCTCATTTAGCACAGTTTACAGGGATTTCTCCATCCTGTTCTCTGCAGATCAGCAGCAGCCCAGCGGCCTCCCGCAGTTACTGGCCCCTCCTGCCTTTTGGTTAGGTGCAGGTCAGGCTTGAAGCAGACTGACTAACACATCCATTTGTGCTGATTCTTGGGGATGGCATCTACAGAAACCCTGTGAGGGAACAGACCAGGAACCTTAGCTGTTGTCTAGAAGGGAGGTGGAGCCATCAGAAGACAGAGGTGTGGTGGCTGGGGCTCAGTGCTAGCAGCTGCCTGGGATCCTACATGCTGTCACTCCCCTAGAAGCTCCCCAGGCTGCAGCTTTTGGGGCTGCAGGACTCTTTCCTGACAGTGGAAGTACTTGACTTGTGTGTACTGTTCCCTCTTGCCCTGCAAGATGGCTTCAATTTGTATTGTAATGTCTGCCAGAGAGTTCAAGTTCTGAACATTTGCTAAAAAAGAAGTACATTGCCCTTGACAGCAAGGGGTATGAAATGCACCCCTTTCTCTCTCAGCTCACTGAACTGCTGGGTATATTCCCCTTGCAGTTTATATTTGTGTGAGTGCAGTATTCCAAGTCTCTGCAATTATTACAGCTCTGCTGGCTCAAGCTTTGAGGAAGGGAACTGCAGAACACAGCATTGCTTCTACCAGAAATAAGATGAGGATTCTCCCTTCCTTGCCAAGTAGTTTTTCAATTAAAAAAAAAAAAAAAAAAAGCTTATAAACTAGCAGAAAATAATAAAGTATTTTAATTAGGAAAGGGTGTACTAGTACCGATAAAACTCCCCATGCTACTACATCTCTAAAATTCAGTCTATACTGTCTCAGTTCTGAAATGCTCTGTGCACGTTTCACCTCTATTTTCCCATCAGCACTATAAATTTAAGTCCCCAAATGAAGGAAAGATATTTACTTGAGGTACGTTTTGGAAGTAATTAAAATGGATATGCTGGGCCTTTTATGACTGTCATATCTGACTAATGAGTATCAGTGTGGCTGAACAGCTGAAAGAATGGACTCTGCCTAAGCAGTCAAGCTTTCACATGCTTATCTGAAACAAATCTGGTTCTGTATCATTATTTAAGTCACCTCACCTCTTCATTTTAACTCCCAAAGTAGGTAAGTGACCCAAACAAGGTCATTTTCCCAAGTCTGGTAATGACTTACATCCAGCAGCATTCTACTCAGCCTGATTTTGGTTACTGTTTTCACTAGCTTGCTTTTCTTTAAAGCCTTTAAAGTAAGATACCTGCTCATTTTGTTTCTCCAAGACTTCTAAATGCTCAAGCTGAACTTTTTTCAACTGATCCATTTCTTTTGACTGCTTCATTGCCAGCTGCAAGCATGAGAAAATAATTGGGGGGAAATGTAATATATTATTAACAAGCAAAATAAAAATTTTTTTGAAACATCTACATACATACATACAGTCTTGCCCCATTTCATGGTTCAAAACATCAACAGGAGGCCTATTTTATTACCCAATCTTAAGAAGAGCTATTAATAATATATTTCTGTTATATACATTGCATATAAAATATTTATTACATAAAAGCAGCAAACACAACAATGAATAGTAATAGTGTGAATTTTAAATAGCTTCCTTTTATGTAGATGTTAGATTTTTCACACTACAATTATGTGGAACAAAGAAAGGACAAACATGTTTCTTTACTAGAGATGGATTCTCAACACAGGGAAATTAAAAGGAATATCCAGAAACAGTGCCCAGTGACTTTGTCAAGGTTATAGTTACCCTTTTTCTCTCTTCCAGGAACTTTTTTGTGTTGCTGCTGTTCAGTTCTCTGACTCGCCTAAAAAAATGCAAACGTTGTCCATGAAGACTCATTGGAAAAAAAAGAAACTCAAAAGCAAGAACAGAAAGAATCATCACAAACTTGTAAGGTATATTTTGGTATCTGATTATCTGTACCATGTGGGACTAATGGCAAATTGTACACTCCTCTGGCTATGCACTTTTACACTTAAAGGTTTCCAAGTACATTGACAGTACAATCAAAGACCTGAAAAAAAGGACCATGACTAGATGTTCAGCAAATGAAGTTATGAAGAAAGTTTGCTTTTTCCCTTACTCAAGAGTGGTGGACAGAACATTAATTAATTAATTTGTGTAGAACATTAATTAATTAATTTGTGTATCCTCTACTGCACTCTGCTCTCAATTTATTTCGGTATATCAAAAAGTGTGACATCTCTTAACAGTGGTAATAGAAATATCATCTGATGATCATAAGTTACAGCTTACCAATGCTGTAAGGTTCTTAAAGCTGTTATTTAAGCAAAAAGGTTAAGTATACAATTAAAATTGACATAAAATACCTAAGTGAAAAGTGTCTATTCCCAAAATTGCTGTCATGAAATACACCAAAACAGTTCAAAGAGCCAAATCAACCAGCTGCAAAGCCTGAAAACCGGAACTGCATTCAGCCTGCTTTCAAATCTGGGAACAGATTTATCTCAGAGGCATTAGTGGAGGTATTAACATTAACTAAGCACACAGTTTCCGATAGCTCCAATAACTCATCTTCCTGATGTGCCAGGAATCTGTAACACTCAAGAGACTTTGTTCAGCAGGAACAAGTTCAAGCCTTTTGATCAAAACAGCCCAGCGCCAAGGAAGGAATGTAAAAGAGGAAAGAATGAGCCAGATGGCAAGCCCAAAGTGAAGTGGAAATCCAGAAGGCTTATGAGACATCATCATGGAGTGTCTGCTTTTATCTATTTGGAGAGTTTTAGGATAAATAGAAGAAACTTAGAATGCAGCTCAATCCTCCAAAAAGTCACAGTAGCTGGTACTGGCAAGTGTCTCTCTAGTCTCCTAAGTCAATTAATGCTGTTAGTCCCAAACGTGCTGTGAATAACCCAGTTTCCCAAATGCAGTGGTGCCCTTGGTTTGCAGAGCCTGGATGCTGGCCAGGCCTCCAATGACAGCACAAAACAAGGGACAGAGCTGCAGTTCTGCTCAAGAGTGGAGAAGCAACATGTGTGCTCAATGTTGTGGAGTACATCTCCTGCTCCTTCACTCCTATTTTCTACCCCCCTTCTCTGCTGACTATCATCACTTTTAGCAATCCTTCCTCTGTTCCACCTCTCCATGTTAGCAACTGATGAGGGAGAAAGCCTTTCTTTGGCACCACATTGTGTGTGATACTGCCTCTCCATTTATTCTCACTCCAACTGGAACCAAACCTTAGACTCCATCTGAGTCCGAAAAGGCCCCCATTTCATTTAAAAAGCAAGAGCATTTTAACTGCAATCATTAAAACTCTTACATGTGTTTCAATTTAATAGTGTGAGTAGATCTACACCTGCCAGTCACAGCTGATGAGTATGAAGAACCTTTTTGTTCCCCTGATCACGGCATTACTTTTATGAAATGGCTAAATACAAGACAAGCAACATTTTTCCTAAAATGGTCATCTAAAAATACATTCAGCACAAACATTAAACATTGTTTCCACAGATAAAACCATGGTTTTAATAGAATTAATCCACGACTTCACCTGTCAGCCTTTGATGGCATTCTTCCCATCTCAAGAAGGGAGATCTGGTACTTACCTCTCTCTTTCAGCTTTATTTTTGATAGATTTGTCTTGGCTTATGGCTTTGCTATTCTCCATAGATATTTTAGCCTGGTTAGCACGCATTTCCTTGCTTTCCCTAGGTAAAACCAAACAAAGTAATTAATGCCTAGATGCAACTGTTGTTGAGGTTGGCTTCCTAATACTACTCTACACTGTGGTTAATTTAGTCCTTGAAGCATTAAGGAAGAGGAAAGAACAAATCCTCTGGGTAGATGGTATACAATTTGAGCAAGCATTCAGAAATCTGCATTTGTTGCAGAGCACATAATCTGAAAGATCAGTTTGAAGCATTTTTATACTTTGAATCTTACAAAAGGGTATAAAATACTCATTTTCTCCCTAGCATATGAGTTGTCCAAGTCTGAGGTACTATCAGCTATTAAGAAAAGGCAATTTGTCTTTTAAAACTGCCTACAAAATTTACAAATCCTGCACTCAGAACATGATTGCAATGTGAGTACCCAGAATATTTGCTAGCTGTGGTACGAACTGCCCAACTTCCTGTTAAGACTTCTGCTTTGGGCCTGAATAGAACCCTGTGATTAAAAGCATGGCCAGCCTTGTGTTTGGTTTCTCCTTCTGGCCCCATGAACCTTGTAGCCTTTTGTGTGACACAAGACAGCTTTAACAGGAGGGTGGCAATCACTTTTCAGGTGTAATGTCCTGAGTGCTGGGGTTTGACTCAGGAGGTGGAAAACCTCTTCAGTGTAGTAGGAAAACAGAAAATAAGTGAATAAATATCCTGTTGTTTTAAAAAGAAAAGGGGATTGTGATTTTTTGTTGGGAGCAATGCCACAGATGATGACTTACAGAAATGGCTTATGAGCTGTGGGTGAGCAGAAGGCTTTTTGTCACTCAGGGTAAGCCAGTCAGACTCCAAAAGTGCTGTCCCAAAAGGCCAGCTCTTGCTTTCTGCCTGCTTAGCATTCCAGTATTTGCAGCTCCTGGTCTCAAGCGCTTATTTAAACAGGAATGATATATGGAAATCAGGCAGCAAATAATGAATTGTCAAGTCCCCAGTAGTGCATAAACATCTAAAAGTTACACGCTGTAAACCAAAGCAGTGCCTTAGTGTCTTTTTCTGGCCATGATCTTAAGTCGAGCGTTAAACAATCATTGTGCTTATTAAGCCAAAATTCTAAGTATTTTATATGCACAGAATAGGAGGAGTGTGGCACAGAACAGTGCTTAAATTAATGAAATGTCACTGAATCTTATTTAGCTTTCTTTCATCTCTAAACTACATTAATAATTAAGTAGCATGAGTAAACTTTGTTCCACAACTTACATTTTCCACAGCTTAATGTTTTTATTTGAGAAATGCAGTGTATTTTTTTTTCCTCCAAGAATGCATAAGGTGAGAAACATTTCCTGAATACAGATTTAAAAGCAATAGTATCACAGCAAAAATTAGACTGTGTTCTAAAAAAATGTTGTGGCAAAATCACAATTAATTCCAACATTCCTTTCTCCAAATAAAATCTTCTATTTTCTATACTGGATTTAAAGTAATTTTCAGGGACACTCTCTTAAGAGCAGTACTGAAATTATTTATTTTATTACTGTGCTCAAAGGCATGAAAAAAGTGGAGTGTAGGTGTTCAAATTGATTTAGCCTATTTGCATCAGATACAATTTTAGAGTGAACGAAGTTAAGAGGATTAGAGGACTACTGTGCATCACTGGTGATTTCAAAATGAGGCTTTGGCCATGGATATGACTGAAAGAGCCAACACATCTGTATGCAACTGTGTCTCCATTCTGCAAACTATAACCTAGCTCTGAGTTGCTCTGTTGGGTCTTTTTGGGTGTGTTAGGTTTTCACTTTTTACAAGAGGTTAAAAAGTATTATTAACAGAAGAAATGAAAATATCTTATCATCCTTTTAAATCACAATGAAGCACTTGCAGGCAGCACTCCCTGCTTCAAAACAGAGCTTCCCAAAGATGGGGCTAAAGTTCTTGTGCCAGTTCACTGCCCAACTGCCTGGTGTGGGGGCTTCACACTGGGTCTCAAGTTTAGCCCGTGGTGGCTTGGCAGTGCTCCACCACCACCAGAGAACTCCCTCCTACCCAGCAGGGGTGGTGACACCTGTCACCTGAGATAACTGGACGAAGGAGATAAGCCAGGATGGTAAAGAAAACAAGGATTCTGAAAAACATGGCATATGAACAGCAAGATTTAACTACTGAATTCCTGCTGTATCATACTGACTGCAACTCTGGAATTCTCTACAAACATGCCTTTTAAAGGGATACATTAAACATGTAAGTCTATCCTTGGAATTTATGCATATACTTAGATGACATTAAAGTGCATTAACATGTTATTTTATGTCACCAGTATTGTTTGAATGACTAGAAAACTCATCTATTAAAAAAACCCCACAAAACCCCCCAAACAACAACCCCACCAAAAAAAAGAAACCCCAATAAAATAAAGAAATAACCCCCCCAAAAAAACCCTAACAAGCCACAAATGCATCTAACTTATGTTATTTTATCTGGAGTATATAAGACTTGTGAATAACAGCTTCATGTCCCCAACTTCTGAACTGCTGCAAGCTCACTACATCCCAGTCAGTCAAGCTAACCCAGTCTGGGAATGCAGGAGGCACAGCACCCTGGAGTTGAATAACCTTCAGATTTTTAGTAGTATCTGCTGTCTTCTGCTTTGTTTTTAAATTAGTTCAAAGCACAAACTGTAATTGCTTTTTGTACTGCACATGGAGGGAAAAGTATCTACCCTACAGCAGATAACGACATCATTTCAGATTCCTGATCTTTCCTACTAAGCTTGTGTCCTCTGCTGTGACAGCTAACTCATTACCTCTGCTCACAGAGAACAAGCATGCTGAGACCATGGTCCACCTCCCACCCCGCTCACAGATACAGCCTTTTTTCCCCTACAGTTACTCAAGTTGTCTCTTGATTATTGCCTACACCCACACAAATACATGCAAACGTATGCCTACACACAAATGCCTACAGAATCTTACAAATGGTTAAGTGCAAAGTCTCTTCGGGGCATTATTATAAACATTTCAGTATTTCACATTCCAAATTCTTCTGAAACATTCATAGATTCCCACAGTCTTAAATTTGTTTTAAACAGGAAAGTCCCCAGCCTGCACATATAGGGATTACACACAAATTCCCAAATAAGCAGAAACACACACGATTTGCAATGAATAAAGCAGAAAAAAAATTGAAGGTTGTGACTCCTCGGACAGCTGTGAAGAAAAATTTCTCAGTGTTTTATCAGGATGTAGATTTTGAGGTCTGGTTCTTAGTAGCTCTGAAAGCAGAACAATACATGGACTGAACACAAATGACTTCTAGTAAGAGAGCAAGAGCCATTACTAAGAATATAAGAGCCGTTTACAAGAAACAATATAGGGCTGTTAAAACAACATAGAAATACAGAAATGCTAAAGCCAAAAATTATGATAAAAAAGCTTTAAAAAATGTAAACCTTGCCCTAGTGTAGATAGAATAGCTGGCTACAATAGCCTTTATTGAAGCTAGAATAATGAAATGTGTACAGAAACCAAAACTTTTCTTTCACAAGTTATATATTAGTAAATCATCTTCTAAGCATTGTAGTGAATTTCAAATAGGACAGAAAGCAAGACTCTTAAAAAAATAAAATAAAATATGAGATTTCTCTGGGCTGATGAAGCCAGGTACAATTTAGAGATACAGTACCAAGGACTGCACCTTCCTCTAGCTACTATCTTTTGAATGATGCATTTGTAGTACAATTTAACCATTTTTGGACTTCATTTCTGATGAGGTATGTATTACAGGACAGCTCGAATAGAAGGGTTAACACAGAGATTAACATAAAGATGAGCTCACTAAAAGCCTTTTGCTGGGACAATTCTCTGTTGGATGGAAAGCTTGCAGGTCCCAGCATGTGTTCTGTCTGATGCAAAGATAAGCTGTTTTTTCACTCAGGAATTTAAAAAATCATTTCAATTCCTTCTTCAAATGTGATTTATTTATCCACCATGCTTTTTATGTGAAACATGCTGAAGACAATTACATATGAATGTATGTACATACACATTTTCCATTCATACGCTTATAGGCTGTTTCCATAATATATCATAGCATAAAAAATTATTCCTCTCCTTACTGCATTTTTACCACTGTGGATACAATGTATATTTAATTTTATTTTTTCGGATAGTCAGGATGGTTAATTGCAAAAGCAACAAGACAGTGGTGTCACGCAATGTCTTCTGTATTCTCAGTGATTACAACAGGATATCGTATAAAGACAATGCATCAGTCTAATGTAGCTTATCCTGCTACCCGTTGTTTTTATGATCATACTTTTCATAGATCTTTCTTATAATCACCAGTGCTAGACACCCACACATCTGCAACTGTCATCAACTACAAACAGTATTTCTATATTCAACACTTCTCAGTTTTCAACTTAGGAATTGAAGTTCCTGGGTAAAGTCTAAGCATCCACAGTCGATAAAAACTACCACTGGTTCATCACATCTGCTGCCTTGAAGGAGTTCATATACTCTAACCCAGCTAGGAAGTCCATTCCTGCATCTATCTCAACCTTGTATTATCACTTCTTTTACTTCCATCATGCAAACAGCCCAGCACCTTTGACAGCACTTGAGAGCTACTAACACAAGAAACTAAAACATTCTACAAAGCAGACACAAACCAAGACCTCATTATCAGGTAGCACTGCCCTGCTCACCTGTCATGTGAAAATTTTAGCTGCTGGGTTTGTTGTTCGTGAGCGTTTATCAGCAGTTTCTTCAGTAGTTCACACTGTTGGTTCAAGTGTAAATCCCGGATTTCCTGCTCTTCCGCACTGTGCGTATTGATCATCTCAGACCACTCCTTAGTGTGCTGTGCCACAATCTCTTTGACCTGTAGAGAAGGAGCAGCAGCTTTGCAAGAGGTTTTCAGCTAGGCTAGGAGATCAACTACTACTGCTATTGAAGATGATATAAAGACAACCACACAAAAGCACTATAAGGAATGCAAAAAATGAAGTTACACAAATGAAGCTGCTTCAGGACACTACCATGCATTATAAAAACAGGTGTAAACCAAAACCTTACTATTAGGATTCCGTTATCTAAAATGCCCTGAACAAACTGGCTGCATTTATGCTCTTGACTGTACTACTGTTATTTTAAAACCTTCCCTAACAGTGAGTTAATAATAAAACAGTTTTACAGTTTCAGTTGCCAAGAAAAAAAATAAATTAAAAGTACTGAAATCAACAGTGGAAAAAAATATCTAGTGAGCTGGATTTCACTGAGGGCTTAAATACAGTCTTTGATTTTGTGGGGGCAATTTTAAAGACGCAGTCAGTTTACAGAGGAATCCTGTATTTAAGACAACCTGTATCTGAAGATGAGCTACGTATCTTTGGTTTATATTCACTAAGTCAGCTGGGAATCTGACAAGTATTCTTCTCTTACTTATCTCCTAAGACTCACAAGGATAATGAGATTAAAGTTTTGGAAAGTTCCCAAGAAACAATATGAAGAAGTCTAAACCACCAAATTTATTATTATAATAATATATTGCACTCAATGATTTAGAAGAGAAACTAATAGAAATATATATTTTATTATATTTAGTAATTATCTTTGGTATTTTGACAAGCTATCCGTCTTTTCCGTAAATGGTACACAAAATAAGCCTCACAATAAACCTATTTTCAGGTAGTCATTTCAACTGCTACTATGGTAACTAATAGCAATTAGGTCATCTATGAAAATGAAATGTTTTTCTTCAAATAAAAAATTGCCACCATATTCCTCAGAAAGTCAGAAACTCATGCTAGCATTTTAGATGTCGAGGGCTCTGTGCAACGCAGAACAGACTCTCCTGCACACACTGATGATGGTGAAAGGAGAGGGGACCTTAAAGACCCCAGTCTCCCTTCAGAAACAGTAATTTTGTAACAGATCAGGGTGACTACCACTACCTGAAAGTCAGAGTTGCATTTAAGTATAGTTAAAATACTGGTCCCATATCAAACCAGATAGGATCGGAGGCAGAAAGTGCTGACAGAGAGCTACCTGGAGTTTTCTGCAGCTGTCAGGAAAAAAAAAAAAAGCATTTTGAGGCAGGAGATCCAGATGACTAATGTAGGCCTAATTCATTAGGGTGCTTAAGAGTGAGTGTACCTCCAGGAAAATGAGCCATGCCTCTTTCGTGCACATGGGTAAATGTGCTACTAAGGCAGAGCCTATCAACTATGAAGTGATAAAGACATTGAAGGATGCAAAGCAGTTAGTGTGAGTAGTCTCTTTAATAAGATGTTCATAAGGCAGTACTGCCTTGAGAGCCAGAAAAACATGATGATTCAGTTTTCAAATGGCTCAGAATAAACGTGTGGATCTTGATGAGAAGGAGACACTCAATTTTCAGATGGAATTTTTGCAAGGTTGAGTGGCACACTCAAGCTCACCTCTGGCACACACCTAACACACTTAAGACCAAGTTCAGTCCAAGCTCCTTGTACTACTGATGAGAATAGGTGAACACTTTCAAAGCAGGATTTATCACACCTAAACACTGTCTGGAGATGCCTCTCACATGTGCAGGGTCTCAAGCAACCAGACACTTCAGTAAGATTGAATGAATCTCCTCTCAATAGTGTCATCAACCCCTTATCAACCCCTCATCAACCCTTAGGGAGACTTAAGAGTGGACTTCAGGGGAGCTAAAACTAAGTCATGGCTGGAGTTCTTGGGAAAACCCATTCCTTATTTATTTATATTCAATGTAGAATTTCCAGGTGGAGTCACCTCCATCCACGAGTTGGAGAAAAAAAGATATGTGTAGATCTGAAGTCCAGAGTATCTGGGTGTGGTTGGGACCACAGCATTAGGGGTCCACACACTCAGAAAACTTCCATGATCAGAATGTTAGAAAGTATTTATATTATAAAAAGATAAATGCTATTATGTGACCCAGGAAGCATAAGCAAAGAGTCATGACTTAGTGAAACAAATGAAGAGAAACAAAGACTCATAGGCCCATTGCAAATGAGTAACGTGGTAATTGTTTTTAAATGGCTAATTTAATACACTACAGAGAAACAAAAAGGCAGGAACCCTGTATCTCCAGTACACTGATACCAAGGAACAACAGAACCAGAGAATACTCAGAGTTGGAAGGAACAAATAAGGATCATGAAGAAACCTGCGAGGAGACTTACACGTGGCAGTTCTTTAAGCATTTAATCCAAGAAGATAGGAAACAAGAATAATTAAAAAAACTGCTTCTGTCATGGACAGATGTGCTAGTGATGTGCTATTAATTTCAAAATCAGCATGCAGTCTAATAAGCTGGCACAGCTTCTCATAAAACAAGTTTTTATCTAAGGGTGGGAGAGAAAGGGAAGATTCCTTTTCTTAAATATCATGCAAGCTAGAAAGCTCATTTCAGGTAGAGCAAGATACAACCTGAGGAGAAGGATGTAAGGGATTTATCAAATAACAGGAACAAGACTTGAAATACCCAGTTTGACTCAGATTCAGATGACCTTAGAACTCGAGACCATTAAATAATCTGAAACCCAATTTTGCTGCAGATCTGTGATACACTTCAAAGTTCCGATGCAGTAAATTCAGTCTACATCCCTGCTTTTCTCCAATTTATTAAGATCATAGTGAAAAAGACCATTTCATTGTACAGGGCTGTGCTCTTGCCCTACTTTCCACTATTAAGGTACTGTTGCTTATCCAAAAGGATGGGAAAAATATCCATTAACTACTTCTCTCTTTCCTGTTACACAGCCTGGGTTTGCAATCCTGTCCTTTCATCTGTTCCTGTGTTGGGCCTAAGAGACTAATTAAAATCTCGATAAGGGACTTTCTTTTGCACAGCATATATGCGAGATGTTTATTGAGTCACTAAGTTCAAGCAGGAGGAATCTTTGAAGTAATCTTTCCTTTTTTTCTTTTCATCCTCTGCCTGCTTGATATTGGGACCTACTTTTCTAATGCAGAGGAGTAATTTACATCTGCTAGGTTAATTGTGAAGTACACACTGGGACATTCAGATCTAATTTAAATATTTTATGCCAAACTTGGGCTGGATGTCTCCTCATGACAGGAAGACTTTTCTAGGTGAAAAGGTCTCTTCGGTGCTAAAAGTGTACATGTCCATTGTGACATGGAGCTCCACTGGAGGACATGAGCTGTAATTAAAGCTGAATTATGGTACTATTCAATATCAAAATTACTGGGCCAAATGCTGAGAAATGCTGAACAACTGTTAATTAATCAAACTCCCACTGTATCAGTGTAATGCATTCAGCATCTCAGAATTTAATCTAATTTAATTGCACCTACCTTTGTCTAGGATAAAAGTTAATTTCCCTATGGTCTTGAGCACTGTTTTCCAACCTGTTGGTTGCAAACCTTTGAATTATCTCCAGGAATAATTCAAGGGCTCACACACAGCAACCGAAGCAAAAGAAGTCTGTGAGAATGTTAAAAGTGGACAATTTTGATGGAACTACAGTGAGCAAGATACTGGAAATGACTAACGTAGAGAAAACAAATCACTGAGGCAGATGACTTGCAGAGGAGTTCTTCAGGAATTAGCCAACACACAGAGGTTTAACATATCAAAGGAGCTTACATTTAAGTCTCCTTTGACAATGTCATCCTAAAACCTTATGTGGGTGTGGACAAAAAGCAATCTCTTTTCCAGGTACAGATTAAATTGACAGGAACCAGCTTGAAAGTAGAATCTTAAAAGGAATAGAGCTCAGAAACTGCACACACTTCTGGGAAGTGAAAACATGAGTCACATTCATTGGATTTGGAAGATTGATGAAAACTCGGATTTCCCTTGTGTATGAATCACACCTCTTAACTCCAGACTGTGAATGGCACAGGTGAGAAGCAGACATCATAGCAAAGAATTTTCTACACAATGTAACTTCAAATTAATTTTGAAGCTCAGCTCTGGATGATAGGGAGACAGTGCTCCTCAGAGAGTTTATTTGAATAAGAAATGCACTATTTATCTGTTGGGTTTTTTTAAGTTGTGAACTTGTTTTCATTTTTGTTAAAGAAAAAGGTTCTGGACTTCTCATAGGAGAAGGAGAGAGGGAAACAAGACAATACACTAGGTTTGATTCCTGGGGATTTTCCTACATCTTTGGCTGAGCAGGAAGCAACAAGAAAGAAACCTTGTTTAGAAAACCAGGCTCTTCTCCACATGAAACAGTAATACCAAATAATAAAATTAGGAGAAGAAAAGATGAAAATTACCTTATTCTAGTCTCAAAGATGTGGCTGCTTTTGTTTTCATTTTTCTGTGCTTGTTTGATTCTTTTCACAGGTTTCAGCTTTTACAGTAACTCCCCTGTACTGCAGTCAGTCTCCTGTACTCCTCTCCATCCAGATAATTTTGTACATGGATGTGTTTTCTAGTGTACCTGTCACCCTCTAGTTTGGATATCTTTCAGAAACTTGGAAGCATGTCAACAAGTGGTAGACAAAACTTTCAAAGGAAACAGGAAGTAGTGGTATGGAAGCATAGAGGAAGCAGTTCTAAGCAACTCAATGTGAGCCATGAATCACAGCTTGAGAACAGCCTGTTCACATGTATTGAGGTTGAGTCTCAGAGCACTTTTATTCTCCAGCACCTTGGAGAAGAAAATGCAAATAAGCAATGGAGAAAAAATATATTGGAAATAAGAAAGAACTTGGTTCAAGAGCAACCTGGACTTCTTCTGTTTGAGACAGACTAGTAAGTGTTGTCCATGGTGACAATGAGGGAAAATGAAAAATAAACTTCTTCATGTATATATTTTGGGAAAGTATTTAGCATCCAAATTTCATGCAGAATATATTAATCTCTTTTTTTTTTTTTTAGCTAGAAGTGACAAAAATGACCAATTTAGTTCCATGAGGAAAAAATATGGCACTGTCTTCAATATCTCTAAAATGGCAGGAAATTAATGTTGCTTTTACTATTTTTTTTAAGAATACTTTTAGACACTCAATTAGTCTCATTCTTTTCAACTTGTTATTACTGCTAAAAATCATTTATATGCTTCCAAGAAAATTAACTGCCACATGGGTCTCAAAATCTCCCTTTCAGATGTTGCATATGTTAAAATTGGCTGTTTGCTTACCTTAGATTTGTGATCCGATGTTAGTGTCTGAATTTTAATTTCTGTTTCTTTCTTCAATTCAAGACAATTACTTCCTCTAAAAAAAGAAGGAAAATTGCAAATGTGTGCCACAAGTTAAACATCTTCCCATTCATTCAGCTCTTACTAATTAAAATGTTAATCAAAGTTGAAGTGCTGTGGCGTATTGGAATGAAATTACTTCTTCTGGCAATTTATTCACAACTTACAAAATATTGTTGGATTAATGATCATTCAATTCAAACACCACATGATTAATTCTAGATTTGCCCTGCAATTATCTGTTGCTGAGGATGTGTCAAGCATCTCCTTTTATGGCACTTGGTTCCTTTTCCAGGCTTAAAATACCTTGCCAAGAGAAAGCAGCTTCTGTCTGAAAATTTACAGGCACATTCATTGCTTTGGCATGATTCTATCCTCTGTTTTAAAAGTAATTTTTGCTATTTTTTTTTAATTTGAGGCAGAAAGAAAGAAGTCATTTGAATAACTACCTTAAAGGACAGTTTCTGCATACTGAATTTGAAGGTCTATTGAAAGTCTAATTGCTCCCTGTGAGGGGGTTGCAAAGACAGTTGCAAAGGGGGGATCTTCACCCTTGCAGACCACACCAACCCACACAGATGAATGCAAGCCATGACAGTCCTTACATAACTTGGAAAGCAAAAAATCTTGAAGATTCACTCCTGCAACAAGTTGAATACAGCCTGGACTTTGTGTTGAATGGGGTTGAATGCAAGCTGCTAAACTTATTTAATGCAGGTGGAGTCCATGATTCTAAGGAACAGGCTGGTAAAATGCCATGCTGAAGCGTTCCTGATTTGCCTGTGGGTTAGGAGATGGATAACTTCTACCTCTCATCCACAGAATTTCCTTCACTAAGTTAAACAACTTGGGCTACTGATGCACAGAAAAACTATTCCTTTGCAGTTGCAAGAGGAATTTCAATTACTGTCTCACCAACGTCAATACATTTTTGAAGGCTGCCAGGCTCCACCTTTACCAATATTGTTTCCTTTTTTATAGCAAGGAGCTTTTAATACAGAATACAAATTCACACATTGGAAGTCTCTGTTTTTTTGGTTTGGAATAATACAATATATTGAGAGGAGTCTATTGTAACATCACTGCAATATTTCTGTGTGGGATCATGCACTGAGTGGATGGAGCCATTCATTTTATCATCTGAAGCTGTCCATAATAAGAATGACTTTTGCTTGACTGCAGTAACATTAATCCATGTGTGCTCTAGAAAAGATGTTTTAAACTCTTAACAAGTTAAAATCCTATTTTAATATCAAAGTACTGCAAAACTTATGGAAATGAGCAGAAAACTTAATCAAACAGCACCAGGAAAGCCCTTACTGAAAACAGTAGTGTGACGTTTCTTGTGTTCCCAAGGGCCACCAGAAGAATCTCTACAGAATCTTTTCTGCAGAGATTTGTAACACTTGTGTGACATGTTGGAAGTAAAAAAATCCACAGAGACATGTTCTGACCACTGCCAGAAAAAAAAAAAAAAAAAAGCTGCAAAGAAAGTGTCTTTGATGATCTATGTGGGTAGCCGTAATCAGAGACTGTCTATAATTCACAGATTATTTGTCATACTCTATGGAAGAGATTGTTCCTTAGGTGAATCAAACATATTTTATCTCAGATTAGTCTTATTGGTTCAATTACTAGACTTTTCAAAATTTCAGTCATCAAAACCACTGACTGATCCTTTATCTGAAAATGTAGCTTTCATTACATCTCAAGGCCACTTCCAGTCTGGCTGGATGTAATAAGAATTGTCCCCAGCTGCAGTGTCATAGTCCAAGGTTCAACCATCAAGTCATAGTTGGGAACAAATACCCAAGGACAGCCCAACCCAATGTCACCTGTCTGTGCTCAGGCACACACATACACTTGAATTTCTGGACAGTCCTAATAAATCAGAAGGGTTGTTATGTGCCCTCAACTCCATTTCAGAGTGGGAACATGAGCATAAGTATCCCCATAAGCCTCTCCGAGATTTGAAGTGTATGACAGAAGTAGCACAGGGAGCAAAAAATCCTGTCCATCTGTCTGTGAATTAGCATGTGATTAAAAGATTCTACTTTGCTGAACAGTATGCAGTTGACATTTGTCACAACATGTGACAGAAACAGACCATGAAAAACTGCACAACAAAATCAGAAGAGTAAGTCTTCTATACACCCATCAAGAAGCCTTTTTTTTCAGGAAGTATCTGACAGTTTCAATATTAATGCCTTGAAAACAGATTTTCCATGTTATTTTATAATTTTTATTGCTTGTAAAAAGTTTCAAAAAGACAGCCATGGAAATGGAACATGTCCTGTACTCACTGAGCCCAGGACCCCTTATTCATCAGGTCATTTCAGTTAAATGAAGTCTGTAAGTCTTAACCAATGTGTTCACTTCTAAAAAAGTCATTAAATACTATGTACAGCTGGGGTGAAGAGAAGTGTGTGCATAAGTACCTTGCTGAATGGGCTTTCAGGGCTGCATACACAATGACCCTGAAGGAAGTCCTTCAAATACTTTAATACAGAACATTGTTTTCACAGAAAGTCAGTGCTGATGTTAGATGTTATTAAGCTGTGTAGTAGACACCAACAGTTATTCTTGTAACACTGAAAAGCCATCAGATGACTGAGAACTCTGGAGTCCATGGGAAGTATGGAGTCATGGCAAGGAATGTTTAGCTGTGCATCGGATCTGCTTCTGGAATAGTAATTTTTTACTCTTTTTTTTTAATGTAAAATTTTTCAGATAATTTAAAACTATCATAAAGGTTTTGATGTCCGTTGGAGAAGTCTTATAGAATTAGGAAAAGACACTGCAAATAGCCAATGAAATTATGTCAAACTGGCCATCAAATTATCAACTACTTTTATACTTGTCCTATTTGGGTTACTCAGGCACCACTGTTACCCAGGATTTTCCACTATTTACTGCACAGACAGCCATCACCACATTTAACTCTCTGACATACCTTCATTTGCTCTTTTGCCACTGGCTTCTTCTCGGGACAACATACTGATACGTGACTCTTCTTGAGATTCATCAATACCAGGACACTGGGAAGCCTTTCCCCCCTTGAGATAATTATGGTGCAATGTCCAGTACTGCCCTGACTGTACTTACTAATCCAGCTACATCAATAACCTTCTTCTGTGTTATATTCAATGGAAATGGAATCAAACCCACACTTAATTAATTAGTCCTGTCATTGTTTCCTCTCTGTTTGGAGAAGTAGTGATTTTTTTGAAGGAATTACTTTGACTAAAAGTATTTGGGTGCTTTTAGTTCTTTCTTGGACAAAAGAAACCAACATGAGCTTTTGAAAGAGTTTCTGAGCTCTTCATAATGTAGTGAGGAGAATTATCCTTACCTTATTTACTTTTGACAGATCTAGGTCTGTTCTGTTTCAAGTTTGTAACATGCGCACTCAAAACCCACTGCCATTTCAAATAATTTATAAAACAAAAAGTGTTTGTGGAAGAATCCAATGCCGAACAGGCATCTGTGTTCAGCATTCAGTGAGCTGGCTGCCAGTTGTTGTTGCCAGATGACAACAATAGGAAATTTAGGCTAACTATTAGCATAGCTTTATACAGAACTCAATAAAGTAATTCCTGCTGTAGGTCAGTGTTAGACAATAAACCTCAAGCATAGGGTGAAAGGTGGAGAGAAGAAACTGCTGCCAGATTACAGAAAAGCAGCAAGGCAATGACAGCTTCTGCTACTTTATCGCAGCTGGGACTACAAGAGGGAGATTTTATTAAAGTCACCGCTACACTCCAGGAACTTTTCAAGTACAATTAAGAGGTTCACACAGATAATGTCCCAAGCCCTCAACTACTGCAATCCAAAACAGCTTCACTCAAGTCAAAGGAGGAATGCTGATTTATCCCAGTTGAGACTCTGAAGGGTCTTTGGTAAAAAGAAACTTAAACTTGACAGCACAGCAAAACTCCCATTGTTCTAAAACAGGATTTAGAAGCCACCCTTTTCCCCAAAGTCAATTCATTGCTCCTATTTTGTCAGTAGAGCTAACGAGGTCCTTGGACTGCTCTCACTGAACATTTCCCAGTGACATTTCCTGGGGAATGCAGTGAGACCAGATCAGACCACAGAAATAAAAATTTGACACAACTTCTTTGCTTTTACTTTTCAAACTCTGGTAGTAGAAGAATAGACAAAGGCCAATAAGTACAATATTATGGCCCATTGTTAGAGCCTTCAAGCAGCTCATAGTCAGTTTGATGTAGGACACTGGTTCAAGCTGCAATTCATTCATACGAATGACCTTTTTGCAAATGTTTTATTCCAGACCACAAAAGCATAACATTTAAGTCTAAAAAAAAAAGTATTTAAAATAGTATCTTACCCTTTCTTCTTGATTGCCTTCTCTAACATTTTCTCATATGAACCCTTTTCTTTATCATATTGTGCCACTATTTTGTCAATTTGTGTGCAGTGCAACTTCTGCATAGCGCTGTGCTCCTGGAAAACAGTAGGACCTTACAATCAGGTTGCTGGATGTTTAATGTTTAGCTTTCTTATAGTGTAAAAATATCAGCGCAGTGTACAAACAGATAACTTAGACATGGAATTTAATCTGGTTTAGACATTTGGTATCAAAGGTTCCAGATATTCTACAGTAAGCGTTAAAACATTTATTCTTTGCTTGAAAAATGAGAATCTATAGCAGACCTTAAAAATATGGTATATGGTGACCGTATTAACCAAAGAACAACAGGAAAATACATAATCTTTTAAAATAAATGTCCATTTAAATGCAATGTAAAAAAAACATATTTAAAAGCTCTAATCATATCATTCAAAGTTTCTGAAAGCAGAGGAGAACAAGACTTAGCCCAGCCCCCTCTTCCTCTCATATCTCACACAGAATACAGTGCTAGCCCCTTGGCCACTGCAAATCAAATAGCTCTAAGTCCAAACAATAGCTAAAAATCAAATTATTAACAACTGACATTCTGAAGATCTGGCCCATGACCCCTCATTACCACAGCAATCTTATAATTAAGAAATTCCATCTTGTTGCAGAGCATTTCCCTTGGCAAATGACAGTAAGCTGTGCAATACGACTTTCAGCTACACGTGCAGACTGCTGCTAATAACCACTGCCTGCTTCCCACCCTGGTCCCAAGCAGGGCAGCACATTTAGGGCTACCTGTGAAGTATGACACATCAGTGCTAACCTGCTGTTACTACTGTAGTTATGTGACTTGCATTGGTGAAGTGGCAGAGGAAGTTACCTATGGAAGGGGATGAAAAAATTGTTCCTAGGATGAAAAGCTGAATCACTAAATGCATGTTACAGACTCGGGCCTACCACACAGACAGTTCCTTCCCAGTTCCTTCCCATTACATGACTGTACCAGAAACAGCACACTTCACTTCGTACTTAGACATAGGCTTCATTATTGAACCTGCCTTCTTATTCTCTTTTATCAGAACAGCTGCTCATATTGATGCAAATATTTAACTTCCATGGAGAGCACTGCATATTGAATGTACATTACAATAGGAAAAACTGTTGTTTCCTTATTTATGTTATTCTACTAATATCCAATTGCTCCACATTTTACCTAATTGTGACAAAAAGCCTTGCATTAATTAATATGGCCTCTTCCCCAACTTGATCTCTATTTTGTTTTATAGCTAATTTTGCATTTATTCTAACATTGCTATTCTACTGCTCCTTGTTATTATTTTCTATACATCTGTGTTTGCATTATCACTTTTTCTTCCTCTAAAAATATGAATTAAATACTTTTACATTTGCTCTTACCAAAACATTAATACAAATGCTGTGGTGCGTTTGAAATCTAGCCCTGGGCTGTACCTTACCACTCCAACATCTGCCAAGCACTTCCCAGCGGAACCCATATGGCTTCCAAATTTTGTATTTAGAGCAGGGAACTGAAATTTCTGTTCTACAGAAATTTCTGTTTTACAGAAATTTAAATGGAAACAAATAAGACTCCATCAACATGAAAACATGCCAACTTAACCCCAGAGAATTTACACTAACTAACCAGGAAAAAATCTGGGCAGTGAGAAGAATGAGGTAAGCTTGACAGCACCAGCCAGGCACAGGTGAAGTGACTGACAGCATCTGACTGCTCTAACTACCCACCTTCCCCTAGATGAACAGAACAATTCTTCCTATAAAAGACCAAGTGCAAACACTGCAAAGCCTGAGACATGACCTGGGAGGACACATCGCATAGAAATAAACCCCCTGTTTTTCCCTCTGGACACCCATGGTTTAAACCCTCTCTCTTTATCACAAACGCACTGTAATCTTCTGCAGACTCCCCTCTACTGTTACTTACTGCTCAAACACAACTCTTACCTTGTATCTTAAACAGATATATTGTGGACCATAACCCCTAATTTCCTTCCTTGGTCCTTCTTCCCAGCCAGATAATGGAACATGCATTTGTTTCTGCCCAATAGAAAAAGAGCTGGAAGAGGAAGAGGTGCTACTAACAACCTCCACAAGGAGGTTGGAGCACAAGGAGTACTAGGAATCAACTCCTTACCAGAGGTCCCTTGAACTATATGATCTAATACTATTTAAAATGAGTTAGTTGATGTGAGTTTGATTTTCTGTCTATGCTCCAAGGAAAACTAATCACAAACTTTTGCATCCCAAAATTCTGCCAAGATTCTAAGTAATATGACTGGTTTCATAGCAAGTTGAAACACTCTCTCATGATTTCCTCAATTCCGCTGAATAGAGATTTTGAATTCACACGCCTTTTACATGAAAATATTAAGGAATTAAATTTAATTATTACATTATAAACTGAAGCTACAGAGAGGATAGGGGCAGAGGGGTAGAAATCACAATTCATTCTATTGAAGAGGAAGTGAGTTCCTATGACACAAACTGTTATTCCTGCCTGGTATCTTCCTAAAACAACACAAATAATCCTGTGTATAACTGTAAACTGATGTCTGGAGGACTCTCACTACAGATTACAAAAACGAGACAATAAGAAAAAAGAAATTAGCATTTCCAAATCAACAATACATTTTTTTCAGGATTTTATTAATCTAGAGTCCTATGGTCTTTTGTACTGTCACTTTTGCATTGTGAAATGGAGATCTTTATTATATAGTTTTTTTATTAGGCTTTAATTCAAACAGTATATATATTCAATGTTGATATAAATGTGCAGGAGATGAATTCTGGGACTCATATTTTGGGTGGTAATTACACATTTCTGGTTACTATCTACAGACATATTAAATTCCTTAAGAGGGCAACCTGTGGCTACCACTGTCTTGCTTGAAACCTCTAGAAATGTATTCCACAATCATCCGTTGTACTGTTTACTGTTAGAGAATATATCAAGATAATCCTTCACTATGCTTCCTCTTGTGTGTAACCCAAGAAGCACAAAAACTATGTGACATCCCTGCAAAATATTAAAAAAGTCCAAAACACAGATATTTTACCTAAACAGTACTCAAGATTTAACTTGATAAAAAAGATAGAAATCAATGCTTGTTACTGAGACACATCAGCCATTCTGCAGTTGCACATTAATATTCATACTGGCAAATTAAAGTTACTTCAGGGAATGTGGGCAGGGATTACTTTATTTCAAAAGCTGCCTAGTGTAGGTGTTTTTATTAATACATTGTTTAAAGAAAAACATTTCAGCAATATAGAGAAGTAGCTGGACATATTATTTTCAAATCATCAAAAGCACAGGTTCCCAGACCTAAGATTCAAGAGAAAGTTATTCCTAACATTCTTTTTTTTTTTTTTAATTGTGATAATTTCATTAATTTCCCACTCTTTTTCAAAAGTAAAAGCAGAAGGAATACTGTGGCATGAAAGGTTGATAACTTGCAAAAAAAATTGCCACTACAAAAGTATTCTGTTTTGCTTGATGGCATTTCTGTGTACTGGTATCAAAAGGGTGCATTTCACATGCCTGGTTTTTAAACAGACACATGAAGGATGTTGTTTTCTGTACTTTTGAAGATCTTGCCACTACTGCACACTGTCCCTTAAATAATGGCAGTATTATCGATTACATAAAAGAACACAATCCATAGATGGGCCAACAGTTTCAAACTCCTTGCAGCAGCTGCTAATCTACTTTAAAGTGACAGAACATGCCTGTGATGACATTTTTCACAGAGACAGAACCCCAGGGGCCTGGCCTTTCTGATATCAGCTCTTCAGATCCCACTGGTCCTTGTGGCACCTCAATAATCTCATGCAATAAGATAATGCTGAGAGTTGATCCTATATAAGTAATGTTTTTTTCCAAAGTCCATTTGTTAAGGTGAGGATTCTCAAGAAAGCTCACCCTTTTCTTGACAGGGACACTTACTTCCTGACCTATCCTATAGGACTAGCTTTGCTTATTGTCCAACAGCTGACAAAGAATTTGACCTAGGAGTTAACTACAAACACCGACATATAATCTTTGCAACACGTTCCCCCATAAAAATACTGTATTTCTCATGGCATCATCAAAGAAATCTGTGTTAGCTTCACTTTTTTCTCACAATGATCTGTCTCTTTCCAAATTCACAATCATGTTCTTCGCCCATAAGAGCAATCATCTGCTCTTTAGCAATCCCAACATCAGCACAATGCTACCTCAGTCACACACCTGTAGACTTAGCTTTTGAAAGACTAAATCAACCTCGAGAATATTCACTCTTCCCTTTAAACTCTCTCTTCCCTTCCTAGCCAGGCCAGAAACTCAGTATAAGGTTTGGTTCAAAAAATAGAGGCAACAGCTGTTGCAGAACTGAACAGGTTCTTCAGGAGTGGAAGAACTATTCTTGCACACTGACTCTGAACCTGAACTTGCCATGAAATACTGACACTCTCCAGTATTTAATACAGTTTGTCCTGCTTTTGATTTCTACTTGCTGTATTATACCCTTGCAGTCCTTCAGGATTTCCTTAAAAGCCTTGTTCTGTCTTTGCAGAGCTTTGTATGTGCCCCTCTTTCCTTAAACAACATGAACAATCATCTTTCATTTACTTATTCCTCCAGATCTCTGGAGTGTCTCCGGCTAAATGAGAGCCAACCTATTTCTGTTCACTCTGCTTAATACACAGGTTTTCTCACGTTGATCACAAATAACTAACCACAGAGCTCTCCTGCTGCATCCCAGCTGACAAAATGCATTAAAACCAGTGATGAGTACACCAAGCACCTCCCTAACATCATCTGTGAGCTAATATGGCCACACTTTTCTGCTCCTCTTCAAGCTGAAGTTGTCCTTCCTGGAACCTTTAGCAAGGCACACTCAAGACAGGCACTTTCTTGCTAGGACAGACTTGCACTCTGTACTTCAGACCAGCAGGACACAGGCTGGCTCGGCCCTAAAATAGTTGTGCTTGAGTTAACACTGAAAGCCCTTCTGAGTGCACAGCATTTTCAGATTGTGGCTGACAATTTTTTCCTCTCATTAGAGGAAGCAAGTGCAAGCCTGAACAGATAGATCAATCTTCTAACATTAGCAAGTGCAGTCTTGGCTAAGATATCCTTACACTAATGTGGGTCACATATATCAGGTATCATTGAGTATGGCTGTTTTCTACATAACCATGGTACCATTTTCATTTGCAAAAAGCTGCTATAGCAAACTGCTGGATGTAGTCCAAATGAATGAGAAAGTAGTGTCTAAAAATATGAAGTCCCCTAAAAGATGAACCTTGTGAAGGTCTAGAAACTGTCCATGTCCAGAAGTGTGGGTGACACACTTTTTCTTGAGCACGGGCTTGGCATACAACACTTAAATGGAGAAATTCCACATTTCCCTTTGGCATTGAGTCAGCAAGGAGCCTGAAATGTAACTACTCAATTTTCTTAAACTTCTTATACTAAGAACATCACAAAAGTCCCAATTATTGAAAGTAATTTCTTCATACTTCATTATGCAGACATAGAGTCCCATACCCAAACAACAGTCATGAAAATAAACACAAAGACTGATACTAAAAATGCCGATGGAACTACATTACACCAGATCAGCAATGAAATCTACAATCAAAGACAGCAAGAGAATAACTGCCCCAAAAACCCAGAATGAGTTTGTCTGTATTGCCAAAATCCAGAACTTAAGACACCATATTCACTTATGCCTATTTCTGTAACAAGAATAATGGTTTTCTAATTATAAAAGGCAAGAGAAAATTTGCTGTGATTTTTCTAATGTAAAGTATATTTCTGATGGTGTTGTATGTATTTGGGACATCACTGCCAGCAGTACCAAGCAAAAAACTGACTATAAATCATAGAATCATACGATAAAGTGGTTAACACAGATGTAAGTGAGGAGGAATAGGGCATTTATTTTTTCAGTTATGCATTTTCATTCTGGTAATTCTGCAGTCTCTCCACTGCCCACCTTCAATGCAGCACCCTTTCACATCATTACTGCCTTTTTTTTCCAAGCTGTCTGTCAATATGTCACGCACGAGGGAGCTAGATAAAATCATTACCTGAAAAAGGTGAGCTTTGGATGCATATATGGGTCAAAATAACATTCACTGAGACTCAGGGAGACATATAAAGGGTTGCTAAAGGGAAAATTCACTCACTGGAGCTTCAGTACATTTAAAACACATATGCCTCTCTTGGTGGTCCCACTACTGTTCCCTATTTTTTTTCCTACAATTTAAGTAGGAACAGCCTGAGCTAGTTGGTGCTGCAACTTTTTTCAGTTTGAATGTGTTGCTCAGAGGGCTCTTAATGATCATACCTTTGCATGTTTCTTCTTTAAGGCATTCAGCTCTTTCTGCTGTTTCTTTAAATGCTTTATATAAGCCTGCAAAAAAAGAATCTGGATCAATTTTTCTGTGGTCATATTGACTGTAACCAGATAAAATCCTGGCTACCTGAATAATCAGGAACACATATTGAAAAGCTTGTGTCCGTACTTACCTTCATTTGTTTTAAATCTTCTATCTTCACTTGAGGAATAAGGTCTATACCTAGAAAGGTATTGATACAGTTTAGCTAAACTTTCATACATCCTAGTATATACTCATACTTTTAAATCTGAGTTTTACCACAGAAACCTACATGTAAGTTAGCAATTAATTAATGCTTTTCACCACATTAAAAATAATTGCAGGTTAATGAGAAAATTATTCATCAGGATACAGCTAAGATATATAGTTTGCTTTTCAAATGCACTGCTCAATCAACCGCCTTGTGACAAAAGAAACTGCAGGTTAATGAGCATATTTTCATCTCTTACAATCCTGAAGTGTCAAAACTTGAAAAAAGCTCCTTTTCTGCAAACACAGCACACCATTTAAGTACATTAAAACTGAATCAGGCAAACTTTTGAATTTTGGTTCGTAGCTGGAGATTGCTCTGGCACCAAAGGCTTCATGGGAGAGGCTTCTTGGGTAAGGTTCTATGTGACTACAGCAAGGGTTAACTGAGATTAGATATACTACTCCTCCCAGTTTAAAACACTAAAATCACAGGAGTGAAAATTTACCTGCAGTCTGTATGTTAATGAAGGTAAAATGTGAATTTTGCTTAATATCACGTTATAAGAAAAGAAGCTACAGTATGCACCAAGACTAAAGAAGAATTAAAAATGGAGGAGAAACAGAAAACCGTAAAAAGTGAAAAATCTAATGAAAATTCAATACAAGCAAATCTATCACAGAAGGCTAAGAGTACTATCTGGATTAATGAAAACATTTTTGATCACGTTAACTGCAATGCAAACAAAAGCCAATGTCATTTCATGTTTATGATTTGATATGTTTTGTGACACCATTTTTTTCAACTGCTTAATACCTCCTACATGTAGTCATGAATTGAAATGTCAATACAATGCCATGACAGTTGTAATGTGTATATTTTTTCTGAGTTTTTACACAAAAATATTTGCCTGTTCATAAATACGCTGCACATATATTTAGTTAACTGCTGTGAATAGTGTCTGTGGACTGTAAGATTCCCCCTGCCTTGAAAAGGACTTTCTGCCTCTTAAGGTGAATTTAACTGGAAAATATTCAGAGGCTATAAAAAAAAATAAAGGGGGGGGGGAGGGAATGTAGGCAATCTCCTTAGGGAACATACATTTTCTATTTTCATAAGATTCTGCTCAGTTAAATTATATGGTATTAACATTTGTTTAATAAATGAGACTGGAACAGATTTAGGCTGAAGTTTTCCAATACACAAATCACTTGGGTATTACTGAGAGATCAAAACCCCCAACATTTTTGTGCATTTGAAAACCTTCCCCAGACACCCTAGCTTGCTGGATACATAATTTTTAATAGTAAGGTGAGTTGTATATTGTAACAATGGCAGAATTATTCAGATCTTAGATCACAGAGATAAGTAACACAAAATAGGCATCGTTACATGGGATATAAAAATCAACAGCCCTATTTTAAAATGCAAGAATATGGATAAAAATGGTTGCAGAAGAAGAATGCAGAAGATTTGCAGAAGAGTATATAACTACTGAAATTTCAGTTTAAGATCAGGGTTGCATCAGGCATGCTGTGTTCTAAATAAACTTCCTCAGGAATTTATTTTAAAAGTCAGACTCATTTACTTTGTTCACCAACCTGACTCCATGGCAACTAGGAATTAGTTGCCCATCCCAGCAAATTTCATGCTTAAATAATGCACAGTAAAACTAATACTTGTATCTTGGTGATGATACATGAAATATGAAAGCACCTCATAAAATAAAGCATCTCACTGTGTAAAATAATATGGGCTTTACACCAGGTAAGAACTTTCATAGACTCACAGAAAGGTTAGGATTGGTAGGGATCTTAGAGATCATGCAGATCCAACCCTCCTGCACCAGCAGGGACATGTCCCACTATATCAGCTTGCTTAGAGCCCTATGTTACCTGGCCTTGAAAGAGTTCAGGTGCCAGAGACAACCTGTTCTATTGCCAAAAGTGACTCCAAATGGCATCTTGTTTCTCAGGAGATCCCTTCACATGTGTGTATTCAGCTATGTCTGCTTAAGTTTAAGAACAAGAGCAGTCAGTGCTCCTTTTCACTCCTATCAAACTATCCCTTTGGGCCAAGATGGATGAAAAGAGAGCAAACCAGATTTTAATTCTGGCGGCCCATTAACAGAAATATTTATTGTATTTAATTCAGCAGTACAAATTTGTTTTCTCACTTAATCTTCATTAGGTGTTAATGATATGTGAGAAACAAATAATACCACTTGACTCCATAAGATAGTTTTGCAGAGTGACCGGTGAATAATGAGGTAAAAACACTTAATAACTTACAAACACATTTGATATGGGTATTTTTTACAATAAACATATCATTAACATAATCACTATTCTGAGTAAAATCACACATTGAAAACGTTTCTAATTGTTGGGAAATCTCTACAAAATCCAATGAATCCTAAATACCTTTAATTACTTAAATCTGCAGTGCCGTGAAGGGATTTGTGGAGAGAGGAAAAAAAAGCAGAAGAGTTCTTGTGGAGTATACCAGAATACAGGAATTTCTGCTGGCCTTCCCCCAGCATTAGTAAACTACTCCTAAAGTAATGCAGGTTACTACTACTGGCAGTAGGTATACAGCTATGAAAGGTCACATAGCAAAACAAAGCTGTGTTGGCTTTATACAGCTGTTTTCGTAATACACAACATTTATTTTCAGTTAAAGACCACTTTCAATGGCAAAAGAAGTTACGTACTGAAAAGGTAAAGAATTAATAGAACTACAAAACTAAAACTGAGTAACGAGTACTTCTCTGTAACTTTCTGAATCACTTCAGAACTGTGGAGTGTCTGTCTACCTTTCTTGGCGTCGGTCCCAGATCCAAAACCTGCAGTGGTACTTGGTCGAAGTTCAGAGCTACTCTGGGGTGTTACGTTGGCTTTGGCATTATTGGCTTTTCCTTTTTTATCATTCTTTGACATGTCATTTGGTACATCAGCTATATCACTCTGAAAGAAACATTCATATTGTGGTAACAGTTACTTTATCCGTAGTGTAAAAGTCAGGGTATGGGAAATTTCTGAACTTGCTTACCTTAAACATAGTTAAGAAAGCTACAATATACTTTCAAACAACACTATACTCAGTGAAGTATTTGTAACCTATTTTAAATGGCTACCTACTAAAACATGGCTTCTTCCTCATTGCCCAAAATGTCTGCTTCTAAAGGAGTGTTGGTATCATCTGTGAAAAGTCAGTTAGTGAGTGGTGTTTCAGCACGTTAACTAACATAAGCCAATGTATTTCAGAGTAGGACAAAGAGGCCTATATTTGAGAAATTTTAAGTAAACAAGTATCAACTGGAGCAAGACCAGTTTACTTTAAAAAAAGAACATAAAATTAACATCAAGCGGCTGTGTTTGCCAGTTAAGTTCTACTTACAGTTTCAATACCCATAGCTCTCATTTGGTCTGCTCTTTTTTCTGTAATAGACAAAAATTTCTTTGGATCTGATAAAGCATCCACAATATCTATAAGAAAAAACATAATCAACTTGTTATGAACTTCAGAGGCATTTGGAAATGATTCTTGTACAAGAGCTTTATTCTACCCTTGTTATGAGCCACGGCTTGCAACCATAGTCCAACCATCCATAGTGAACTGGCAATACTGAATGTGCCCATCACCACAGGGCTCCTACACATTAGGAACATGAATCAGTTTATAATGCACCAAGGGAGTCATTCTAATCTAGGTACCTTATTTAGGGAAAAACTGACTCCGTCAGATTGAAGTTACCTTAACTTACTTCCAGTTGGTGACACCAGAATTGAAACCAGAATGGGATCTCTTGAGCCACAAAGAACTAACAACTTTGTCTCTTGGTTATTTAGGGGGTGCAGGAAACTGAATTAAATGCTGTTGTATTTCCTAGATAAAGAGGACTTTCAGATGGGTGATCAAAGTGATGGGGAAAATCTGTTCCTAACTAGCCTTTGTGATGCTCCATGTCTGCAACATGGCAGGCTGTGAAACAGCTTTTCTATGAACCATAATGACCAATATTTGAATCTTGCACATGACATAGTAATACTAGTGGCACTGGATACTGTATAGACTATTGAATCTGTTTTCCATATGCAGTGATAAATGTGCAAGCACAGGTTTACAGAAAAAGACACGAGTCTTTACCTCTATATTGAAGAATTCCTTTCCATGCTTAACTTCAACAGTCAAAGAATTCACAAATGGCACAGGTGGCCCTCCACAGCACGAAACTATTTTACAAATTAAACTGATTCAGTGTCTACAATAATAATGCATTCAGAGAGAGGAGCAGTGATAGGTTCTGATGATCCCTCCGAAACTGTAACTTCTGTATTACGGGTAAAACGGTCAATGGTTGCAGTGATTAAGTCTTTCTTGTCAGAGCAGGAACTTAAGAAAGGAAGTTTGAACACTGGGGTCTGACTGACTTCTAATTCACTCCAAAATATTGTCATGTAATTTACTGAGTTTTTTTGTCAAGACTGTTAGGAAGGCCACAGACAGGCCTTCACTTACAAGGAAGATGTTTCTTTACAGAATACCGCAAAGCCTTATTTTTGGCTGCTTATGAGTAGCAGATAAATGCTTTTGTACCCTTATATTCTAGATGGCCTTACTGGCATAAAAGGTCATTACTTCTACAATGACAGTCCTGACACTCATGGTTTTCATTGTCATTTGAATTTTGCCCACATTTCATGTAATCTCTTCAGCCATTTTCCAAGTCAGGTTACAATGATGCAAGACAGAGAATCAGGTCTGTAAAAATATCCATCCCATCAAAGTCTTGGAAAGAAACTTGCAATCCTCCTTGTGCAAACTAGAGGCTGGACTATATAATCTCCTTTCCAACTTAAGATGTTCTATGAAATGTTCCTCCAAAGTCATTGAGGGCACTTCTCACACAAAAAGCACAGACTGGGCTCCCATTTAAAAAAAGCTGTATTAAATACATGGCATTACCCTTGTCAGCTCTCTTTATCCACACAAATAGGTTGTCTCTGTCGTGACTCAATGACATATTCTGAAACTTACTTCATATACACAAAAACATGTAGAATTTATTTTCAGCCCTAATTATGGCCTTGTATCTCAGCACTGACTCCTTTCTCTTTCCCTAAATTAGTAATCATAGAATCACAGAATGGTTTGGGTTGGAAGGGACGTTAAAGCTCATCTAGTTCCAACCCCTCTCACATGGGCAGGGACACTTCCCACTAGACCAGGTTGCTACAAGCCCTATCCAGACTGGTCTTGAACACTTCCATGGAAAGGACATCCACAGTTTCTCTGGAAAACCTGTTCCAGTGTTTCATCACCCTGACAGCAAAGAATTTCTTCCTAATACTAATTCAAGACCCTTAGTGCAGCGAGGAGGGTGCACAGCAGCATGTCTTTTTGTCCTTGGCATGCTCTCATCAATGACAATCCAGGACTACCCTGCTAATGTGATGTGTCATTTGAAAATGGAACCTGATTATCATGAGCTTCAAGCTAAAAATGACTAACATATTTGGGAGAGTGAGACCTTTGTAAACTGCATTACTAATCATGCAGGCACATCACCAAAGGCTCAACAATTCTACAAGGGGGATGTGACTCATCACTGCTTCTCACATTGTTATTTGTGCTCTGCTTTCGTTTTTCTTTCTCCCCAGTGAGGTAAGGTGGGAGTGAAGAATAGCATTTAGTAGAAGAACTGCAATTAAATATAAAATGAGGAAAATCACTGGACAAGTACATTACTTAGGACTCTAACCACTAACCTAAGTAGCTACGCTTGCTTACGTAAGACTTCTGTAATAGAAGCTACTCTTTGGAGAATGTGATTTCATTGGCATTAACTTCTGCCAGTATTGTGTTGCATTTGGGGCAACATGGCTGATGCAAATTAACTATAAGAAATTACTAAGTTATATGAAAAATAAAATCATGCATATTTTCAGGCCTACAATGCATCACCCATTCTGGTTATTATTCAGTGCAAGTTTTTAAATCTTACTCATACAGGTTACAATTGAGCTATACCTATACACAACTACTGAACTGAGCTATACCTTCCCACAGGTTTGCTAAAACAACCACGGAGATCCTAATGATAGCTCATAAAACTGTGAGAGGTTCACTGAAGATGGTAAGTAATTTAAAAACACATGCCAAGAGAATACTAATGATTCCACCTGAGTGTCAAAAGTTATTCCCCAGTTGTTCATCATTCTGTTGTTCTACATCGAAGACATAGGAGACACATCAAAACTATCTGGAAGGGAGAGAACTAATAATTGAGCTTATTTATTTCAGGTTAATATGGAGTCTGTTTTTCCCAACACTGGCAGTAAACTATGACAATCAGTTCTCTCATTGTAGTAGCATTTTCTGTAATGATACTGTTACTTAGGGGTAGTAATGTTTTTCTAGGTCCTCACCTCTACTAGATAAACCATCTCTACCAATGCTGACAATGCAGTAGATCAAACAGTACTGAACTGCACACAGTTTGCAAATTCTAAACTGGTGTTCAAATTCTCTTTGAAAAACAAGTCTTTCAGTTCTGAATTTATATACTGCAGTTTAAAAAAGAAAATAAAAAATATTTTCTGTCTATGTGGCCAGTGCATTCAGCAGCTTGACCTAAGTTTAAATTCTACTGTTAGAAAAAGTGGACTATCATTCAGAAAAACATCAATCCCAAATCAGAAGTATGCCTCTAGTTTAAAAAAAATATATTAACTGAGTCACTTACAGTGAAAAACTTAAGTGCAATAAAAAATTAAAGCACATGCTGAAATGTGTCCCTTAGATTCATGGTTCAATTAATGCCTCGAGAATCTCAAGCTTAAGCATAAGTTTACATTTGCCTAGAGACAAAGTTAAATACTGCAGATGAAACATGATGCATGGTAGTGCTGTGATGAAACTCCATCTGACTTGCCAGCAATCAGGATTTCAAATCTGAACAACACCGATGTTTCTGCAAATGCTTAACTTTTCCATGGTATATTGTTGCTGAAGTCTAGGCCTGTTTGTTGTTTTTTTTTTTTTAAGTATGGATAAATACCATCAAACTGAGTCTTGAAGATATATTATCTAAGATTTAAGAAAGTTTTCTTTCTCCAGTTTGTACTATGGAAATTACAGTCAGAGAAGTTGTAGGAATTCTGTGCCTAGGCACCAGGTTTGAAATTACTTTTTGCAAAGACCAAACATTTTTATCAATGCTTCACCAATCAACTATAAGTTGAATTTCATTTTGCTGCAGAGTCAGGGCACTAACACTTAACTCAATTTCTATTTTAGAGTTTTAAATGGTTTATGTATTGTCTAATGTATGAGTGAATTTCTTCTGCAGTGAAGAAAACATTTCCCAAGGGTACACCCTCAGGGTGAACCTACACATCACACTGGTTTAAGTGGTGTAATGATTATTCTCAGCTGTTTCTTCC
Organism: Apus apus; assembly: GCF_020740795.1. Taxonomy (NCBI): domain Eukaryota; kingdom Metazoa; phylum Chordata; class Aves; order Apodiformes; family Apodidae; genus Apus; species Apus apus. Next base: position 49,011,623 of record NC_067284.1, on the reverse strand, counting down.
TATCCACATGTGGCAATTTGCCACCACTCAGAATAAATGACCATTGCCCTGCCAACCCAATCATGGACATGGCTCACATTACAACAACTTCCCTGAAAACCCCAAAATAATAAAAACACACCAAACCTAAGTAAAATTGGGAGAGAAAAATGCAGAAAGGTTCTGAATGCTAACTTCTTTCACATTTTTAACAATATGCCAATATTCTTAACAATACAAAAGTAATTTTGACTGAAAACACACGTAAATTCTGCAGCAAGTGTTTACGCCTATAGGCCAAACAATATAGCTAAAATAAAACCTTAGAAATACTTATGTCACAAAAAAAAAATTCAAAATCACAGAATCACAGAATAGTTTGGGTTGGAAGGGATCTTAAAGATCATCTGGTTCCAACCCTCCTGCTAAATAGGGTTGCTAAAAGCCCCATCCAACCTGGCCTTGAATACTTCCAGGGATGAGGCATCCACAACCTCCCTAGACAACCCCTGCCAGTTCCACACCAACACTAAAGACCTACAGCAAACTGAGAACCAGGTTTAGCTCACCTCCAAAACCATCAGGCACATATGTTTTAAGCACAATGTTGCAGAAAACCGTTGGAAGAGAGAGTGGTTTATTGCCCTCATTCCGAAGGGAAATGTGTCTGTAACCTGCTTGCAGACCATCCAGAGGCAGGATCCTTTGACCAATCAACTTATTATTGTCATCATACACTGCTATTCGCAGGACAGCAAGATCAGGAAGAATAACCTAGGAAGTCATAAAATGAAGAAAATTAATTACTCAAATACAATAGCACCCTCTCCTCCTCCCGGGTTAGAACCATTCACTCACAGAAACCGGCTATCATCACCATAAAATAACATTCCCTACAAACTGGACACTTTAAGATTAATCTTTCCTAGAAAAGCTTTTTTCACCCTAAATCCTAAATTCACCCTTCAAATCCTGAAGCTTAGACTTACACTAACTAAATATTTTGCAGATTTCTTTTTCATTGCTGAAATGTGACATGGGTAAGGCAGGTAAGTACTGCCTGGGAAGTGACAGATACAGTCACACTTGAAAGGTAGGCAGTGCTGAATCAGGAGGAACTATGACAGAAAGATGGATTTTGGGATGCATCCAGAAGGGCAATGAGGAACAGAAAGAGCAGAGGGTACATGGTACACATGGTGGGCAGGGATGCTGCCAGCTAGCTGCAGCTGTCAGCCCCCATCTGGACTTACCAAAACAATAAGCAAAAAACCACCCTGTCTTCCCTGAACAAAGGTGCTGCCCATGTGCACAGCACAGGGAGGAAGAGACAGCCTAACCGAGAGGTGCACCCTTTCTGCCAGCTTGGGAAAGCCTTCCCATTACTTCTCTACTTCCCTCTACTCATTGATGCTTAAAGGACAAAAGGAAAGAACTCAGTAAAACTGCTTCTACTTTCTCACTTAGACTTTCCTCCCACATTTCCACTGTTGGGGGGCACAAAATAAAGTAAGATTTTAGCTTCTGAAACCACCAAAGCCGTTCACTGATATGCTGCTCTACTTGATTATAACTTAACAGTCCCAGCACAGGTTACCACCAGCACTCATCCCATCCTCCCCCTCACACAACAGAGTGACAACACAGAACTTGGGTTAGAATGGCTGAAGCTTCATTTTAATTAAAATAAAAACAAGAAAACATGACAGAAGAACAATCAAACACACTACCTGAGAGCAATGTGTAGGGATAAACATCAGATTGAAGAGAACACTGTAACCCAAATAGCACAGGTAAGATCTCTCCTCTACAGGCCACAAATCAGCACATCTTTAATTACCTGATGTGCTCAGATCCAGATTTGCTAGGGAGCAGGAACAGGGACCAATAAGTTTATAATTCCCTCTCCATTAATTTGTTCTATGGTATCCTGGTAGGCACTTTCACCCTCTTGACATTCTAGCACTATGCAACACACACCCTGATTTCCTCCAACTAGAGGAATTGCTCCTGCAGCGTTTATGTCATTCATCTGCTTGGTCATCAATGCATGTCTTGATTACAATGCTAAGCCTGATATGATAAGGACCTTGGTTGACTTACAGTATGAGATATTAAAGAGAATGTACAACTGTGTAATAATTCATTGGAGCACTGGCCTCAACCACTGTACCCATGCCATGATACACAGGTACCACCTTTTAGACCGAAGCTGTGTGCACCCTGTCGTTTATGGGACTTCTGATTTAAGAAATCAGAATGCAGCAGATACTGGCCATATGGCCAGCAAGCCATGGGCAGCATGATAGCCTGTCATTGCACCCAAGCATCTTCCTTGTGCTTCCTCATATACAGAGAAAAGCCCTTGAAGTCATATTCATTCCAGAATATATACGAATCCAGAAAAAACTCCTGCATTAACCGTATTTCTATTAAAAACTGGTTATACTATTAAAAAACAGATTATGTGTGTAGTATGTCCCAGTGTGAAGCGTTATATCACCACTTGGCAAAGTCAGTCACTTTGGAATAAAAGAGCAACAATTTTGCACGACAACAAAACAGGTGTAAGCAAAACAGATGTCATCAAAGACAGCACTGCTAACACATGTAGTCTGGATGAAATTCCAGTCAACAGAAAAAAAAAAAGAAAAAAAAAGTGTGTATCATATCTATAAAGACTGAGAGATAAAAACTGAACACAGATGATTGCTCTCTCTCTTTAAATCCCCCATACCAAGAAAAAAAGTTTTTCTTTGTTATTAAAAGAAAAAAATAAAGAAAAAGGTACATGATGCACATGGACTACTGAAGGAGGGAGCTGGCAACACGTCTGAGGAACACAGCACCCTTCCAACTTTTCCATGTAATAACATTGACCTTAGCTTTGGATGCAGCATCTCACCTGCCCTCTGGGCTGAAGGAACAGTGCAAGATAGCAGCCACTGCCAGGGCAGGGAAGAAATCTCCAAGGAATGATGGTGTCCACCAGCGGGGGCTCATTCTGAGCAGACTGCATACCTTGAACACTGGCATGGCCACGGAGGAGGTGGCTACCTCCCAGTGGGAGGAGGAAGCAAAGGGGAAGGAAAAGCCAAACAGAAACAAACAAACAAAAAAAATCATGTGATAGCTACAGAGGTTATCAGTTACAAAAATAAAACAAAGCAAAATAAAAAGAAACTAAACCAAAACACTAACAACCTCTCGAAAGCTTATTTCAGCTTCAGATTGTTTACCGTAGTAAACAGGAATCCTACAAACCCTTTTTCATGGGAGCAGTATTTATTCATGTGAGCAGTCAGACTGAAGCAGGCAGGATCAAGTGAGCAAGGATGCTCATATGCAAAAGAGGAGGCAACCACAAACTGTGCTTTCCAAATATCCTACCTTTCGAAATACAAATGATTCTTCATTGTAAACAGGGTTCAGACCATTGTTCATCACCATGCGTGTCCGAAACTCTTTACGTATCGTGTCCGTGGGTAAACCATACATATCCACTTCTACATACGTACCAATTTTTTTGTCTGATAAGAACTGACCAGATATTACCTGCAACACAGCAACACAGCAGTGAGGAAAAGCAATACAAATACACAGCTTTTTATAAATACTGCACATATCAGTATTTTTCTATTGACAGCAGCCTGAAAAATGCTTTATACAGAACAGATATATTTATTATCTCTTGAAAATGGTATATTTAGTTCTAAATTTGCATTGCTCATTTGTATTGCTTTGGAAATGCTTTTGCAATAAGACCTTAAATATATCCTTAATTTGAAATGACTGTGCTCATTGTGCTATGGTATTAACAGTTGTAAGTCAGTCAGCTCAATTAGCTGAGGTCTCAGTGATGTGTTCACTATGTTACTGAAGGACACTGAACAAAGCAACCTGATGGGGCACTGCTATTCTGCAACTTCAAACTTTCTGTTCAGAAGCACTGCCATCTGTCGTATGTCTTGACTACAAAGAGGTGAAAGGAAAACTATTGCTCTGCTTTCACTTAGGTAAAGGTTTCAAACTAATCATACACCAGTCTAACTCCATATTATGTGTCTGGATGGCAGGATGATTAAAAAGCAAACAAACAAAAACCCCTCACAACTCCTCTAGATGGTTATGTTATGTATAGGAAGATTTATTGCAATTTTACTCCAAGATTAATCTAGCCACAGCAGGTGATTACTTCAGGGAAAATTTTTATTCAACAAAGATGATCTACTATTTAAAAATACAGCTAATATTTTCACTACTGTGATCAACAAAGGAAGCAAAAAACCTGAAACATGTCTTCAGAGAGCTAAGCTCATTTCACGCCTGTTTCACCATCTCACATTCTTCCAGGGAATACTCCAGATAACAAATCTGAGAAGTAATGTGTCTGAGGGTACCCCTGTGCCATCACTGGCTTCAGTCCACTCAACTCCTTATTAACAGAATTTATATGCAATTTTATACTGGTTTTAGTCACACAAGAAGTGCAAGTGCGAAATACATGATCTTGTGATGCTTAGAACTTATGTTCTTACCACCAGATCCCTCTTTATTCTTGGAGGGATTGTGCTGTCATTGAGATTAAAGAAAAACAACATTACTAAAAAGTTCTTGTTCTTCTGGGGGTGTAAATGAAACTCAATTAAATGTCTAGAACAAACAATGAACCCTTGGTTGGAGAGGGTTTGAAATTTCCATGCTGCACATAGAAAATGGTAACTGAAAGTTTAAGTCTTATTAAGCTGCATGTTGGGTATTTGAGCAAGGAGAGTAGTGTTAAGTCATAAAGCAGGTTTCACAATTGTCAGCCCTCCTTCCAAAACATGGTACCTACCGATGCCTTAGAACTGCAACAGAAGTTTTATGGACTTTGTCACTCATAGGTAATTCCAAAGTAAGACCTTCAACACAGAAACTATTTTTCTCTACTTATTTTGAAAAGATCTTGTCATGTGTGCCTATATTCCTCCTTGCTTTGTGGTGACAAGTGATGTTTGCATAACTTCATACTGTCCACAGAAATTATTTGTGTGGGCTGATGTAATTCAAAAAGAGCATGAGGGGTTTTAAAATTCAGTGATAATGTATAATAACAAACCATTTCTAATTCTATTAATTATGTTTTTTTAATTAATTACATTATTCTGTGTTCCACTCAGCTCAAGTAAACATAGATGTCTTAGACAGCAGTAAGAAAAACAAAAAACAGAGAAACAATTTGAGGATACCTACGAAATCCCAACACGTTTTCTGTAGATATCCTAGTTCTGTTGATGTTTAAATGCAATTTTGGATGTGATAAAATGACAGAAGATTGTCTATTGCTGTTTTACCTGTACAGAACATGTCGCAGCAATTACACCATCTACAGGAGTTTCAGAGAAAGGGTCAAATGTTCGATCTGGTCTTCGCATGAAATCTGGTTTAAGTAGATACCTTATTTCAAAAAAAAACAGAAGAAGAAAATTATTTTGTGTGGAAAATAAAACTTTGTGAAATACAAATAAAATGGATGTTTCTAGCTTTAAACAATGAACTCTCCTTCAGCACTGTAAAATACAGACTCCCATTCTACCTGCAGGTGTGAGGAAGTAAAAGGAAATATTACGCTTGTCTAGAACACAGATAAATGTTAATCTTAATTTTGAATTACCAGCTACTGAGAGATGAAATAAAATCTGGATTTCAAGAATAAAATAAAAATTATATAATCAAGGACATTTCAAAATACTTAAAAACCTTAAAAATTCATTAAGTTATCATATAATAAAAACTAGTTGCTCTCATTTGTTCTAATTCTTTAACACTTTGGAGAAATACACAGGACATATTAAATTTTATTTTTTTAAATGAAGCAGTTCCATAGAGTCAAGACTCATACAACAAATTTCAGCTGGAAGCTAATTTTTCCATCTTGGTAATAAAACTTTGGGGGAAATGGCTGATAATGTCAATACTGACAGCTTGTTAATTATAGTAGCATGAAAGGCACTACCATAATAACACTTACAATACATCCCTGAGGACTATACACGCAATCAACATATCAATGAAGCCAATACGTGCTCTGATGAATCAAAATTCAAAGATTCTGCCATCAAAATGAAATAGCAGTTGATCACAGAAATACTGTGCTATACATGACAGGGGGTCTCTTCCATTAGTGGAAAGAAATTTGTAAGTGGAGTCATCTTGTTAATTCTGCAGCCCTGACACATAACAGATGCTAGAAGATGATTTTTTATCCTCCCTTAGTCTCTATAGTGAATCACTAGCACATAATGTTATAAAGACCTACAGAAAATTCAGAAATAATTAAAAAATGCTGGAAAAATTCCAGTGGAAATAATGTCAATCTTTTGTCCCATTTTTTTTCATAACAGGACTTCTGCTTAGGAAAGTAATATTCCCTATTTTTCTTACATTATAAATGTGTGTGATTTCATAATACTTTTTTAATTTAACGTAGGTATGGGCAGAAGGGAACTATCAGAAACATCCTTCGCCTCTGTTTCAGGCCTGCTGAAATAAAAATGCCGGAAGTGGAGAGAGACTCAATCTTGTTTCACCAGCATAAAAACTTTAAATCAGAGAAAAATGAGTACAGACAGAAGGAAATGTATTTTTAAATTTTCATTGTCCTGCATGTTTTCTGTGACTGAGACAGCACCACATTTGTAATTCATATGAAAATATTCCACTGTGTTACTGCAATACCAGAAGACTGACATAAGAATAATGTAATTTAGCTGACAATTATGCCTGTCCTTCAGAGCATTTGGCAAGAGTGACTATGTGCTCTTTTACTAGGCTCCTGGGTCAAACAACAAAGGAATCATACTCTGCCATAAAACCAGCTTTGGTTTTCTTCTGTTTTTGTTATTCTGACTGAAGGGACCAGAGACTGCACCTTTGTCAAACCCAACGTCTCTATCCAGACAGTTCAAAACGGAAATTAAGGCATGGAGTGGCAAAGTGCAATGTTGCCTTTTCTGCAGATGAGAAATTTCTCCAAGCTTCATCTACTCAGATTCTGAATAAGATTTGCATTAGTAAAAGAGTTGTTTCTTCCCAGGATGAGTTTGCAGATTTTAATGTGTTTCTGGACTGTCATTTCCTATAATTCATCAAACTTCTCCTTTCTCTTGATGTTAATGATCAGCGTATCCTAATAAGGTATAAACTCAGCATTTGAGAAAAAATTATCAACATCACTTGAGGATCTTTTTTCATGCAAAAGTCATTAGCAAAAACTTAAATACTTCAGTGTTCTCTGTGAAATCTGCTCTGCAACTAAAGTACACAGATTAAAAAAATGTTTCCTATGTATTAAGACTCAACCTGTCCAGGTAAATGTGGCAATTCTGTGAACTATGCAATGAATCTCCATTCTGAGGCATATTTTCAAAGAAAGATAGAGAACAGAGACTGAAGATGTATTTAAATAACTGTGTATGGTGTTCATGATCTTCATAATTTGCACACAAAGCGTCTTCTATCTCATCTTTAAAAACTGGGCATAATTAAAACAGATACTCATCACAATACCTCCTTGCAGGGAATAATTCTCCCTGAATTATACTAATCTCTACTCTTCACCTAGTACCCTATTTTTCTTTTGTAACACATAATTAATAGCAACAAAATTTTATTAAAACCATAGTAAAGGATTCTGATACACACTGACAACAGTTTAAATCCCATCACTCACCCGCACGATCCGTTATATTCAAATTTTCCTTGATTCAACTGCATTGCTAAATCTGCCAGGAGAGAAAAGAATTACTACTGCCCTTCCTTCTGAATAATACAGATCATGAACAATTCTTTTTATTAAAAACAAAAGACTGTTTGTCCACAATAACTAGTTTAAATGAAAATTTAATTTAATGCATATAAAATGCACACAGCTAAGAAACAAACTAAAGCAATAGGAAAACTTCAAATTTCTTCACAGCAGTGACAACTCTTGTCAACCAAGTTGAAGTCTTTGCTGTGCTTAGAAAACAGTCTCTCTTTGAATTAAAATGTAAACAGTAGGCAGAGAAGCATCAAACTGTGGACATGTTAAGCACCTGGAATGGGATTTGGTATATGTATCTGCCTGAAGACATTACTAGATGAATTAAAAAAAAACAAACAAACCACAAAACAACAAAAAATCCTACTCTATTAGTTATACTCACAACTTTACTGAACAGGAACAATACGTCTCTTCTGAGTTTAGTCTATGGAGAGGCATTTAGATTCCCTGGCATCATTCTCTCAGCTGGGATCTCAGACCCCATTCTCTGATGCTGAACACAACTCTTTTGACTGGTCTAGAAATGCATTTGGCAAGTAGTCACTACTTTTTACCATCTTAATTCGTATGCTCCTTCATCTATACTCTGGAGACATGCACCCAACTGTGCAAAAGCTGTGTGCTGTGAAAAAATAATCTCCCTGTAATTAATACTTTTTATTAGTAAAACATTGTAATTTATGTGAGAAGTTACAATACTCTATTATTTTTCCATGAAAGGCCACTGAATTTTCCTTCTATGTAGGACTTTTGTATTGCTCCTTTTCTTACGCTTCCGTAATTCCACCCCACCATTTTATTTAGCCATATGTCTATTTCCTCCAAAAATGCCAGAAGCAAATCCATGGCATCTGTTTGAGAGTTACTGCCCAGGCCATTCTTTAGGATTGAGGTTCACTGGTCGTTGTTGTCTACCTGGGGTCTGATAGTTCAGTGAGACCATCTGGCAGCCAGCGTTCCAGAAAATTTGAGGCATGTAATTACTGGAATCCACTCGGCCTCCCTTTGGGTATATCCGACTCATTTGTCGTTTATTATAACTGTATAATTCATCAAGGAAAATGAAATAAAAATATCATAGAAATGTATGGTCATATCCTGGTATCTTCAAATTTGTCATACATTAATCTTACTATTCCTCATTCTATGAGCTACTTTCCATTTTCCTTTAAAGACAAGAAACACTGTAAATCTAGAAAGGTACACTTGTTTATATGTAGCACTAGTAGAGAAGTGGTATAAGGAGGTGAAAGGATACTTCACAAACTCAATGGCATGGGTCTTCAAATACCCTAGTCCGACTGATTCATTGAAAGAGGACATATTATGATGAATATTGCGTTCTAGAAAGAAAAGACAAGACATTTAAAAACACCTCTGTAACGATCAATTACAATTCAAAATCATGCCCTTTATGTAGTATCAGGATACAGCAAATTCTGGTCTGTTTTCCCACTCTTTGTAACTCATAGAACCAAAATAATCTGAAGAGAAATTTCATAATAATACTGACTTCCCATTTTCTTTTACTTATTGGGAAGTCAACAAAACTCTTTTTGATTACAACAAAATTGTTATTCAGGGCCTGTGCTGTGTGGCTAGTTAAGGCAAAACAACACGATAGTCTAGTGTGTAAAACAAAAAGCATCAGTTAACTGCTGACCACTGTGAGAATCATGCCCACCTTACTTGACTGAAAGATGAACTAAAAAAGGCTGTTTAGTTGGAAAGGCCTATAGAATACTCTCAACCTCAACAACTTCCTATTCTCCCAGTAATTTAGTGACTCCGTGTGGATGACCAATGGAATAACATGCTAACTTTACATTTGAGAGATCTACAGACAAAGATCTAAAAATATACTGATGAACATAATTAAATTGTGTCTTACTCTGTTTCTAAACTCAGGAATTGTAGAGATTTAAAAAGTACCTAGAATAAGCAGACAAATACTTTTATTTCATTCAACCTTTTATGTTACCTTCTGCTACATCGAAACCTTGAAATTTTACAGGTTGAGCATAGTTGACCATTGTTGATAAATATGGATGTATATTGGTTGTGGCACCTACATATTTGTAAGATGCCATCCATGCTTGTTCATCTTCCACAGTTACTAAACCCTGAAAACACATTAAAAAGAATAATCACTACTCGTGTGTGAACAAACACTATCGTTGGAATTTTCAAATGTGATACAAAATTATAACCAAATCTGCAGAAAGTTAAAGAAAGTGCAAATTAATACAATAAAAGTGGGAATTTAATGTGACAAATTCAGATTTTTTTTCTTACTGATATATGCATCAAACACTGCCAACGTTACAGATGCATGCAAGAGGACTGATGATAGAAAGCTCCTAACCAGCAGGCAAATATTGTATGATGTTAGTAAGATAACTTTGGCATAAAAGAGAAATATTACAACAGACTGAACAATGGTGGGAGATAATGATATTTGTCAAATGAATTCCTAAGAATTCTGATTTAATATACATTTTCTCATGGCAAGGATGGTGGGGTTGTACTTGGTGTACTCCGTATACTTGGTACTGAGTAGAACTTTCTCAACATCAAAACACAAATAGGTTCAATTACTAATCCTAATAAAAGCAGACCAAAATATAGCGATTCCAACCTTCATTGGACAAGCAGATGTCACAAAACCAACAAGACAGACAGAACTCATATCCTATGTCACTTAACATTATAAAATTCTGAATCCAACAGTCACATAAAGGTGCACTACATTTATAACAGAACTTCAGAAGTTTTCTACCATTATCTGCTAGAAAACCACAATAGGAAGCGCTTCACATGTGGCTCTACTTGTCCAACTTTCTCCTTCCCCTAAACTAGTTTGAAACACATTGTTTTCCCTGAAAGAAAGGAAAGAATAAGGTAGACCGCTGTCTATCTAAGAAAACTCCCCAAGGCTTCCCATTCATGGCATTTTTCCCCAAAACATTTTTGTTTGTTCTCCTACCAGTGAACTAGTTACCAAAAAAAAAAATAATCTAACTTACTGTAGAGGCTGACAGTGAAGTTCTGCAGGGAAGTACTAAGTATATTAAAAAATTCTTACAGTACAGCTTTTTATTTTCAGAATGCAACCCATGTTTCTCAGAAAGTTCTCCTCCAATTCTGTATCAGAATATAATGAATAACAGGAAGGGCTGCAAAGTCCTTTCTCGAGCACTAAGTCTCAGCATGTCTATCAGTACCAGATCATGGAAGGAGAATGCAGTTTACAGTGCCTACATTACTGCAACTCATTTATTTAGGAGATGGGAGAGTAGAAATACAAAATTATTTGCCAGTATCATAGGCATGTACCTGTACCTGCTATTTAGTGCAGACACATTTCAAAAAATGAACTCCATGTGAAATGAAACAATCTAGGCCGTGATTTAAGACAATTACAGCCACAAGGAGCATCCTTTTTTGACTGCATAGAATAGCTGAGTTATCAGAATGAGTCCAAGTGCACATCTTTTTATGAGCATTTTAGACTGAATTAAACTTGCAGTAGCCCATGAAATCAAAATGATACCATATTTTAATGCTGATCACAAGGGCTCAACCCAACTGCTTTTGAGGAATACACATGTTGAGGCTTCACAGCTCTGTTCCCTAAATATGCCAAGTGGTACATCCCTTTATTAGTAGAAAACAGGCATTTTTTTGTCACTGCATCAGTATTTGTTAATAGAGCTTAGATCAAATTAAGGTCAAATTTCTTCTAAGGAACTAGTCCTAACTGAGGAAGAACTGACCACCCATCTTCTATAAATCATGCTCCTTCTATGTGCCTTTTGCTGATTGCTCAGAATTGTTAGTTATATTTTACTATCTTGCTCCACAAACAGCTAAGTAATGAAACACAGTGAAAAGGTAGTCAAAGGGGATTCTGCACACCTTAGTGCCAAGGCAATAGTTCCTTGCAGATGATAGCTGTATGACTACATTGCTGACACTAGCTCTAAGATAATGTTCTAAGACAATCTAGTGGTCATTGATTTTATGTTATTTACTTGCAGATGCATAATTTTTCAAGAAAATGGGCTATATTCTTTGCAGTGTTCATAACTTTAAAACTATGAAAAATAGTAAAGACTAAGGATGGAACGTTTCTTAAAGCCTACGGGAATAAAGAAATGGTTACAACAGCACATGACCCTTTCAGGGGCTTGAGAGCACACTGGAGAAAAGTTGATCTCTCTAGGGTAGTTACTTCTCCCTACCCCTCAAGAAAAGATGAAGAACCCACTTAGAAATCAATACAGGTTGAAACAAAGTGTGGTTAGGAAAAGGAGCAGCTTTAATGAGAGATGAGAAGAAAGGAGAAGAGCAGAAGGAGGTGGGAAGAGTCTTACAGAAGGGATTCCTGGGAGAAGATAAATGTAGAAGTCCCAAGGGAAAGCAAAAGGAGGTAAAAGAGAGAGGGGAAAAAAGTGCGGTCAGGGTAAGGGAAGAGGAAAAAGAAGAAGCAGGGATGATACATCTCAACACCATTCAAAGAACTGCAGTTTCCCAGTGCATGACATTTGAGACCAAGGTCACATTTCTAAGCAGGTATATGTCATGCACTCCTGTCTGCCCCGAAATTTTCTGACAGCCCTGACCCCAATATAAAAGTACAGCAGAAGAAACCCTAGAGGAGAAATGAAGGTATAGTCACTTTCAAAACTACTCTGTAGTGCAGTGAAAACTGTGCATGAAATTGTTAAATCACTAAAAATGCATGGTAAGTAAAATGTATGTTATATATAAAGCAGTAAAACAAACTACATCACATCCTATGTGTCACCTTTTTATTGTTTTCTTGCTCAGAATCTTCAACAGCCTATGGGAAAAAAATATATATACATTACCCAAAGAAAAAGCAATTGGAAACACTCAAAGTAAGAAAAAAAAAAATCTTCAAAAAGTTAACGCATTTAGCAAACAGCAAACCCTTTTCCACCTTTCTGTGCAGAAGGTAGAAAAATTTTTGGTTTCTTTCAAATCTGGATATAGAAGATAGGAAATCCATCAGCTGGCTAGCAACGGGAATAGAAAGGAGGGTGCCAGACACTGAAGCCCAAACCAGTGCTACCATTAGATGCTGGGGACAGGAAGTTTCAGAGAAGAACGAAAGAATGACACACCCAGACAACACAAAAGATCATCTGATCTGGATATGCAAACTGTCCAGGCTCTGAAAACTTAGGAGTTAAGACTGCTGTAAACTGTGCTTTAAACGCCCACAATTTAAAAAAGGACTATCTATAGACATAATTTACGCTGGGACAGTCTGCTGTCTATCTTCAATTACAAGCTGCCACTACCAAGAATCTTAGACAGATAAATGTTGATTTGGCACTGAATCTACATTCCTCAAGAATAAGGATCGAGTCACTGATCCGCAAAGAAGGAGAGAAGTTACCCAAGGGCACTCATGAAGATGAGTGACTAATCTAAAAAACAAAACAAAAACAAACCTCAAAACATTCAGGTAGTTAAGGACCAGCTGACTTAGTAAGTAAAACCCACCCTAGAGCAAATAACTTAAAAAATACTTCAGTGGGAGGATTCATAAAAGTCCTAAAGAAGCAAAGATAGTGACTTTCAGAGATACTAAGAAGGCAGGTCAGAGGTCTCAGTGATACTGCTAGAGACATACTGCCAAGGGCACTCTGTGCTATGAAAGATTCTCCATACCTATAGTTCTATCTGGAGTAAGATCCAAAGGCAGCAAGGCATGAGAGCAGAAGTGGCCAAAATACTTGAGTGAGAGGAGCACAATCTGATAAGGTACCTTAGCACTCACGTGTTTTTGTTGGTTGTTGTTTTTTTTCCTGCAGCCAGCAGCAATAACATGTTCAGTGCTAAAGAAGCCTTAGTTTTTAATTCCAATATTCTGTATCTAAGCACTGTCAAGTAATATTCAAGTTACTGAGCACAGACTGATAAACTGTATTAATCAGGTATTAGTGGAATAAAGTGGGCTCTTACCCTATTTGCCAACTGGGTCTCTGTGCAGCCCTACTGTCCTACCATCCCACTGTGGAACTGAGCGTCCTATTTTGCCTTCACTGCTGCAGGTAGAAGGGAGAATCTAACCCTAAGAGTTAACAATAAAAATGACCCTTGGAATCCCTATGATGAAGACACAGGATGCAGTCTTGCAGAAGGCTGAGTGAGGAAGCTGATGCTCCACCTGATATTAGGGCACCATAAGTGAGGTGCAAAGTAAAATATCAGAGGCAGGAAACTGCCGCCTTTAATTAATATTTTTTATCAAATCCTCCACACATTACCCTAAATACTGATACTGTTTCCTCAATGAGTATTCTACCTGAACAAGCAGAGAGCATTTTTGGCTACAGAATTTTGTCTTCTCATGAACCTAAAGGTTAGGAATCTGGTGAAGATCTCAGGTTTGACTCTTCTGACAACATGTGCCATGATGCTTCCACAAAACAGTGTGTCTTTTCCACACACTTCCAAAGAAATGTAAGAAGCAATCCCACCTTTTGACACTGATGGCAACTGCTTCTTTTTGACTGTAGTCATCTACAGTAAGGTCACTTCCAAATTTGTACTCTGGGTGAGCTTCTTCTTCCTGGTCAGCTGCACAGAAAAGAAAAAGGATCAGTGCAATAAACACAGCAACTGTGTTTTGTGAGAGGTAAAACAAATGACAGCTGACTATAGGTTTGGTTATTTTCTAAAAACAGAAATAAAATCCAGGGCTTTAGACTTCTAAGCATTAGTAATAAATTACAGTTAAGGCACAAGATTTTTCCAGCTTTGACACAGCTAGAAAGATAAATTCTGTTTAGTGTATTTTTGAAGGAATCAGTAATTTGTTTAGTAAAATTGAAAAAAGGAAGAAGGAGGAAGGAAGGAAGGAAGGAAGGAAGAAGGAAGGAAGGAAGGAAGGAAGGAAGGAAGGAAGGAAGGAAGGAAGGAAGGAAGGAAGGAAGGAAGGAAGGAAGGAAGGAAGGAAGGAAGGAAGGAAGGAAGAAGGAAGGAAGGAAGGAAGGAGGAGGAAGGAAGGAGGAAGGAAGAAGGAAGGAAGGAAGAAGAAAGAAAGAAAGAAGAAAGAAAGAAGAAAGAAAGAAAGAAAGAAAGAAAGAAAGAAAGAAAGAAAGAAAGAAAGAGAGAAAGAGAGAAAGAGAGAAAGAGAGAAAAGAGAGAGAAGAGAGAAAGAGAGAAAGAAAGAGAGAAAGAAAGAGAAAGAGAGAAAGAAGAGAGAGAAAGAGAGAAAAGAAAGAGAGAAAAGAGAGAGAAAGAGAGAGAGAAAGAGGAAAGAGAGAAGAAAGAAGAAAGAGAGAAAAGAAAAGAAGAGAAAGAGAGAAAGAAAGAAGAAAGAGAGAAAGAAGAGAGAGAAAGAAAGAGAGAAAGAAGAAAGAAAGAAAGAAAGAAAGAAAGAAAGAAAGAAAGAAAGAGAGAAAGAGAGAAAGAGAGAAAGAGAGAAAGAGAGAAAGAAAGAGAGAAAGAAAGAGAGAAAGAGAAAGAGAGAAAGAGAAAGAGAGAAAGAGAGAGAGAGAAAGAGAGAGAGAAAGAGAGAGAGAGAGAAAGAGAGAGAAAGAGAAGAGAGAGAGAAAGAGAGAGAGAAAGAGAGAGAAAGAGAGAGAAAGAGAGAGAGAAAGAGAGGAGAGAAGAGAGAAGAGAAAAGAAAGAAGAAAGAAAGAAAAGAAAGAAAGAAGAAAGAAAGAAAAAAGAAAGAAAGAAAGAAAGAAGAAAGAAAGAAAGAAAGAAAAAGAGAAAAAGAAGAAGAAAGAAAGAAAGAAAAGAAAGAAAGAAAGAAAGAAAGAAAGAAAGAAAGAAAGAAAAGAAAAGAAAGAAAGAAGAAAGAAAGAAAGAAAGAAAGAAAGAAGAGGTTTTGGGAAATATCAATAAATGAAGACATTTCTTTAAATAAAGATGTGAAGAGTTGCTGGTGTACAAGCTTCTCATGCTCACCATTAGTCTCCTTACAGTCATACCTATAATAGGAATAATTTTCATTTGCTTCTAAAGGTGATTTTCCATTAGTGTAGTCAAAGAATCTAAAAAAGTTCTCTTACAAGACAAGATTGTTAATCGTATTATTCATATGGCTTAAGCAATATTTTAGAAAATACTTATGTAAGCCTCTTGGCAGTCTAGCACATAATATCACAGCACAGTAGGAGCACTATTAGAAATGAGCATTCCAATGAAAATGAGCCCTGCAAAACAACAGAATCTCCTCCGTATTCCTTGAATCACCTGAAGAAAGATACTGAGAGACCTCAAAAAATTTGCTGTACTTCTGTCTTTTTCAGTATGGCAAACCACAGGCACCAGATCTAGATCACAAAGAATATCTTACATGAGCAGCTCTACTGACCTGCAATAGAAGTGGCTTTGTGCTAGTAAAAAAAAAAAAATAATAAAAAGTCAAGGAGAGGAGCGAGGGGTAGGCTAAAGCTGGACATTCAGTATGACAGGTGTAACAAGCCAGTACCTTGGTACAGACACTTGCAGCAGTGCATGATCTACCTCTTATGAAGGTGGCCATTTACATCAGTGTGCTGGTTTTGACTGGGATGGAGATAATTTTCTTTATAGCAGCTAGTATGGGCTATGGTTTGTATTTGTGTTGGAAACAGTGCTGATAACAGAGATGCTTTTGTTACTGCTGAGCAGGTTATACACACAGTCCAAGGCCTTTCTGCTTCTCACCCCACCAGCAGTAGGCTAGGGGTGCAGAAGAAGTTGTGGGACACAGCTGGGACAGCTGACCTCACTGAGAAGGAGGTACATTCCACACCACAGCGATGTCATGCTCAGCCTATAAATCTGGGGGAAGGAGAAGAAAGGGGAGGACATTTGCAGTGACAGTGTTTGTCTGCCTAAGTAACCATTCTGCATGATGCTGCTTGCTTGGAGACAGCTGAACACCCGCCTACTGATGGGAAGTAGCAAACTAATTTCTTGTTTTGCTTTGCTTGTTGCATGTGGCTTTTGCTTTGCCTGTTAAAACTGTCTTTATCTCAACCCACAAGTTTTATCACTTTTACTCTTTTGATTCTCCTCCCCCCACCCCACAGAGGGGAGGAGCAAGCGGCCGTGTGGGGCTAATTGCTGGCTGGTGTTAAACCATGACAAACAGAAAAGGTGAATCACACCCTAGATACGTCTTTTTCTCTGTTGGCCATAAACACATTCCACATCACTGGCTCAGATCTAGACATTACACTGAAGACATCTGAAGTTTGGCACGAAAATCTTACCCTCGTGTTATCCTTATAAAGCATAATGTAATAATCCAATCTGATGCTAACATAAGTATTAAAAACAAACTGGTTTTAATCTGGACAAATCTGTTTTAAAGCAAAGATGACAGCTTCTCAGTCTCTCTCACACAGACACATACACACACGGTGAAAATCAGACTTGGTTGCTGCTCCAATACAACTTCTGAACAGTAAGTGGAAGTTAAAAATCACTACCAGTACCACCAACAGAGCTCCTATTCTTATCACAGCCCACCAAGGAGCCAGCAGCAGCTGTGGTATGTATCTGAGATGACAGGGTAAGGCTGGAGATGAGTATAAATGGTCCTGCACTGAGCTCAGACTTAATGCTGCTGCCACAGGCTGTGGACATGTGGGTAACATGCATACTAGCTGCTCATGAAGAACTACTGATTTACTACAGGCAATGTTTGAGAGCCCTTCTCTATGAAATCCTCACCACTTTCTATTTCTTCTTCATTATCATCCTCCAGGATATTTACAGGAGCAGCAGTTTCCCCAGCCTCCATCATCTTTTTCAGAGCATCAAGCTGTTCTGTTAAAAATAAAAATAAATTAGTCACTACACAAACAGTTTGTAGCACAAATAAATACATTAGAACAATAATAAATTACTCACTGATCCTGAGAGCTACTTTCATTTAATAGGTTCTCTATTACTGCAGTTAGCAATAAAACTTTACAGAGTAAGTGCATCAATAGACATATACTGTTGCTAGATCTGAAAAGTGGGGGCTGTGTCTAAAGCTCACTGAAGTTAACAAAAATACTTCCAAAGACTTAAGAGGTCTTTGGAGCAAGCATATTACTTCTTCAAAGAATAACTAGATTGCTATGTCTTTGGTGCTTGATCTTTGCAAATAGAGGCAAAGTGCTTGATTTTTGGTTACGTTCCCATGTGCATTTCAGTTAACACAGGTATGTACACAATCATGTATGACTAAGCCAGTGGGAGGTCTGCATGCTTATGTTTGAATGGAGAAGGACCAGGTTTATCACTACAGCTATACTGGAAATGAATATACTAATTATTATTCTTACTGAAAGAAGATAAATATCAGAATGGGCAATAACAGCAAGATGAGTAGTTTAAATTCCATTTAGTTTTATGGTTATCACGGAAAAACACAGAAATGCAAACACACCAGTAAAGGCAGAATTTACAAGAGATTTTATCTGTGTTATATTTTAGCTCAACCAGCAATCTGATGGAAGTTTCCAGGATTACATTCCTAGGCCTATCTATGCCTATGCTGGTATCAAGTCCTACACTCTGGCACTTATGTGACACACAAGGGCAAACAAAGTGTCATTTACATATAATTTATAATCTACCAACACTGAAGTAAAAGCAATTTGGAAACCTTAGTAACAAAGCCTATTTGTATCTATCTGGACTTCTGTTTAATTTAACACTTGACAAGCTTTTTACTTACTTTTTTCTACTTCAGGTTTCAGTCTTTTATTCTTTATGAGAATTTTCTTTTGAGGTCATTAGGAGAAGGTAAAGCTTTACCTTGATCAAGCTGTAAAATAATTTAAAGAAAAGCCTTAATACAGCTACTTGGCCTCTTATATTCCTGCTAAGGATCTGACTTAGTCAATGGTAAGGGGCAGTGAAAAAGCAGTGCCACCTCAGGCACAGCCCTGGGAGGTACCGTGACTGTCTTCTCTGCTTCTTCCCTACCCCATGGCAAAGCTGTACTCAGGTAAATGATGCTGGCTCAAGCCAGCACACTGCTCTCCAACCTTGCCATCCTCAGCTGCACTGATCAAAACAGCTCCTGCTCTCTCCTGCCTAGCACTGGGCATGGATGTAACCTGCAACTCTTCATCACAGGGCTTCCCTCTCTCCCCGTGGTTCACACACAGTTCAAGACACAGTTTAGCCTATTATCATTTTTCTCTCAATAAGTCACCCTTTATGGTCCCTTCAAGCTGTAATAGCGCAAGTGAGGCAGCCCACACGCACTTACGGAGTAGAAATGGGCTGGAACTGGTGAATGGAAAACTACCCTATTCTTAGCTAGTTAATGAGGAATATTTTTACATAGTAGGGCTACAGAGTCACATCTTCAGTATTTGTGAAAAGCTAATGGCAATTTCCACATACACAAAGAAACACTACTAAGGGTTTGTTCCAGTTTGGAGAAGGAGAAAAAAACATTATTGAGAGAAAGAGTACAAAAACCTCTGATTTAAGCTCCATCACTTCACTGAGACTAAGAAACAGAGATTTGGTATGGTAATGAGCATGCCCTCCACCTAAGGCTTGCTAAGAATATATGCAGGGAGTTGCTGCTATAATCGACTGTGATTTTCCAGTGAGCCCGTAAGTGATCTAGAAGTAGAGGTATTTCAGGACTAGTAAAAATTACTGGAGGAAATATTCAGACATTCTTAATCTTAAATCCAACCCTGAGCTATGCAGAAGCAGCTTGCTAGATGGAGAAACAGAACAAAACACTATGACTTGAAACACATAAAAGCAGCAGAGGTGACAAGTAACAACCCAGCAAAAAAACCCCAAATCAATCCAACCTGACAAGAACAGGTTCAAACCTCCTTGCATGGAGGGTAATTATCCACAACCACCAGGCTAGCTCAGTCGTGGGAGTTTCAACATGTTGAATGAAGAAAAAACAATGTTCCTGAGAACACTTGGGGTTGTAATTCCACTAGATGTCAGTGCCGCAGAGCTCATTTGTTCCAAGGCTTCCAGGATCCCAGTCTGCATCCCCAAGCACAGGGCATAGCTGGGGGCCCATATGGACAAATACTTCCTTTTACTTAAAACCAAACCTGCTTCAGGCAGTGCCATGTCTCTCTTAAGGCTGCCCTCCTCCATCTGTCGAGGCATCAGAAACCAAGCACTCAAAGTACACATTTCAAGCTCTCCTGCAATCTCTGCAACATTTGCTTTGTGAGCAGCTGGGGACTGAATTAATCCACAAGAGGGAATGGACACAAAATGCAGCAGGCACCTGAAGCTTAATACTGGGCCCTGGGGCAGCAGCATGGCAGCCTTTGGCCAGCTCTGCTTTAGTCTTGCCTGAAAGCTGCTGGAAGCTGCCCATTGTGAGGAAAGTGGAAAGGTGCTATCCTACACTTCAGATTTAGTTCTGTGAATGCACTTTTCACGGCAAACTACCTGATATTCGCTGAACCTTGTGTGTTGCTGTCCCTGCACCATGCAAGGAAAGCTAAGAAAGCACAGCTTCACAGATGATATTGCCAGGACAGGAGCTGGAAGGTAAGGCAGAGTCCTCTGCCATGGTCCCACACAGCACTAAATAACATCTGCAGGTTTTGAGTGGTGGCTGGCAAATGGAGAGCATGTGGCTCAGGAGAGTAAGGAACACCTGGAGGACTAGCTGCAAGCACTGGGCAAAAAAGCTATTAAAGTCTCAAATAGTGTGTTTGTGAAGAAGTGGCTGTTACTATCTCCTGTCACACAAGGAGAGTGAAGCACATGCAGATTACTGTGCACATTGTTGGTCCAAACAAAACAGCAGGGAACAATTCGTGCTTAATTTAATTCTTAATGCAGTAGTGGGGGCCACCTAGACTGCAGGACCTGATCTGAAGCATGAAACAATGCAAAGTGCAGCTGAAAAGAAGAGGCTTTGTCAGATGAGACCATGCAATTTAAAATTGATTTGTTTTCAACAGTGCCTGGCAATTTCAGAGTTATGTATGACCTGCAAAATACAATGTATGTGGTATGTTTTATGTAGGTGCTGATATTACGTCACACATCAAGGGGGATGGATTTCCCCCAGCTGCTTGCCAGAGCCCTGTACAGAAGAGATTAAACAAATCAGATAAAGACAAGTTTGTACTAAAAAGAGTAGACAACCAAAATCACTAGTCATTTTGAAAGCACAGGACTGGCAGTGAACAGCACCATAGGTGATACAATCTCAGTTTATAATCTCTATTAAATACAGCTAATATTAAAAAAAAACCACAACAAAAACTGGAAGAATATAACATACTGGATGTGTTTCTAGTGGCTGCTTCAACAGGAGATCTCCAAAAAGGTCTTCACAGTATTTTGACATCTTGTACTGTTGATACTTGCTGGAAAAGATGTTGGTTAATTTTAAAATATGAAAACAAAAAATCATTATTACTCAGCAAAACAGAATAATACTAATGTAGACATCCCAAATTATATGCTTCCAACTGAGAAGTATTACTTTGTTATAATTAAAGTGTCAATAAAAGTCTATTAACTGACATAGATGAATTTACTAAGACCAAAAGAAGTAGATTAACTGAATCCCACACAACTAATGGAACATCCAAATAGATTTTTTTACCACAGTTAAAAATATTGCCATTATTAAGCTAGATAAACACTGACTATGGTATTAAAGTATTGTTTCTTCCAAGTGACATTCAGTTTACCTGCATATCTCTACACAATTTTCAAGTACAGTTAAATTATAGTATTTTTGAGCATCTCTATCATATATTGCATTATAAAAAACCCAAGAAGGGCACTATATACCTGCAGTGATTTTCAAATGAAAGAATGACAGGATACTCTGATGTAACAAATGCTGTTTCCTTAATGGCTTGAATTACATCCTTTAAAATACAATAATAGGATTTAAATTAGAACAGATCAAATTACAATAATGATGAAAGAGAATTTTGTTTTCCACCCCACCTTGTGAAACACAGAGCTGAGTCTCAAATGTGTCATGTGAAGGCAGTGCTAGGACAAACTGGGTTCGTTCTCTGTTTCTCTGCAGCAACTCAGACTCAGCACCCAACAAGGCACCTCACTGCACCTGTAGCAGTGATGGCACCTTCACCCCGAACCCATCAATGCTACCCCTAGATCTACTGCCATCTTTAACTTCCACAATAAGCTCTGCATCTTCAGGCTGTTTCTACAGCTAAGGAACTTCTCAGACAACTGAGAAGTTATTTATGTTGCAGGGCAAAGAGCCACAGGATGTGAAAACATGGGGCAAAACCAGTAACCTTGCCACTTGCAGTTTCCGTGGAAAGGCAGATGTAACACAGGGGTATATGATGTAAATCAGTAATGAGCCCTGAGGACTGGGGACAAGAAACTGCCTATGCAATTTGTTAGTCTGTCACCAGGGAGCAGCATTTAGGGTGCTGAGGAGGGGACGGGTGCCCTGCACAGATTCTTTTCCTGGGGTTTTACTGGGGCTTTCTGCCAGGTGTAAAGGTCAGACATTTACCTTGAAAAGAATGTCTGTACACATTGCTTTTCCATGTGTTATAATTGGTTCTTGGTCTTCACCTTTGCCATCCCAACAGTCCAGCTCAACACACCTAAGGACCCAAGAAAAACAAAGTCAGCTTCTGCAGTGGTTCAGTACAGGTGAGCTACTTGGGACAAGTTCAGAGCAGTGATGTTTAGAGCTGTAAGTGACAAAGCAGTTTTGGGCATTATAAAATTCCTTTTAAGCTGCATATCTGTAATCAGACTGCTTTTATAACTCTTGGTATATTACCTTAAATATAGAATGTGTGGGTCAATATATTTACACCTGAACAATTACGTGTTCAGCATTGTAACACAGTTCAAATTTCTTCTTAGTTAACAGTGGCACATTCCAATGAGTCAAGAACTTAAGCAGCAAATCATAAACTGATTCTCATTTACATACAAACTTATTTATTACAAAGCAGACAGCCCTCTGAATTCTTCAGTTGCCCTTCTGAGATCAAACTTAGGTTATCTTTTTCACAATCTGTCTCCTGACATCAATTCCAACATTGACTGCACCACCAAAGTATATTATGTAGGTTTAAAGTATTAGATTCACAAATATTAAAGGCTGTTATGTCCTGCTTCCGACCTGCATCCAGCCAAAAGCACTTGTCTGTACATCTCCACCGAAGACTTGCCACCAAACTGCCTGCCTGTTAAATATGTATTGTGAGAGGAACTGATGAAATAATGAGCCAAAGGATGGTCCATTTCTTGATACAATTCCAAACGGTCTAGGAAAACTGGGGCATTTTCATCTGACATCAAGTATCTGCAAAACCCATCACTTGATATGACACCTAGAAGGAAGAAGAAAGCATGGCAAATTACTACTAGAAATTGATAGTGGGCAGGAATCAAACTGTCTCACAGAGCAAGAACCCAAGCACAAAAGTTATGTTTATACAGGCCTCTGCAAGCAAACAGAAGCTCTTCTCCTTCCAGTGCTCTACACTGACTAGCAACTGTGTTCCTGGTACAAAATCTGCTACTGTGTCCCCAGGTGGTAACAGAAAAAATCAGGTGTCCATCTAGCTCACTATGCTATGGCCAGCACTCACCACAGTAGACCTAAGGCACCAAGGGTATGTGAAGAAGGTAAATAAGTAGTGACACATCCTCAGAACTCTCCCAACAATGTTGAGGTCTGGGACTTTAAGAGCCAGAAATTATGAGTTTGCATGTGCCAGTCTTCTATGGTCCTTTTCTTCCCCTTTTGTATTTAGTCCGGGCCTGATCATGCTACATCACTGTAAATAAGCCTACAGCATGTGCAGAGGCTGTTGTCTGCTAACAAAAAACAAGTGGAGGTGTACCTGATAAACATCTGCATGTGTTCACTTGCAAAGCATTAGGAAAATCTAAGATACCTTCAAGTTTACCGATATACAGGTTTACTGATACAGGGGTTTATCCTGTAGAATGAAAAGCAAGCCATTTTCTACAATGAACACGGGATATATAGTAGATCAGAGGACAGAATTAATAATACTTTTGTTGCATTTCTCTGTTGTTACATGCTTCATAGAGTATAAAAACATACATCAAGGGATAAATTTTAATGAAAATAAGGTAAGAATAATCAGCATTGCGTTAACAGTTTTAACGTGGCCAAGAGACTGAAAAATGATCTGGGGTAGGCAAGAAGGAATAACTCACAAGGAGTCCATTGCAGAAAATAGTTATCTGGCGTTAATTTGGAGATCACATTCCCTAAAGTCATGTATGAACACTCAGCTATTGTTAAACACCAGGTTGCAGCAGTCCCATTTTTATTTTAAGACAACTTTTCTCTTAAACAACTCCAACATTCTGCTTTTCATTCTGCACCTAGCTTTCTGGAAAAAACCTCTACTGGAGCTTTAATTTTTTGTGCTTGGTGTCAGCCAGAGGTGAACTGTTCTGGAACATCTGATTCAAACCCTCTCAGCTGATTCTGTGTTTTGGAAGGGAAAAAAAGGAGACAAAATGGAATATTCAACTTCAAGAATTATTATTTTTTTTTCATCAGTGAGAACTTTTAAGCAGCAGCATAAAATATCTCAGATGACATACACTTCCAGTGCATTATCTGGTGGAAAAAAGTCACAGCTGACCAGGCTTTCTAGACGAACAATGGTTGAGTCATCAGCAACTTCACAGAATCATAGAAAGCCAGGTTGGAAAGGACCTCAAGGATCATCTGGTCCAGCCTTAACAGAGCTCTAGGTGCTCAACAGACTGGTCTTTCAATTTTTGACATGTGCTGATCAGGTGGAAGAATCTGCTCTTGCAGTGTTGTTGAGAAGATTCTGGTTACTAAACTGCACAGCATTAAGGAATAGTCCATTGCTTATTGCTACTGCCTTGCTGTACATCAGCCTGGTTTCTTAAAATAAACTAGCACAAAAGGGTGTTGACCTTAATTATTTTGCTCAACAGCAGTTACATATATCTAAGAAGGGAAAAGAGACTGAAGACAATAGCCACTGCTGAGATAAATTCTTCCTTTCTTTACATGATGACGTTTAATATGTTAATTGAAACCATCTCTCTGTCCTGATTGCATTGGGATAAAATCTCCATTGGTGAATACAATCAATGGAGGAACACTGCAAGAGGACACTGGTTTTGTTCTGTTGTTACTCTCCATAACCCCATCCTTACAGGAGGTTTACCTTATTTATTTAAGTCCTGTTAGAAAAATAAATCCAAGAGAAAAAATTTAAATAATTAGCCGATATCCAACTATTAGCTAAAACAACAAGCCAATATAATTGGAAAATATGTAAAATCCACTGGCATCAAGAGGAATTTTTTAATGCCTTAAAAAAAAAAAAGGATAGAGTTGAGTATAACCAAGTCATTAATACTGGAAGAATTCTAATTAATGTAGAGAGGAAGAGAAATAAGCTACACTGCTTGTGAGTGGCAAAGCTTCGTAATGTTTACAAATTACTCCTAGACAAGAGAAATATCTCCCTTTCTCCCAGGTTATTGCTGCAAAGTCCATGTTTTCACAGAAGTAAAAGCAATCTACTAACCCAGGGTACAACGCAGTGTCTGGAGTAGAACATACAGCACAAGTTCTGCCTCTAGCAGTCTGGTGACAAGGACTAAACTATGATAAGGGATAGTGAAAGCCATCATCCAGCTACAGAAGGATTCCTTAAGTTAATGACTGAGAAGGACAACTGTTAACTCTACTCAAACATAGGTTCAGAGAAAGTGAAAGGGGCAGGTGTTGCTGAGGCAGGCATCAGTGCTGTCAGCACATGCCCCTTTCAGGCACAAAGGGAACCCAACAAGCTTACAGCTCTAAAGCAGTTACATATACCTGCCTCCTCCTGTTGTCTGCTTTGAACATCTTTCATCAGCAGGGGCAGCACTAGTGGATACGGAAAAGCTACTCAGCTTCTTCAGTGCTAGCTTGATACATTAACCTAAATGTTTAGTCAAAGTGGCTACCTATCAGTTCCTGAAGGTCTGTGGGCTTTCCTCTGTGTGCTACCGCTGATGGTATCTTCCAGAAAAAGGGCAGGGAGGACAGATGAAGAAAGCAACATTTTTAATTGCTGTGGGTGATCCCACAAAGATAAGTTTAACCACTGACACCTCCAACACACCACAGGAGCTCAGGAAATGAGCAGTCCTAGAATGACTGGGAGACACTTCCTGCAATTGTCTTGCTCAGAGAGAACAGTTCTCAATGCACTCACACAGAACACCCTGTTCTAAGCTAGGCTGCTGCCCTCAAGCACCAGACATTATATTACAAGAAGGTGGATGCATACAGTATACATGTTAATTTTAAAAAATGTTTTATTTTTACACAACATCTGTTCAGCTTTGCAGTCTCTCTTGAGACCTTGGCCATAGCCACAAGCCTGTTGTCTTGTTTCTAGAAGGAACCTCCATGTTGTTCCCTACATACTCCATCCTACCCTCTCCCATTTTGTATCAGGATGTCTGCCTTTGTAGCCGCACTGTAACCTGGGTCAACAAAATAATCCTTATAAAAATCACTGATTTTGAGAGGGAGATATTTTTCAGCAGATCAGTTTCCTCATCTAGCTCACTGGGTGGCCACACAAATGCTTGCCCCTTGACCACAAGGACTGCAAGCTCCCTTTAAAAAAGTTTGGATACTTTGGAACAAATTCCCCAAATGCCTAAAACCAGTGAATACTGAATTCCCTCCCACGTTTACCTTTACTCTTCAAGTCTTCATCTGGCTCATAGGTCTCAATTATCTGCATTGCTCTTTTTGTGTCATAAAAGGGAAATAAAATTTCATTGAGGCGAGGATCTCGTTGATGCTAAGGTTAGAAAACAATGGAATTCAGCAAAACAATATAGTGCATGGCTATCATCCAAAAGCATTTCATTACTGCAGATGAGAAAGAAAGAAGTGGACATTTAAAAAAAAAAAAAAAAAAAAAGAGCCCTACAACTTACAGACTATTCAACAGTAACTTTAGCTTTAGACAGAAAATGAACCTTATCTTTCATAAGAAACCTAGGTGGTTTGGATTATAAAAATATTCCAAAAAAACAGTTCAGTGAAATTGTATAACTAGTCTTACTCTTGCTTATTCAAGAAAAGAGTGACTACATGTGGCATACATGCAAATGAAATGTTGAAAATAAATAGCTAACTCTTATTTGTAAATTCTCTCTCTTCCTATTTTTATAGGCCATGTAAACTGACAGACTTGATGGCACTGTAATCACCTCTGCAAAAATGCATGTCTTCAGCAATACCTACAGGTAAAGTAAAAATTAGAAGTATGATAAAGCTATACTATAGATACAGAATTTGAAACTTAAATTTAAAAACATGCAACTACTGATGGTTATTTGTAAAATTGTAGAAACATCGTTTTATAACTACCCAAAAAAACCAGCATAGGTTCTTAGAAGAAATATGTAAAACTTCAAAGAGCTTCAGTATCATCTTCTCAATTCACCATAATTTACAATATTAGGATTTCACAAGATATTTGGATACAATTTAGCAGTGATTTCTAATACACTATTAAAACTCTGAGTTTTTAAGTTTTCACTTAGTACTAAGTGTAGTACTCACTACACTTATGTAGTGTGCTACATAACTTTCATTTTTCTCCATACTGGATTAGAGCTGCACACTGTGTGCCTGATTCTCCATTAAAAGAAAATTTAAAACAGAATTGAACAGAGTAGTGGCATGTAAGCAGATGTAATAAAACAAATAAATAAACATGACTGTGAAAACACTCTTTTACCCCACTAGGTGCACAGTTTTCAAGCTTTAGTTGAAGCAGAATTTAGAAATGCAACAGGCCATCCCCCATATTGGTGGTGAATAATTTGGAGTGGGAAGGATGGTGTTGATATGGCTTGGCACAGCATTATCAGCATTTGCTGTAATTCCTTATGTATAAACTTTTTGACATTTTTTTTCATGAAAAAAAAAAAAGGAATGTCCAATCAAAAATAATCACTTGCTCTCTTTTCTTACAATCAGTACACTGGTGCATGTGCTTAATTAATTTCAAGAAATTACAACCAATGCCAATTTAGTCATGCAATTCAGGAGGGATCTTTCAAGTAATGCTACTGACAGTCTGCAGCATCTAAAATACAGCAGTTTCATTCACTACAGATTGGCTGTCTGGATATCTAAGTAAAACTCAGATGAAATATGATATGAGAGCAGATGGATGCAGGACAACTTGCTAAGCAGCACACAACAGTAACACAACACTGGCATGCAACAGTACAGTCTACTTGTGGCAAATGACAAGCTTTATATCATCAGTGACAATACACCACTTCAAAAAATTTTAAGAAATTATAGGGAAGGTTCTTGACTCAAGAAAAGTGCTCTTCCTCACTCTCTTTCTTCTACAGTTAGTCTTTATCAAACAGAAGAAAATAAATAAGACAAAGCAAAAAGTCTTCTCTTGAGAAAGGGTTCCAAAGTTACTGGAAAGAGCTAAGAGCAAAATATTCTTGTTGCAATGAACATTGCTCATGATCAAGTTTTCCATTTGAACAAACATGTCTTTATGTTTAATAAATAAAGTAAAATCAACAACTGATGAAGTTTTACTATTAAAAAAAAATAAATGGAAGAATGCTTACTAGCGTCTCTTGGGAAAACATCCTGCACTACTGAGCTTGTTGGCACTGGAAAAATGGTAACACGAATAGCTGGCCAAAACTAAAAGCATTAAGTTTTCACCTAGAAAGACAACATGTCCCGGGACTAATTGTGTATGGTCAACAAAGTTGCATTTGACTGCTCTTGGGTGCCATATTAGCCAGGACCTCCTTACAGTAGACATTCTTAACCGTATGAGGGTGACCCATCTAAAAGCATGGAGAGAAAGAAAGAATGCCTGGCCTCCAGTCTCTTGAGTGGATACAATTGAGATGCACAATAGTTATTAATCTGTTGCAAACCAATCTGGGTCATTTCAATTTGTCCTGTGCAGCAGTATGAAGGGTGTCCATTGGCAGAGATCAAAAACAGAGGGAGATGGAAAAAGCAGGCAAGAGAGTGGGAAGGAGGGAAGAATGGAAGACCAAGGAAGTGGGAACAGAAGGGGGAACAGTGGGGAAGAGAGGGATAGGAAAGTATCTCCTCCATACCTCCTTCCCAGGACGAAAGGATGAGTCCTGGTCATACTACTGAATTTCCATTTTGACAGTTACTTGGCTTATAATTTATTGCTGCAAATGAATGGCAGGAGCAAATCTCAATAGTAGTGATCTCAGTTCTTTTCTACTACATTTCTTCTTTCAAAATTTTGACTTAAAAAAGAAGATCTAGACAAAATACTCAGTGTCATACAATAATTAAATTTCTAAAAACTTCCCAGAATGCTTTAATACTGATACACAAATCAGCTGTCAGCCAGTAGCATTTAAAAGTCAAATACAGACAGCAGTCTGGAAAAACTCCAGGAAAGCAGCTCACTCTCCACTCACACTCAGTAATGTATCCTCATGCTCTCTGAAAACCCTGTAACACTTTAAGCTTCTACAGCATGCCTTGGACGTTACTGAATTCAAAATAATGTAGGTTAAAGACTCTCATGATGACTTGCTCTGCCAAGTAACTCCCTTCTCCTATATAATGATAATAATATTTTTATATTTTCCAGCATTAAACAGCACTGCTAATTGCAGTGTTGGCGAGCTGTCAAGGGGACAGAAATGATGACTTCAGGAGAGAGATTCTGGGTCATGATCAAAACTTCAAGCTCTGTTTGGAGACCAAATGACCTCCAGCACAGAGATAAAGGCATTAGTTTCAGTCATTAGAACGAACGTCCTACTCCATAAAACCACTTGACTAATTTTTCCCAGCTCTGGTCACAAACAAAAGGCTCAACTACAAGATTTCCAATTGCAAAATGTGTGGTGTCAGTAAGAAAGTAGCCAGCAAGATGCATCTTTCTGCAGTACTACCCATAAATAAAGCTTCTAATGATGTAAAATAAGAACTGCTAAGACAGTACGAAACTGAGCAGAGCGCAACAGTTCAATGGCTTAATATTGCTAATCAGTTAGTGGAGATAACCAGGAAGTTCTTACAATGTACTGGCAGCTTTTGCCTCAGAAGCTTGGGAAGCACGCTTCAAACTAAAAACAACGACAGAGATCAATTTTAAAATAATGACAAAGTAGTAATTACTGAAAAATGAGGATTACCACACAAAAAATGAGAAGCTACTATCGTTCAAGGTGGGGACAGGCGTGTGTGCTATCAAGCAGTGAAGTCTATCTATCCCTAAAAGTGAACTGATTGCTGAGGTACTTTAAGGAGATAATTTCCTAATTTAAATCACATTATCCTTTCTCTCTTCAATGCAGAAGGCAAAAATGTGCTGCCTTAGCTATGACCTCAGTCCCTGCAAACATTTTATAGACACTGTACTTTGTAAATAGCTGTGACAATATGAACATATCTACAGTAGTAAGACTAAGCATGTGCTTCAATTTGCTAACAGAAAGAACTACATGGACATGAGCTGTAGCTCCAAGTATGTAACCATTAGTCCTGAGGCTGCTAATCTTATAATTATCTTTTCTTTTTGAACACTTTTTGTACATTTAATTCAGTTTTGGTGAAGAGTAAGGCATACACTCCCTACTTAAAAAGAAAATCACATTGTGTGTTTGATACATCAGAAAATTAATGCTTGAATCTTCATATAGCAGTATCAGATATATAAATATGTATATAGAAGAGTAGATTTATACCTAGTAAAATAATTTTAGATGAAGATCATGCAGAGAGGTAAAGCAGCTATCCATGTACCAGATTACAGGAATCTATTGGTACGAAAACAAGTCAAATGTGCCTATTTTCCATGTGCATGTTCTTGTCAAATCTATATAGTGCATTTATTGTTGCAATTACGAATGAATCAGTCTTCTATAATTAAATGTACTTTAGGAATAGGAAAAAGAACCAGCCCCACAGTGTTTATTGAACTACTTTGCACACTCATGATGTTTTTAAGAAATACTAAATACTCTTGCCAACAGCTGTATTCTGGAAATAAGTCAATAAAACATTTCCTCTTATTCTGCACACACAGTATTTTAAAAATCATAGAAAAACTCTTAAAATAACCTCTTAGCTCTTAGATTTGTAATAGATTGAAATAATACTGTGGAGAAGAATCAAACACTGCTCATAAAAGCTTAGTTCATTCTTTCCATTAGTCAGAAGGATCAGCAGATATATTTCTTTGTGGCCTACAGGTGAAGTAATTGCTTCTAATAAAGTGTATTTTAATTGAATCTGCACTGAATGTAACAGTATAAAATGTATAAAACATACATAACATACAACAAAACACAACAGCAAGTAATCAACAGATGCAATCTGCAAAGCCAACATGTAGAAAGCACAACAACATACAAGGTTGGAGCTGATTTTTGCACCTGGATGTTACCATAATGGAAAGATCAGCGGATCAAAAGCATAGCAAATAATGGCATGATTCATGCAATGGAAAGATTGGAAGAAGCAAGCCACTGCAGACAGACTTGTATGGTAGTTAATGTATGAAAAAGCTTACTTCATTTAGAAAGCTCACTAATTGGTCTACCGTTAAATAATCAGTTTTGTCTCCATTGCTGAAAAGAAATTTATTAGAGAACGTAAGTTTTCAGATATGATGCTACAGTAGGTATGATTTACATGTTGACATTGTTGATACTTTTAAAACCACCTACTTTCTACCTGAAGTAGCTCTATCTCAAAATGAACAGTCACAGAAAACATAATAACTGTCTATGCTTGGCAGTCTATCTCCCATACTTAACAACCTATAACTTAACAAACGTTACTTAATAAAACAAGTAAGTCCTCCAGCTGAGAATAAACTGAGGGAAGAAACTTTTTAAACTTTAAATTTCTTATTTAATTTAATTAGTTCACATATTGTGTTAATCACCTAAAGGAGCAAGTTAAAATTACAGTAGTTAGTAAAGCCAATGCAAAAAAAAAAAAGTTCCAGGTGCTTCCTCTAACTCATGTAAAAGTTGCTCTAAAATACAGAGTGAACTTTTACATTAACAACCTGAGAGGGAAGGAGGGGGAAAACATAGACTTGAGTTTCTCTTAAAATACTGCTGATGCTACTAGGATTCAAGGTTAGATAATCTGCAGTGTTCTGTCACTATTAGATATGGACTAAAATATAACAAAATGAGTTTAGAGCAAGCTTATATTAAATTTGAACTTACATCTTCTTAAAGAGGTCCTCTATGTCAGTTCGGGGACATATCTTTTGGGTGAGCTCATAAAATTTCTCGTAAGTAAATGCTGCAGGCTCAATTTCATCGTTCTGCAACAAAATGCAAAGGTACATTTATCCAGCAAAAAAGAGCTTATGTGCCCTTTTCCAAGAATGTAACTTATATCAGAAAAAGCAACCAAGAACTGTTTTAGCTCTTTACCTAGTTCATGCTTACCTAGTTTCTTTTTTATTTTCTGAAAACAGTTCTTAATCAATCTTTATCATAGATCTGTTTGATGTACATATAGTCTGACCTCACAGTAACATTAATTCTACATAAACACAGCATTGGAAAACATGCTTTTGTTGCCTTCTGAAGCTTAAAAAAACCCCAATAGTCCAAAATAGAGTACAAACTTCAGGATACTTATACTGAAGCCACAGAATATTGAGACAAAGTCCCGGGTTTGGTGAAATGGCTTTAAAAAGCAAAGCAACTCATAGAGAGGCATGAGGGAGGGAACACATTCACGGCCTCCTCTGAACAAAGTAAGCACTGAAGCAGTGAGCACCTACAGTGATGAACAAGTTACTAGTTAACAATAGGCTTGTTTTTGTGTGATGCAAATTACTTCAATCACAGCTACAAATGTGAATGATTCATCAAGTTATTAGTACACAAAAAAGTTAAACAAAATGAATAAATACCTTTCCACTGGGAAGACCTAATTCCTTAAGTGCCTGAAAGATCACTTTTTCTGTTTTACCTGATGCAAAGGTTCTGGTAATGCTGAAACAAAACAGTGGGGGGAAAAGGAAAAATGTTAGTCACTTTTTAAACAATCACTTCTCTCTCTCTTGCTTTTACTGCCAACATTTTCCTCTGGCTTCAACTGATGAATGTAAGCATCTTCCAAGTAACAGTGCAGTTGAAAAAGTGCTCTAAGCTTCACAGAGCAGCAGTGCTCTGCCTGCAAGCTATCCATTAGAAAATACATCAAAATAACAAACTACTAAAAAACAGCGTGGGTTTTTTTTCCAATATACTTGGATACAAAGCCATGCAAAGCATCATTGTGTTGGCTCTTTTAAACTCTATGCATAGATAAATGACTGTGTTTAAAAAGTAGCAGATTGTACAAGTGAGGAGACTCACTTCTCCAGCTATTTCTGCTTGTGGCATCTTCCCTTCCCTTCCAAGCACTAACCTATGCCTCCCAGCTGACCCACAGATAGCCATGAAATATTCGCTTCCTCTTTCCTCTTCACGCAGGTGATGCGAGCAAGAGCCTCCCACGTGCATGTCAAATGTCATTCCCTGCTCCCTCACTAGCTCCAGTGCTCACACCTCCTTTGAATGCTTCCTCAACCTTACGAATATCCAAGTTCTCAACACTATGCACAACTAATTTCAGTTGGTCTCAGCTACCACTCAAATATTGCCACCGAACTGATTAATATCCACCTCCTTCCACAAGAGAGGAGTGATTTCACCATGCACAAGACTGACAAACTGCTTTCACTTGAAATTAAATACACCAAATCAAAGCTTAGCTATTTGGTATGATCAATGTGAAAGTGTTTGGTCTATTTTTTTTTTTTCCATTTGAGATGAGTTTCTGTTACTTCTAACTATGGAAAAGCAGATCCAAACTTGACAGCTCTCCTTCCTTCTGTTTAGGGTCTCAGCTGAAAGGATGTGTATCAATCTCGAGAGAAAAACTTAATTCTATAACCAGTATGAATTTCTAATACTAACAAAAGCTGTACATTGGGAAAGCCTCTACAGTCGTCTGATAAGAATATGTTGTTCTTTATCAAGTGAGACAAACATCTGGTGAGACTTTTACTTATCTCATGCATACTAAATAATTTCACATGGGGAAGATATGAAACAAACTGTTGCTGTTGTTGCCATAGCAATTCACAGTTGTTTTACTCTCCAAAATACTCTAAACTGCCTATGTAAATATTTTCATACTAAAACAATTAAGATCAAGAAGCCAAAGATCTAAATGATAAAATAATATTTTAATAAATCTTGCACTTTTTTTTTTCCACTGGGCTCTTAAAACACTTAGATTTCTATGTCCCTATTTTGGCACCTAAATAAGTTATTTAGTTTTCCCATAGCTGATAAGAAATGAGATGTTTTCACTAAAATACAGACTGAGTTTAACTTGTTTGTTACAAAAATCTCAGGCATCTATTTTTCTACTAATTCTTAAAGACAGAGTAGTGTTAGCTCTACAATTTACAAACCTGTAAAAATTCTATGCCTGTTCTAATGAATTGGGTCCCAATAATAAATGTCATGTAAAACACGTAATATTGGCATAAGTAATTAATCAGAAACTGTGAGCCAAGATTCCATGGCTGCAGGGAGCTTATTTTTGATGCCAAACTATTTTTTATTTCAGCAAAGATGACAGCAAACATAGCAGTAATTTGTAATGAGAGCAGCAGTCTAGAAAAGACTGCATGAATAAAAAAAGATTGTAAAAATACATCATGACACTTTCATTTTGCTAAGGATATTTATTGTAAATAAAACTACTTTTCCCTCTCTCAGCAGAAACTTAAACCTCACAGATTTACATTCACCTTGCTGTATGCCTTGGAAGAAAACTGGGCTACTTCAAACACAAGCAAGTTACTGGTTGCCAGATACCTATAGCTGCTTACTCCTCATGTTCTACAGTGGTTTGGGGCTTTTTATGGGAATATGTCAATGTGCTTCCTCATAAATATTTAAATTTCTTCCCAAATCTGGGACTGAGGTCTATGAATCTATGGTGCTTGTTGATGGATTAAATTACTTACTTCAGACCTTCACCACTTTCCAACCATTACTTCAGAAAACAAGCCAATATAAACTGTTCAAATTAAACAGGTATAACTTGCACAGGTGGAAAATCCATTTTTTGCCAATAGAAAGCTGCAGAAACCAAGTTGAATTAAAAAAAACGCCACACCTGACCTTTTTAATAATCATTTAGAGTAATGTTAAAAGCTGAAAATATAAAATATCTTCCCGAATACCCTGCCCTTGTAAGATCTGTATATGTAGTTTATCAAATCACAGACGAGAAATCTGGTGCTCTCCTAAGGTTTTCACATTACCGACTGTCAGAATTTCTTCTCTCCCAAATATATTAGATTGATTGTAATAGATACATGCCTCAGAGTAAATTAAACCCCAAAAGTAGCTGAGAAGAACCTTCATGACTCTGCAAGCCCCAACTGTATTAACATTTATGCCATTTACCACCAACAGCCTAAGGAGCTTTACCTTCTCAAGATTCATCATTCCCTATGGCCATGTGCTAGCTGTAAAAATCTGTCTCAAACCTGAAAAGAAATTCAAGGAGCTCTGATTTCCCAGGTGAGATTTTTTTTTTCCTTTTCAGTGTTTTACTGCACTTCTGTGTAAAAATGAACTAAAGGTGATCTTGTGATACACATTCCTAAAGCCTAATTCTCTTTCTGGAGAGTAACCTTCTTACCTGTATCCCCCGAGCTTCAGCAATTGCTAGACAGGACCCCGAACAGCAGGCAGTGGCGGAGATTTGATGAAGCAGGGCTGACTAGATGTTTTGTATTTAAAATTTACTACAAGGACTTACGATTACAATGTTTTGTATTTTAAAAAGTGCAACATAGGAAGGACTGACCATATCAGTCTGGATATCAGTTGAAGGAGAAGCTTCAGTGGTTTCAACCCATGCAAAAGGTTACTGAGGGGAGCCTTGAGTAAACAGTGTGAAACTTGGTACATCTTGCACAGCAAAGCCATTCTGCCCACATTTCCTGGTGCTTCCTGGCTTGCCTTCCTCATCCACATATCCTTCTCCTTACACATTTACCTCCTTCTGTTCCCTCTTTTCTCTCCATGCTCCTTCTCTGCCCTAAGTGTTGGTAGGAAGAGGAGGGAAGCAATGCAGTACCCCCAGTCTCAGGCTGTTCAGTGAGAGACACTTGGGTGCCTGTGTCCCACGTCATGGTAAACAGCTGTTGCTGGATCAGGCTGCTCTCAGGATCTTGCCGTCCTCCATCAGAGCTTTGATTCACCCTCTTTTCCAGTGTAGGTCTATAGAATAGACTGATTTTTTTCCCTTCATGCACATTCCTCCTCTACACCCTTCCTCCAGCCTCTCACTGACATCTCTCCTAGTCCTTCCAGCAGGTGACAAAGCACTCCCTGGATGAGCCCTAAAAAGTTGCCACATTTCACCCCCACCAACATAGCTCATTCCTTGGACACCGAGGTGTAAAGAAGATTCATCTTGTCTCTGCACAGCGAGGAATGGAACACCCTTACAAATTGATCCAGCAAACTACTTTTGCAACAAATTAAGCTCCTAGAGACTGATTTTCCATTTGCACTGGAAATAGTGCAAATTTGAGGAAACAAACTACTGGAACTGGAAACATTTTTAAGAAAAATTATTCAACTGTAAAAGCCAATCTAAATCCTCTACAATCAAAACTGCAGATATGGCAGGAAGATTTAATACACTGGAACCAGCAACATGTGGCCATGTCTGCATATGCAAATCAGTGTGCTGTAGCACAATGGAGAGAATTTATGCAAGGTAAAGTATTTCAAGGCAGAAACCATTTCAGACAAGCTAGTGAACTATAAATTCATACTGAGGAATAAAGCTGTAAGTTCAAACAGGCAAAAATCTCTAAAATCTTGAAAATGAATGTGGCCCTGTAGTATTGTTTCCTCATCTTTTCCCTTCTGTTGATATTCCTCATGGAACTTCCACACAGAAGGTGCCTCATGGCAGTTTAGTTGAAGTTTGAGAAAATAAGCCAGGGCTTTGCAGTGAGAAAGTTGAAAGATTAATACAGCAGCCTTAATACTGTTAAGGTGTCACTTGAGTCGTGAAACTAAAGAAACCTGAAAGGCAGCATGGCAGGTCCTTTGTCTTTTTGCAGATTATATAGATGCAAAATCATCTCTTTCCCTTGAAATAAATGTTCTGTGAGGCTCATCTTACAAAGTCCTCCTTCTTACTCCCTTCTGTGAGTTTTTATGAGAGAACACCATGCCCCAAATGTGTGTTTTTTACATACTGTAAAAAGAGGAAAGAAGCTCGATGTATCAGCAAGAATTAATTTCTAGAGGGGGGAGAATTACAGCCTAGCCAGAGAAGAATGAAAATTAGTAATCTGTAATAGTTAATAGCTGTACAGAAAGAAAGAAACTGTTCTACCTTTTCTGTTACTGATAACAACTAACCCAACAATTCATTTACCATGTGGAGAAAACCAAACAATATCCTGGGGGTTCCTATAAAAGCAAAAGTATTTTTGGCAGAACTGTATCTGAGTCTTTTACAAGGAACTACATTTTAAGACATACCTTTTTGTCCTTTATTTAACCAGCCTGCAAGTTTTTATGGTTCTTTTGATATGTGTTTTATGAAGTTTTACAATCGAAAAACTCATCCCAGAGTTTGAGAAAACTGATACTCTTACAGCTCTAACAGACTTTGAAAACAACTACAAGAACTTGTACTTTGATTACAATGGACTAAAAAAAAAATAAAATCGCTAGGCTGCTAAGAAGTCCTGCCTAGTTTACCAAGGTTTTACAGATGCGTTAGTAATAAAATTGATATTATATTTCATTATTAAGCCACAGAATTTTATTACCATTATACAACCAGCACCTGGTAAAACCCTGACTTTTCAATTGTGCTTACCTCCGAACTGGAATTTTCCCATTTGTGTTCGTTAGAAAGGCCAGCTTCATCCAGCTGAAATTAAGAAGAAAGTGTTTTAAAATAAAATTTATTAAAATTGGGCTCTAGATACTTATATTATTGCCACATCAGTCGAAATTAGTACAAACAAAAATTGTTCTGCAATAAAAAACATTTTCTGTAACCTTTTAGTGCTTGAGGCACAGCAGTTCTGTAACTGTTAAGGCAAAAAGCAGCCCAAAAGAATCAGTATATAAATTAACAGCAGTGTGAAAACAAGAAAGACTCATGGGGTTTTGCTTGTGTATGCATCATTGAAAGAACAAACCAGTAAATACTTTTTACATACAATATCAGTAAATCAAATTAATAGTTATAAATTCTTTTGTAATTTCTTCTCGGCAGGTGACAGATACAGACTTGAGACCTTTTCTGGTCACAGCGAAAGATAAATCCTAAACTAATTTCTCATCATTTTTTAATTACACTGTTTTGTGATATTGAACTATGAAAACCAAATTTATTTATTTTTTTAATTCCAAGAAGGAAAATACAAGGGCAGAAAAATAAAGGGAAGGAAAGAAGCTAACTTACTGTTTCTTGAGACATGTCATTGGACTGACATTGTTAGCTCTAAAGTTATGTATGATGGATCCAAGCCCTTCTACCCATTGCTGAAAAACATGACAAGTCAGAAACACCAAATTAGGAAAACTGAAGAGGAAAAAGTAGGCAAGTTTATCTTGGGTGAAGGCTCTTCTTCCTTGCAGCTACGGATAACCTTACTAATCTGAGTTGTGGAAAAAAACCTGCACACTTCACAGCCTGTAATACCACGGAAAAGCCCAGCCACATTTCACGTAGTACTATTTCATCCTTCACTAAACAAAGTGATTGTGCTTTCCATTCTTCCAAGTATTACATGTAGCATCAGTGCTGCTATTAAAACAGTTTACTGCCAGCAAAGGCAAGCAGTCCACTGATTGATTTATTAAGCCTTCTATTTATAGCCTGTATAAACATATGCCTCCTTTTCAGTTGCGACTGGCCACATCAGTTATTAAGCAACATTATACAATATGTGACGACATATTTAACAAGTCCAGTTTTAGAAAAGGAATTAAACAAAATATTAATAGGCTAGAGCAAATCACAGGGAGGCAGAACACTTGTTCTGTGATACTGATTTCATCTAACACCCTGTTACATATTCAAGTCTTGCTTGCTTTCTGGCTTTCATCCTTAAAAGCAAAACATTCCAGTAATCACTGGGATGACTTTCAGCCAGCAGCAGTGTTACAACACTTACTTATGTAATTCCTTTTCATGGACATATTTTTTTACTATAGCTTGTACCTAGACTTTGCAGTCCTGTATATTAGAAGCTTAAGGATTAGGCTCTAGCATAAACACTCATTGATTTCAGCAAGAATCCTAGCAGGATAAAGCTATAGGAGGAAGAAAAAAAAATGACAGCACTACAAGCCAAGTTTGATTTCAATTATGCCATTGTAATGCTAGGATTACTCAACAGATAATTTACACTGTGGAACTGAGATGGGATTTGGTCTGCTGCTTAACATTAACCTTATGATCAAAGAAGCTTCTTGCTTCTGGCCAAATTCTGTGCATGCAGCTTGAACTGACTTGGGTAGAATCCAGAATTTGACACTTGGAAATAGATGTAGATGAGTATTTTTGTTTTCATGAATGAGTGCTGTACATCTGCAAAACAGATGAAAAAAATCATCATTTATATAGGAGGAATACTAATGTCTTTGGAAAATGGCATATTGTAAATTGCAGGCAGTAAATCCCTATGGGTTGAAACAAGGTCTAACGTGTCTATTCAACAGATAAACACACTTAAGCAGACCCTTGCACTCATGACACACTAGAAGCACACGAAAAACTACTTTTTAAACAATAAATTGTTAATTGGACTGCCTTAAAAATCTATTTTGTTTTAGGAAAAGTAGCCATTTATTAAGACATTTATTAATTTTTAAATATTCCTTTTCAAATTATCCTTTTTAAGAAGCACTGCATAAAATATACATAAAATAGAGTAAGTATACATATGAGAATAATTTGAAAATAGAAGTCTAACCTATGAGAAAAGCTAGCATTTGGGGTTTTCTCTGGTGTATTTTTGTGCTTGAAAAATACCCACCAGTAACAGTCTGCCCCCTCATTTTTCTTTTCCCAACTGCATGAATAAAATGGCTTGGCAGTCACAGTATGGATGTACTGTCTAGATACATAAAACAAAGTTTGTGAGGAGAGATAATATTATTTATTAATACTAATAAAACTGGAAGCCACTGACAGACATAGGAAACATTAATCTTTTCCTACAAATGTTCCCTCGCCTAAGATGATACAGGAGCAGTGCTTGTGATAATTTCAGGATAAATGCCTGAAGAAGTCCTACATTTATTTCAGTCTCTTAGAACTGTGGAAATTCACTAACATCATTCAACTATTTAGCTTTGGGTTTTTGTGGCTTGATTTTGGTTTGGTTTGGGTTTTGTTTGTTTGGGTTTGTTTGTTTAACAAACAAAGTAAGATGTAACATTACTGCTTCACTCACATCATCACACCTACACAAAAAATTGTTCTCATACGATCTGGATTAGTCTGCAGTCCCTTAAAAGCTACTCAACCTTTCAACACTGACCCATAAAGTAAAATGGCACATGCACTGCACACAAAAACCCTTGCAAAATTCAGTTATGCAAAATGCATGTTGTGAATGTGCTTCAGTCTTTCAAAACTCCCACTTGTTCTGCTAAAAAGAAACATTGGTGCAGTACTGTCAATGTCACCATTTCAATAGAAAATAAATACACAGAGCTATTCTAACTTGAAGGCAACAGTTTTCAACTACACCAGATGTAACAACATGTAACATTTAAAAGCACTGAGTTCTGAAGCTACTTCAGTCCATCAAGAACAACTGCCAAAAAGGGAACACTGCTAGAAAAAAAAGTATAGAGAAAAATCAACACATTAACCACTTATCAAGTAATTTCCTTGCAGGAATTCTCCTGATGATTCCTACTTTAGTGAACTCCCTAACATTTTTTTCAACAATAATGCTCTTTTCTGATATAGATGCCAAATAAGGAGCTGCATTCTCTTACACCAAAAGAGCACAGAACTACAGCCAAACACTGATAAACCACAAAAGCCTCACATCTCTGCTGGTACCACACAAGGGAGTAACTTAAGAGTCTCTGCCCATCTATGAAACATCTTTAGATTGGCACAATGTCCCATGGGCAAGACATGGCATTTTGAGAGACACGTTTTCCTCTCTGTTCCGTGCCACACAGCTGCAATACAATGTAGCATCTGGCTGCTTGTACTTCAGCTGGAGTTTGAAGCACTTTCTGGAGCATTTAATCAGATATTCCCCACGATTACCAGCTGGCCCCAAGTTAACTATGACTAAAAGAGCTTAGGAAAAGAAAAAGAAAACAGAACAACTTCTGGGTTGTGAACATACTATTAGAAGCAAAATGATGTGCGATGAAAAAAATTCCATATCCCCAGATTAATACACAGGCTCAATGCAAAACATTCAAACTCTTTGTCAGCTGGTCAACACAGAACATCCTTCCTAGCCAGAACAGTCTCCAAATAACAAATATCGTAATAATCACCTTTAAGGCACTGTGATCCACTGCACAGATATTCACAAAATATTCAAAGCTTGAACACATTGACAAATGTCAAGCTGGCAATATATTGCTTTCCTGACAATAAACCACTCCCAGATTCAATGTACACTTGTCTGATGACCTTGTGGGAGGGATTAAAGAAGAGCTCAGACTTTTCTCAGCTAACATTCTATGAAGAACACAGCAGCAGCCTTGCTTGTGTGCTAAGAGAGCACTCCTTATTCTACAGATGAAGCTAAAAGACCTGCAAATCTATGTAAGTTAACAGAGTTAAAGATCCTCAACTCTCTTCTTCCATACTCAGCATTTCCAAATCACTGCCTCTCCAAAGAAGGAAAATCCAATAACAAGATGAGATTCTGAAATGAGGTAGGTATGAAATGCTTCACTCGGGTCCTACAGAAAGTAGAGTTACAAAATGATTTTGATATAAATACAGAATATGCTTTCATTCTCACTGATGCTAGTGATAAATATCTTCAGATTTTCAAAATATGAATCCACCTTTACTCTGTCAATGTAACTCCTGAATGGCTCTATATACCAAGAATTCTTCCAGATCCATATAAAAGAGGAATCTGGTCCCTGCTACCTAATCCTAGAAAAACAATCACCGTGAAAGAAACAAAATAAAAAACAAGTGCATCTTGAACACAGACCCTTAGGCTGACACAAAACCTAAGTACCTTGAAGGCTGGAATATGCAAACTGTTTTTCTCTAACGATATCCAACATTGTGAAATATCTCTATGAGGAGAAGGTGCAAGAAAAATTGATTGAAGAAGCACTCTTTCAGCTTTTGAGGTAGTACTCAAATGCTCCTGAGGCACTTAGTGACATCGCATTAGCTGGGGTTCATCGAAGAAACACAGGGTGCACAGATAAATTTGACCTCTCAGCTCTCTTTTAGCCATCAACATCTCATTTAGGTGGGTTAAAAAGGGCAAAAATTATGAAAGACTACAAACCACTGTGACCTACAGCTCATGAAATTCTAGACAAGGTCATCCATGGCTTATTTACAGATGACGTCAGTATCATCCAGACCTCTCAAGATTTTTACCTTCACTTTTCCAGTGCAGTCTCTCCACAGTTGCACTCCATTCAAGCATTAGGGAAGCTGAGAAGGCAAGAAGGAACTGTCTTCTGAGTTTGGTACTCACTGCCTGGGATTGGCTGCCAGAGTCAAGGGCTTGACAGCATGAAGGTTCAGGAAACCCAGAGAAAATGGAACTGTGTTTCCCAGCTCTTGCCAAGACAGACATGGCCTGGCAGGGTTCCCTGGTACTTCATCCTCACCCAGCAGTGCTGTCACCAGTCGATGTCCCTCTCAACATAGATGTCTTGTAAGAAAGTTCTGGTTTATTAAAATTAGAAACTTGTGTGAGCTTCACCCCTAAATAGGCGACATGAGCTCTTCCTTGAAGTGAATTAGGAGTGTTCACATAAAGACCTCTGCCAGTAGGGCAGTGAGAACAGTACTTTCTGGCATAAGTGTGGAAGCTATCAGCTGGAGAGATGGCCCTTCCCAACAGCAC
Organism: Apus apus; assembly: GCF_020740795.1. Lineage (NCBI taxonomy): Eukaryota > Metazoa > Chordata > Aves > Apodiformes > Apodidae > Apus > Apus apus. The sequence goes on along the minus strand of NC_067284.1, from coordinate 48,968,639 downwards.
AGCTGTATCTTGGGAAATAACAACTGTCAGGATAAACTTAACCCCGATACACAGTAATATTAAAGAATGTAAAAAGAGCCGACTTGACTTAGGTTAATCCTTTAAGTTATACTCCTTAATGCATTGCCAAAGTGGATGAGCAAAGATGACAACAAATCCAGATTTTGGGTTGCTGAACTACAACAGCTTTATTGGACATATGGCAACTTTGGATAGGCAGCCTACATGCCATACACTGAAGGCCTCAGAGCAGCACTACTTTGCTTATGCACTAAGGAAATTTTCCCCCAAATACTCACTGGCCTTTCCAAATGTCCTAGATTGAGGAAAGCAGATTATCAGATTAGTAGGTCACAGAAAGTCCATCCAGGAAATAAAAAGGAAAAATACACACATATGGTCACACCTAATAGGTGTGTGTGTGCCTTAATTATATCTCACAATAATTTATATCCTGATTTTATCAGGATTCCAAACATCAGATTATAAATTCTACCTTCTACAGTCACACACTACTATCACAGTGGACTTGCTTTAGAAATGGACTGTAACAGCTGCTTGCAATCAGAAACAAGAGTACACCCTATTTCTTGGTGGTTTTGTTTTAAGAGTGGAAATGAAAACCAATTTCTCAGCTGAAAACACCAATAAAATCTAAGTAGAGAGAATGTAAATACCAGAGTTGGAGCTTGGAGACAAGTGGAGACATAATAAACACACTCTTGTTTTTGGAGTAGTTACACTTGCAGTTCTGTGATGGCTTGGCCAGACATGCTGAGCACATTGCCACAAGAGGCAGGGGGTGTGGGGTTGCCCCAGTGCAGAGATTATGACGGATGACAACAGTCAGCCTGTGACAAGCCCTTCGGGGGAGAGAGGGTCCACCACTGCCCACAGCAGGCAGCAGCTCCCCACTAAGGGACTGTCCCCACACTCCGCCAGCCTGTCCTACCCACTTGACAGCACCTGCTTCCCACCGATACCACTCCTCCTAGGGGAAGCTTGAAGAAGCCAGAAACCATTAACCTTCTTTGTTGTGATTACTCAGTCCCATTATAACCCAGCTTTCAGTAAGTAACCAATACTTCTTGTGCAGTTGTAAAATACTATCTACAGAAGCAGAATACCTTTTTGCTATCTTTCTAGGCAGAAAGGTTCTGGGATTTTGTGTTTGGACCTGTCACCAAATTCCCTTGTTTTAAAGGATCCCAGTAGGGTACTAACCAATCCTTGGTTTATCTGAGGAAGGAACAAAAGATCTACAAGTAATTCTTGCCTTCCTCATAGCAACAGGGAGGGAAAACAGCAGAAATCACTACAGATACATCCCTTACACATACCTGTGCTGCTTAAGCTACAATCATTGCCCTTTCTTCTCCAAATTCTTGCCTCTGTCTTTTCACAAAGGGGGCTTACTATTTAAGGTGGAGTAAATCAAGACCCATTTTAAACTGCAGTTAGTAGCTGTATAGCTACTTTATGCCAGGTAAAGACTCATCCTAGAGGAGACTTACTCTGTCCCAGAATAAAGAAGCCTTCTTATCAGCAAACCAGGAAGAATTAAGCATGAAAAGCTCTATGGAGAGATAACTCCTAAAAAAGTTTATTTTGGCACAGAGGTGGAGTAGCCAGTTCATGTACTCACCAAAAACAAAAAGCCAATACAGTACAGGCCAAATGACTTCCCATATACTCATATCCCTGGCAAAGGCAGAGTTTTAGGTGCAACTTAGAAAACTCTACATTGTTTTTGGCGTGATTTACTTTACTGTCTCACTTGTGCCTAAAACTTACCAGATCAGATGGATCACCATTGTCAACAAGTCCTGGATATACATTTCAGTGGAAAGACTCCCAAAATGAAGGACTCTCAGAGCCTACCCACCAGCTGACTGCAGTATCACACAGCCTTTTGGGTAAGCATAGCAGTTAATGAAGCAGTAAATCTTTTAGACAATATAATTAACCCACCTGTTGTGGCAGTCTGTGTAACTGGGCAACATACTCCTCACAAACCAATGAGTCTAGAACAGTTTGTTGAGATCTAAGGTGGCTAAGAAATTTAACTCCAACTTTCTATTTTCAGAAGAAATCAAAGACACGGTTGGGTTAAGTATAAAAGTGAATGCTGCCACTATCTCCTTTTCTTTGCTGCTTACATGTTTTCAAAACATAGCTGTGGTATGTTATTTCCCTGAAAGCCCACTGAAAATGCACACAGTAAAATCTATTTCATGTACTTATGAAAGTTATACAAGTATTTACCTTTACTCAGTACTGCCAGTGTTCAAAGAGATACAGATCCAAAGCAGTGAAAAATGAACCAGGTCTGCCAAGGGATTTAGTGATGTTGCATTCAGCAAAAACATACTCAGTTTTAGAGAAGGGGATTTAGCAGATATGTGTTCCTGATCATTATTCAGTGGTTATCTCACAGGCAAAAGAGATTGTCATACACCACAAATACATACAATCAGAAAAGCAAAGTGTTTTCCACACAAAACAAATAATGCGTACTTTTAAAATGCCTTGCATTTCTGTATCTAAGGTAGGAGCATCCTACCAGTACTCTGGATCAAGTTTCTCAGAGCACTTTACAGCAGACAGATGGAGCATCAGGCCTTGGCAGGGCCACAGAACTTGCATTATGAACTGAATCTTTAGCTCTCAAGAATGATGACATGTAAAAAAACACCATTTTTTTCTTAAGACTGTTCCATGTCAATGGGAAACAGAAAATAACCCCAGTACACTGGAATCCACTTAGCTGCAGAGAATTTTCCTTCCTGCTTTTGTCTTTTCAAATAATATGAACCATTCAATACAACTGCGTTATTGCTGAACAAAATTTTGGTGGGGTGAGCTCCACCCACCAGAAAAATGAAAGTAATTTAACTTCTCTTCAGTATCCCTGTGGGTTACAGATGCACTGCAGAACCATCACATATCATGCAGTGATACTAAACAGTTGAGGGAATGCTGAGTCCTATATCTAATGATCTCGGTGACAAATCACCATGAATGCAGAGTCTGACAGAGTAACTATTTCCTTTCACCATGGCACACCAATATGTTACGGAATGCTCCAAATGGATGTTTGCTGTCCTTCGGTAGGCTGGGGCAGCAGACAGTAAACCAGCCAAGCAGGCTGACTTAATCAGGAAAAACAATCAAGTACTGCTGAAGAGCTCTCCTTTTTTTAACTCCCCAACACTGATAAATTGTGAAATACCTTGGCTATTTCTGTGTTTTCTGCTACCATGAAAGTGAAGCTGATTTCACCAGATCTGTGCCACTGCAAACACAAACTATCCGTCCTTCCAACTCATTTTCTGATTTTCCAACAGCCTCAAGTGCAGTTAGTATTTTGGGATCCTGTTAAAAAGAATAAATAACTTGTTACATTCCCAAAACTTTTGTAATGCAACTCACTATCATTAAGAGGCACTTCCATCTCCATATACTTTGTCAGTCATCTTAAATGAGTGCTTTCACTTAGAACTATTTATTGTGTGTAAACCTTAAAAAATGAATATATTCTAACAATGAGGAGCATGATCATGAGACTCCAGAAGTAAATTAAGTACTTGTAATATATTTTAGAAAATTAAATTAGAAATTACATATATTTTCATAATAAAAAACAAAAATTAATCACTCCAAGGATTGGTAACAAAGGAAAAATTACTCCAATCTAGTTAAATCCATAGAGTTATCATCTGTGCAACTTTTTGGCTGCTTCTTAAGGATACGCAGTACAAGCTGGTATCTCTGCTGAGGATCAAGGGCTACAGAATTAATGGGCATAAAGAGCAAACAACTTATGTAAAGACAGCGGTGAAGTCTGAAGTGTATTTGCATGTTCGTCAGTACATGAAGCACGGAGCAGTCTGCACCACCACTTCTCATGCCCCTTCTCTATGGGGGAAAGAATTTAGTCTATGGATTCCCAGGAGAACCACTAAGAGATGGTTATCTGCATTTAACACAGAAACAGTTAACACATGAAAGTGTAAATGCAGAGGTGCTAACTTATATCTTGCTTCACAAAAAATCTTCTAAACTAAAGATCTGGAGGAGGGAGACCCACAATTCACTTAAGAAAATCCTTTTTCCCTGTGAAGAGTACATCTGAAAGAATTTCCAAAGTTTTGGGGTTCTCCAGAACTCCAAGCTAGTACTTCTGTTTATATTTTACACAGATAGGAACAAAATTTGGAATACCAAATATTTTTTTTCCAGATCTCTAAAACAAGTATCACTGTTACAAAGTAATTAGAAACTCCTGACACATGCTCTTAATGTCTGCTGCAACCCAAAAGCCAAGCAATGTATTATGTCATAAAGACCAGATTACAGAACCTTCCCACTGCAATCACACCAAAATACTTCACTTTAAAACCTAAAATTTTACACTATGATTGTGAAATAAAAGCTGTGTTGCTGGTGTTTTTTAAAGAAAGGAACTTCACCCCCATTTCACCTTCAGTTTAAATATTCTTTGTTTAAATGAAGAGTATAAACTAATCATAGAGTACCTTTGGTACAGCTCCAAAACGAACACTGTTGATTAGGGAGCATTCTAATACTTGTCCTTCCTGAAATGGCAAAAAAACGTACAAGTTCAAACGTCTGTTGACACATGGTTCCATTAGGAATTGCAGCAAAAATAAACAATGAATCTTATTTGCAAACACTGTTAATTAACACTAAACAGTGTATTTTCCTTTTATATCAGTTAATTCCCTCCTAAATGCTTAATTTCTGTCAATTCTGAAAGGACTAAGGCTAGTTTTGCAAATAAACTAACACAGTATTTCAGTTTTTAAAAACCTAGCTAGAACATAAACCAAGTGCAACAATATTTAATATATTTTCCTGACATAATTGTAATATACCTTTCCTTCACTTTTCCAGCTCAGAAAAAAGCCAAATTCATCCACTCGGAAAAGGCAGTTGCTTTCAAAGACAAAAGATTCCTGTAGAAAAGAAAATACAGACCATCAATTTAGTCAGTTTGACAGATGTTATAAACTTATTTACTGTTCAAAAATTAGAGACTGTAACATTTCTCCCCAAATACTTTCCTGCAGAATGTGCTATTCCCAAAGCAATCAGAAATAAGGGAAGCAGGCTTTTAAAAAATGCTGGGTTTTAATTATTTGTCTTTTTGCTGCAATTTAAGACATTGGGATTCACAATATTTTCCTACTTCTTTACAATTACGAAGATCAGTTTTGTTTAACAAAAGCAGTGATTCTTACCTTAAGAAAAAAAAACACCTTATTGAAATGGAACTTCAAAAAAATTATTGAAAATTAAATGCTTCAAACAGAATAAAGATTAAAAACATGTAATTTGCCAATACTACCTTCAGGGTAAATGACTACAATTCATGTTAACATTCAGAAACTGGGAAGCACTTTTCTGTTAGACTATGACAGTATGTATGTCATGAGCATTTTGTAGCCAGAGTATCTGGCAAGCAGGGTTTAAAGGATACTGATTTACAGATAAATCAAGAAAGAATGGCATATCAAAGAGACTAGACAAGGCAAAAAATCCCATTAGCTGAATTAAAAAAGAAATTTCCTCCACACACCTCCAGCTTCAATTAATGCATCATAAATTAAGCCAAATTGCAGGATAACACTGTGCAGAATCAATCACTTTTCAAAGAAAAAAAAGGATCCAGGACTTCCTGGCTTCCTTAATTGAAAAGCAACAAGCCTGTGTGCAGGCCGCAGCTCTGCTTACTGTTTCAGAGGCCAGTCCTTTGTTCTGTGTTAAAGACTGAGGTACCTATCTAAAATGTCACATCCTCTCTTGTGCATATAGCAAGGGCAACAAGCACATCAATTTACACAGCTGTTTCCAGAGCAAAAGGCCTTGCATAAAGGACAATTTGAATTAAGGTAACAAAACCAAGTGAAAACTCTAATGTTCTCAATCCATGGAGCATGCTTTTATGTCAGTAAGTCTAGCCAGGACTGAGTCACTCTGAGGCAGCACCCAGCCCAACCTGGAATGCAGGAAATCATGGGGCAGCCACAGGAGACTTTTTGGCCTCTGCCGTGGAACAAGAGTCTATCAGGTGAGCTAAGGATAGGTCACATTCCAGTCAGGTCTTATCCTCACTTGATGCTGGGCATGAAGTCAAGCAAGTTCCTGAATCCACTGCTGAGAAATGTCATTGAGCCCTCCTAGATGGGCACAGCCAAAGGAGATATGCTGTGTTTGTGGTAATTGCTCCTTTTCCCTGGACACATTAATTATTGAATGGTGTCTACCACTTCTGGACAATATTTTAGGTCCTCAAAAAAGATTTACAGGTTTTAAGGACTGATACGCTGCAGTTTTCCATCTAAGTAGCAAACAGCTATGTTAATTTTACAGTCAGAGAAGCTGAGATAGAAAGTATAAAGTTGCTGCAGGTGAGTCTGATCCAACACCACTATGCATGAATTTCCAGTATGCACTGCTCTGCCCATCTTTCTCCACCATGACTTTTATTTTCCTGCCTTCACTCTAGCACTCGTCCCTCATGAAGCCTACTGTTGCCTGACACCTCAGATTTACTAGTTTTATGGCTCATGGAGTCTTGTTTCACATAAAAATGCAGCTAGATACCAATCAAAATTACTGTCTCTTGAGTTTCTCAGAAAGGTTACCCACACAATAAAAGGCAGGCAATCTTTTTGTCATTTAATGTGTCCCCATCTATTGAAATGCTCTTGATAAACCAAAAATATTTTCACAAAAGTGTTTATGTAAACTGCATCCATGTTGATGTGCCACTCTGGCCTTGACTCTATCAATCAAATTACTTTTTTGGCAATTTGTCTTCTTCTATAGTAAAAAAAGCACCTACTATCAGACCATGTAGATGTAACATGACTGGTAATATTAAACTGCAAGAGGGTAGATTTAGGTTAGACATTAGAAATAAATTCTTTGCTGTGAGGGTGGTGAGAGAGGTTGCCAAAGGCAACTGTGGCCACTTCATCCCTGGTAGTGATCAAGGCCAGGCTGATGGGGCTTGGTGCAACCTCGTCTAGTGGTAGGTGTCCCTGCCCATGGCAGGAAGTTGGAACTGCGTGACTTTTAAGGTCCCTTCCAACTCAAGCCACTCTGTGACTCTATGATTCCATTATTCCTAAACATGTCTGGTTTTTATTTCCCATATTCTGCTGGTATATGCCTGTTCTAGACTCAGATTTTTCAGCAGTCAAAAATTATAATGTTTAGCTCAAAATATATTTTTTAATTTGTAATTACTCTGGTTAAGGGACTCATCTGTCTCAAAAGGTGGATCAAGGCACTGCTCCACATGACAATGATTCAGATTTTTCTAGCCACTCAGTGCAATTTGGGCACATGAAACACCTCTCATGCTGTATGAAAGCTGTTTAGTCACCCAGACTCTGCACCAGGATTCCTGAGCCCCAGTTCTGCACTGACTTGCTGTACACCATTAGTTCACTTACCATGTCCCTTTTCCCCAACATGACTTCTGTTTGGGTGGGGAATTAAGCACACAATTTCCATGAAAATTAGAAGGCTAGTTGTGAAACATTTTTCTTGAAAGAATCAGACCATGCCATGTTTGCATAGCATTTCTAAAACAATGGTCTCTGTTGGTTAGGCTATCTAGTTACTACCACAACACAGTTAAATAATAGCCTATGTATATAATAAATCTGATAATATCAAACAGCCACATCAAGCGCTCACTGTTTACAGGCTACAGATCTTAACTTCTGAGTCACTGTTTTGTTTTCGCTTTTTATAGCCTTTGATGATTCCTGTAAAATTGCAGATAAAATATACAATTAGTTACTAAGTTAGGTAGTGTTTCCAGAAGAGTCCCCTCGAAGAAAACAAACCAGGCTTCCAACTGTAACATAACAAACCCAGAGTAAACTGCAGCAAAACTTGCAGCATGCAATGCAGTTAGTATCATGTGGATGGCCAAACAACACGTTGCCCCACAAGTGCCAAGTGGGACCCCATCTACAGTGCTCTGGAAGGCAGAAAATTTAACTGCAAGGAGCAAGACTTCTGGTGCTGCCAGCTCACTGTGTGCTTGCCCAGCATTATTGAGTATCCCACAGGTGCCTGCTGGGTACGTGACCTACAGCGCAGAAGTATTACTTTCTGAGATGTCTCTTTTTTCCTATCACTACATCAAGGACCCAGGTGCCTCACAGAGCATTCTTGATCTCACACAAAAATCTGATCACTTAAAACTAGTTTTTGTATTGCCCATTCTCTGCTTCGCCATAACCCCTCACTTGGATCCTCACAGGCTGTTTACAGAACAGTATTTACTGAAGAAAAAGAAAGCTTTTATGAACCTCCTTCCTAAGGAATTCAATGCCCATTAGTACCTTCTTAGTTTACCTGTCCCCAAAACTAAAAAGCAGGGTAAAACAACTACTCCTATCTTGGCAGTTGTCATGATAAAAAAAATACATTCACTTATATTTCGAAAGCTAACAGGAAAATACTAATATCCCTGAAGGCACTTATGAGATACCTTCAACTTTTAGAGATTTCCTGTCCAAGCAAGATTAAAAATAGACTCTGATAAAATTATTCTCACAGACATATCAACACTGAATATAAGGTAAATTTCTCAGCATTTTATTTCAGCTGCGCGTGTAAAATGTCCTGTTTTGCATTACTTTAATAGATTTGGATTAAAGCACAGCTGAAAGCAGCATCATAGTAAACATATTTTAGATAGAATACAGGTTGATTTTCTAAAGGAGATAAAAACACTCCAGATCTCAAATGATACATTTGAATCAGAATGTAAATGGCTTGTGGTCTCTTACTTTCCCTTGTGTGATGCCGGTCCTCAGTTTAGGTAATTAAAAAAGACATATTTCTCTCCTTGCCCCTGCATTTGATAGATGTACAAAAAATGGAAGGATTCACTTTGTTCAGTAATGTGCTTTATAAATCTACAAATCATATCTTTATGCACATTACAGATATTTTGATCCAAATCTCCCTTTCTCTTGCTCAGGGCTTATTTCAAATCTGAGGGATTAAATATATTTTAAAGTTATTTCTTTTAAAACCAAAAATCTGTATAATGATAATGTATGTTGGTATTTCCTCCTCATACATTTCTGGAGTTGATAGAAAATGTACTTGTGTACAATGAAAGCAAAATATGAAATATCCTGTAACATCTACATATTTAAAAGAGAATAGCAAATGAAATGCAACTGGCCTCTTACCTCTTCGTATCTGTCAAACACAGCTCCATCTTGCATAAAAGAGGGAACTGGCTTCTGCCAGTTAAATTCGTAAGGTTTTGCCATGATTATAGAAGAAAAACCTGAAATGGAATTAAAAAGCAGAGTTCAATTATGGTCTTTAAAAGGAGTATTTCAAAGTCTAAGCAGGGAAAAAAGTGACTTTTAGCTTTTCATTTCACTCAGAAGTATTAAAATTCACAGTGAATTTCTGTTTCAAGAGTTTCCTCAGAGGAGTATTTTTGTTTCTTAACTTCAAAATTAAAAATACTTGTAAAATGTGTGTTTCAACTTGATTATTAAAAAAAACCAATTTACACTGTAACATTGCCTTAGTCTAAAATTCTGCTACATTACTTCTAGAGTATGAGGTTGGGATTAATGCAGCTCTAGGTGACACAGAATACCACAACCTCTAATATACATAAGTGCTTCTTTTTTTACAGGAAAATATCAGATCCCACAAAGACAGATTTTATTTTTTTAACATTATAAATTATATTCTACATAGACAAACACGTTTTTCCTCTTTGTTTTATACTTCAAAATCCACTCATATTAAATAAAATCCTGGATATTTTCAGTAGTATTTTATACATAATACAAGATATGGATATTATAAAGGTCAAAATTCATAGGGAAAGAAACTGGTTAGGGATAGGTAATTAAGATACATTAGCTAGTAGCATTGTGCATTTATGCAAGTTTAGGAATATAAACAAAACTGTTAATTTAGAATATAATAAAGAAGTCACAACACATGGACCTCATCATGAAGACTATCAAATTATTCAGTCTACTTTCCAACACTTTGGTACATTCTAGGTTATGCTGCTTTACACCAGAAAATGTCTCACCTATGTACTCTGAAATACTGAAGTTTGTTTTACTGAAGTAAAGGGCATCTGCAGTGTTCCTGCTTACTGTTGTCACTGAGCACACACATTATCTTGGTTATTCCTTTATGCATTGGACCAGAAAGTCCTGCATGAGAGGGAACACACTTGAAAGCAGAAGACTGACTCAGAGATGTCAGCAAATTGTTCCATGAAACGAGATATGGAGGATGAACACAGCACACGCTCATCATCATCTGACCCCACATGCTGTCTTGCTGGTGAACATGGCCTTACCCTTCCTGGTCTGCTTGCCTTATCCTCCTCTGACAATGATCATTTACTACTGACCACCACCAACAGCACAATATAGAGCTAAGCATAACCAGTGCAGCTCTTATCCCATTAGAATGCAGGCACCCAGTCCAAGCAAACTTTGTCTAAGTGCAAAGAATAAAAAGGATATATAAAAATAAAGGAAGAGTATGACAGCCTGTCTAATTGATGCTATATAAGTCATGTTTGTAGTGTTTGCATATGTTTAAGCTCTGGTTAGCAGACTAAAATATTCCCAGTTAGGTAACAATGCCTCCGTCCATGATGTTCTTAGACAGAAGTGTCTACTTTGACTGAACTTTAAACCCAGAATAGGTGTCTTTAAAAAAAAAAAAAAAAAATCAGAACTTTGTATTATCCTCCTTCTCTGTCTTGTTGTCATTGATATAAAAAGTGTTCTAACAAGAAAAAAAACGACAACAAAAGATCTCAGAAGATAATGTTAAAAGACTCTGCCCATCAACAGCTTTTAGAACAGTTACTTTGATAGTTTTCTACTGAAGAGACACCCTTACTACTAAAAAATGTAAAATACATTTTGATGTTCCTCATCTCGATCTCCTGCTTTTTTTTGGTCATTGACACAGGAATATAAAAAATACATATCACTTCTCTAAAGTCCTAGGAATAAGACAAACTAATTAATTCTCCATAACTATAAAAAATACAATTTGACAGTTATATACATACATCAAGAGTTCACTTTTGTTGAAATGGGATGAAAAATCAAAACAACGTATCTGTACTCTGCAATTAAAAAAAAAGAAAGGGGGTGGGGGAGGCTAAACAAGAAGCAATCAGCTACACTTACTATTTTATCAAAAGCCTCTTGTTCTTTTTGACAACCCTGTGCATTTGGTTCATACCACTCTGTAAAAAAGTACTATCTTCCTCATAAGGACTGTGAGATGTTTTGAGATCCTTTCAGGGTATGTTTCAAATAATTTTTTTTTTTTTAATACACTTGTAATTTTAGGGTCTTTTCCAGTTTAGATCAGCATAGAGCTGCTTTTTCCTCATTCCATGGAGGAAGCTGCATGATAGGACAGCCATCCTATTGTAGCAGCATGATGGTGTCTTGTTGTATACAGCTCAGAGACTTCACACTGTAGATCATTATAAGCACAACAGCTTGAAAACTTAGTGCTTTTTCTTACAGTAAAGCTACATTTAGAGAAACGCACTATTTTCTGGCTTTGTTTATAGCGAAGTTGAGACAAGAACCAACAAAACCCCATACTAAACAACAAATCCCCAAAGGTCTTGAAAAAATAACCCATCGGTAGAAAGAAACCTAAAACACACACACCTGAAGTGATGAACACATTTCCTTAGCTGTTCAAATGACTTTTACTACCAGAACACTCCCAAAAGGAAAAGTTATTTCAAATACAACAGGTAGTTCACACCGTGATACATGCTGCCAGCATGTGAAGTCCTTCCGGGAAAAGCAGATGCATTCTATGCTAAATCGTAAGAACAGGGATGTCACTTTTAAGAGTGTGAAGAATACTCTTCCACAGTCCCTAGGCTATATGCATGGCCTAAGCCCTTTTTTTGCCATCACTGAGCCCCATACAGACACAGGTTTTTAAACCTGCAACTCTGCAACTGCACTGAACTCCTGTATAAGACAAACCGTAACATTCTGTCCAGCATCAGGCACTCTGAATCCTGGATGGAAAGAGTGCTTGAACAGCTTCTTTCAGAAGCACTAATTACCTTAGCACTACAAACTTGCACTTTATTGCCAATTTGAGCTTTGCTGAGTTCATCATCCAGTGACAGAAATATAGCTCTGTCAAAATCCGGTCTTCACAGGTATCTTCTCCTTGTCTGGGTAATCACAAGGTATGATGAAATTGTCTTGTTACTTCATTGCTGACAAATTAAATAGATCAAACACTTCACTTTCTGCTGCAATGCACATTTTTAAAATCTTTGAGTCAGTCTGAGCCCTTTCCACTTTTCCAGCTGCCTTTCTGAAGTCAGCGTTCTGGATCAGGACACTGTAGCCCACCACTGTCCTCTGTCATACAAGCCAGAATTAGTCCTTATTTGCATAACCCTGCATGCAGCTGCAAGGAACATGCTTAATTGCTCACAATTTATCAAGCAATCAAGCTCTGTCTCAGGGACCCAAGCTCATTGTTATTTACCATCTTACCAATCTTTGCTAGCTCTGCTCTCTCAGAGCTCAATACAGTTTACGGATGAACCGAGATAGATGAAGTGGGAAAGACGGCTTGAGTACATGTAGCAAGGAGTCAGGTGAATTGTAACAAACAGGATTTTTAAGCCATATGCTTTGGCAGCTGTGCAGAAGGTGAAGAAAATTCTCTCTGCCTTTAGAAAAGCTCTTTTCAGTCTCTCACATTTCTAATGCTCCTCTCAAAAATCCATTCTTCCATAAACCTGTTAGCTTTTAAGAGAATCAAAAAACACTCCAAAATATTCCCGTCACTCTTTGGAGCTCTGTTTATCTTCAGAAATAGTTAAGCAGTTCAAAGAAAGTAAAAAACAAAAACAATCCGACCCACCAAACCCCACCAAACATGACAATTAAACATTCATATAATTGCAAAAATATGCATGCATATACTCCAACAATGATGAGTCAAGAATTACTCACTTTAAAGAAATTTAATAACACTGAAATGTGTGAACTGGGAGAGATAGAAGATTTAGGAACTAAATTTAAAGACTGTAAAATTTTAATTTTAAAAGTTTCAAACAACCTTTAAAAATTAAAATTTTCTCAGTTCTTTAAGCATTAAAAAAAAAGCTTCTGAATACATACCATTTACAAAAGCTGAAAGAACACTCATATAAAATACACTTCAGGAATTAATCACTGACCACAGGGGAGAGGTAGGTGAAGACTCTCAAGTTCAGTAGTAAAATGCCTTTCAAACTATTTCCCTTTCTTTCAACACTGATTTGTGCCTAAAGAAATTATTTGGATCACATGAAAAAAAGCACCTTTGGATTCACCTGGAGTACCAAAAGAGTGGAGATTCAAAATTAACCATATCCAGAATAGAATTATTTAACATAGATGTCTTCCTCTTTTGTAAGCTTGGCTGTATTAAGCTAAATCTGGGGTGTGGAAGGACTATGAATCTTAGGTTGTTGTTTTTTTCATTCTTTGACCAAAAGAAGGATAAGGTGTGGCTGAACAGGAGGAGGAAAGAACTCTGTTAAATACAAAGCAGACAGATGTTTGGGGAAAGAGGTTATATTCTAAACTAACCCACAGGGCTTGCTAGCGTGATGGATAGGATACTCCTTGGATCCCATAAACATCCTGTCAATGTTGAGACACTGTTGGAAAGGATGGCAGTACTCCTTAGAGCTGATCCCCTCCTGTCTAAAACACAGTAACTCCTCATTTCCGCAGTTTGCTTAGTCCCAAGTATTAAAACAATACGTGTAATTTTTTTTTTACAATTATTATTATTTTTGCTTCTGGAATGAATCACTGCTTTCTAAGTGAAAAATGAGGAGGGTCCACACACTGTGTTTGCCATTTTACCACTGACCTCTTCAAAATACAGCACCTAAACCCATACCAGTTACTGTCAATGTGGGTTTCAGGGGCAAAGTGTAATCACCCACAGAACACTATGAAGAGTTTAATAATCTTGCTGAGGCATATATATTTGTTTTTCAGATACAAGGAAGTAATTTTTTTTTTTTAAAATAAACCTAATATATTTCTCATTCTTTCCTCACTTGAAGTACATATATCCTTCACCACCACTCCTCCTTGGTAAACAAGATTCTTCTTAACAGGGAAAACCAGATATCTATCAGCAGATCTCTATCACTTCTTGGTTTTATCATGGAGTTCATCCCATTCCAGAAAGTCCACCTGTAGTGTTGTTGACTAGAGGGAGAAACTAGCTGTTCAAGGATAAAGAGGCAGTGCAACACTGAAATTCTTATAAAAATGCTCCCTTCGGTTTTTTGAGGCTCTGAAGTACTTTCATATGCAAATGCTACAAGTACTCCTTGGCTTCAAATGGATTTGGTCCTATATCTACCTGTACCAGCATCACCTTATGCAAAATGCAGAGGAAGGGTGTCATTTAAAACTTTGGTTTCTACACTAGAATCTAGAATTCAGAGTAAGTTTTGAGAAAACTTGGAAAATAAAAGCCACTACAGTGTAAGTCCTATGTAAAAAGTAATGAGAACCATACTGCTGAATTTCTGCAGTATCCACACTATAGCATATAGCAATTCCAAGATTTAACAGCTCTCTAGGCTCTTCCATGGTCAAATTTAGCTGTTTTGTTTTTTTCTTCTTGAAAAAGACACCTTTTTCAGCAGGTTCTTTTAAAATGCATTATTCCCACAGCTAAGGCAAGAAACTTAATACAGTTCTCGAAAACCAGGGGCCAAAAGCAACCAAAGACATACAACATACACTTGAAATGCCTGGGAAAACAAAAGCAACTTAGCAATTTCAACAGCAAAGTGGTAACATAAACAGCACTAACAGAACCTCATCAATACACATTCCTAAGAAAAGTATGATTTGAGTTGTAATCCAAAATGCAGAGCTATCATATCTGGAAGCTGGTAAAACCAGAAATTTTAAAAAATAATAAACCATCCATACAAACCCATGAAATTTACTGAATAAGTAGAGATTTTTATTGTTTTTCTTTGCCTCTGATGATAGAAAATTTGGTGTTCCCATTTTCAATTGTGTAACAGTAAATGCAAAGGGCAAGGGGAAAGGCACAGATATTGAAGATGATTTCAGGAGGGGATGTGCTCATAATGCTGTCAACTGTACAAAGAATTTAGCAATCTGATTAATCAAAAGATAAAAGAAATCACAGTTTATTTTCATTTATACATATTACTCAGTATCCTTTTAACAGTAACTTTCCGCTTTTGACCTGTCAAGTGAACTTCATAACATATAAAATTGTCAATAAATGTGGAACATGCTACAGTTTTATCTCTAGTTAAGCAGAAGTGTTAGAGGTGTTTACGATCTATTTTAGCATAACGTCAAGCATCCCATTTCCTGGAACTCATCTCCTCCCCAGGTAATAATAGAGAATCATTGGGACTTTGATGAAAGCAATGGTGTGTGTAACAGTTGTTAACATCTTTCTGAATTGCTAAAGCTTCTGATGTATGTATAAAATGTATCTTGATTTAACCAATAATTACTTTTATTAAGTTTAATTACTTCCCTCTACAGTTTTCAATTGAAGACAGTGTTAAAACAAAGACTACTTCATGGAATAACAAAATAAATACAAATATGTAGCACTTGCAAAACACCTTGAGTATTTTTTGAATTATATAAACATAGTTTCTGAAGTACTCAAACTCAGTCTTTTAAAATCTGACACCTTGTATAATTACAGCAATGAGACCTAAAGAAAAGGGATTTGTCGGGTTTATTAAAAAAACGAAGAGTCTTCAATATGCTCTTTGGACAATTAATACTGTACTTATTTTCTACTCTTGTTTAACCTGTAGTGGACAGGTAACACATCTTTTAAGTCAGTGAGTAGTGCTTCTGCATTTAATGACACTTGCATGATGTATTTCTGTCACATGAGCGATTTTGACATTTAAAATTTCAGTTTCTTCTTTTCAGCCTCCTTCTCAATCTTAGTGCTCTAAAAGATCTCAAGCAAAAGTGATTCCTGTACTTTAATGTGATAGGAAGACACATATGTAAGAAGAACTGAGTTGGGAATACAGATAAACACCAAATAACTTTATTTGAGCATAATTTCTGTTATGAAAGCAAGAGTTTGGGGATGCCAGGACATAAAACAACTGCAAAACTCTAAGATCAAATTATTAACTACAAATAGCACGGAAAAAGCACCACAAACTTCAAATTCAGAAGTCTTTCATTTTTAAGTACAAGGAAAAGTTTTGGAAATAACAAAAGCTAGTACATTCAAAAACCCCAAACAAAACCAAACTACAAATATCAGCTAGTCTATGACCATGTCCTGAGGACACAGTTTTCTGCTTCCAAACCATGACACAGACTCTGACTTTGTATTAATAAAATGTAATGAAAGGTCAAGATCACATTTTTGTAATAACTTCTAAAGCTCTGTGAGTTTGAATTCATCCCTTCTATGGTCAGGTACTTTAGTTCAAATCAAAACTTTAATAAAGTTTTGACATGGCTTAATATGAGTTTGCTCAAAATATACAGATATTTTAAAAACTAATAAGCTGTGAGGAACATAGATGTTACTTTGAAAGCTAAAATTAGGAAAGTGACATTACAATTTGCAGGGGCTAATTCTGACTGGTTTTCTAGATGATTTCTGAGAGAACAGAAGTGAGCCATTTTGCTGGCTTAAAATTCCAGACAAAGCTACGGTGATCTTTCACAATCCTTCCAGGAGTCTAAAATGCATAAATATCAGAAAGCTGCATTCATTGTTTGACAGTTGGGAGTGTGCTAAAAGTAGATACTTGTTGAAAGTCTAAATTAATTACAAATTTCTTGGTACCCTGGATAAAGCCTACAAACTACAGTCATCATGAAAACACATGGGGGCGGGTTGTACTTTTTGAACAAGATTGTCACTGTGCAATTT
The DNA here is from genome assembly GCF_020740795.1 of Apus apus. NCBI lineage: Eukaryota > Metazoa > Chordata > Aves > Apodiformes > Apodidae > Apus > Apus apus. The sequence continues at coordinate 48,951,599 of NC_067284.1, read as the reverse complement.
AACCCATGGCACTAGTGAGAAAATTTACATCTCTGTCTCAGAAGTCATAACGGTGCTCAGATTTCATCTCAGCACCAGCTTGCACCCTAGACATAACAGGTTTTGCATCCCCTTCTCTAAACAAGAGAATATGCAATGAAAAGCAAGAAACAGACGTAGTAGCTGCATTTAATTAGTACAACCCTTCCTTCCTTGCACCTGATATCCTTTCTGTCGTTTTCATCACCCTTTACTTCCCCTGTTATCCTGCTCATTCACAGGTTGGCTATGCCCTGAATCAAGTCTCAGCTTGGAGGCAAGGGAACGCAGGCACACCATTAGTTGGTTGGAATGGAAATTATGCAACACCCTTCTATCCAGCCAGCCCCAGTGGCTGTGGTAAATTCCAATCCTGCATAACAGAGATTTATAGGTGTAGCCTTTCCTCCTTCCTCAGTTCTGTGACACAACTTGCGCTAGACTGGATATAAGGAAAAATTTCACTACTGAGTGGTCAAGTATTGGAACAGGCTGCCCCAGGAGGTGGTGGAATCACCATCTCTGGAGGTGTTAAAAAACTATGTAGACATGGCATTTCAGGAGATGGCTTTAGTCAGCTGAAATTGACCTGGAATTGTCAAACTGTGACATTTGCCAAGATTTCAAGTTCAAACCACAAAAAACCAGAAAGAAACCGAACATACTGGTTTTTAATAGAATAATAGAATCATAGAACTATTCAGGTTGGAAAAGACCCTTGGGATCACCGAGTCCAACCATCATCCCTTCTCTACAAAGTTCTCCCCTAAAGCATATCCACCCACACCACATCCAAACGACCCTTAAACACATCCAGGGATGGTGCCTCCACCACCTCCCTGTGCAGCCTATTCCTGACCACTCTTCCTGCGAAAAAAAACTTCCTAATGTCCAGTCTCTTTGTTTGATTCCACCCAGCTAACATGAGGAAGAGAAACACACGTGGTGCTTATGGCATGCACTTCAGCATTGCTGCGCAAGAAGCAGATCTATGAACTGGGGTGACACTTCACAGATGGCAAAAAAAAATATTATTAACTGCCTGGCCTAAATATCATTGTACAGGCTCAACTTCTCTGTTTTCCTCACTCTCAAACACTCTACCGGTTGTAGACAGAAAACTTTCATCACCAGTTGCTCAGAGAAAACACAGTCCCTTTGGGCTAGCTAGGACTTAAGGGTCCTGGGCTACAGTTGATGTTTAGCAATACTGCTACAGAGTCCTCAAAGGAGCAGCTAATATTTGTAGCTTCGTTCTTTTTGATTTTTCTTGAGGTGCTAGCTTGTGTTATTTCCAAATAATCATCGGCCATTTCCCATTTTTATTTTTCTCCCTCTAAAAAATTAGGCTAGAAAGATTTGTCTTAATTACACACCTCGTGATGCTAATATATATATATATAATAACTAAATATATCTATACGGAGAGCTTGAAAGCACTGACAGAAAGGTGTCCCTGAGCTAAATTTTATATACCTTTAATTACGCATAACTCATTAACTCATTAATAAATAACTGGTCATTTTTTCTGAAGATGACATTGTCATAGTCCTAAATACAATGTATCACAACTAGGTAAGGCTAAAAAAATACTGCCTATAATTTGGAAATCTAGAAGCCCTCCTTCCAGCAGGACAGCTGTTCTAATGTGGACACCCATGTTTGAGACACACCAGGTTATCGGCTATTTATAGCTTTAATCTTCTAGAGATTCAAGAGGGAAAGGAACTGGTTTCGAACTTTAAATTATTATTATCATCAACATTACTTCATAAATGTAGGCAGGTGGCAGAATAAGCATTTCTTATACATTTGTTTCAGCCAGATTTCTCTTTAAATGGCTCCTGTGCCACCGCCCAGAAGCTCTAAAAGCAATGGAGACTGAGTAAGAAAGAATGTGCAGGTGATGGGAACAAGGATAAAACCAAAAGAAATAAATGTCATCAATCCTTTAGTTGGTAAGTTCACAGTTAACTAAAAACGGAAGACAGGGATGCATAAAACATGGCATCAATCTCTTCCACTAATCCCTGCTGCAGAGTAACAGTGTAATCTGCATATGTTTGTGTTAATCAAATATTGAAACAAATAGCTTGACATTGTGCTACGTTTCCTGTCATATCAGCCAGCACCGAACTGAAAGCTTTTTTTGTCTCCTCAGGGTTAATAAGACTGCTTGAGACATCCGAGATAAGTTTATCTGATAAAACAGTTCAGAGTACTAATACAGTCATTATTGAGGTATTCAGTTGTTTACATTACTTGAGAAGAGTGTCCCTAAAATGTCTTTCTGAATACTGATGTATCACTTGTTTAAAAAATGGACCAAACCCAGGCATGCCAACTATTAAGGAGAGGGGTGGGAGAGTGTTCCAAGCCAGCAGCCTCTCCAAACCTTCCTGCTGGATGCATTTTGGCTTGTTCACTTACTCAAAATATATATGAAATTTTCTGGAGAAAAGGCATTTCCATTTTTGTAGTGCTCCAAATGGATGATTTGACACAGCATTTCAAAATGGGATAAAAATAAAAGTGTTGGTATGTAACCTATTTGTCCAATATGGAGACAAAAAGGAGGGCCAGTCTGCCAGTCAGGACTGCTGGTATGGCATGCTGGCATACACAGCCCATTTTGAACACTTACTGGACATCTCATAATAAACAGCAGGCTTTACAACATGCTGAGAGGTTCAATTTATTCAGATTTTTCTGGACCAACTGGAGACACCAGAGTCAGGGGACTGACCTTCTCTAAATTCCTAACATTAAGATGCAATTCAGTGTTGAACAGCAGGAAACAACAGGGGGAGCTATGATCTCTCCAAGTCTCCTCATCACTGTTCTTTATTGTCACCTGATGCCGGGACATTCACTTCTACTGAGGTGGAAAAGGACACACGGTGCATGAGCGGAGGATACTTTTGTCCTCATACTGAGATAGGTACCCAATGGAACATGCTCACAGGCAGGAAGACAAGCACTTTTACTTCTCTCCCTGGAAAGGTGAGAGTATGCACATCAGTCTGGAATGCAAAGACATTCTCGATTCTGATATACCATTGGGGGAGAAAAAGATTAAACAGTGGTGTGGAGAAGAGAACAAGAATTGAAAAGAGAAGGGAACAAACATCAGAAAAAATGCAGAAAGCATGAATGGGATGTCTGATACTGATGTGGGCTTTGAAAGAATGATGAAGTGCCCTAGCAGGCCAATACAGCTAAAACAAAAAAGGGAAAGTGGCAGCACTTTCACAATGCTAAGAAAGAGCAGTGGGTAGTTTGCGATAGCTGAAACGGAAACCCTTTAGGATAGAACAAGCACGGCTATTTTTAGAGATTATTCCAAGTATGAAGCTGGGTTTCTGCAATAAGGCTGGAAAGGAAGGAACAGGGTGGAATATACACAACAAAACAAAATGCTGGTGTGGATGTGTGGGGTAAAGAAGAAAGACATGGCAAGAGAAGAGTGCCAATATTCCAGACAATAGCAGAGTGGGGTTATTTATTGTGACAGATCAGGAGTGGGGATGGCAGGGCTCCCAGAGACAAGGAGTTCAGCAGATGCTGACCTCCGTGATGCAGACAAACCAAGGGATGTGTGGGAGAAAAGCCTGGGAAGGTGAAAGAACTGATTGTAGATGGGAGGGTGGAGGTCAAAGGCAGTGGAGTATGTTTAGAGGCCAATCAACAAATGCAACTTGTTACATCATAAAAAGTGATAAAGAGACACTAGCAGAGACAAAAATATGTTTTGCCATTTGTAGTGGCAGCCAGCACTGAAGCATTCTGTGGTGCTTAGCTGATGCTGCCACTACCCACTCTGGCCTCCTACAGCTTAGTAACAAGTGGCACACTCATCAAGTATAGTGGCCATCAAATTCCAGAGCAGTGTCATACACAAAGCACAGCAGACTGCGTAGAAAGTGAGGGTAACATTTTGACATGTTTAAAACCAGCTTTGCTTCATATGTCATCATAAAGCATTTCCAGCATAATAATTACCATTGCAAAGAATAAAAACTTGAGCCCAGCTTTTTCCATAAGAAAACTGGTCAGCTAGTTCAGACCACTTTTCTCCCTGTCACATACCTATTAAATGCTTCAGACTGTTTAATATGATAAAAATGTCTAGACTGTTTTTTGACTGAAAGCTTAAAGAAGAGAGTTATTTGCCCTTGGATAGTAAACTCCTTTGCTCCTGTCTTAATAAGCACAATAACACACATGCTGTACTTCTGCAGACCACACTTTCTGCATGTGTAAAACAAAAGCATTTTTGGTATCTTTGTAAATCACCTGAGATTTTAGAGAGGAGCCAGGGAAATGTGTATATACATGCAGTATATACATGCAATACTGTACAATGTTGCTTTTTAAGGGAAAATCTGGAGCTTATAATCAAAGAGCAAATGTTGTTGCAGAAAAGAATATGCAAGATCACCTCTCAGCCCAGTGAACAAGAAAAGCAGAAAAATAACCTAAGAAGCTCTGTTAAGATTGATAAGCAGGGCAGATACTTTGTTGAAACAGGCAGCAAAGGTAGAGTCTAGGCAAGAAATCTGAATGGGCACATGAGAAAAGTCTTACCACATGTGAATCAGTGCATTCAATGCTTTGTGGTCCCTAGTTGCCCACAGTCTTTAGCAGCTGCTTATTTTTGTATAACAAAACTTCTGACATAATTACAATCCCTCCAAACTTAGATGCAAGTACACAATTTATACTAAAAATATCTCTGGCAGTGAAA